>NC_137972.1:47876729-48476729 GCF_963924665.1 Micromys minutus | reverse complement strand
CTTGATTTTGATGGAACTGTCTCACATAAATGTGACCATTTCTTGTAGAATAAAAAAGGGATAAGGATTCGAAGTTCCTCTTTCTCCACACCCTCACCAGCATCTGCGTTTTTGATCTTAGCCATTTTGACTGGTGTGAGGTGGAATCTCAGGGTGGTTTTGATCTGTAGTTCCCTGTGACTAAGGATGTTGAACATTTCCTTAGGTTCTTCTCAGCCATTTGGTATTCCTCAGTTAAAAATTCTCTGCTTAGCTCTGTACCCTATTTTTTAAATTGTGTTATTTAGTTTTCTGGAGTCCAACTTCTTGAGTTTTTATATATTTTGAGTATTAGCCCTCTATCAGATATAGGATTGGTAAAGATCTTTTCCCAATCTACAGGTTGCCATTTTGTGTTATTGACAGTGTCCTTTGCCACACAGAAGCTTTTCAGTTTCATGAGGTACCACTTATCAATTGCTGATCTTAGAGTCTGAGTCACTGGTGTTCTGTTCAGAAATTTTCTCCTGTGCCTATGAGTTCCAGGCTCTTTCTCACTTTCTCTTCTACTAGATTCAGTGTATCTGGTTTTATGTGGAGGTCCTTGATTCACTTGGACTTGAGCTTTGTGAAGGATAATAAATATGGATCAATTTAAATTCATCTACATGCAGACCTCCAGTTAAACCAGCACCACTTTTTTTTTTAAATTAGATACTCTGTATTTACATTTGAGATGTTATCCCTTTACCCTACCCCACTACAATCCCCCTCCCCCTCCATTTGCCTTCACAAAGGTGCACTCCCTCCTAATCATCCTCTTGGCATTCCCCTACATTGGGAAAACATGCCCTCCTTGGGCCAAAATCCTCTTCTCACATTGATTCACAACACTGCTATCTTCAGCTACATATGCAACTGGATTTCTATTCTTTGGCTTCTTTGTCAAAGATCAAGTGACCATACATGTGTGGGTTCAATTCTGGGTCTTCAGTTCTATTCCATTGATATTCCTGCCTGTCTCTGTACCAATACCATGCAGTTCTAAAGGAAATTAAGGGACGAAAAAAATCAGAGACTGAAGGAAAGGCCATTCAGAGACAGCCCCACCTTGGGATCCACCCCATCACAGACACTATTGCAGGTGCCAAGAAGTACTTGTAGACAGGAGCCTGGTATAGCTGTCCCCTGAGAGGCTCTGCCAGCACCTGACCAAGACAGACGCATATGCTCACAGACAACCACTGGACTGAGCCCAAAGACCCAAATGGAAGAGTTAGGGGAAAGAATGAAGGAGCTGAAGGGATTGCAAACTGTGGTTCCCGAGGATCCCATGCCCTCTTCCAGCCTCCAAAGGCACTGCAAGAATGTGGAGCACAGGCCTACATGCAGGGAAAATATTCACATACACAAGGTAAAGACAAAAAGAATCCTTAAAATATTAGACACATCAATCAATTCAGAAGTGAAATATAAAGTAACTTCTTACCTGCATCTAATTTCATGAAATACGTTGGCTTTTCAACAACGATGTCACATTTAGCATCTTCTATTGGCCTGAAATCGAGCTGAGTGTAGCCTTGTAGCTCGGCAAACCTGGAATTGTGAATTGTGCGATAATTTAAAAATGATTCTTCCAAACGTCTTGTTGCAACAGCATAGCCTGGCACCTGCTCATGAAATGGATTCTGCTTCTAGTACAAGGCAGTTCCACGGAGTACTTTCCTTCATTTGCTGACATTACTGACTAAACCCAGTTTAATATTGAAACAGGAATGAAAATGATTTCAAATTTCAGGCTAACATGTCAGATCAGACAGTACCATTGGGAAGCCATCACAAAATGAAAAACAAAAACAAAAAACTGATGTATTAATAGAGATTCAACAAGGTGTCCTGCCATTTGTGGGCTTAAAGGAAAAGATGGATGGGCTACAGGAACTTGCATAGTAGATTTCTTGGATTCTGAGGAAGATCATAATCCAAAATGACCTAGAGCCTCAGAAAGGCAAAGGATAGAAAGGCTTCCGAGACGGGTCCATTTGTGGAAGGCAGACACATGGCAGACACCAGCATGTGAAGAGGATGTCTACAGCTGTGAGTGAAGGCCACCACAGCCCTCTGTGACAGCACAGGTCGTGTGGAATAAATCAATTCAGAGCACAATGTAAAAACACTATGGTGGTTTGAAAAACACATTCCTGAGTCTTTCCCTCCTCCCTCCCTCCATCTCTCATCCCTCCCCTCCTCCATTCATCCCTCCTTCCCCTTCAGTCCTTTCTTTCTTTCTTTCTTTCTTTCTTTCTTTCTTTCTTTCTTTCTTTCTTTATTTCATTCATATAAGTACACTGTAGTGTCTTCAGACACACCAGAACAGGGCATCAGATCCCATTACCTATGGTTGTGAGCCACCATGTGGTTGCTGGGATTTGAACTCAGGACTCTGGAAGAGCAGTCAGTGTTCTAACCACTGAGACATCTCTCCAGCCCGCAGACTTTTCTTATATACAAATGAGCTCTCCTTGTATCACTCAGATGCCAGATGTTAGTGCCAGGGTGTCCCCTCAGTCACATCCCACCTTCTGACTTTAGGCAGGATCTCTCTCTGACCCTAGACCTTGTAGGTTCATCCAGACTGACAGTGAGCCATTAAAGTTACAGATGTGCACCACTGTGCTGGAAGTGTTTTATGTGGATACTGAGAATTAGAACTCAGGTCCTCAAGCTTCGGGAGCGAACAACCCACTGAGCCATCTCCTCAGCTACACAGGCTCTTTAGTACTTCTTCCTTCAAAAGGTGAGATAAGTATGTCACATATCAGTAATCCCAGCACCCAGGAGGCTGAGGCAGGAGGATCATATGTTCTAGGTCATCCTGGGATTATATAGCAAGATCTCATTTTAGAATAAAAACAAAGCAAAACAAAAACAACAATGAAAAATACTTTTTTAAAGAAGAGTAAAGAAGAGGTGGAAATTAATGCCCCCCTCCTGTCTGAGTATGGTCACAGCCTCGATGGCTTACTTCTAACAGAACACAGTAGTGTGTCACTGATGAAGTCAGGTTACACAACACTAGACTTCACACACACACACACACACACACACACACACTCATGCTCTTGAGGAAGTCATGGCCACCATGCTATGTGTGAGTGGCACTAGCAAGAGATCCATAGGGTGAAAACTGAACTCTCTACTCAGACAGAAATTGAGGCTCAGAGATCAGCCCTGGTGAGCTCAGAAGTCAAGTTCTCAGGCCGAGCTTGGCCAAGAGATGGTGACAGCTCCACCCAACCCAAAAGCCTGACTGCATCCTCATGAGGCCGCTTACTGAGCTGTTCTCACTTGACCTCAATACAGGGTGAGCCACTAAATGCCATTGCTTTACTTCAGAATAATTTGAAACAGCAATAAATAATAAATATAGCTATGCCCTGGGGTATATTTTAGGATAATGTGTTACCCAGCGATAGATAATAATACAATTATGCCCTGAGGAGCTCTAATATAGTCGGATACCAACATGAACTAGGAATGGAAGAGCCTTGTAGAATAGAGACACATCTCTCTGTAACAATCCATGAGGTCCCAGATAAACCACACAATAAGCTGACCACTACCATATAAGGGAAGATTAGATTATCATTTCTAATATTTTGTTCACCATGAATGACAAGAGAAATTAACTTAACAAGAGTAGCCCATATATTTATAATGAAAGTGCATGAGCTCCCATGGATTTTGCATCCTAAATAGGGTGGTGGTTACGTGTCCCTAGACATGGGAAAGCCCACATGTGTGTGGTTAATAAGACTCTAATGACTTATTTACCTCCTGGCTTTGGTAAAGGTGCTATGGTTAAATGAAACATTTATCATCCCAGGAAGCTGGACCAATGAGTGGTCCAATGGAAACTCCTGCATGTTGTTTGAATTTCCATGACCCTCAAATGGTTTTACGATAAAGTTTTAAAGTTCAAAATCCCATCAGTGATGGTAAGAGTTGGGGAAGCATCTGGCTTCAGAGAGAAGGAGGTGGGATGAGACCGCTGGGAGTGCCTGGGGTGTTAGTAGTGCTCTGAACAAGTTGCATAGGTGAACTCACTTCCTCATTAACCAAACGCCACACCTGAGGCAGGGGTAGCACATTTACAAATGTGCTTCCCAAAACACATATAGAATCCCGAGTTAATGATATGTCGTGTCAAATACTTTTTCTTTCACTTATGAACAGCAAATTCTAATACCTACTTTTTAAAAATTCATAGACCAACATTCGGTTCCAGGTAAACAGTGTCCCTGCCACCCCTCAGAAGCTTATGCCTGTACAAATCAGGGAAATTTTTCCACTTTAGAGTCCCATCCAAAATCTATGAGCACAGGAGCTGGAGAGATGGCTCAGCGGTTAAGAGCACTGGCTGCTCTTCCAGATGTCCTGAGTTCAGTTCCCAGCAAGCACATGGAGGCTCACAACCATCTGTAATGGGATCTGATGTATCTGAAGACAGCTACAGTGTGCTCATATACATAAAGTAAGTCTTTTAAAACAATAAAATAGAATCTACGAGTGCCAAAACAAACACAGATACTTTAGAGACATATTTTTAGAAAATAAAATCATGTTACCAAGACTGCAGAGGGCTTTTGCGCTGACCTTCAGACACTAATGCATGGCTGTCAAGTTTGCAGTAGCCTCCGATTTCACCACCCTGAAGGAAATCCTCCTTGAATCTAGTGAATTAAAATAAATAAATACATAAGTAAATAAATATTGAGCTGGAAACTTTTCTCTCAACAAGTTGCTGTGTTGAAACTTATATCTTAACATTTTCAGCAGATATTTTTTTAAGATCTATTTATTCTCTTTTCATGTGTACAGAGGTTTTGTCTCCATGTCTGTCTGTCTGTGCTCCCTGGGCATGCCTGGTGCCCCTAGAGACCAAAAGAGGTCACTATATGCCCTGGAACTGGAGTCACAGATGGTTGTGAACTACCACGTGGGTGCTGGGAACCCAGACTTTCTGCAAGAGTACTTAGTATGCGTTTTATTTCATTTTGTTTTGAGTCGGGGTCTCATGTAGCCCAGGGTAATCGTAAACTCTCTGTGTAGCAAAAGTGGACCATTCATGAACTTCTTTCTCCTCCTGCCTCCACCTTCTCAATGCTAGGATTACAAGCATATATACTATGACTGGTTTATGCAGCACAAGCAGAGCACAATAGAACACACCCCTAAGCCCCTCTTTGCAGTTTAACTGACAAGCATGTGCTACATAATTTACCTTAAAAATATCTTATAAGGAACCCAATAAGTGTGGTCATTGGGTAAAGGACCTGGGACACATACTCCTCACCCACTCCCTAACCCTTCAGCTATTTTCCTACACAACAAAGCCAAGACATGGCCCAGCTCCTGGGTGCATTTCCGAATACGGTCAGCTTTAACCGGGACCACACGGAAGTACCTGTCATGGTTTCTCTTGATGTTTCTGAAGTCCAGGTAGAGGCCGGTAGCTCTGCAGTACTGAAGGTAACGGGAGCAGACCAGACTTGAGTCTCTCTGGAACACAAGTGAGAGGCGGACAGTCAGCTGGGAACAGAAATAGCACTGAAGCCTCGCTGCGCTGCTGTGACCCCAGCACAGGGAGTTGTCCCCTGCTCCTGTGCTGTTTTCTCCTTCCAACAGTTTGTCCAGGGTACGTGTGCGTGTCTCCATACGTTTAGCTTAAGAAGATTTCCCAAATGCTCTACTTTATCACCTACAATATATTACATACACACATACACATACATAAATGTTTGAGGCTAGTGTGAGCTACATAGTGAGATCCTGTCTTTTATATACTATTTTAAATACATATATATATATATATATATATATATATATATAGTGTATATGCATCATGTATATTTGAAGTGATATGTATATATATGTGTGTCTGTGTGTATGTATGTATACATGTATATAATATATATTATACAAATACATATATATAAAAGGCAAAGGCAGAACCTCATCATGTAGCTCAGCCTATCCTCAAACTCTAGATCTTCCAGCTTCAGCCTCCAAGTCCTGGAAACAGAGACAAGTATCATACATACTGCTTCATTCAGAAAAAAAGAAAAGCTTTTTATGTTTTTATGTTTATATGCATGTGCCTCTTCACATACGTAGAGATCAGAGGGCAACTTGCAAGAATCGATTCATTCCTCCTACTGTACGGATGCCAGGGACTGCAGTCAGGTCGTCGGGTTTGGAAGCAAGTGCCTTTACCCACAAAGCCATCTCATCAGCCTCATGTTTTAAAGCCAAGAATTATTGCGTAATTCACTGCAGTCCCCACCCCCCACCAAAAAAGAAAATTCCTAAGAACCATTCCCACCCCTAACTACTGACGAAAAAATAAATAAGTAACGCCTTCTCTAAGGAGGAGCCAAAGGAAACATGAAGCTGCACAGGTGAGAGACATCCAAACGCAAGTCTGAGCAGGCGGCCTGCAAGTCAAGTGGGAGGCGCCCCAGCAAATGGTCCCACAGCTGTGCAGACTCCGGGTCAGCAGCAGCGAAGGTTGAGCTGCACTAGCTGGATGAGACAGTTGGAAAGTCTGTAGCCACAGCCTGTTTCTGCTTCAACCAAGCTAGTGTGCACTGAAAAAGAAGGGACTTCAAGAACTTCAGCTCTGGCCTTCCTTTGGGGATTAAACTCCATTTAATTGTTTTCCCTAAAATTTCCAATGAATGAGAGGCCTGAATCTTAACTTGGTTAGTGCTTGTGAATCGAGTCAGTAGGAAATCACAGTGAACTGAATGTTTACATCCCTGAAAAAGTTCATGTTCAAACCCTAACTCCTGCATGGTGAGATGGCTCCAGGGGTAAAGGTGCTTGCAGCCAAAGCCTGGTGACCTGATAAAAGAAAGAGAAAACGGTCATGGCAGGAGTAGATAACTAACTCCAGTATGTTGTCTTCTGACCTCACATGCCATGCACACACTAAATAAATAAATAAATAAATAAATAAATGAATGAATGAATGAATGAATGAATGAATAAATAAATAAATAAATAAATAAATAAATAAATAAATAAATAAAATGTACAGAATTAATCAATCACCAACCCCAGCTATCAATGTGAGGGTAGTAGGTGGTGGAACTCCTTGAAGTTATAAGAGGAGAGTCTTCATAAATATTAGTACCTGTTCTGGTTGGAATATGAAATGTCCCTGACAGACTTACTATTTGAACCACTGGTTGCTGTTTGGGAAAACTGGGGAACCTATTGGAGATGAAGAGTCAAGGGAGGAATTGGTTGTGGAATGACCTTTTTTAGTGTGTGTAGGTGTGTCTCTATTTCCAATAGTTATTTCTGTACTGGTAGACAGCTAAATACTGGCAGGATTTTGGTATTGTCCCTTCTATGTCCCTCACCAGAGTTTTCTACTTTCTAAATATACTTCCTTGCTTACCTGCCTAAAGGCAATCTAGAATTGGATCAGAGAGAGATGCTGACTGGTTTTAACAAATTGCTGATGTCTAACAGCTGGGCAGGAAATAGGGGGTGGGACTTCAGAGAGACAGAGAGAGACAGGGAAAAAATACGCTGGGAGAAAAAATGGGTTGGAGATAATTCAAGAGCAGACACAAAGGGGAACAGAACAGAGCAGAGAAAGGTGTAGAGTTAACCACGGAGTGGGGCGTGGGCAAGATCATCAGGTTAAGTTAGATGAGCTAATGGGGAGACTGCCAAGCAAAAGGCCTAAGCTTTAAACTATATAGACGTCTCGTGTCATTATTTATACTGTTGGCAGTCTCGTTGTAATAGATCACCCTGGATACATCTGGAGACTTGATAGCCCTGTCCACTTCTCTCCCCTCTGCTTCCTGAAGACTGAAGCAATGTGATCACACACCTCTTGTTCTGCGACCAGGCCTGCCTGGCTATGATGGACTGAATCCTCGCAAACTGTGGGCCAAAATTACCTTAGCTGCTTCTTGTTCGTTATTTTGTTGAGTGCAGCAGGAAGACTCACTCACACAGGACCATTCTAAAGGAGACCACAGAGAGCTCTTCCTTCTTTCTACCCCACGGTGATCCAAGGCCAGGCAGCTATCTGCCATCTGGAGGAAGGGCCTCCTCAGAACCCAGCGGTGCCGGCACCTAGGAGCTCCAGTCTCTAGTCTCCACTCTTCTGGCCTACAGCACTATGTCAGAGACTTTCAAAGAACTAAGGAAAAGAGCCGGATGCCCATGGCATGGTACCAGCAAGGCACTTGATGTCCAGTAAAGCATTCCACAAACTACCATGAGAGAACTTTGCAAGATGGAGTCACACACACACACACACATGCACACACACCACCCCACAGCCTTCCCACATGAGAAGCCAGACTGAAGCCAAATGAGCTAAAACAAAATGACTATTACAGGTGCTTGTGGCTATGACTCCCAACTATAGCCTTCATCCCCTTTGGTACAACTGACAAAAGCCCCAATGATGGCGCCCTCTAAGAGTACCACAGAGCATATACTCAGTTTGGTGGGTGTACTGTATGAGCATGTGTGAGGGTCATGCTCCCTTGCACACACTTACGGAGAAGAGGACGCACCATGTTCTCCTCTATCACTCTATCCATATATTCTTGAGACAGGGTCTCTCACTAAGCCTGGAGTGAGACTGACACTCAGCAAGCTCCAGCAGTCCTCTGCACCCCACAATGCCGGGTTACAAACCTAGGGATGCTTGTTGCATGGATACTGGGAATTACAACTCAGCCTTCAGGTCCTGTGCTGAGAATTTTTATATACAGAACGGTATGCTGCAATTGTAGTACGGCTTTAAGGCTGAAGAATGAGACTTCTGCCACAGGCTGAAGACCCTAACCGAGAGTCAGGATCTGAACTCTGTAGTCAAAGACCTACTTTCATATCTACTACTTAAAAACTACTCCCTGGCAGTGTGTGTGTGTCCTACCCACTGGAGTGGGACATGGATCACTTAGATGAACATGTGCATGGGAGTGCACACACACAAACACACACATGCATGCTTGCCTTTCAATTCTAAGTATTGTATAACTTCACAAGATGGCTGAGAAGCCTTAGGGAAGTTGGTTACTTTTCCTGAGGGCCGTATTTTTCATTCTTCAAAACTCTATCAATCTGTCTACCCTGCTGTACGAACCACGGCACTCAAATTGAACTGCACACAAGAGTAAACAAATACAGATCAGTAATGGTCAGTCACAGCACCTGTCCTAAAGGAACTGACAAAGAATCTGTAAAGACAAGATTTATGCTTTGCCAAGTGTTGGGGGAAGGTCTAAATCTAAAAATATTTCAAGTACCTCAAAATATCACTATGTGACATATGTGTGAAGAGGAGGGTGGGACGTTCAGAGGAAACAGAATGACCGATTTGGGAACAATGAACCCCTCAGCTGGGTGTGGTGGTGTGGTGACCATCCAGTCAGGAATGAAGAAGTTCATTCTCCTCTGCGTCTCTCAGATTATTGAAACAATAGTCCCCAAGGAACTGGCATTTCCTCAGGAATTACATGTCTAGAGAAGGAAAGAGCTGAAGCCAGGTGCCAGCCCATGGAGGGGGATGGGGGATGGAGTGGAATGGAGAGATAAGGGTTAGACTTGGGGGAATAGGGTACGGTCAGGATGGGATGGGGGTCAAGATGGAGGAGCTGGAGTTGGGGCCCCGGGGTTGGGGGTAGTAACTTCTCCTAGGAGGCCATTTCCCATAGTTTTCACGGCTTGTCAGACCACCCTGCAGGAAAGACTGAGACCAACACAAGGATGGACGAGTGACAGGCAGGACCACACCCGACTGGGACAGCTGTGTGACACATACCTATGTCCCTCTACCTAAACCTCAAGCTCACAGAGCACCCTGAAGATAGGCTGCATGGGGTGTTTGGGGGATGGAGTCGGGGGCGTTCTTGAGAGAGTGGCTAAATCACTTTATTCCCCCTTCCTTTCCCAATGTGTCCGCACAGAATAAATCTTCTTTCTGTACTTTTTTTCTTTTTTGCTAGTACTTGTCTGTTTTCATTCTGTAGATGATGAGTGGGGCAAGCCTAGCCTGTGAGAGCTGTTCAGGGCCAGGCTCTGACTACAGCAACTCCACCCGTAAGTCAAGTACCAAACAGGAGGAAGCAGAAAGACTATGAGGTCAGGCTGGGCTACCGAGAGATTCTGCATGATTGAGCCATCTCGTCTTTATAATAAAATAAATAATAAACAGGACACCAAAGCAAGCTTATTCAAGCAGATGGATACTCACAGCACTCTCTGGCTGGCAGAACACCCGTATCTCCTCCAGCCGCTCTCGGGCATATCCAAAGTCAGCTTGTTTCCAGAACATGTCCTGGGCTGACTCCAGAGTGTCTGTCCTATTTGCAAAGAAAGAAATTTTAGAATTTTTCTTTTTTCTTTAAGGTTTATTTTATGTATATTAGCATTCTGCCTGCATGTATGTATGTATGTGCCGCCATATGAATGCCTAGTGCCTACAGACATCAGAAGGCATCAGATACCCTGGAACTGGAGGTGATCGATGTCTGTGAACCACCATGTAGGAGCTGGGAACTGAACCCAGCACCTCTACAAAGAGCAACAAGCCATATTTCTACCCTGGCATCACTTACTTACTTTTTTTTTTCTGGCCTTAGATTTCCTATTGATTAAGTTGCTAGAAGTCTATTGTTACTTTACTTTTTAAAGTATCTCCCCTGCACCCCTGCAAATTATCACTATTTACATAAAACTACCAAAAGAGTTACTCACGTACTATTCCTTTATAATAAAAAGGCACAAGAGAAATCTATGAAATTAGGGTCATCTGGACCTGAAGACAATAAAGTATTATTTCCTCTGCTCTCTTTACCCAACAAACCATGCATGTGACTTCCCTTGAGCATAGACGGCTATTCTTTCAGAATTTATAAGAAACTACCTATACTATTATCTTTTTAGCATATATGGGGAGGTTCTATAGTGGATGATGTTTCCTCTCCCAGACAGGAGAAATAACAGATATTCCTCTCATTGTGAGATGGGCTGAATTTATGACCTGGATAAACAAATCAGCATCTGCAGGACTTACTGTCTACTGAGAGTCTAGCTGGGAACTAGGGCACAGTCAAGATGCGCTTCAAAGAGCTCAGAAGTGAGAAGGGGATTCCATAAGGAGACTCACCATCCCAAGTCCACATAGCTGCAAATGGGGGACCCAAATCTAAACTCTGGTGTGCAGGACCGCTCATAACCCCAGCAGTAGTTTAGGTTTTCTAAGTGTTTCTAGAACATAAAATGTGTACATTTAGAATAGACTGTTTCTTCTGATGGTTAGAGGACAGACTCTGATCATGACAGATTTCACATGTATGTTTAACAATATATATCTAACAGTATATATCTAACAGTATATATATATATATCATAACATTCTGAGAGAGGCAGGCTGAAGAGTTTCCGCAATTAATTGTCTTTATTCACTCCTTCGCGTCTGCTCCATCACCAGTGTCCAGGCTTCAGCTGGACTGCCAAAGGCAACCTGAATCAGCATTTCCTGAGGTATCTTAAGGGGCTGCCTTCTGTCATTCTGGTTCTATAAACAGTAGCTAAAAAAAAAAAAAAAAAAAAACCAAACAAACAAAAAACCATATCCTTTGGAATTTCTGTTACTAAAAGAATTCCACGAGAAGGATGGCTGGGAGACTTCAGCCATCAATCAAGATCAGCAGAAACAGCACAAGGTCGGAGCTCTCTAGCCCTGGAGGCCAGGGCCCTTTTGAAAGGCCCAGGAGCCTCGCTGGTCAGATTCCATATGCTTCCGGAGCCAGCACCATGGGAAAGGAAGCTTCTTACAATGGTCTGCTTTGATCTCTAAGGCCTCTGGAGATGTCTTAATGGCTCCGTTTGAGGCCTTCACAAGCACACAGTCTCACCCCATTAGAGCCCAGGCTGAGGTGTTACTGAAAGGCAGGGCTAAGAAGCCTCCTAAGGGCAGAAAGGACAGGTGTGACATTCTTTACTTTAGAGAAAAGGTTCTTTTCCTCCTGAAGTCTCACACACTTCAGGTTTTTCAGACTCCATAGACAGCTTAAGCTGACCAGTTAATTTTCTTAGTGGTTCTAAGCCAATTTTGGTCCCTTTGGAACATTACATAAAATGAAAACAGTAACAGTCTCCTGGTAAAGGTCAAAGTCCAGCTTCAGCTGTGTCTTGAGGCAGAATAACAAGCCAGGCTGAGCTGCACCCCTGAATGAACGACTGCAAGGTAGGAACACACTTAAGACAATGCCACCATGAAATGCAGCCATGTATGAATGCCACCGTTGTCTTCGTGTGAGGGCCTCAACAATTGACTTTAAAAATGTAAGGATGCAAACCAAAAAACCCAGCTAACCACTAGAAAATGGGTCTGGATAAAATGAGACCTACCTTATATGGACAGTGGGAATCCTCTCTGCACACAGAGGCAACATGCCTGTTATTGTGCAGGAAGAAAGGAATGTGCTCCTCTGGGAGGCGGAGGCTGGAGTAGTCATACAGGGCTTTGCCAGGCACATGGTCAGCCTCGGAATGAGTCTGGCCACTCAGTGGGACTTCATGAAGCAATACTCCAAAGACAAGCAGCATTAACATAGCAACTTGCAGGCCTAGAGATCCAAGTGAGACATCTTCATTAAGATTTGCATTTCCCTGATGGCTAAGGATGTTGAGCACTTCCTTAGATGTTTCTCAGCCATTCGATATTCCTCGATTGATAACTTTTTGTTTAAGTCTGTACCCCATTTTTTAAATAGGGTTGTTTAATTCTCTGGTGTCTAGCTTTTTGAGTTCCTTGTATACCTTGGATATTAGGCCTCTATCTGATGTGGCGTTGGTAAAGATCTTTTCCCACTCTGTTGGCTGCCGTAGATAACCCAGTCACAAAAGAACAGACATAATATGCAGTCACTGATAATGGGATACTAACCCCAGAAAGCTCTGAACACCCCAGAAACAACTCACAGACTGTGTGAAGCTCAAAAAAAGAATATATTTTAATTAAAATAGAACTGTATCACATCCCCCTTTCCTCCCTACAGCCCTTCCTAGTTTCTCTCCAATCCTCTCAAATTAATAACCTCTTTTCCTATATTATTGTTACATATATATGTGTGTATGTATATGTACCCACAAATACTTAATTACAACCTTAAAAATGTATCCAAAATAAATAAAGAAAGAAAGAAAGAAAGGAAGGAAGAATGCCTCTTTTAAACTGAGCAGTGGCCCCTGCCTTTCATGCCAGCACTCAGGAGGCAGAAGCAGGAAGCTCAGTCTGTGAATTGGAGGCCAGCTTGGTCTGCAGAGTGAGTTCCAAGACAGCCAGAGAGCTACACAGAGAAACCCTGTCTTGAAAAAAGAAAGCCCCTTTAGACAGGAGCAGTGCCAAACATCTAAGCCCAGGACTGGGACAGAGGCAGAAGATCAAAGTCAGCCAGGTCTGCATCTCCCTTTGGGACATGGGGTCTGAAGGTGATTGGGAGTGAATATATTTGAAATACATTGGATGTATTATGAAATTCAAAAAGAATAAATTTAAAACAGTGGCTTGTTTAAAAGTTGTTAAAGCCCTCTTTAGGGTTGGGCATGTAGCCCTAACATGCATGAGACCCTATGCGAAGTCCCAAATATGCTGCAGTAAATAAATATACCCCCTTTAAAAGCTAAATTGCTAAGGATGATTACTACATATTTTGCTATGTCACCAAATCATGCTCCTTTGTTTACCAAATATTTATTGATCACTTGCTATGTGCCAAGCACTGTGCTAGAAGCAAGGTACTCAAGTGTGGGACATATATCCCACCCCAACTTTGCACATTCCAGAGTTGATTATTCAGAGAAACTAAAGAACTTTTCAGGTCCAGGGATGGCCCCAAAATTCTGTTGTCTTGCAAAAAATAAAAAAAGAAAGGAAGAAAGAAATTTGCATCTGTGACTATCAATAAACAGTGAATGCAGACAGACATAAGTCTCTCTCTCCTATCATCCCTTTGTGTGCCCAAGAAAGAGGACCGCATATGTCTGGATCCTTGTAGATAGTAAGACAACTCCAGGTAGCTGCACACATTCTCTGGCCTCAGCCCTCCCTAGCCTGAACCATCTTCCACTTTGCAGGGCCACAGGCACCTATTAAAGCTGTTCACAAGGCTCAGCTACCCTGTGCCCCTCAGGGTCTCACATTTATTAGGCACACAGTAAGGTTTTTATGCTTTGTGTGTGTGTGTGTGTGTGTGTGTGTGTGTTTTTTTTCCTGTCAACTGTTTATTGTCATAAGTTTCTCTCATAAGCTAATATCATCAGAGCTCCAGGAGGAAAGAATTCATTCACAGTTTTCCTACACAGGACTGAACACAGCATTAACATTATGAGCAAGGACAGTGATCAAGAATTCACTGGATTTTTGCTTCCCTACCCAAATTTCTTGAGTCAGTTTCTCCTATATATTCCTGACAAACTCACACCACTCTGCCCCCTTTACTGACATGGCTGTTTTCCCTAAGTGTCTCTTCTAAAAGATAACTGGACACACCCTGAGCAGACCATAGTAAAGTGGGACCTTTGTAAGGCTCAGCCTTCATTGATGTTTACGGATAGAATGCTCTGTTCAAGTTCCAGGTCTATGCGGTCATAAGGTTAAAATGGTGATGATCATGGGAACAAGTCTTCTGCAGAGTAAATTAAAGGGTCCTTGCTTTGGAGGCCCTGAAGGCTATGCTGCCATCCCTTGTAAATCTAGGAACCTTGATCTAACAGTGAATTACTAGCAATTTTATAAAATTTAAAAATGCATGCTGAGTGCCAGGCAGTGGTGAGTTCTAGGACAGCCAGGGATACACAGAGGAAAGCCTGTCTCAATAAATAAATAAATAAATAAATAAATAAATAAATAAATAAATAAATAAATAAATAAATGAATGAATAAAATGCATATTGATAAAAACAATAACTACTGAATAATGAAAATACATACCTCTTTACTCCTTGGAATCACCCAGAAGTTGCTGATGCTTTGGATAGCTTAAAACCTGAGAAAAATAAAGTACATTGCCTTAAAAGCATGCCACAAGAGACCAGTTGCTATTTTAATATAAAGGAACTATTAAGAGTGAAAAGAACCAGAAAATCCCTAGCCAGAGGCCAGGACTCAGGATGCTTTTCCTTAGTGAATGAATACTAAATCTCTCAGAGCAAGTCAGAGCGCAGTGGCCCCTGGACGCATAGCTCACAGAGCAGACACGCGTGGTGAGCAGGAAGGAGCTAGTCCGCTTCACACCGACATCACTCAGTCCAGAACAACAGGATAATTAGCAGAGAAAACATTCCTGGGACCAAAGACTGCTCGGGTTCTCATTGCAGTAATCCTGTTCTCTGATTCCCAGGGCTGCCTGGGCCAGTGCCAACCTCTGGATCACAGCAGGCCACCCAGACCTTGGGCTAGGAAGACTAGGTCCTGAATTTCGGTTCTCCAAATCTATAGCTCTGCAATGCGTACTGACGGTTAAACAAAACTTGACCATTCATGGAAAAAAGTAACCCTTACCCATGGGAAAAAATCTAAAAAAAGCAGATCAGACAGTTGGCTTTTGCAAGGAAGGGCAAGTACCCACTTGCATACGCTGGGTGAAGGTTCCCTGTGGTGCATGAAAGTACAACTTCGGGGCCTGGCAGAAAGCCTTGGAGTTGAGTTCTCTGGCAAGACTTGGCAGGGATGAAAGCTTTAGTAGGATAGGCTACCGCGTCTTTTTGCAGAAAACGGCCAAGCGCGCTCCACTCGTGTATGGCTTGATTGGATTTCCACAGGCCTAAAAGGAGAAGAGGGGGGAAAAGGTAAAAATCTGACCGCCGCAAAATATGAGACCTGGGGTTACTAGACTACTACATGAATGGCTGAGGGCATTGATTAGCAGCAACAGAGCCAGCAGTAGACAGATGAAAAGTTAAGTGCATCTGGGACTCAAAGACTCAAAGGTAGAAAAGCAGACAGAGATCAGACAAGGCTTGGCTGCCTGAGGGTGGCCATCCTACAGTGGCAATCCTCTGGCTGTCTGCGGAACGTCAACCCCTCCCCAGTGTGGTGCGGTCAGCCCCTCGCGCCCTGCAGTAGCCAACCCCTGCCCGGGCTGCTGGGGGAAGCCGCTGTCCTAGGAGGCGCTCGGGTCCCAGGTGTGCCGGGGAAAGTCTGGAGAAGCGACTCCGCCCCAGCATGAAGATCGAGGCAACAGGGCAGGCCTGGCTGGTCATCGCCCTTGCCTACCGCCACCGATCGGCTCCTGGTAACCAGCTGAAGGCCTCGGGCCCGGATCAGGGTCCCAAGCATGCGGCTGCGGGCCCACGGAGGTGCAGGCGCGGGCCAGGAGCAGGCGGGGACGGCGCGGGGCCCACCTGCAGCTTGACTAGGGAGCAGCGGCGGGGGCGGCTCAGGAGCAATGAAACGTCACCGCCGGCGGCCGCGAACCGGAAACCTCCGGCGCCCAAGCTGGGCCAGGGGGCGCCCGGGAGCCGCTGCGACACCTTGGCCCGGAGCTCAAGGGCGGACTCGAATGCCCCGACCACACCCGGGCCACACTATTGGACACCCATTAGCCTAGGTTACCTAGACAGCCTGGGACCCATGGTCCGGATCCTTGCAAAACACCCGCCTGCATTCTCTGAGACTGGGGACATCGGGCTGCAAGTCCCCGGCTGCTCCTCTAGGCGCTTGGCAGGCCTCCAGCACCGGAGAGTAGGCAAGCGGTCCACGGGGCTGTTACACATCACCTAGGGTTGTGATTTTATTGCTTTTTTCATTCTGAGCAGTTGCTGCCCTGATTTTCAAATGAAACTGAATGAGACACTTTCTGGTAGTGAAAATTCTGTAGATTCCGTAAACTGTTCAAGTTCACGGCTACTCTTGTTTAATTTTTATGATTTTACTATTTCATGATTACTTCTACTCTGCTTGTTCAGGTGATCATGATTACGTGTATGCGCATCTGCCATTCTTTTCCACTCTTGGCACCTTGCAGTTCCAGCATGCCTCCTGGAGCATGGTAGAGAGAATCATTAAATTCTGGTTCAAGAGCTGACAAAGAGATGCCTCAGAGTTTTCAAAGCACTTGCAGATGGATCCCAGGAACCTACCACAGGAGAGAACCTACTCACTCACCTTGTTCTCACGCCCTCCTATATAATACTAATAAAGACCCAGCTTATATTGATTAATGGTGCCAAAATTAACATGCTCAGATGCATAGGGTTCACAAGGCTTGTGTGTCTTATAAAATTTAAGAAGCTATTACAAGAACTGAAACCAGAACTGGTGGTTCCGGCATGCATTTCAGCTACTCCACAGGCCGAAGCAGAAGAAAGTTCAGGACACCAGAGATGGAGATGAATGCTTGGCTGACATGTGTAAGAGCCCCAGGGTCAATCCCAGTAACAAACAACACACACGGACAGGGCATGTCAGGGAAGGCCTTTCTTTAATCCCAGCTAGCACTTTGGAGGCAAAGGCATGTGGATCTCTAAGTTTGAAGCCAGCTTGATGTAGCAAGTTCCAGACCAGCGAAGAGACACTGTGTTTTATGTGTGTGTGTATAATTTATATTTAATATGTATATTCATAGTTTAATAATTTAATGTTTATAATTGGTTTAATATATATCCTAGTCAGTATGTTAATGTGTTAACATGTTATTTACATGTGCCAAACATACATTAAAAAACAACACAGTGGTTTTTTAATGAATTTTTACTTTTTTATGTATGGGTATTTTGCACACATGAACACACACACAGCCAAAAGAGGGCATCATATCTGTAGAACTGCAGTTAGTTATCAGTTGCTATATGTGTACTAAGACTTGAACTCAGTCCTCTAAAAGAGGGCCAGTGCTCGTAACTCAAGCTACTAACCACACTAGTAAGCACTAGTAAGCCCACACTAGTAAGCACTAGTAAGCATAGCAAAGGCCACAGAGCCAGGGCATTGTGCAATGGGACCATAGCAGCAACTTTAGAAGGCTTTCACCTTATTTGGTACCATCCTGGTTTTGTTGTTTTTCAGGAAATAGTTTTGTCCTGTTGCTGTAAAACATGTAATTATGGTTATTTTAAGTCAACTCTAAAAGGAGCTTGAGGTGCAATGATACACAGTTAAAAAGGTACATGGACGGAGTAGGTGAAATGTTAGCTAAACACAGACTAGCCTAACTGTAAAGATCAACTAATCACACAGGCATGCTATCTACATGGGGCTTCAAATTCACAGATCCGCATGCAGGGATTAAAGGCAGGTGCCATCACCACCTGGCATAAATTAATATTAACATAAACTCAAATCCCACCAACAGAAAATTGAGTAAAAAAGTCAGCTTTCAGTTTCTGTAACAAACCCCTTCTTGAGCTCCATCTTGATTTTCCTCCTCTCCTCCGTCTCTCCTTCCACTCCTGGACTTTTTTCCCTGCCTATCTATCTTTCCCCTGTCCAATCATGTATCACCTTAACATAAATCTACAAAGAATAACATAAGCGATGTGTTATCTTTTTAAAATCTTTTTATTGTATATTTACATTTCGAATGTTATCCCCTTCCCCTCCTGCACCCCTCCCCCAACCCAGTGATTTGTTTTCTTAGCTCGGTTCCAAAGTGTTAGTTCATAGACTACAAAGATGTCCGTGGCCCAACCAAATGTAAAACTTTGCACTTACAAAAAGTAATCGATGGATGGTGCCTTTCTACACTCCACATTACTGAGTGGAAAACAATGCTATCACTTACCGAAGGGGTACACACAATCTACAGGCACATGGATGTTCATGCACACATACACTGGCACAAATAAACACCCTAAATACTCAGACACACACCAAACACATACAGACACTGTGCACACATACACATCACACCACATTTACAAATACTCATACACATACTTCACAGATGAAATAATATTTAAAATGTTTACCAGAAGGAAGGAATATTAGTGTAAGGGGAAAAGAGATTTTGAACAAAATTTTTAAGATATGAATCAATCCTTGAAAACTGAAATGGGTCTAAACATTCTCCAAATGCTGCACATAACACAAAGGAGCTACTCAAACAACTTTAAAGCACATTTTGTGTCTCCTTAGCAAGAGCTACTTTCAAAGATGGGGAAAATTTAAAAAGGCTATTCTCAGCAGCTGGACAGTGACAATCCTGGCTCTGTGTGACAAACCAAAGTGATGCAGCTACAATGAACAGCTACAGCTGACGCTGTGAGGAAAGAAAGTCTTGGGAAGTCATAAGGAAATTCTGCAGGTCTGAGTGTTCTTGGAAGTTTCAACATCTCTCTTGCACATCTCACCACACAGGTCTGTGTACAAAGGCGTGTGTCTGTGAATTACGGTGAAATGAAATGTATGGGAGGACTTTACATCTTTATTTAAATCAGATCCATGCTTATTTACATTACCTTTCATGTGGAATTAAAGTATCAATCTATAGTTTAAATCATACTTTAAGCCCTTTACAAAATATGTAGTTTTTTAGTTTAAAACTGACCAAGGATAAGAAAACTTGGACCAGCTTTTTTTGTAATGAGAGTGATAAACAATCTCTAGAACATTCTTGTCTGTAATACTAAACAGTAGTAAAATAAGACATGTTACACCCATTTTTTCTTAATTTGGTGGCTTTCTTTTAAATACTACAAATTGTGTGCATCTAAAACATTTTTCTTTTAACTTTATGTGTACGGGTGTTTTGTCTACATCTCTGCCTATGTGCCACTGTGTGCCTGGTGTCTGGGGCACCAGAAGAGGTGCTAGATCCCCTGGGCCTGGAGATTCAGATGGTTGTAAGCCACCACATGGGTTCTAAGCAAGTGCTCTCTGGACCAAAATCATGTGCTTTTTACTAAACATTCAAATAAAACTTTCAATTGACGAAATATTTGATGGAAAAAATACTTCCTAAATATTCTTTACATTTACTTAATTACAAAAACTCAAATTCTTCTAAGTCAGAAATCATCCACACGTAGAATATGTTGAACTGTAACGTCATGTACTTGTACATCCCACATGCTAAATGCTAGTGTTCTCAAGGACGGCCCAGAGGCAGCAGCCTTCACTTGCCTCCCAGGAGGCACAGGGAATGACACCGACAAACATCGGCTCTCTTCACTCCCAGTACATGAGGTTTTTCTTTTTTTTCCCCCAAGAATGGAAGCATCTAGCTGCAAACTATATTATGCATCAGAATATTCTACTAGTATATGGGTAGATAATCTTCAATGATACATAACAAAGAAAATTAATTAAAGAACAACCAATGTTTAATAAGTCTTCTGCCACTTACTGGGTTATTTACAAGAAAGGTATTCAGTACCCCTCATCAACCTGAAATGTACTGAAAGGTCTACGTATAGTCTAGCCAACAAAAAAGCAGTGTGAACATCAGCTAATTTATAGATGAAGCAGATATACATGGTTGCATGTCATTTTATAAATAAGTAAGTTGGCTGGGCAGTGGTGGCACACAACTTTAACCACAGCACTCAAGGACGCAAAGGCAAGCAGAACTCTGTGAGTTCAAGGCCAGCCTGCTCTACAGAGTGAGCTCCAAAACAGTCAAGACTATCTCTCAAAAAACCAAAAATATCAAATAAATAAGTTGAAAACATTTTAAGATTTTAAGTGTGCTAATTTTATTAATGTTACTAAGGACCAAGAAAAATATTTAATGTTGATATTATAACATTTAGAATTTAATACAGGAAATTTTTATTTCAAAATCTTTTCTCTGCAACATTTCCATACTATTTGTTTAAAAAGTATTTTACATTTCCCAAACTACTGGTTTCAAATGCTTGCCAAGAATTTTGAAATTCGGGTTTCCTGTCTTTTCTAACTAAATATTTATTGCTATCAGACTTATCATCTTGCCCCTGAATATTAAAACATTTTAAAGCTAGCAAAAAGTTATGAGGCTTCTTTCTACCACTAAAATATAGAAACTTAATTTTATGACTGTTACTTTCACCAAAAGAACATTTATTCACGCTACAGATCTGAGCACCCACAACAGAAACACAGTAACATGAGAAAAAAACAAGGTCACTTGAAATACCCCTAAAAATTCTCCATTCTGCAAGATGGCTACTCACAGCTGTGTTCTGAAGTATAATTTAAAATGTAACTAAAATTTACAGTTTTTACTTGAAATCCTACCTTCTCGTGGGGGGAAAGACAGTTTTAAGACCCTCAGTGGATGCCTGAAACAGGAGAAGCTACCAACTTCCAGCAAGATAGCCAATGTTGATGCTCATCTTTCCATTAAAGGAAGCACTTCTGGCTAACCTTTACTTCTTCACTTTGGAGCAATAGAAGAACAAAGGAATTACCTGAACACAAACACATCCATACTATCATAGCACACCCAGTAGCTGAGGTGACTCAGTGACTGACAAGGGGTGGGAATGTACTGGACAAACAGAGTCAACCAGTGAGAGTCCAGCAGGCTACTCTGAGCAGCATACAAATTAACATTTATTAGCTTTCTGGGATTTCCATGTATCACTGTTTTCTTTTTTACCCTAACTAGAATCACAAAAAGCAAAAGAACAGATAAAGAGGGACTGTGATAAAAGCAATTAAATAATTTTAAGTAATAAGATCTATCAAAATATTTTACAGATCTAAAACCTGATTAACTTTTAAACAAAGTAACATTTAGAAGAGGGAAAAACTATATTCTAAAGTTATTTTATATCACTCTTTGCTATATTTTTGTTTGTTGAAGGTTCAAGGAAAAATGTTAAACTACACAAAATTATAGTCCCCAATTCAAATGTACTATTACTTTTCTGTTTTGCTATGGAGATTGTTTTAAAACATTCATTTTTAATGTTCTAAAATATAATTGTATGAAACCAAACAAGTAATTTTTAAAGAGTAAGTTGTCTAATTTTAAGAGTAAATTTTGTTAATGATTTTATTGTTAGGTTCATTTAACAGTATAGTAAGATATTTCAAAATTACCTGCTCCTGATGCTACCTACCACAATTTACCACAACCAACATTTCCCACTCCCTAATTAAGCCTAGTTAATATTGAATATTTATAGTTTTCTTTGGATAACTAACAAAAAGCATCCACATTTGTTCACACTTCATTGTGGAAGATATACAGAATAAATTTTTCAAACAAATGTTTTTAAGTTTAAAGTTACTTTTTAAATTTTAGACATGTCAGTGTGACTTTGGTTTATAAAGGAAAACCTTAGTTTATAATTTAGTAGTCACAGGCTTAATAACCTTTTTACTCAAATGTTTAAAACACTTTTAAGAAATATGTTGAAGATTTCAGTGTGAAAGATTTCAAAATTTCAATGTTGACATGACTCTGTAAATCTCTCAATATGTACAAACACATACAAATTAGATACAATTATAGACCCACAATAATAGGAAAACACCAATCTTCTTTCCTAGCTGTACTGATAGGTGGATAAAGTAATAAATCTCTGTGCTGTTCAAGGCACACACACACACAAAAAAAAAAGCTTTAAAAAATAAAAATTTGAAGAACAATTTTAAAAATAAAATTCAAATATTACATAATATAATTTAACTGTAAATATTACTATATACTGTAAAAGAATTTTTAAAAAGTTTTTTACAATCTACAGCAAATCCCAGTTTCTAATTCTGTAAAAGAATTTATTGGAAGTTTGCATTTATATATTAAGTGTTTACATTTAGTTTGATGGGAACAAACTTCACAAGTTAACTGAGCCTTTGTCTTAGGAGTTCATCTATTTGAGTTTTATACATATTTTTTACATCCTCAAGATCCAAGCGAAGTTCCTCTGCTTCTTCTGCTTTTTCTCCATACATCTGCAGAATAGTGTTGTATCTTTGATCCAAATCCTAAAAAAAAATTTATATTTTTTAATCATCATGCAAACATCTACAGTTGTTATAAGTCATTAGAAAAAAATATCACAAGTTGAACAAAAATATAAACTCATCTCTTTAAAAAGTTAAACTCATGGCCAGTCTATCTAGGAATGCAGAGCAAAAAAGAGGAACTGCTTTTCAAAGCTAGATGGAGGAGGTGCCTCGGTGAGGAGGAGCACTTGCTGAGCAAGCATGAGGACCTTGCTCCTAACCCCCCATAAAATGCCATGTGGCCTGTAACCCCAGAACTGGGAGGAGGCTCACTGGAGCTGCTGGCCAGCCAACCAGCCTACCACAAAACAGCAAGCTCCATGCGGTGAGACTCTGTGTGAAGGGACAGCCATTTCTTCTTGCCTCCTAGTGTACAGCCCAGCACACATGTACATAACACACACACACACACACACACAAAAACACTCCAACCATATTTCTTCACTACATGTAGAATTCTCCCCAAATAAGATTTAATCAGTCTCCCTCCCATTAATTGAAGTATCCTTGATGAGGTTTTTTTTGTCTTTGTGATTAACTTGGCTTAAGTATTGCTTGACATTTATCCCACAGAACAAGTCTCCTCTAACATCCAATTATGTTACAGTAATAATGAAACAAACATCAAGTCAAATACTATAAAGGCATACGTAAAATCTTGCTCTTTTCTTTGATTATAACTAAACATTTTTATCTAAATACTTTAGACAATAACACAGGCAACAGACTCATCTTTAACATTCTTTACTCAACTACTAACTCCTTAATTTTCAAAGAAATTACCAAGTTATCCATATGCATTTTATGTAAATTGAGAGTGGTATTTAATAACTAGTTTAAACTATCTTAGATTTATCCCTACGTGAAGAATACTTACTCGCAGCTGAACTCGAAGCTTGGGTATCTCTTTCACTTTCTCCTCAAGTTCATCATTCTGATTGGTTAATTTAACTAGCTCTTCAGACATTATGGATCGAGTTTTTTCTAGGTTACTAATTTCTAGCTGAGAAACATAATCACAAAATGGTTTCAATAAAAACATGCCTTGTTTAATGCTCTTATTAACATAAAAATATTAAGTATGTCATTTTTTTAAAGATTTATTTATTTATTTTATGTGTATGTTAGTACACTGTCGCTGTCTTCAGACACACAAGAAGAGGGCATCAGATCCCATTACAGATGGTTGTGAGCCACCATGTAGTTGCTGGGAATTGACCTCAGGACCTCTGGAAGAGCAGTCAGTGTTCTTAACCACTGAGCCATCTCTCCAGCCCCAGTGTGTCATTTTTTAAAAGATAAACATGTCAATATTAATCCTGAAGCAGTGGGGAAAAAGAGGGCCCCAACTTTCTTTAGAAGTTTATTAATTAGAGGGTTCACTAAGCATGCAAAAATCCAATAATTTGATGCAAAAATGCAACCAGATTTTTCTCTAACAATACACATTTCCATTATTCTAAGTTACTAGAAGCCAAAAGAATGAGAACATACTTTAATGCTGTCCCACCCAGCTGTGCAGGTTTTACTGCTAAGGTTTTACTGCTATCTGAAAAACCAAATGGCACTCTCAAGGACAGCATCCTGGATGATCCTAAGAAGATTATTCAAATGAGAGTGGGAAAAGCTATTCATTTTCAGTGTATAGTTTATCATGGTAAACTCAAACGGCTTTCCTAATCCTCACTCCATAAGCAACACTTCATACAGCTCCCTCCTTTCTGTGTTGCTTCTCCTACGTGTAGGTCGCTCTCATGTCATTCAATTCTTGCAGGGGCGACTTAGAAACGGCTCCTGTGGCATATCCAGCAAGAATGAAGCAAGCATGCTGTTGTTGAGAAAAGATGCTGGGAAGGAGGGGGCCATTCCTGCTCTTAGATAGCCTTAGTCCTCCCTAGGGAAGGCCATGGCACAGGCTCCCAGCATGTCCTAGGACAGAGCAGATAAATCTACCTAATTCTGGCAGTCAGTCAGGTAGAAGAATCAGTCATTTGACTCTAGCTTTTATTATAAATACATGTAACACACACTGTGTTTTACGTATCACCAATTCATATTATTTTCCAATGTGCTTAAAATTCTGAGGAAATGAAGGCTACTACTTACTGAGACTCATTATTTCATGAACTTCTTACAGCATACTTAATTTGTTTCAATACCTGTAAATGACTAATTTCTCCTTCCCTCAGCTTTAGCTGAGACTGCAGATTTTCAATAATGCTCGACCCAGCTCCCATCCTCATAGCTTCATAAAGATTGCTCCCACTGGCTGATGTAGACAGTGGCCCAAATGAATGGTCATGAGACTCATCCTATTCAGTTAAAGAACACAGACAATTAACAAACATTATGTTCCATTATCAAGTTCAAACAAAGATCCTGTTCATTCTTGCTTCGAAATGTCTATGAGTTTCCTCAAAGGGAGAAAAATCATGTATTTTCTTCATTTTAATTAGCACCACATTCCCCAACAAGGTCATGGTGACGCCAATCCGGCAACTGCATGTTCCCTTTAGCATTAATCAAGGATAAGAAATGTAAGCCATTACCTGAGACAGGAAGGATGTTTGCAGCCCTGCCATATCCACTCCACTGATAGAGCTGGACCGTGACATGCTGGGAGTACTAGAAACAGAAAATGGCTTGTGGTCCTTAGGGGGGGAAAAAACTCCGTAAGACTGGGAAGCAAAAAATAAAGGAAGCAAGAACCATTTCTAAAATTAATGAAAATGAAAGTATTCATTGCAGTCTCCATTACATGTTATAGATAAGATTTCTCAAAGCCACAAGTCTCAGAAGTATAGAAAGCATTTAAAAATTAGGAGCTGAGCTGGCCAGATGATCAGCAGGTAATGATGCTTGCTGTCATACCTGACCGGAGTTCAATCAATCCCATGACCCACGTAGTAAAGGAGAAAGAAACAATTCTAGCCTCTAGTCTTCTGACTTACATGGATGGATGTACACGTACACACTCATGTACACACATACACACACACACACACACACACACACACTAAAGTACACATAATAAAAACATTTTAAATTAAAATTTAAAGCCTGATGAGGGCCTGGAGGGATGGCTGCTCTTCCAGAGGTCCTGAGTTCAATTCCTAGTAACCACATAGAGGCTCACAACCATCTGTAATGGCGCCTGACTCTCTTTTGGTGTACACGCAAACAGAACACTCATATACATAAAATAAATAAATCTTAAAAAGACAATAAAAATAATTTTTAAAAATTTAAAGCCTGTCTTGCTCCATTTATATTATAACACAATTTGCCAGGTTTATTTCTTTATTTTAATGGAATCAGAATGCTTTGTCTGAAAAGCCTGCAGAAGCTAACTACACCAAGTTATATAACATATCATCAATTACTCTTAAAGTTGGTGAATTTCTGACTTATCCATTTTATTTTAATGGATTAAAACCAAAAAATGACCAGGCAGTGGTGGGACATACTTTCAATCCCAGCACTTGGGAGGCAGAAGCAGGCAGATCTCTGAGTTTGAGGCCAGCCTGGTCTACAGAGTGTGTTCCAGGACAGCCAGGGCTACAAAGAATGATCCTAACTTTTAAAACAAAACAAAAACAAAATACTTGGGGGTTAAACAGTTGGACAAGCACTTAAGAGTACTGGCTTAAGACATCCAGGGTTCAATTCCAGGCAAGGACATAGTGATTCACAACACCTCTAACTTATTCCGTGGGATTTGATGCCCTCTTGTGGCTTCTAAGGATACTGTATACATGTGGTATGAAGACATACATGTACTCATACACATAAAAAAAAAAGCCGCCAAATATATTCTAAAGGTAATTTCTATTTTTGTGGATTTATTTTAACTTACTGTGTTAACTCTGAGTACATTACAATTCTTTAAGTAAAGGCAACAAATTTTGAAAAATTATCTTTAGGAGCTAAGGAGGTGGCTTAGTGCATAAAGTATGGAAACCAGAATTCAGATGCCAGAACCCATAGAAAAGCCAGGCAAATGTGGTGGCTCCCTATAAGCCCAGTACCCAGAAGGTTGAGATGGGATCCCCAAGACAAGCTAACTGGTTAGAGTAGCTCTAGGTTCAGCAAGAGACTTGCCTCAGTAAAACAATATAGAGAATAACTAAAACACCCAATATCAACTTTGGGCCTCCACATGCATGTTCACAGACACTCCTGCACATGTGCAAACACACATACACACTGATTATTACTGATATTTACACATACCACACTGATACACATGCAAAAAATAAACAACAACAAAAACCTCACTACATTACTAATCAGAAAGATACAACAAGCCAATTCATTCTCAAGTTGCCTTTGGGCCATTTGCTGCATTAGTTTCAGTGATCTATCACAAAGTTTTTTAAATTTCAAACATTTTTAAGTTTTGCGCAGTGGCAGTGTCGTAGCCAATGAGGTTTATCCGAGGCACGATTATTGCTAATTGAAAACTCAAACATTTTTAAAAGTATAAAAGTTTCTATAATTCAAAACCAATCACAGACCAATTTCAATGCACTCAAATGACTTCCAACCTGCTCTCAGGGGACACTGACAGTGCTCCCACGCTCCAGTCATTTCAGAAGGGGAAAACCATTAAGGCATCAGAACCACTAGACCACAGACCAATCCAGTCACCCACAACAGCTTATTACATATTAGCACAAACCAACACAATTCAGTACCTTTTCTTTTAGTGCTTCTTGAGTAAAAATGGTTTTCTTCCTTTCTTGTTCAACTTTCATTCTTTCCATTTCTAGCTGACTACTCAAAAGTGTCTAAAGGAGAGAGAACATCGACATCTTAGATACAGCCCATGGCAACCCATCAGTCAACTGAAAGCTCAGAGGACCAAGTACAAGCTGCCCCTTCACCACTGAAGACACGGTTGCAACTCGCTGCCGTCCCCAGCCATCTCTAACGCAAGCCCTGGGGGGGGCAA
This sequence comes from Micromys minutus, assembly GCF_963924665.1. Lineage (NCBI taxonomy): Eukaryota > Metazoa > Chordata > Mammalia > Rodentia > Muridae > Micromys > Micromys minutus. Next base: position 48,448,809 of record NC_137972.1, on the reverse strand, counting down.
ACACTAAGAAATACCTTTTCTTTCCTTGTCTCTTCAAGCGTCCTTACATATTCATCTTTTAGGTTTTCTAATTCAACCTGGTACCTAGTAAACCAGAGGGAATTAAACAAAGCAAAAAAAGGTGACAGGACAGACATTCAAACCTCTCCTCGTGTCAAACCCCAGTTACACAGTCAGTAGTCATTTTGTCACCGGCTCAGCATCGAAGGCTTTCCGGCTGACTGTCCCAGACTCAAAAGTTCTACTCACCCCGTTTTTTAAATCAGTACTCAAAAATGAGACATTTAAAAAGTAATTTTAAGTGCTACCATTCCAAGCTCAAATGTGGTAAGAAAGAAAAAAGAAAAAAAAAAAGCAGGGGTCAAGGGTAAAAGTATATACATTATGACGTTATGCAATTTCATATAGATGATTTTACAGGCCATGGCTTTAGAAAAACTGGAAGACTATGTTACATGGCCACTGCTCCCTCCTTCCTTCCCTCCACTCCCTTTGCTTTTGTTGGTGGCATTACCTCTTTTGACTTTACCTGAAAAAACACAATATATGTAGAACATAGTATGCAGTCTCACAAGACTACCTTAACGCACGTCACTAATGACCCTGACTTTAAATATTTCAAAGTTTTCACTTTCAGAACTCCATGCAATGAAGCTAAGACCCAACAAAAATACTTTCCAAACGTGCTTTAAAATGTCAGGAACCACACATAAATATACTCACCGACTATTTTCATCCTCTAGTTTTCTTAATTTATTTTTCTCTGACTCTAGCTGGGCCTGAAGTCTACTGTTTTCCTGTCGTAATAACGAATTCTGTGATTCCACTGAAGACATCTGGATTTTATTGGCCAGGAGTTCTTCTGTAGCTGCACGTTCTCTTTCTACGGCTGCAGCCAACAAGGTCTGTGATTCACCTGATTATACAGGAAGAGAAACCAAACACATATACCAGAGAAAGATCAGTCACCAGGCTGGTTCTGACCTCAAATCTCTACTGAGTCAAGTTTCCAGATAAAGACAAGAAGCCAGCTTGTTCAATGCACAAGTTAGCATTTTCTCCTCAGCACATCGAATTGAAAACACTGTTATTCAGTAACAGGAGAGTGAGTCAGCAAACAGCACTGGGGCAACCCAGTGTCCACCGACAAACGTGGACTAATAAAAGACAAATACAGTAAGAGAAAGAGCAATGAAATAGAGTTCTTCAAAACGAACTTCTGCAGCAGGTGAAGAATGGAGCTCCACTGGTTGTTTACTAGTATAGTTTCATCCCAGCACTGCATACACCAAGCTTGGTGGTGTACATCTATAATCCCAAGATGTGGCAAAAGCAGGATTAGGAATTCAAGGTCATCCTTGGCTACCTAGAGAGTTTGAGGTCAATTTGAGATCACTCTAAGGTCAGTTTGGCTATATGAGACCCTGTCTTATTTATTTGTTTGTAATATAAAAAAGACAAGCTAGAAACTGGAAAAAAATAAACACAAGACACATGTGTAGGTTTAGTGCTTAAAGTACAGACAGAACTCTCAGAAGTGAAACTGTAGGCAGTCTAGTTAAAAATGAGCAAAAGCCATCCACAGGCAGTTAGTTCATCCTACATATGGAGAAGTGGAAAACAAGCACACAAAACAATGCTCAGCATCCGTTCTCATTGGAAAAAAGAAAACTAAGATGATGATACAAGAATTTATGAATGATAAATTAAAACAAAACGCAGCAGAACAGAGAACCGAAAATGCTACCTAGTTTGTAAACAAACTGGATTACTCCCAACAGCTTTAAGCACTGTGGAATATCATTTTTTCTGAAAACTGAACACAATGTTCATATGGTCCAGCAACTGCATATTTGGCCCTTTATCCAGAGACATGGAAACTTTTACACCCACATTCACTCCAGAACAGACATTTACAGCAGCTTTATTCACAACAGTCCAAATCTGGAACCAAACCAGATATCCTTCCCCGAGTAAATGAGGAAATAACTAAAACTCAACAATCAAAGGACTACACTATTGAAATGTTTAAAACCCTTAAAGCTTGTATTTGTTTGTGTAAGCTAGAAGTATATGAATAGAGTAATACTCTCTACTCAGTAATTCCCCTTAGCCAATTTCAATGTCCCAAAGTTTAATTAACAGAACAGGGAAGCTGCCCTGAACCGAACTCAACACTTTGGAGTGATGTTCATTTCAGAAAATAACACTGAGACAACAGGATCTGAGTTGGGCGTCCAGCACGCAGAAAAAGGCAAGGACAGTACATGCCTGGAATCCAACAGTTAGGCTAGCAGAGACAGCCAATCTACCCAAATCAGTCAGCTCCAGGTTCAGTGAGACCCTGTCTCAAAAAAGAAGGTGGAGAAGCAATTGAGGAAGATACCAGATATCAACCTCTGGCCTCTACACATGTACGTGCACATGGGCACATGAATTTTCACACACACATACACATACAAACAAACACACCATCCCCCCCACAAACACAAATGAAATGGCAGGTAGAAAAGCATGTGGCACACTGTGTAAAAAAAAAAAAAAAACTGTGAAAGTCTAATTGAGGTATCCATGGAAAGGGGAAAAGACACACCTAAAGATGTTAGACATGTCATCATTAAAAATGTCAGCATGACATCAGGTGAATTTCAATGTCATACAACTATTCTACTCCTTCACACAAGACAGAAAGTCTTCTACATCAAACATAAAATACTAAAGATGTTACCAAGCCTATCAGAAAGATTCTTCTCTAGCGTCTCCCACGATGATGTCTGGGATCCTAGAGTTGCCTGTAGATTTTCTATCTGCCGAAGCAAGGGTCTAGTTGTTGATGAAACACTTTGACTCAGCTCTTGGTTTCGATTCTCTGCTTCTTGGAGTCTCTGTATCAAAAAATCCTTACTTTATTACCACTGACCAGCAAACCTAAACTATAAATTTTTCCAAGAAAAAAATTATTAGCTATTTTACTTTAAAAAGAAAAGAAAAACAATATTGAATAAACAACCAGTCTATCATGATAAAATTACTTCCATTAAAACTAAATCAGATATTCTCCTTTTTTTTTTAGGGGATCATTTGGTTCACTTAGGCTTTAAAAATTCATCCACTGATAGCAATGCTTCCTATCCAGGAACACTAGCCTTTAAGTGGTCATACTGTTGACCTTGTGCTCGGGAAAGCATGACAATACCTGCTGAAGTTCACTGATCTCGTGGCGTAAGTAATCCTCTTTTCTGGCAGCTGCTTGCTCTGCCCGTTGCAGCGCTAGCCTAAGGTCCCCCACCTGCCGGATAAACAGCACTGTCAGAACATTAGCTGTAACTTCCTACTGACATTTGTGTTGACTTTTTATGTATGACACTTCATGCTAAACAATGAGCACACATCCTGCTCCTTAAGCAATGCCAAGGCTATAAACATATTCACTGCCTAACCAAAAGCACTTAGCCCATAAAAGTATGCAAATATGTATAGCCTGCATAAGAGGGGAGATCAAAACTAGACTAATGAATAAACAAACTAACAAATAAATAAAACTTAGGTACTAAACTAGGGGTGGTGGCACACACCTGTGAGGTGAGTATGAGCCTTTTGATTCCCAGGCCAGCCTAGGCTGTGCAGACAGCTCTGTGCTATGTAGTAGGCCCTATCCAAACAATAAAACAAAACTAAAAGAGAAAGCATGATGGTGTGTGCTTGTAGTCACACTATTTGTGAGTATGAGGCAAGAGTTGTAGGGGACTTGCACAACACTGTTTCAGTACAAGAGCAAGGAACAGAGTGCCACTCACATATGGCTACATATTGTAACTGCCATAACTTTTTAAAATTCTGTGGCATCGTAATTAAATAGTATTTAAATAATCAGAAAATGGTGTCAGTGTCTATCTGGTGGCTGCAGTTGAAGATTTAGTCTGTGGAGCATATGGAGATGCCCTGAAGCATTAGAGGTGAAGGCAGAGCTCTAAACGGCATCAGCACTGTGGTTTGTTTTCAGATGCTGATACATGAGCACAACATTAAATATTACAATCAAGACATAAAACATTTATTTATCCTAACTAGAAAGATTAGCAATTATTAAAAAAAAAAACCTAGAGGGAGATAATGCTAACTTTGTAACACACAAAATTAGCAGTCCTTATATTCCATGGTGGTTTCAAGAATGGCAATCCCGGGCTAGAGAAATGGCTCAGTAGTTAAGAAAGAGCACTGGCTGCTCTTCCAGGTCCTGAGTTCTATTTCCATGACATGGTGGCTCACAACCATCTGTAATGGGATCTGATGTCCCCTTCTGTCATGTAGGCACACATGCATATAGAACATTTATATATTATATACATAAGTAAATGAATCTTTAAAACTTTAAAATGAAATGACAGTCTCATACCCAATTCCTTACTCCATCAATTTTTATTATAATGTATTTTTAATTTGAAAGAATTTTTAAATATTAAATAAAAAATTAGGGCATTCATGTGTGTGTGTGTGTGTGTGTGTGTGTGTGTGTGTGTGTGTGTGTTATGCCCAAGAAGGAGAGAAGCGGGCACTGAGTTATGAGCAGTGATTACATGGCTATGTGAGATCTGGGAACCAAACCTGGGTTTACAAGAAGAGTAAGTGCTCCTAACTGCTGAGTCATCTCTCTAGCCCATTAAAATTTAAAGTGGTAATGTTCTACATATACATATTTTTTCATATAAGGTAGTCTCTTGAAAGTGGCAGGGTGGCAGAAACTCATGGATATGTGGACCACAGCATAATTTCCAACACAAAATATTGAAAGCAATCCAAACCCATCAAAAATATGTCTGAAAATTACATAGCAAAGGGATATAAAACTAAAACTCTCAAGTTTTACTATTACACAACCAGCAGACTATCCTAGAGATGGCTCAACCGTTAAAGGTTAGATGCAAAATCTAAACCTAGTCTAGGAGAAACATAAAGCCAGTTGTAAAGCAATGCAGTGGCAATCTTTCCTGCAGGAGTGACAGAAATACAATGCGCCTGAGTGATTCTAGCAGAAGGTAGACATCTGCAGCCCTGCATTCACAACAGAAGCACTGAAAAGGTGAGGCCAACACTGAGAAATGGCGATGCTTAGACCAGGAGAAGCAACAGGGAGAGTCACACTAAAAGCCAGGCTTTCATTGGTAACGCTTTATCCACCAAATATGTGGGACAAAACCAAACATTAATTGAGGTTGCTGAGAATAGTTTTGCATGTTTTGAAAAGTGCTTAGAAAACTAGATGTCTGTATACATAAGATCTACAGTGCAATGAAGCTGCAGTTCAGTAGGGCAACATTTCCCTAGCTCATAAAAGGCCCTGGGCTAGACCCCCTATACTAAAGAAATCAAACAAAACAAAGTATAATGAATATTTATAGCAGCATTATTGTTAGCTAAATTATACATTGCAAATGTTCAATATATATATATTTATATAAATAATATAATTTCCTTTTCTTTTTTTCCTTCCTCTTATTTTGTTTGTTTATTTAGAGACAGGATTTCTCTGTGTAGCTCTGGCTGTCCTGGAAACCACTCTGCAGACCAGGCTGGTCTCAAACTGAAATATTCACCTTCCTCTGACTCCCAAGATCTGAGATTAAAGGTATGCACCACCACTGCCTGACAATATTTGACAATTTTGTAACCACAGTATGCCAAAATGTTCTTCCTTCATTAGGTTCATGACTGCCGGAAACGTTATGAAAATGTAGAGTCAATTATATAACAGTCTCTTGAAACTATATGTTTCAATTATATGCACATATGTTGCTCTGGCAACAGGATACCTACTTTCATAAAACTCTCTTTCCGCTGGCAGTGAAGGGTTCAGCTTTATTACTGAGCTACATCCCACAACATCATACACTCATAAACATGTACGAAACTCACAGAAAGCCAAGCAATGACAGCATGTTGTGCTCTTCACACACAAGTGAGTTTATATATCGCATAACGCAGTACTCTAAAACTGTCAGTAACATAGTCACAGAAGCCTCCCAGTACTCATAAAAGAACAGATTCACATTTGTTAGTAGACTTTGCAGAAACATACAAATGTATAAAAGTTGGCTTTGACCACTGTTGCCTACCTGAAGCGCTAATGCCTCTTGCTGCTGACGGGCTTCTTCCTGGGCCTTCTCCAGTGCCCCAGAAAGTTCTTCTTTAGCTTTCATCTCACGCCTCAGAGCAGCTTCCTGTACCTCACTGTCCTTAGCAGCATTGGCTTTGTGAAGATCAGTAAGTTCTCTTTAAAAAGAAAATTGATACTTTTCATTTATTAATAAAAGGCAACTGTAAAAGCATACCCTAAACTGATGCAATTTCTATGTACCACAGTAATTTCAAAAGGACAGCAAGCACATCCATACAATATAGTCATTTAATGATCTTATAATTGACTTGCTTTGTCTAATAACAAATGTACTCAGAAAAATCTGTAACTGTTGCTAGTATGCAGATAATAGACAAAAGACAAGCTTGAGAGATTGCTCCACATTTAAGAGCAACAATCTCTTCTGTCCTCAGGCATGTGGTACACAGATAAGCATGCAGACAAAATACCAATGCACAAAAAATTAAAAAATTAAAAAAAAAAAAAAGAAGAAGAGAGGCTTCTTCAACCTCCTGCTGTGCTAACAGACTCTAAACGCTCTGCATGTTTCCTACCTGTACGCACTGTCCAGGGCAGCCTGAGTGCTTCGGCTCTTCTCTTCAAGTTCATCCATGTCTACCTGAAGTCGGCCAAGATCCTTCTCCTGGCGTTCTACCACAGAATTTAGTTTCTTAATATTATCTCTATGTTGTTTCTCAACCTCTTCTTTGCCATCAAGGACCTAGTTTATCAAAACAGGTAAGAACAGTTTTCAGTAAATGATGCCATGGTAGATAATGTACTCCAGAAATCTCTCCACACTGCTGATAGCCTGAATAGAAAATGACCACTGAACACGGCTCTGCTCAAGGTAAGTTTGGAAAGCTGTTCAAACCCTGGCTGAAGAAATGGGAGAACAGGCCTTCAGGGTAAGCGCAGCCCTCTTCTACTTTCTGTTTGGCACCAAATAACTAACACCTGCCTCTCTCATACCTTCTCCAGTGATGGAGTCTCACCCTCTGGAATCTTGAAGCGAAGAAAACATCGTCTTCATGTTCATGTCAAGTATTTGATCACAGTGATATAAGGTTAACACTATCTATTAAACTAAAACCATTTTCTGGCCTGACACCCTATTAAATCATTTTGAAAATTGATACATGCTGCACACACCATGGCCAATTACAGGAAGTAAGATCAATGCATTTTCAGGGAACAATGACTGCCAGTCACCTGTCTTAAATGGTGTAACTCCTCTTCCAGCTCCTTAGCTTTTCTGTTCAGCTTTGCAATAACATTTTCATTGTCTTTGTCTTTAGCTCTTAATTTCTTGATGATGTTGGAATTATGCAGCTGCTGCTTTGAAAGCTTTTCTCCTAGTGATTGTAAAAAAGCAAACAACAGTGAGTGTCAGACCTGCACAGCGCCAGTGTTAAAGCTCATTTGAACAGGAATTACCAACAATATTAAAATTGTCCCATAACAGGATTCTAGGTAACAAGATACTAACAGTCTCCAAACTCAGACTCAATCTCAGAAGATCCTCCTACTACCCCATCCTGGGATGATAGGAGTGTACCTCCATATCCAGCTTACAGCCATATTTTAGAATTGCCTATGTACCTATACTTCCTGCTTTAAAAAATAGGTTCCTAAAAGACAAGGAAGTATGTCATAGCTAGTATTGCACCAAGTAATATCCAATATACTCACTGTTTAAAGGAATTCTTATGTAAGTGTAAAAAAAAAAAAGGTTGGGTAAAAGTTAACTTCAAATTAAGTGACTGCTTCTAATTGTCCTCAATTCTATACCTGCTCTTAAACACATTTACATTCAGTGACTTAAGAAATGTTCACCCCTATATTGAACTCGAGTTGGAAGAGGCGAGTCCAGTCTCAAAATGGGGGGCCATGATCCAAAGGAACCAGAGTAGCTGAGTTCATTGGTGGGCTGAGCTTCGAAACCACAGATGACAGTTTAAGGGGACATTTTGAGAAATGGGGCACACTTATTGACTGTGTGGTGATGAGAGATCCTCAAACACAACGTTCCAGAGGCTTTGGTTTTGTGACCTACTCTTGTGTTGAAGAGGTGGGTGCTGCAATGTGTGCTCGGCCACACAAGGTTGATGGGTATGTGGTGGAACCAAAGAGAGCTGTTTCTAGAGAGGATTCTATGAAGCCTGGTGCACATTTAATGGTGAAAAAAAATTTTGTTGGTGGTATTAAAGAAGATACTGAAGAATATAATCTGAGAGACTACTTTGAATAGTATGGCAAGATGGAAACCATAGAAGTTATGGAAGACAGGCAGAGTGGGAAAAACAGGGGATTTGCTTTTGTAACTTTTGATGATCATGACAGAGTTGATAAAATTGTTGTACAGAATTAATGGGCATAAATATGAAGTGAAAAAGGCCCTTTCTAAACAAGAGATGCAGTCTGCTGGATCGCAGTGAGGTCAGGGGGTGGATCTGGCAACTTTATGGGTTGTGGAGGAAACTTTGGAGGTGGTGGAGGAAACTTTGGTCATGGAGGAAACTTTGGTGGAAGAGGAGGCGGTGGTGGTGGAGGTGGTGGCAGCAGAGGTGGTTATGGAGGTGGTGATGGTGGATAAAATGGATTTGGAGGATGGTGGCAACTATGGTGGTTGTCCTGGTTACAGCAGTAGAGGAGGTTATGGAGGTGGTGGACCGGGATATGGAAACCAAGGTGGTGGATACGGTGGAGGAGGAGGAGATGATGGTTACAGTGAAGGAGGACATTTTGGTGGGAGTAACTATGGTGGTGGTGGAAACTATAATGACTTTGGAAATGATAGTGAACAGCAACAATCAAATTATGGACTCATGAAGGGGGTAGTTTTGGTGGCAGAAGCTTAGGCCTGTGGAAGTGGCTATGGGTCTGGAGGTGGAAGTGGTGGATACGGTAGCAGAAGGTTTTAAAATAAAACAGAAACGGCTACAGTTCTTAGCAGGAGAGAGTGAGGAGCTGTCAGGAAAGCTACAGGTTATATTGAGACAGTCGTCCTAAATGCATTAGAGGAACTGTAAAAATCTGCCCCAGGAGGAACGATGATCCACAGTCAGAAAAGTTACTGCAGCTTCAACAGGAAACCCTTCTTGTTCAGGACTGTCACAGCCACAGTTCGCACATAGTGCAGCTATTGATTAATGCAATGTAGTGTCAATCAGATGTACATTCCTGAGGTCTTCTATCTGCTATAGCTTTGTCTTTTTCTTTTCCTTTTCATTACATCAGGTGTACTGCCCTGTAAATTGTGGTAGTGGTACCAGGAATAAAAACTTAAGGAATTTTTAACTTTTCAAAGAAGAAAAAATGCCCCCCCATTTGTAATATGAACATTTTAAAAATAAAAGAATATTATCATTAAAATAACTGCAATATTGCCATACAATGAACTTCATACAGCCATCAGTAATAATATACATAATATTTAATACTACAGTGACATATAAGAAAGCCGCACATGAAATATACAATCTTAACTATGCATGAAGATGCAAAGATACACAGAAGAAAAACTAGACCTCCAAGATTTAAGAAAAAAAAGGCCAAATAATTAAAAAAACAAAATACAGACACAGTAAAAGTCATCAAAGGTCAAAACCTCACCCATCATACTCAGAGCAGGAACCTTACAGACCATCAATCACAGACTTCAAATGTCTCTGTTTAGTGATGAGCTCTTTTATGACGTTACAAACTTGTAATGGGCAGCACAAATTTCTGTCCAGTTTTTGGAAACTTTAAAAAAAAAATCTTCTTAGAGCAAAAAGCTACACAGCATGTTTTCTTTCAAGGCATCTCACCCCATTCTTCCACAACCATCAGACACTTCTGTAGTGTCCCTTCCTGTTTTTGTTTCCCACTCTCCTATCCATCCCTTCCTGTTCCTCCACACTTTCCCCTTTTCCTTTATTTATTTATTTTTGGTGGGGGCGGGGGGAGACTGTTGTTGTGTTACTCAAGTTTATTTTCACCCCCTGAGCTCAACAGATCCTCCGGCTTCAGTGTCGCTAGGACTACAGGTGTGTAGCACCATACCCAGCTCAGTATCTGTTATTAGGAAATATATTCTACCTATTGCATAGTATTTTTCCTTTTCTTAGACTACTTTTAATAATCAACACTACCCACCTTCTTCCATTAAGCCTTGAATCTGTTCATCTTTTTCCTTCAATAGGTCTGCAGTTTGACTACTATTTAATCGAGTGGCAAGTTCTTCCTTTATGATCTTCATTTCCTAATTTTAAAAAAGCTGTAGTTATCATAAAGAATTATTTTCATTCTAGGTATATTTTTCCAGCCTTCCCGTGTGAAGAAGCCACTCACCCATAATCTCATTCCAAAGATAAAATCTGTCAGTTTAGTCACCCACTTACATAGTTAACATAAGAAAACAGCTGTGAGTACCACAGAAGTCTACACTCATCATTTCTATAAGCAAGCTTTAATATGGAAATATGAGTGAAAACAACTTCCTATACTGTTGTCCTTCAGAATCTCTACACATGTAATCTATAGGTTAGGCTCTGCATTTAGAACAACACACAATACAGGACAGAAAGAGGTTTGTTGGTTAAGTGTCTCAAGTTATTGCCAGTGTCTAAAATGAGCAAGCTAACTTAAGCAACCAAGCATGAGACTTCATGGAAGAGTTCAGAGAAAAACAATAAATTATCATTAACTAAGTATATAGTTATTTTGGTTACATACTTTAAAGTACCATTAACAACATAACCAAATTACCATTAAAAAAAAAGTAGGAAGGGGTCCTGTGAAATGGATTGGCAGTTAAAAGCACTTGTCACCAAGCTGATGAGCTGTATTTGATGTACGGGATACATCCACATGTTTGAAAAGGAGAATATCTACTGTAAATTCCCCTAATCTTTTATGTGGGCTATGTGTACCAAGTGAGTGCACATGCATATATGCATGCACATACACATGCCCACACAGAGAAATTCAACTATGAGAATAATAATAATAAAGTGGGAAAACATCCTAATCTCAAAAAGTTAAATACAAACAGAAAGTTATTAGTAAAAGCTGGAACTTGCATAATAATTAACAACCATAGTTTTTAACAGCTTAAGCATGTAAGTGCTCCTGATTGGGAGCACAGCAACAACAGCTCTTTAACATGAAAACACAGAACATGGCTTTGCTCCCAAAGGACATAAGGCATTCTCTGCAACTAAGCAGGGAAGGAAGACTGTTGTGAGGAGGAGAGGCTGAGGACATGGCTAAGCATCTAACAGCAGAAGAGCATAGCCCCCATAACAGAATTGGCCTCCTAAATGCCAACAGTATTAAAGATAAGGAATGTCAGTGTAAGTCAGTATTACACACACCAAAGGGAGTCACTAACCACTATCAACCACACTTTCCATTTAGACTTAAAGAAGTATACATGTTTGAAGTGGTAGGAAAATAATTCAGGGTACTAATACTTTTTTTAAATGTTCATAGTACCACTTAGATTTAAATGTTGCTTATTCTGATGGAATTAACATTTTTGGTTACCTTGATGGTTTTTGCAAGGATTCATACATAAATTACAGAAAAACCTGTTTTAAAAAAAAACTTATGTAAGCATGTGCGCATTCACGTACAATGATGGAGGATACAGCAGCCTTCAGGGAACTTCTGATTACTGTTCCACATTATTTGTTTTGATACATGTTCTGAACATGAGTCCATCAATTTGACCAGGCTGGCTGGCTAGAGTTTCTAAAGCAACCACCTATCTATCTCTGACCTCCTCTCCCTAGCACTAGGGTTACTGACACCTGCCATTATGCCTGACTTCAACATGGGTTCTGGAGATCCAAACTCTAGTCCTCATGCTTGACCAATGGGTGTTTCAAAGGCTGCTGAGCCAACTCTCCAGTCTCTAAAAGTATTAAAATCTACCAACTTTAATATATCAGAAATCTACAACTTACTTTAATGTTAATATGCTACATGTTTTGAATATTTACTTTTTTCTAATAGCAAAATATAAGTTCATTCATGGAACTCTAGAGTGTTTAATTTCAATTACCTTCTTAGCAGCATCTCTCTCTTTGCAGGCCAGTTGAACTTTCTTTTCTGCTTCTGCAATTCTCTGGGTAAATTCATCTTTCAGGGAAGAAATACTACTACTTTCTTCTTTTACTCTGAACATTTCACTAGATTCAAAATATGTGAGAATGAAGATACTGTTTAACAGGCTAGAGGTAATGAGGTCAGATTCCAAAGTGCAGATGACATTTTTTTTCAGCATATACCACATTAAAATAGAACTGGGTGAAGTCTAGTACCTTTTATTCTGCTTTGTTTTTAAGACAAGGTCCTACAATATAGCACAAGTGTCCTCTCTAAGATCATCCTCCTATCTCTGCTTCTTTGCTGGGATTATATGATGGCATGTGTGCCACCATGCCTGGCCAGACAGTTACTTCATCAAAGAAAAATTACTTGCAAAATTAACTTCATCATATTTATTAGTGTTGGCCAGGACTGAACCCAGAGCTGGGCATGCTAGGAAAATGCGTGGCTGACCACAAACGCGTATCCTCAGCCCTACTAAATTTAATTTTAAGAAACCCACTGGTGAAAATGTCACGAGTATTAGATGTGCAAATCTAAGACAAATTCTAAATCTTTCGTGTCACACTTCCTCAATCATCTCAAAGTTAACCAATTCAGTGTTTACTATAATATTTCAATTTTTACTAAACACAAGTTTTAAATTGCTAATACTAAAAGAATAAGAAGACATGTATGTATATGTATAATATATACATATGAATATATTTTATAAAACATTGTGTCAAAAGTAATATGATAAAGATGAGAAAAAAGTGAACATTAAATATATTTATAACTTCATAATTGTCAGTGACTATAAACAAGTTCAACTGCAAAACATTTTGTAAAGATTTGAGTTTTTTCATATGAACATGTATATATGCTACATACAACCCTGGTACCCTTGGAGTTATGTGGGTGCTGGGAACCAAACACAGGTCCTCTGCAATAGCAGCAAGTGTTCTTCAATTGTAAAGCATCCAAGTACAATGGCCTGCACAAACTTTGTGACATCACTCGGGTGAGTTGAATACTTACTCCTTCAGGTTATCATAAGCTTCCTCTAGAAGTGCCTTTTCTTTACTAAGGGACAATAACTGAGTCTCCCTCTTTTCTAGCTTCTCATTCAGAAATTCAACTGTCTGAAAAAAGAGAACAAACACAAGTCAATCATTTGTGATGCAGGTAAAGAGCTGTAAGAGTCACCTGTTCACAACTCATAAACCAATGCTGAGGACACAGGAGACAGACGAACTCTAACCAGTAGTTAGGAGAACACAAACCAGAGTAAGCAGGTAACTGTGTAAGTCTGGGAGAACCATCAGGCAGTATTTACTTGATCAGCTACCTGACAATGCAGAAAATTCAGCTTCTAGGTACACCTTACAGGAAGCACATGGTTAATATACCAGGCAACATGCATAAAAACATTTAAAGCAGTTAGTTTCTAACAGAAAGAATCTAGGGTAATTTATTTGTATAGCCACTAAAGGAGGAAAATATATAAAATTTAAGAAAAAAAAAGGGTCAAGTAAGGGTTCCAAATTTCTGGTAATGTTTCACATTTTAATTTAATTGTAGCTAGATAGCCCACTATATTCTTATTATTCTTTAACCCAAGTATAATTGCTTTGTACTATTATACACTATACTTAAAAGTTAAAATTAAAAAAAAGAAAACCCTGAAGCATGAAATTAGAATGTTCTAGGATGTATCAGTACAAAGCTAACAGAAGTAACACTCTGAATAGCTTACATCTTAGGTCTAGCTACAGCAGTGATAAACTTAACTGTAAAAGGGAAAGATCAGACTTCCAGCTTCAAGTCTTGTCTGAGTCAGGACAGATTAAAAATCACTTTCCTTCCTAAAGACGCTGAAAACAAACAGTAACTAGTACTGCCCTTGGGGAATTCAAAATACCAGCACATACTCTATGGTTGCTGCTGCTCATTCAAAGTTAGAGCACAGCATTCTGTTCCGGAATAATATTAAATCCAGGGAACAGAACCTGCTGTTTTCAAAAATGTTAACCAAGGCAAAACTGAGCATTCACAGTATATTTCTCCACGTGTTATATATACATTTCAAAAGCCTATTAAAGATGCTAGCTCCTCTTCAATGTCTAAGACTCAGGAAAAACTGATGCTATGGTTTAACATTAAAGAATCAACACTATTTTCTCTTATATGTATTAGAGAGAAGTCACTGGTCATTCCCAGGTTTGACTTACGCTCCTTGGGCATTTCGTTTTCTTATTCATGTAAGATAAGCTATTAAAAACAGCAAAAGTAACATAAGGAAAAACCAAGCCCGAACACTGTAAGAAGTATACTTGTATGGATGAAACATCAACATTAGAATATTAATCACAGGCTGGAGACATGGCTCAGCAGTTAAAAGCACTGACAGCTCTTCCAGACATCCTGAGTTCAATTCCCAGCAACCACAGGGTGGCTCACAACCATCCGTAACAGGATCTGATGCCCTCTTCTGGTATGTCTAAAGACAACTACAGTGTACTCATCTAAATAAATAAATAAATTTTTAAAAAATATGTAAAGTTTTTATATTAAAAAAATATTAATCACAGGAACACATCAACTGTATTTATATAAAACCAAAAAGATAAAATCTAAAATTTCCCATAAATAGAATATACATGCAAACCACTTTGATATAGAAGTAGTACCATTCAGATTGACATTCCATGTTTATCTTCAGGAGAATACATTGTGACATAAACGGTCCTTTGTAAGCCTGATAAGGATGTCTCAGGAAAGGCTCTGCCAGAGCCTTACTGATTCAGATTAAGATGCTTGCAGCTAACCATCAGACTGAGCATGGGGAACCCAATGGAGGAGTTAAAGAGAAAGGACTGAAGGAGTACACACAGGGGAACCCATTGCTCCAGCCGCATATGTAGCAAAGGACATCTTGTCTGGCAGCACCCCAATGTAGGGGGATGCCAGGGTGTTGAGGTGGGAGTGAGTGGGTGGGAGGGGGAGCATCCTCAGAGAAGCAGGGGGAGGGTGCATGGGAGAGGGAAAACCTGGAAAGGGGATTACATTTGAAATGTAAATACATAAACTATACAAAAACAAAAACAAAAAAAAAAAAATCAAAATCAAACCAGTCCTTTGCGAACTAGCAGAAGGATGAATAGAGCATGAAAGAATGTTAAAGTGATAAGGATACAACAATACAGATCAAAATGGCAACATTAAGCTTTTGTATACTATCTACTTATCTACCATAGTTGCTTTGCAAGAACTTCAAATAATTTAACATAATTGTTCATTTTTAGGTCCTTAACTGCTACAATTAAATGATCAAACATCTACTTTTTCATATCGTCACACAGCCACGAAAATACCTGCAACTCTGAAACATACCCCAAAGCCCCCTTCTGTTTTTTACTTACTTTGCAAACATCTTCTTTCTCCGGCGATGCTTTCGGCTGGTTTTCAGCAGCTTCACAGTGATCAGCAGCCTGTCCAGAGGCAGAGTGCCCACCATTTACTGGGGTAGGAGAAGCCAATGTATCTGGCTGTTCACAGTTAACTGGAGTAGCACTTCGGCCACTTTCCTCTAATTCTGCTTCCTCAGAAGGTGCAATTAATGTCTTGTTTCCTTCCTCCTCTTCAGCATTTTCTTCAGTAGATTCCACTACTTTAGTCTTCGGGGCTGAAGGACCCACTAGCACAGGTGCTAAAGCATAGCCTTTGCCTGGCAGTTCGTCGTCTGAGTTGATCTCACTCACACTCCGGCTATCTAGAGACTGCACACTAAACGAGTCTATTCTTTCAAAAGCATCCGATGAGCAGCAACTCTCATTGAGCTTTTGGAAGTCATCTAAGCGGCTATACTCGGGACAAGCAGATGCAGAGAGAAGCTGAAATGAGGTCTGCATGAGGTGAAGACTTGACTTTGCATCCGAAGTCTCTTGCCTCGAACTAGCTGAGCTCTCACTTATTACACTTTCGTGATCTAAGACTTCAATGTCACTGGTGGTGGAGGTGCCCGACGAGAAGGAGCTAACAGGAGGAGATGGTGTGTTGCTCTGTCTGTCTTCATGTTTTTGTTCTTTAGACTCCAAAGCCAGATCCTTAGTTTCTGCTGTAAGAGACTGAGTGGATGTGGGAGATACATCTTCTGTTGTGTTTACATTAACTATGTTTTCAGACACCTTCAATCTCACAGTGGGCACCTTCACCTCAGACTCTTCACTAACAGGTTCTTCATGTTTGCCTTCAGGTACAGGTGAGGGAGTGCCCACGGCTGGAGTCTCTCCCGAAACACACACAGAGTCTCTCGCTCCAGACTCAGCTGTCCCAGAAGTTCTGGACTGGCCAGGAGACGATGATTCTTGTAAACTGCTTTTCACTTCTTCTTCTGGCCGCTGTGATTTAGCCGGAGGTTTTGATACTACTGGGCTCTTCTGAATGGTCTGGACATCTGATGGAGAGAGAAAGGCACTGAAGAAATGTTCAGAC
Source organism: Micromys minutus (assembly GCF_963924665.1). Classification (NCBI taxonomy): domain Eukaryota; kingdom Metazoa; phylum Chordata; class Mammalia; order Rodentia; family Muridae; genus Micromys; species Micromys minutus. The sequence continues at coordinate 48,432,098 of NC_137972.1, read as the reverse complement.
TCATCGACTACAGTCCTTTGAACTGGCTTAGTAATTGCTTGAGAGGCTGCTGGTGGACTCTGAGGTTCGGTGCTTGAGTTCAATCCCCAGGGTGAAGTGTCCCATCCTCCACTCACAGGGGGACTTATTCCTTTCACCAAAAAAAAAAAAAAAAAAAAAATCAGTTCATTAAATAAAGCACATTAGTATTCATATTTCAATCATCATCAGTAAGTGGGAAAAAAGAAAGCTTATGGAATGCATACTCTAACTTGGAAAAGCCAGACTCTTTCCTTACAGCATCACTAATTAATTAGTTTCCAAGTTAACTTTGGGTAGAAAAGATTAAAAACAGTGTGGGCTGACCTAAGAGGGTCTAACAAATACAAGGTCAGTCTAGGCTTTGCCTAGCCAAAGCAAGTATGTTATCCCCTATGAATACATGCTTAAAGTAGTGATAAAGGTCGTATAACCAGTGAGAAATCCCAGATACATGACTCATCTCACAAAAACAGTCCAAATCTCCACTAACAAGCACATGGAGTCACAGTACTATCCAGCTGCACAATCATTTTATTCCTATAACATTAGACAATAAGACTTATTATTAGCTAAACAGACAGCAACACTCAAAATTCAACCTGAGATGATGGAGACAGTCTTTTTATGAAATCTTAAACTGATGTGAACAGTGAGTTCTAGTGAATTAATTCACTTTTATTTACTTAATGACCAGTCTGCAAGTTCCTCTCTCTTACAACTATTTTTTTTTCCGAAATATTTTTTTCATGTTTTTAAGATAGCAAAATCACCAAAACTCTGTGCAATTAGAAGCAGGTGAAGAGGGCACACAACTGGGAACTTCCTGAAGAAAAACAAAGCAAAACAAGAAGCCCTTTAACAAAATCTATCCTTTAATAAGATTCCAAAACTACCAGGAATGAAGAGTGCTGGGGAAACAGCTGGGGACAGTTTTACATTTATGTGTTCAGTGTGTGAAAACCAGAAAACAAAGCTTAAAATAAGACTGGGTCTTCGAGGTAGTTAATTAGCATCCGCACAGATACCAGGGTTTAAATTCGCCTCCTGAAAAATGTGGTACAAAATCATCGTTACCTCAAACCCACTTAAACTATACCCATCCTTCAGACCCATTGTCGTTTTGTAATCGAAAACACAACAGGTGATCAATAAAAATAGCATTCAAGAAAGCATATACCGTTCCAGACAACCTGCCCTCAAAAATAAATTATATAGCACTATTCATGACTCAGATTTCATGTGGGACGGGGAATAATGAGTTTCTTTATATTTGAAACTAAACTCAACTTTAGTAACTCCAACTTTGGGGTCCACAAAAAGGTAAGCTACTTAATAGCACGGTAACACGTGAAATAAGATCACGACGTAACGACAATCATACACAAACTAAGATATTGATTCAACTTAGGTCTCGAGTTTTCAACAATGTACAACTAAAACCAGAAACCGAAGAGTGATGAACTACTGTGTCCGTTGTTACACACGTAAAAATGCTCAAGAATCCCTCAGACTTAAAGACACAAGTAACTAAAAACCCTGGAAAAAAAATCATTTCAGCGTATCTGAAAGACCCGATTCTACCAAAAAAGAAAAAAGAAAAATTAAAGAGCTACAGTTGGGAACTCTCGGAACACAAATTCTCTTGGTACTATACGCAGTAGTCTGTGCCTCACCTGGTGAAAGTTAACTTATGCACTGAGTTTCGATTCTCTCTTCTGTAGAACAGACGGTACTACCATCCCTGACACGGTCGTTCTGAGGACGAGGAAGCTTTTTGTAAAGTCTTTGTGCTCATTAAACGCTGCCCGCAGGGCTCCCTGACTAGGGAATTATGGTTCGGACCTAGGACGCTAAGGCGGAAGACGCATAGCAATTGGGAATCTGAGGCTGTGCTCCGCACTTAGGAAGGGCCTGGGGCCAGGACCAGAGCTGGAGCTGACACCTGAGGTCAGCAGGACCGCACCGGGGCCGAGGCATGCGGGACTGGGGTCGGACGGTAGGCAGGAGCGACACCCCGGGACCCGCTTACCCGGCTCGCCGTACGGGATGGCCTCGGCCCAGGCGCTCGGTTCTTCCTCCTGGATGTCCAGGACCCTGTCGATGGACTTCTGGGCCTGGGACAGGGCCTGCTTGGCGAAGCTGGACAACTGCGAGGCATTGAACCAGCTCATGGCCCCTCCCCAGCGCCGGCTCCGGCCGGCTCCGGCGGCCTCAGCGGTGGCCCCGGCCCACCGCCTCCCGCGGCCGCGCGGCGCTCAGAGCCCAGCGCACAGCTGAGCAGGGCCCCGCCGCGCATGCGCCGCCCTTCCACGTACACAACCACCAGATCCGGGAGCCGAGTTCCGCCCTGGCGGAAGGACGGGGGCGGTGGCGTGAAGCCACATCCGGGAGCGGAGAGCAGCCCTTAGTTACCGGCAGACTCTAGTTTCGTGGGTGCTCTCCACGGACGGGCGCGGCGTGCGCTCAGACCTCTGGGAGCGAACGGAGCCGTGCGTGCCTCGCTGTAAACACGGCGACTAGGCCTCACATTTATTTCTCTTGGCACTCAAAGAAGTTGACCAGCTCTCACCTGGCCTGGATGTCTTTGCCTGACTTTATAGGCACCGGTCCCAGGTCCTGGAACATTTACAAATGAAACAACCTTCCCCACATCTGACATCTGAATGACGTTCATCAGATTCCTACGTTAAGAGGTGGGGTCTTTAGGCACTTAGGGGGTCAGGGGTCAAGAGATGATGGCGACACCCCCCCCCCGAAAGAGATAAACACCCTATTAAGAAGTCTGAGTGCCCCCACCTCTCATACCAAGGTCATGCCAGCCACAAACCAGAAATAGGTGCCCCCTCCGCAGCTGTGTTCATCTTCCCAGTCACAAGAACTGTAAAAATCAAGTTTCTGTGTGTGGCCTATGAGCCAGCCAGTTTATGGCAATTTGTAACAGCAATTTCAATGGACTAAGTCACTTGGCAAGCAATAAAATATTAACCCATCAGTTCATACTGTACACCCTGCTTAAAAGATATAGCTTGTATGTTCTCTTGTCCGAACTTGGTCATGGGAGTGAATTTGAAGTCGAAGGCCTTCCCTGTCCAGTCAGCAGCTGTTTGGTTCTAATAATGCTAAAGAAAAAAAAAAAAAAATCTACCAGCATTTAAAGACTAAACATCCAGAGTTTCATCAGCCCATTGTGAAGAAAACCCAACCCTACACAAAGAACCACAGGTACTTAAAGGAATGCTGCAGCTAGGAATGGGAGATATAGTCTTCCCCAGAGAAGATCACACCAATTAGTTACCAACTACCAAATGGTTAGCCCTGAAAACATACAGGCTGATAGGGTTGTACTAATGTACTTGAGAATACATGTGTGTACACATACATTTATATACTTAACAGTTAATTTAAAAAAAAGAAAATTTGAAAGAGAGCAAGAGAAATCTATGAAAAGGTTTAGAGGATGGAAAGGAGAAATGATGTAATTTTATCCCCCCAAAACATTCCCTAGGGCTACCATAGCAACTACCAAAAGGGTGGATTAAAATGACAGAAATGCTTTCATACTTTGGAGCCAGGAGTCTGAAGTTGTTCACCAGAGCTGTCCTCCCTCTGAAAGCTTCATGGAAAATGCACCCTGCTTCTTCTAGTTTCATGTTTGCAGGCAATCCTTTTGTTCCTGGTTACAGATGCACCACTCCATTTTCTGATCTCCCCACCATGTCTCTCACCTCTTCTAATAGGGATGCCTACAATATCAGATTGGTGCCCCTGTATTTGAGAATGATCACACCCTATTTAATTATATCTGCAATGACCCTATTCTCAAGAAGAAAAAGGAAATAAAAGTTATAACCTTAAAGGCTTACGAGCCCTATTCTGGTTCAGGGCTGGCCTCAGTACATTTGTTTTGGAGGGGAATGGCACCCTTAGACCTCTGAATAGGGCACTAAGCCTTTTTCCAAGGGTCACCTAGTGACAAAGAATAACTGAATTAAAATTTCCTTTTGATAATTATTTTCACACATTACAATTTTTCATGTGTCTGACAAGTCATTCTAAGAAGTCTAACACATTATCTGCCTGTTCCCTGAGTGTCTGCTTTTACACTGCAAGCAACTAAGCTTTAAGACCTTTTCTTCTAACAAAAAATCATGACCATGGCAACTTATGCTCTTCCAGGAATTTTATCCCATTGCATTGCCTTTTTTGAACATGTTACTGACCAGCTAGTGGCTAGATGGTGCTTCTGTTGAACCCAGACCCTAGCTCTTCAAAGACCTATGTGTACCTGAGAAGAAAGAAGCATGGGGGTGGGGGGTGATATAGAAAATGACATAGAAAAAGGAACGCCAGAAGACAAAACTGAGCCTGGGGGTGAAACAAAGTCAGGCAAATAAGAAAAGCCAGATCATAAAGCACAGACAAAAGATGAGGAGCCAGAGAGCAGGAAAGCCACAAAATACGGGCACACCAGAACTGCAGCAAGCAGAATTGTGCCTTACGCCAATGTCATGGACTAAGGAGGAGCAAGGAGGTGGTTTTTGTAAAAAAAAAAAAAGTATAGAGTGGGTTGTCACAAGTGGCTGAAGGGGTTGAAGGAGATGCTGGAGGTCTTATATCCTGTAATCTTAATGCTTTTGTCCTTGGACTCTGACTTAGTAGATTTTTGCAGGGCTTGTGTTTTAACCTTAATTTTTCTTATCAATATCATTATCTTTATCAGTCTCTGGTCCAAACATCACTCTGTCAGTTTCAAACGTGTATGTACATTAAAGTATGAAGATCCACAGGAAAAGTATCTTTGCATGTTATACTAATACTTGGTAATTATACAAGTTGTATAATTGTACTAAGGAACCCAATTCTTTTCAAAGAGCTTAGATGAGTATGTAAGGAGAGTTGAGGCCTATTAGAATTCCTGTCACAATACTTCTAAATGCATACTAGGCAGATGACATAAACCTTCCAAAATTATTTTCCAAGCTCTATGATGAAAATATTTTTATGAAGATTATTCCAGCATCTTTATGAAGGAGGCACTCAATGTTAAAAATCTTATCCTTTAAAAAGGCTCAGCTCTTAGAAGGCAAATGCTGGCAGATCTCTGAGTTTCAGGTAAGCCTTGTCTACATAGTACATTCCAGGACAGACAGAGCAACATAGTAAGACCCTGTCTTGAAAAAATAAGGGTGTGGGGGAGGTAGGTTGCTTTGTACACATTTACCTTTTAATGTTTTGGAAAGATTGGGTCTTGTTCGTTCTTCAATAGGAAGGGGAAAAGGGTCACAAGTTAAAACCCGTTTAGACTACAGAATGAGACCATATCTTATTTAAAAAGAAGATGAAGAAGAACAAGAAGGAAGAGGAAGGAGGAGGAGGAGAAAGTGAGGGAAGAAGAGGAAGAAGAGAAAAGGAAGAGGAGGAGGAAGATGAAGGAGAAAGAAGGAAGAAGAAAGAGAAAGAAGGAGGAATAAGGAGGAGGAGGAAGAAGAAAAAGAAAGAAAAAGGAAGGAAGAAAGAAGGAGGAAGGAAGAAGGAAGAAGAGGAGGAAGAGGAGGAGGGGGAGGAGGAGGAGAAAGGAAGAAAGATAAGAGGCTTATTGGAGATACAGCTTAGTGATGGAATATTGCCCTAGTACAAGGCCCTAAATCTGATACTAGAAAGAACCATAAAGAAAAAATTGTGTTAACTCTGTAGCGTTTTGGGTAAAGCATATAAATGTACCCTGTGTGGTTTTATAATGAATTAAGTTTGTCAATAGGGAGCTAGAAACTGGGGTATAGCTCCATGATGAAGCACTTGATTAACATGTGAGAAATCCTAGGTTATATCCCTGTATCATTCCCACACTAGAAAGAAAGCAGACAGATTCCACTCACTAACATTCTGAATAAAAATTGCAACTAAATAAAAACCAAGGAATGAAAATCTGGCACTATTTGTTCCCAAAGTAAAATATTACAACTGCATTTTTTTAGTATTTGTGTTCCACTTTGTTTTAGCATTTTGGAAGGAAAAAATGCATGGTAAGAGAGAGGCTTTACGATAAAAATTAAATCATTCCATTTCATTTACCAATTAGAATGAATGAACCTGGTCTGTACTATGGAAATCACTATAGTAAAATTTTAAAAATTTAACTCAGATACAATAAAAGTCTGGTAATAATAACTCTTAACATTTAAAAATTATTTCTACATGACTATAAAATTATTTACTATTACTGATATACTTTAAAATTTTCAATAAAAAGTAGACAATGTACAATTTTATTAATAAATAGTGCAAAAGCATCAATGATAACTGTTTAAACATTAATTTTCTTTGAACAACCATGTCTTGGTTTAAATTTGTACATACCGGTCTCTGTGGCATTGCAAATAAATACATGAAAATATTTTGTATTTTCATGCACAGGTATGAATCTATAATACTGTTTACAAATTATCATAGACAAGTTAAACTGTAATAATTAATACAGACATGGATAGTCACAATTATATGAGTAGTAATGAAGAAACTGCCTATGTTCGATATACTTCAGATGTTGGGTTGTAAATATTTAATGTTCTTAAGACATAATTCCTCATTTCCATTCAAGGATACAGTTCTATACATGTTGATGCTCAAATGCAAGCTGAGGAATATGCTCTTTGACCATAACAAACTCACAGAAAAGACAGTGTTTGTCCTACTTTAAAGAAGCAATACATTTGTTCATAATCTTTCCTGGAGGCATAGTTTTCCATATTACTAAAATGACAATGCTTACTAGCCCAACCCCCAAGTTCAATCTTCAAGAGAAACTTATAAAGTTAAAAAAGAGTCATTCATTTATATATATATACACACACATACATATATATACATATATATATGTATATATAAAAGTCAAATTCTAGCCACACTAATGCTAACAATGACATCAATTAAATTTCCTTTCTTGGGTGTTCCCCTCTGCCTCATCTTCCCAGCTCTTCAATTCCATACCATTTATAAAGTATATTATTTCTATGAATTTTCCACTGTGTGCAGATTTAGTTTTCTTAAGTAAAATGAAGTTTGAATAGTACAGTTTGTGGTGTGGTGACGTCAGCAACAGCCAGTTCTTGTCCATCAACTAGTCCCAGTTCTAAAATAGAAAAAAATGTCATTAGACCAAGCAAAATTAATACTTTAACAATAACAACAAAAACAAAAAATAAGACATACATGCATATTGTACAAATTATAGCTTTATAGTTCAGAAATGACTTAAAATTTGATTTCTTGGAGTTTTAAATTTGAGATATAAATAATTTCAATTTGGTTGTATTTAATTATGAGTAAATCAAAGTTCAAAGCCAGCCTGGGCTACAAATAAATTCAAGGCCAGCTACACAAAAACATCCTAGCTCCAAACACTAAGGGCTGAGGAAACAGCAGGGATAAGGCACCTGCCAGTCATCAAAGGTTGCCTGATTATGAACCCTGGTACTAGGGACAGACAGACAGACCCCCCCCCACACACACACACACAAAGAGGGGGAGGGAGGGAGGGAGACATAGCAGACATTTACTAAAAAAGAAAATAATTAGTGTATACATTTACCTTTTAATGTTTTGGAAAGATTGGGTCTTGTTCGTTCTTCAATAGACGTTACTGACTGGAAAACAACATTATTTTAATGTATAGCACATTAAGAAAACAATAATATAATTTTCTTGAAAAAAATTAAAAACGAATACTACTGACCTGCAGGTAAAGTGTCCTGTTTTTCCCCTCTAATGTGGCTGTGATAGCTGGGGACTTCATCTGCCTAAATAAAGTAGCAAACACCAGCTATTTAAAGAAATAGTTCTTGCTATTTTAGTGTAAAGTTTAAAAAATGACTTTTACAATATAAACATGCAACACTTACAGAGAAGCACTATTGGTTAGATAATCTAAAACCTCTTGTAGTTTAGCTGACGGGGAAAATTGAATGTTTTGAGGAAGCTGGCTACACGCAGGACAGTTTTCCTACAAACATAAAAGAATAATTTAAGGCACACAAACCAGTCTCGGTCTCTTTTCAAGCAAAGATATGGAAATCAAGTTGTTTTATAATCATGCATATTTCCATGAAAATATTTTTTGCTTTAAAGCCTGTTTTTAATAATTATTTGTTCTAAATTATTAAGCTTTCCAGTATTTACTTACGCTATCCAACAAAAGATACATGTTATTAGCTTTAGTGTCTCAAAGCATAATTATCTTCTAATTCCTAATATTAATATATAAAAGCAAAAACTGTATAGTGAGAAACTTTTTTGTTACGTTTGTGATACTAACCTTTCTCTCTGCCTCAAATGTGTAAGTGTACAGTCCGTCTACATCATTGAATACCAAGTAATTATTAAGGGGAATGTACGCACTGTAATGAAAAAATCATTTTATCTAATTGAGCAAGGTTATAATGTGGATTTATACACACATATTAAAAATCAAACTCATTACCTTGTAGCTATCTTGAAAACCTCAGTGGCACACACAGCTAAAGAAAATAAAGGCATTTGAATTCAGTAAAAATTACATACTTTGAAAGTCAGTGATAAATAACATAAAGTTGTAATTTTATAGAAAAACAGATTTTAAAATACATAATTTTAAAAACATAGGAAGGAACAAGTTTTATATTTATTTTATATGATCCAAACAATACAACTTTCCCTTCATCTCCATTAGATCAATAAAAAGCTAACCCTATGAGTAAAAAGACATGCTAAAACATTCCTTTACTGTGAGCACTTTGTCTAAGAGAAACAGAAGGTCTTGTAAGACATAATGAAACAAGAAATACAGAGGAAACAGGAGCTTTTTTGGTTTTGGGAACCTAACCACGAAGGTATCAAATTCCTAGAACAAAAGTAACTACTGAAACGTCAATTTAGATATTTAGTCAAAATCAAAACAAAAAGTAAACCTGAAAGTCTTTTTTTCCCTTACCTGCAATGACTGCATTTGTAGAAGCTACTGCAGGAATGATTCGTTTTACTACCCCTGAAAAATTTGCCAAATAAAATATGGTCATTTTTTTATTTTCAAGATTTTCAATTAGGTGTAGAGAGACAGGTGTGTGTGTGTGTGTGTGTGTGCATGTGTATATGTGTACATATGTGCAGATGTAGGTGTGGATACATGTGAGTGTAGGTGCCCTCAGAGTCCAGAAGTCTGTCTGATGCCCTGGGGCTGGAGTTAGAGGTGGCTGTGAATAACAAGCACTGTCACCAGCTAAGCCATCTCTCCAGCTCTTTTTAAAGTCCCTTAAGTTAAAATCATGTAATTAAATCATTTAATGTTTTGATTGCAAAATACCATTTTCTGAAACTTGATTTTTCTGGCATTCAAATCAAGAAGTAAAGGTGAGCATAGTTAGGCATGGTGGTGGGAAGCTGACAAAAACACTATCTTTAAAAAAAAAAAAAAAGCAGAAAACTTAAGCATGAACTATCATCTTTCATTCTCAACATTCTGTAGTGTGTGGAATCTTAAGGAACAGTACTGAAATGAAGTCTTTGTAGTCTTCCATAATGACAAAGCAGAAACATAATAACAACAGTGTTTCCTTATACTCCAGGCTTAGTGTGAATACTAAGTATTATTTAATGTTACTGACATGGACATGCTAGTCACACCAAACTTGTTCTAAAAAGAACAAGCTGAGAAATTAAATATGATATCTACAACATTACCCCTAGCAAGTAGAGAAATGGGTTATGCCCACACATGCCCATCCCAGTCTTATATATAGTACTAGACTCTGAAATGCCTGAATAAGTACAAAGTTTCCCAATGATTCTTGATATAGTTAATTCACAAAATGTCACAATGGAAAAACTAAGACAATCTTTTAAAAGTATCTTTCCTTTACCCTACTGTCAATGACCAAATAGAAAAAGCACAGCTCTCTAGCATGACTGACTTTAACTTTCACCTCCATATTCATGTGTGCCATGAACAAACTATCTCCCACAGTACAAAAGGAAGACTTCAAACTGCACTTGAGTTGCTCACTCTAGAGAAAGCACATGAACCTGGAGAATGAGGCAGCACAAGATGTGTTCCCAGCAATCCAGCAGGAGGAGCACAAAGCAGGTTCGGGTAGACGAAGGTGAGAAAACAGGCAGTAGGCATGAACTGAATTGAAGGGATAATACCAGAAAATAGTTGCAGAAAAGAGATGACACATTTGCAGAAAGAATAGACAACTCTTTCTAGAGACTATGGCAAAACTCCAAAAGGGATAAACTGTAACAAGACTGGAACACTGGTCACCAAGGCTGAGCAGGACTGCTCACTGTGAGCCTGTACTAGAGGAGTATATTCAGGAACTATGACTGTGACTGACCCAGCAACCAGGAAGTGGGAACACAGAACAGCCAGGCTTTCGGAGAGCACTTAGAAAGGCCTTTCAGGGTATCTTTGTGAAGACAGTAAAGAAAATCAAGAAGATCTGATAACAGAATGAGACAAATCTAAAAAGGCTGCTAAGGCCCTTGGATTGATCTCTAGGACCAACCCAAAATTAAATAATCAACCTCCAGAATATTACTTCTGTGAGAAAGGGAAGATGGGGAGGGAGAAAGGGGGAAAGAAAGGCATAGCCACTGAACTAGGGAAAAGATATGTAAATTTTAATGAGTAGCAACATCAACAAATGGAAATAGAGTATTAAATGCAAAAAATGAGTGATAAGACATCAGCTCTCCTTTAAGACTATTTCCAGCATCGTATTAGGTATGGCTAACCCTAGAATGCTGTACTGTGGCCTAGGAGATTGCAGGAGGGACAGATAACAGGACTCTGGTCAGAGAAGCACCAATACTTGAAGCCTTGTGACTTACCAAGGGAGTGAGGAATCAGGAAGTTTTGGAGTGGTAAAATAGTAAAATGTGGGGAGAATATGACCACTATGCTCAACCGTTAGAAACTATTAAAGGGGAGCTGGGAGCTGGAGAAATGGCTCATAGTTAAGAGCACTCACTACTCTGCCAGAAGACCCTGGGGTTCATTTCCTAATACCCATATGCAGCTCCCATCTTTCTATAACTCCAGTTCCAGGGAATGCAATGCCTTCTTCTGCACACTGCAGGCACTAGGCATGCATGAAATGCATGCACATACATGCAGAAAAACACTCACATAAAATTTTAAAAATAAAAGAAAACAAAAAGCAATTAGATTATTTAAAATACTAACCAAAACTCAACCTAAGCAAGACACAGTGTAACAGTCTCTGACAGCTCTCAAGAGAGGATAAATTCCTCTTCAGTGAAAGATGAAGTGAATAGTTAGACTTTGAAGGTAAGGGCTCTGTCAATCATACAATTGTATATACAGATGAACCAGTGGCACCCCTCCATCTCCACTAGCTGAGGAGCATGTTTTCTACTGAACAGTTAGCTACTACCTTGGAGTAACTGGAAACACATTGCTTCCACAGTCTTTACTTAAACTTCACATGGATGGCCATCTCTTAATTACTTATCAAGCATTCTTGCCCTAGAACAGTGGTTCTCAACTTTCCTAATCCTGCACCATTTAATACAGTTTTTCATGTTGTGGTGAGCCCCCAACCATAGAATTATTTTGCTGCTACTTCATTCACTGTAATTTAGCTATTATTATGAATCATTACATATGTATCTGGTATACAGACAGCCAAGAACAAGGTTGAAAATCACTGCCATAAAGTATCTCCCTACCAATCCCACAACTATGAGCGTTCACTAACTCACCTTGAGTGAGTCTGTAGGTAACACCTCTAATATTATACTGTGATGCTCGCTCTACAGACTTTTGGAAAATCCACTGAATATGTTCAGGGTCATCTCCGTCTAATGGAACCCCATCTGTTGTGGAGAGACAAATATATAATCACAAAGTAATTTTTAAATGAAATTTCAAAGTGAATAATATATAAAATACTTTTTAAGTCTAGATTGTTAAATTACCTCCAAAAGGCTGTTCTTTAGGCCACTGCAACATCCTCACATACTCGATACAGTGCTCTGGGAGCCTGGGCATAGATGCAATGGTACACATGGGGAAATTGACCTAAAGACAAAATTTGTCTTTCTTAGTAAAATTTAAATTCTGAGCTATTTTAAGATGCAACTTCTAGCTCTGGCTTAGTTCGCAGCATTCATCTCAGCTCTTATATAAGCAAAACACTATAAAGCATTAAGACTTGTATAGTACTAAAAGGAGGTATTAGAGTCTCTCAGGGCTGAGCTGCCTATAAAGACACTTTTGTCCTACATTTTTAGAGCATGTACGTTCAAGTTCTACTGCAGTGAAAAGTACTCAATAAATTCTGAAATGTGAAAAATTTAGTTTTACCTGTATTTAATGTAAAGGTATAATGCAAACCAACACAAAATCATAGAATTAAATTCTAAGTTAGGGCTGGAGAGATGGCTCAGCGGTTAAGAGCACTGACTGCTCTTCCCGAGGTCCTGGGTTCAATTTCCAGCAACCACATGATGGCTCACAACCATCTGTAATGTACTCATAAAAATAAATAAATATTTAAAAAATAATAATAAATTATAAGTTAATATTCATAGAGCTGATAACACTTATAAATCAAAATTGCAACTATTCTTTAAAATAAATACACAGGTTAAAGAGCTCCATCTTTGAAAAGACCATTCTTAATCCTATTTTTAAATTCTTTATTACATTTATTTTGCACATATGTGTATGAGCACATGCTACAATATACATAGGACAGTCAGAAGAAAACTTTTAGCTATACCATGGGGGTCCTAGGAGTGAACTCAGGGTCTTTATCTGCTAAGTCACCTCACCAGCCTTTTTCCTAGTAGTTGTGTTCTCTGTAATAATTACAGTAGACCTTCCCTACTATTTGTGAAAGATATGTGTAAAATTCCAACAAATATCTGAACCCTATGCATATACACTTTGCAGTAAGTTTAACATTAAGGCAAAAAGTATATAAAGAAAACAGACAAAATATAACTTATCTCAACATATAACTTTGTAATTTCTTTTAAATTAAAAAAAAGTAAGAAGCTAGAGCTCAGTGGTTTAAGAGCATTCACTTCTCTTTCAGAAGAACCGAGTTTGGTTCCCAGCACCCATGTTGGGCAGCTAACACCAGCTTGTGACTCTAGCTACAGAGGAATATGTCAACTCTGGTGTCCAGGACCACTGTACTCACATACCTACACACTTACACATATACAGATAATTAAAAGAAAAACACTTAGCAAAATACTAATAAAAAGAAAGTACTAATACAAAACCATAAAAGCAGATCTGATATAAAGTAGCTTCTCTCAAACACAAAAAACTATCATACTTTATACTTCTAAGCAAATTTTATTTTAAATTTTGCTTTTGTTTTGATGCTGAAGTATGTAACTTTTGATCTCAAGCTGTCATCATGGTAAATACTAACCTATACCCTTAATATATATTTAAATATGTTTATTCCCCAATTATAAACCCTAGACACTGACTAGATGTAATAATCAACATTAATTACCACCCAAGATACTAAGAAAGGTAGGAACTTTTCGTATTACCTGTGGTGGGTAAAGTTCCAGAGTGCACTCAATACAAGCAGTCATTCCAGGCAAAATCACTCGGGCATTTCCTTTAAAACCTTCTGTCCCCCCATCTATCAAAGGTACAATGGAGCTTGGATCCAACACACCATCTTCATAATTTAGAAGCGATATCTAGGGAAATGTTTTAAAGGGCTTTAAAAAAGAATAAGAAATGGGAGGGGGAAAAGAAGCAGCAGCAGCTTATTTCCATCAAATTCTAGAAGTCAGTTAGGGACTCAATAGCAATCTATTAGAATGAAGAAATTACATTCCTAACAATAAACACATTTCATTGAAAATCAATGAAAGAAGTAACAATGTGTATATCTAGTTAATTTAAAATTAAACAATTCTGACTTGAAGTTTGTCAAAAGCAACAGCAAAGACCCGACACTGAAGTATTTACCAGCATTCCATTGATCCATCTTCTGGCTATGATAGAGTCTAGGCCACATACAATAATATGAAATTCTACGAGAAGAAAAGAATCCATGTTTAATTTTTGATACAGTCTATGCAGTCTAGGCAAGTCTCAAATCCTCCTGCTTCAGCCTCCCCAGTGCTAGCCCACCATGCCCACCAGGTAACCAGTGCTTACAGACACACTACTGTACCAGGGCTATAGCCGGGACTCACGCACTGTATCAATCTATCACTGTCTGTGGACCACTGCTAGTAAGGAAGGTTTGCCATGGACATTTAGTAGTCATTGTATCTGGTAGAAGCATCAGAATGAAGCAACTGCTTTTAGATGTTCTTGGGCTTCAAAGAAATCACTGAGATAGGAGGTTATTGTCTTCTGTGAATTGTTTTTCTGAAGGAGCTTCATAGCCTCTGCATGATCTTAGTCACAAGGCATTCTTGGGAAATGAGTAAGTCTTGCAGTATTGAGAACTGCCAACAGTGCAGGGGACTGCAGAGGTGATGACCTGTTCCTTCAGGAAACACACACCTTCGACCCTGGGCTCCAGTGTAAGCAACTTGCCTCACTCTAAAAGGTAACAGTCACTAAATATGCTTCTGGGGGCTGCCTGGGGTTCAATTCATTGAGGCTGCTCCCCTGCTTTATCAAGGCTTCATTGTATCTGAATGTCTCTTTCTTCCATCATAACTCAGATTACCAACAAGGGCCGTCTGTGAGACAGGACAGAAAACTTTCTACTTTCTACCCACCTTCGCTGTGACTCTGAAACTGCTTTGAACACACTTTACCAGTTTAAATAAAGGCATGTTTGCACAGTAATTTACCTTGGTTTTTTTTTTTAAGCTAATTTTACTAGAAGCTCCCTACCCTTCTAATCATTCAGTAATTCTTAATTCAAGCAAGCAGCTAGTAGTATCTACTAAGAATCAGTGCTGTGGTGTTTTGGGTACCCAGAATGGGGGGAAACAAAACAACAAACTGGAAGAATTAGCAAGAACTTAGTATCAAGTGAAGAACTTACGTCGGTAGAAAGTGTCATTAAAATCTTGAATCTTGTTGAAATGTCTGAATCCAAAAGTAAAGGAACCTAAGATGCTAAGTTTTAAACTTCTGAAGTGATTTTAACAATGCTATAAGGAACAAACTGTGTTTACTTATCCACACTGATAAGTAAGCAATATGGAATTCAGGAAATCTGACAAAATAAGGTTGTCCCTATTTTCTGACAAAAAAAAAAGAATGTAGGTTATTTTCCTTATTTTATGCATGTGTGTATGTATACAAATGGAGGCAGGTCTGTCTATCTCTGTCTCTCTCACCCACACACTAAATGTGTAAAAAATTTTTTTTATCATTATGGTATTTTTTTGTGAACTTTGTGTTTCTTTTTGCTTTGACATTTTTTGCATTAGGTCTTTTGCTTGTTTAGTTTGTGTTTCAGTGGGGAGAGGCTTTGTTTCTTGGGGTTGGTTTCTTTTTTGAAGAAAGAAAAGGAATATAAAATTGGGTGGTAAGGAAGTGGCAAGGATCTGGGAGTTCAGAGAGGGAAAAACATGGTTAAAATAATATTGTATGAACAGAATTCTTTACAGCAAGAAACACACTACCAAAAAACTTACTTATCTCTTTCCCTCTCCCTCACTCTCTCTATATTCATATACATGTGTATATATGTGTGTGTGTGTGTGTATGTAAATGTATATGTATATATGTAAGCCTTATATAAAAACAATCCAGAAAATTTCAACAGCATTTTCAGCTGCTAATACAATTGGGTGTATTGGGTTTACATACGACATGGATCTCCATTCTGTTAGCTGTGAGAATGAATCAGTCACAAGCACAAGTACTGCACACGTTTAATCTTAGCACTATGGTGTACATGAGAAATTGCAGAACAGCTATGGCTACATACTCTTCCTCAAAAAACAAAAAAGCACAAGTATGTACAAAACGTTTAATTTTTCTAGTAAAAAAAACTTTAATACAAAATGGCACTACTCTAACAATGCAGTATGTTTTCAACAGCAACACAGAGGAACAACATATAATAAGCTTATCTAGACTCCTACTTACAAATGAAGGCATTTAAAAGAGAACAAAACTCATTTCGAACCTCACCCATTAGAACTCTATTCCCTTTGAATGCAGCAACCAGTAACCTAAGAACTGAGAACTAGGTTGAGAAAGAAGCAAAGGAAGCAGTGGAGGAATCCCCACAGGGAAACTAGGAAGCAGCCCAAGATATTCTCTCTTGGGTGCATATCTATAAAACTCCTTTCCCAGGTCTCAACAGTGGGGCCAGATAGAACATGAATAGTTTGAATTGTTTCTTTACAAAGAGGACTGTATTTCTACTTTTAAGCATATTTTCTTCAAATCAATATATATTACCAAAAGCCATAAAAGCAGTACAGAGAAGCTGTACTCTGAATGCTCACCATTTACAAAGTGCACTAGATCAACCCATAGAAAAGCCAACACTGGCATAGTACACAACTACCCATTTTTCTCATTTTTTGTATTTCTGTATGAAGAGTCTTGCCATGTATACCTTGGAGGTCAGAAAAACAACTTTGAGGAATCACTCTCTCCCTCTACCTTGAGGGTCTTGGATCAGGCCACCAGGAAGAGCCTTTAACCACTATCTTGCAAGCCTCGTTCCTTTGAGAGCCTCACTATAAAACTTGGGAAACTGGGACCTATATGTAGAGCAGGCTGATCTTCAACTTGCAGCAATTCTCAAACCATGTGCCACAGCGTGTGACTAAGATCTATCGATGTCCATCTATAATTATACCAACTCCCAGCTTACACCTACTCTTTGGTATATACATTTTAAGTACTTATTTACATATGGCTTCATACATGCCAGGCAAGTGAACTCTCGGTGTGCCCATCTCCAGCATGCTACGTTTTTTGCAGACTTGAAAACCAGTAGTTCTGGATTCCTTGAAAGGATATGGAAAGCAATCTCCCACAGATACCCAGGAATAACTGAACTCTAAATGGGTTCTCTGCTGGCTGCTTTATAAATGTTCTCTCCAGTGTCTAGCCTGTCCTTTAGCCCCATAACAGTCTTTCTCAGACCACAGCCATGAATTTCAATGTGGTCTATGTGCTCTCCATCAAGCCTCAGAACCCAAAGCTGATCTGAACTATTCCCTGATTTTACAGCTTTACAAAATACATCTGAGAATCACCATAAGTACATTTTTGTCCATGAGATAAGGCATAGGTGAAGATGCACTTATGTTTACTTAATACTAAAACTAGAATAAAAGCAGATAATGACATAAGCTATACAAATAAAGTAAAAGTCAAGACATGAGCATAACCATAAGGGAAGACTGGGCTGGAAAGCAAATGATCAGCCTCTCCTCAGTAGAAAGGGGCACGCTGTGGGCACACCTTTTCACCAGATGTGTCCTTTACTAAGCATCTTTTATAATAAGGAGAGTTTTAGAAAAATATTCTTTCCACTGAAAGGATACGGGACCACGTTGCAGTTAGGAACTCTGTCATTTAGGAATTCTGCAGCAACTTCAGCCTTTGGCCTTCCAACATCTTTAGGCCTACAGAAAACATTGTATTAAGTTGTCATCCATAATATGAATTCAGAAAGTCAACATAATCAGTTTCAAAATAAAAAAAATGGACAGCTTATTTATAAAATATTTTGAAAAAATATGAACTAAAAATTTTTTATTATTCTTAAATTTTTATGTGTGGGTGGGTCTGTGTGTGGATGTACAGGTGAGTGAAGATGCTGGTGGGGGCTAGAGTCATCAAACTCATTTCAGCTAGAATTATGGATTCTAGAATCATCAAACACCTGCTACTGAATCTGAATCCTCTGCAAGAACAATCTATTCTCTTAACTGAAGAATCAACTCTCACTCAGCCCCTTAGTAATTTTATATCCGTAATAAATTAACTGCACAGTTACTAAACCCTTGCTGACAGTCTGAATAAATATGTCAGCTCTAATTGTATTTCTTAACTGAAAGTATGAACTATAAGCAGTAGGGTCTCCATCCCCCAAGGTTAAGTATAATAACAGCATGTTCAGTGGCTATTTCCAACCATGACACTTTCTCATAGAGCCTTCCAAGTACACAGCTTGAATTCCAGAACAGCAATCTGCTGTTCGGTTGTTTGAGACAGGATCTTACTGTACAGTTTGGCCTGGTCTTGAGCTTATTTTATAGCCCAGCATGGCCTCTAGAATTTTAAGCAGTTCTCCTGCTTCAGCTTCTCAAATGCTGGTATTATAGTTGGGAACCTCCCTGCCTGCTTCATTGTGTTTATATGCTGGTCTCAGTAACGAGCACACAAAGAAATTCAATCTGGGAAAGAAAGGCCCTTTAAGTGTTACCGGAGCCCGAGGTCCCTAAGCATGGTGGAATTTGTTAGGCTGTTTGTTTTCAGACAGGTATAACTACATAGCCCAACCTCATCCAGATCCTCCTGTCACAGCTTCCTTCTTCCTGAGATTATAAGAATGTACCACTAGCCCCCAACTTCCTTAACCACGTCTTTAAAAACAGAATAAATTTCAAAGACCACAATATTTTCCGGAAACTGAAGTGTGGAAACATCCCTCTTTGATAATAACCAGAAGTTAAGTACAGAAAGACACAAGTGTCTCCTCAAGTATGTGAATATTTTCTATCTCTTCATGGTTCTCAAGGAAAGGAGTCACCCTTCACATATAAGGGTAAGTGCTTCACTGTAACTTCCTGGAACACACATACTCTAAACTTTGAATCCTGTTTCTTTATATCCTTCATACAGGTCAGTATAAGTTTTTTTTTTTTAAGTTAAAAAAAATCAAAATTTTATTTACAATTAGAACTTCAAAGGAAACATTTAATCAGGTCAATTTTTCTCTTCACCGATAGAGAACTTATTCTTTACCTATTTAAAGTTGCTAGAAATTTTATTCCTTGTCCTCATGCATAGAAAAGTACCATAAAATAGAAACCTTGACTGGAATCCCCCATTCAAACACTCTGCACCGACAGCTCTTTACATATGGAAGAGGAAACAGTGAAGTGCCAAGATTCTTATAAATGTATTTTTGTGCTTTTAGGAGTCTCACCCAAAAGAACTCCGGCACGGTTTTAGTGAAGAGTGTTAAATTCATTTACAGGATTAGGGGACTCGACTGCTGCAACTAAGACACTGTGATAAATAACATGGCAAGTCGCCCTTCTAGCATGCCTATGTCAGTTACCTCCGTCAGTATCATTATTATTGGAACCATGTTAGTTATAAACTAAAAGGTGTGGCTTGTTAGCAGTAACCAATCAGTCTATTTCAAAGCTGTAACACATTAAAAACTTGTCAGAAACGAAAAGTACACAAAATGCATATATGTGCTTATAAAACAACCATTGCCTGAATACCCAAATATGTTCTCCAATTTCTAAAGTATTAAAGTAGCACTTTTTGGGGCTGGAGACATGGCTCAGGGGTTAAAAGAACTGTTCTTCCAGAAGACCCAGGTTCAATCCTGAGAACCCACATGGCAGCTCACATCTGTCTGTAACTCCAATCATAGGGTTTCTCTAACACCCTCACACAAACATAAATGCAGACAAAACGCCAATGAAAAAATTTTTTTAAAAAAGCAATTTCTTGTTTTTGTAAAACCCATGTTAGACCCTCAGTAATTATTAAATTGCAAAGAACACATTCAAATGTTTATCAGAATTTTTCAAATAGCACACTTACCTAAATAAAAACTGCCTGTTTAAATTGGAAACATCAATAGTGTCCATGTCTATGACATGGATCTGTCTAAACCCAGACAATGCCTATGGAAAGAAAAGCAGTCTTAATTAGGCAGCAGTCCCCTTTTAAAAGGTAACATAGATTTTGAAAATCTAGGTCCTAAATTCATACATTTTCAGTAATCAATTCTACATAGTTATCCTCTTTGGCTTAAAAAAAAAATCTGTGCAACGTATAAAACATTCAAGAATCTTGCTAAAGAACAGAAGTGCACAAGCACTCAGGTTTAAGACGTCTCTAACAAGCCCTCTGCCTAGAGCCTTTCCTTCCCAATGTTCCTCTAGGACACTGCTCACCCCTTCTGAAAACGGCACCTTTGAAAACCCTGTCCTCACCACCAGGCTTACCCTCGGGCTTTCCTTTCTTCACCCATTTATTACTATCCAACATCCCATATACCCTCCTTCTCTATTTTTCTCCAAAGAAAATCTGAGTTTCATAAACAATCACCTGTTTATATTGTTCCATCTTGAGTCTTTATCACCAAAAATTGTGCATGGCATTTACAAGAGGAAACTCAATAAGCATTTGGTTAACCGGTAATATTAGAGTGGTAGAGTTACAGTTTCTTCTTTTTTTAGAGTGAATCTTTAGGGGGCTTACAGTCAGTGAAAGGGAATTGAGAAAATGCATGTCTTCTATGCTTATATATAAAACAAGCAAAATAATAAATGATAAAATGAAAGGCCAACATTCTGTGTATGTGTCTAAAGGATCAGAATGGAATACAATGGTTCAACCTGTGGGTCATGACCTTCTCACAGGGGTCCCAAGACCATCCTGCATATCAAATATTTACACTGCCATTCTTAACCATAGCAATTTTACAGTTACAAAGTAGTAACAAAAATAATTTTATTCTTGAGATCATGACATGTGAGGAACTGTATCAAAGGGCTGCAACACTGGTTGAGAACCACTGGTGTAATAAACAATCCTCAGATTAATCTGAGTATACTGACATTGCCGTGTACACTGCATTAATAAATCATGGCTTCAAAATGAAAGAAAGCTAAGCCTTAAGGGACCTGTACATGCCTAATGGAAAAAACCAAACAACAAAAACCAATGCCCAAACTCTGCAAACCCTTTCCTTTGGCAATTGTAAGTTTTCACACTAGAACATTCATTTTGGAACACCATACTATTCCATACATACTATTATTGATTTCATTAAGACTTGTCTCCCCAAACTTAAAATTCACTGCAGAGATCACGGTGACTTACAATTCCCATAGAACAGCACTAAACAGTGGCTTAAAACTTTTTTTTAAAACTTCAGTAGGAGCAACACTAGTGTTTCCTAGCAAATCAGTATGATTGTATTGATATCTAAATTTTAATTGCCAGATTGAAGAGATGGCTCAGCAGTTAAGAACATTTACTGCCACTACAGAGGACCTGAGTTTAGTTCTCAAAACCCATATGGCAGCTCAGTCTCTCTAAGGCCAGTTTCAGTCTAACAGCCTCTTCTAACCTCCCTGGGCAGCAGACACCCACGTGGTATACATATAGGCAGGCAAAACACTCATACACATGAAATGAAAATAAACCTTATTTATAAATACATTTAACTCTTGGCAGGACACAGGTGTCTTCCATATGGCTATGATCTCCTTACTATTTTCTACTTTTCTATCCAGTTAGAAACCAGCTATACAGCAACTCTACATTAATTCTTTCCTTCCTAAATCTGTTAAACCAACAGAAATGTATGCAAAGCTATTTCATGGTTATAAGCACTCAATGAAAGCAATTACATCACAACTATGTATTTCTAAATAGCACACAGAAATACTTTTACTAACGGTATCCCAAATCATAGGCATTTATTATCTTATGGTCATCAAAAACAGCCATCTTAGGTCATGCAGGGCTTCTGCGAAAAAGAACACTTCATACAAAGAACTGATGACTTGGGTCAGAGTCTAGAAACCTCACTATATTTCAGGAAAAACAAGGGCGTCTAAATTTTGCTACACCTCAGAGTGTCATTTTGGATAGTGATACAAAAACTCACCTAATTGGGTTATTTGGAGAAGCAAAAGAAAAAAAATAATTTAAAATTACACATTACAAGATAAACTATGGGCTGGAGAGATGGCTCAACAGCTAAGAGCACCGACTGCTCTTCCAGAGGTCCTGAGTTCAATTCCCAGCACCCAATGATGGCTCACAACCATCTATAATGGATCTGATACCCTCTTCTGGTGTGTCTGACAGCTACAGTGTACTCACATACATAAAATAAATAAATGATTTAAAAAAATAAAAATAAAAAAAATAAAAGATAAGCTATTCTGCTATTTAGTTCAGTAAAATAATACTAGGCAAAAGGAAGCAAAAAAAAAAAAAAAAAAAAAAGACTTAATTTTAAGACTTTTAGAGTTCCAAAATAATATTATATATTTTTATTACTGTTTAGACTTTTACTTGCTAAATTTATCCAATAAATGTTCAAGAAAAAAATTAATAACCATGAAATGGAGACATTCTTTATATGACAGAAAACAAAACTTACTTATCTCTAAAAGAATAGAATTATACATATATATTACCAGATTTTTCAGAAGCTCACATCCTAAGCCACCAGCTCCAATGACTAGAACTTTACATGTATCTAACAAGAACTGGAGTGACTGTAACAAATAGAAAGACATATTAAAATCCAGGTGATCACCACAAGAACCATGAATAAAATAACAACCACACAACAGTTGTTGGTGTAGGCACAAAAAAGTCAATTAATGATAAGAAACACACCTGGCATGTTATGAAGATGTAATTACAAATTTTGAAATCCTAATAATTTCAGAGTTTCAATTTTAACACTTTAAATTTACTTCTACTATATGAAATTAAAAGCCTATTTCTAACACAAAAACTACTGTTAGGCCTGGATGACTCAGCAGATAAGGCACTTGCTGCTCTTGCAGAGGACCCAGGTTTGATTCCCAGCACACAGTGGCTCACAACCACCCATAACCCAAGTTCCAGAGAAAAGGACACCCTTTTCTGAACTTTGTGGGCATTTGGCACATGTGGTACACATACAGACGTGAAGGCAAAACACTCATAAAATAAAAATAAATCTAAAAGAATTCTTAAAAACTAGCTCTAGTTATATCTGTTGGTATACCATTTTAAAGGTAATATAGCAAGTTTACTATAATATTCTCTATTTTCCTTCTCCCATTCTTTATGCTTTTTTTTTTAATTTAAAAATTTTTAAAGTGAGAGCTGGAGAGATGGCTCAGTGGTTAAGAGCACTGACTGCTCTTCCAGAGGTCCTGAGTTCAAATCCCAGCAACCACATGATGGCTCACAACCATCTGTAATGTGATCTGATGACCTCCCCTGATGTGTCTGAAGACAGGGAGAATGTATTCATATGCATAAAATAAATAAATATTAAAAAAGTTTTTTAAAGTGTTTGAAGGTCTAGCAAAAACTAGATAAGAGCAATTACACCTTTCTTTAAACAATGAGTGGAGCTTACAAAACTTGAGACATCAGCAAATTCCAGTTCAGCAGAAATAAACCTTGGAAACACTGCTCAACAGAAGTGACAACCTTAAGCTAGTGTTCAGAAACAGTTTCAAAGTACAAGAACATATGTGTAACTATATCCAAAGAAAGAATTACTACTCTGCCTTGTGCTTACCACTAAGGAGGAAAGCATGTATTTGCACAAGCTACTGAACTAAATTTGAGAGTTTATACAACTTTATGAGTAGCCTTTCTGTTTCAAAATCTCTTCAGGGCACAAAAGGTCATATAACACATTACAGTGATTACTTTGTTCCTACTTTGTAATAAGAAAGAAACTTTATCTAATCAAATATTCCCTTCAAGTCACAGTTCAAAATACATATTATACTACATTTTTAATATTCAATTAATTATAGTCAATACTAAGTAAAGATTTCCAAATTAAATTAATTAAGGTATTAAATTTTAATAATGAGTGAGTATATCTTACAGTCTTATTAGAATTAATTTACCACATCAGGGCTGCAATCAGGGAAATGATTCTTAGGAATCATTCTAAACTAGAATTTTAAACATACCAGAATATGATGTCATCAACTTATCCTACTCTTGAAAATGTTTAAACTTATATGAATATAAAAATACATTTCTAGTTATTTACATAAAATCAGTTGTAAAGACTCAACTCAATACTCTTAAGATAAATTAATTTCACAAAACAATTCTATTAATTATCTGTATTATAAAAGCAAATTTAAAAGGAAACGTCTTATTATTTTTGAAATGTAAAACTATTAGAGCAGTTCTTTAAAAATAAATGTTTCTCACTTCAGTGCTTGGTTCGAAATCAGGGTGTGTGAAGGGTCCAGACCGCTCGAGGAACTTCTTTACA
Organism: Micromys minutus; assembly: GCF_963924665.1. Lineage (NCBI taxonomy): Eukaryota > Metazoa > Chordata > Mammalia > Rodentia > Muridae > Micromys > Micromys minutus. The sequence goes on along the minus strand of NC_137972.1, from coordinate 48,407,874 downwards.
TGGTTCCAGCGACCTTCCCAGTCTCCAGTGTCCCCACACCCACCATCAACAGCCATTCTGCACAGAACACAGTAAATTCAGCTGCAAAGATCATTATGAAAAAGCCATGCCCTTAACTATTAGGTCTCCCCAAATGTAAAAGTAACCACACACCAGACCTGCTCAAATAAAAAGAAAAACTAAGTTGTGGTTATATTTTTCCAGTTTTGGCTTGTCTGTTATGGGAAAGGACTCTTCGCCTACTTGATGAAATAAATCAGCCTCTACATTCCTAGCTTCCTCAGTACCCAAAGATCAAAGTTGGACTTCCCTCTGTTTGGAATTTAGTCACTCTGAAATTCCATCAACTGTTCCTTCAGTGGAAATAACAAATGCATAGGGTGATGGGGACTTTGAGAACTAATGGTGCTTAAATCTAGTGCTATCTATGGCTCCTTCCAAGTTGGAAAGATGAAATCCACTCAACATTTTAGATGAAATCATCGTTCATATAGTTGTCTCCTCAGAGGGTCCCAGTATTAAAGAAAAACAATAACAACAATAACAAAAACCAAAAACCTCTCTTAATTTGAGGTCCATTTGTTATCACAAAACACACAAAAGAAAATGTTCAGATTAAAATTATGCGACAGACAATCATTACCATCAAGAAATCTTTGAGAACATGAAACTAATAAAATGGGACTCCTCTAAAAATAAAAAACAAAAACTCAAGTGCACTTTGTAATCAGATTCATTCATGTTTGGTTGTGATAAGTTCCCTGTAACCCCAGAGTTTCTACCTTCATATATATTAGTGATATCAAGTTTTTACAAAAGGTTCCTATACACATTGCACAGCTGATGTTCTGATGCACTGATGGCTTCACTCCACAACCAAGCACATTCTAACTTTGAGAAGTTTCCTTAACTGTCAGAAACCTCATCTGTAGATTGCAACTACTTCTGATGGTCATGAGGTAAAGAGATAATCACGAATTGAACTTAGGAACAGTTCTTGGTATACAGCAAACATTCAAACTGTCATTTCATGCAAAAAAAAAAAAAAGGTAGGGAATTAAAAGGTGGAAAAGGACTGTGAACTCTTGCATTTGAAATTCAACCATAGGGAGGGGCATGGAAAAGACCAAAGTATTACTGAGAGGTGACACAGAAATTATTAATTCACCACTCCCATTACAGGAGTATAGATTTTTCCCCTTCCCACGGAGGGAGGGGAGAGAAATCACATAGGCTTGGCCATATGAAAAGAATTTTAAAAACTAAGTATTTGATACAGGTTGTGTGGCAATTGAGAGAGGAAGTGAGTTGCCATCTCCTTTAAGACCCAATTACTTAGCAAAATTGACAAGTTTTAACACAATTCCTGAGTCACAGAGTGTTCATAAAAAGTTTATAATGTGTACTATTGTCTCCGTGTTTACCAAAGACCCAAAACAGGCCTGGTGTCTATTTAGATTTAGATTGGATTCTCTTGCCACAAGGTCACAGCTCTGACAATTTGGGTTGGAGGAAGAGGGGGGGTACCAGGTGGCTTTTGCAAGGAACATAGCTGGGGAGCAGCCGGCCGGTGGCTCGGGCTTGGGACAGGGTCAGAGGTGAGGACGCGCGGCCTGCTCCAGGTACCTCCCCTCCCAGCCCCCCCGGGCCCGCTGCGGCTGGTCCCCTAGGCCTGGGATTAGGGGGAGGCGGGGTTCTCCGGAGAGGACCCCGGCCTCCCAGCAGCACTAACTTCTCAGCCAGCAGCTCCTCTATTCTCCTTCTTTTCTTCTCCCTAAAAGAAAGAGAGAATAAAAGAAGGGTCAGCATCAAGCTCCAAAGAGGGCGCCGCAAGAGTATGGGGGGCGAGGGGACGGGGCGGGGGTTGGGGAACCCCCGGGTTGCAGCGGTGACCGCCCACCGCCGCGCTCTCTCATAACCCAGCCCAACTCGGCGCTCCGGCAAAACCCCGATACTTACGGTTCCTCACCATCCGCCATATTGTTCCCCGCCTCTTCCCAGAGGCCCTCGCGGCGAGCAGGTCCGCCCGGGAAGGGCGGGACTGCAGGTTAATGGCAGGAGGGAGGAGCGGAGCAAGAGCGGAGGGGAGGAGCTCCAGGTAAGAGAGTGAGGGAGGGCGCTGTGAAACCGGACTTTAAGGGGAGAGGCGGAGCTGACGTTTGGGGTGAAGCTTTAAGGAGAAAAAAGCTTAGCAGCGGCAGAGGGACGGTAGACAGGCGCGTTCTTACTAGGCTATTAGAAAGAGCGAGGGGCGGAGCCAGTACTAGAGGCGTGGTTTCAGGAGACCGGAGAGAGGGGTGGGAGTGTCCTCAGAAAGCTAGCTGAACAGCGGAAAGCCGTGGGTAAATTGGCTGCTTAGGCTCCCTTAGGCTTTGCAAGCATTTCGCACTGTAATTAAAATCTTTGATTAATTGTACCTACTTAAATAATGTTATACCATCTATATTGCTGCTATGCCGCATTAACTTAGATATGTTACTATTTATACACTTATATGTGTTGCAAATAATTGCATAAAATGTCCATATATTCTATTTAAAAACTGAAACAACCACCTCAATATGCCAGCGCTTTCCTCCGAGAAAAATGGTGAAAGGAATTTCCGTTTTCCATATATCAGGAAGATTCAAAATCCTTGCCTTTACGGACATGAAGTTTAAAACATTAATTAGGCATAGGGTAAAAAATCTTATTTTCTTTGTGAAAATTCATACTAATACTTTAGTGTCACACCATTCTGCCAGAAAACTATTGTTATACATATATACATCCAGCTAGCTACTATATAGGGAAATAAATGATAGATAAGATAGATGATTAGATATGAAAAATGTAGAGTTTTATTGTATAGCCCATCCATCACCTGAAGGAGTAAAGTATAAACTTTTTAACTGTTCTTCAGGGTCATATATTGTATACAAATGAGTGATTCTGATAGACAAGGAAAGAATAACTTCATATATTTCAAATATATATTTACACAAACATATCTCATTTACTAAAGTGAGATAAAAAAATTTAATATGTAGTCTGAATTGAATTTAAACCCTTACCACTCAGCTATTAACTATGAGACCTTGGGTATTTCCAGATCCTTATTTGTAAAGTGAGAATAACAACATTCATGATTTTAAGATTGAAAATTAAGTGAAATTTTGAGTGGTTCTCAAATATAGTCTTTGATGGGAATCACTTGAAGGTTACATTTGAATGCCAGGTTTGAGTTTTACCACTACTGGTGGTTTGTGGGTGCACTGTTTGAAAACCACTACAGTGCAGCAAATAAAGCTTCCAGGGTGATCATATGACCCCCAGCTATATTCATCAATAGCACACATTAGCTAAAACTTCAGTCAGAGCCAGAAAGTGAGAGAGGGAAACGGAGCCTCAGAAATAGGACAGAAATGGCAGAGGAAGAAGAGAAAGAGAAGGAAGAGGAGGAAGAAGAGTAAGAAAAGAAAATGAAAAAAAGTCTGGAGAGCTAGCTCAGCAGTTAAGAGTACTGCAGCTCTTCTAGGGGACCAAAGTTTAATTCCCAGCAACCACACAGTGCCTCACACTAGCCTGTAACTCCCTGGCACTCAGCACAAAGTGGTACAATGCACATGCAGACAAAACACCCAAAAGAAGATCACAAAGATGTTTGTCCTGTAACTGTGTATCACCATGACTCACCATTTTGACAGCAGACACCAGGTATCATTAGATCTACCTCACTGATTAGAAACAGCTACCGCCATTTGTTAATAATGACAGTGACAGTGGCAAGTGACCAAATCTCCTTACATTTATTTTATTTACAGTGGAGCACATCATAAACTATTAGACATCTGCTATAGTCTATGGCCAGACAGGAATTAGCAGGATGGTGCTTACTAAAATTTAAGTCCCTGTGAAAAAGCCCTAAGAGACTGCTTTTTTACAAAAAGTTTATTTATGTGTATGTATGTATGGTGTGTGTGTGTGTGTGTGTGTGTGTGTGTGTGTGTGTGTGTGTGTTTCCACAGAAGCATTAGCCCCCTTGGAGCTGGAGTTACAGGTAATTGTGAGCCACCTGATGTGATTGCTGGAAATTAACCTCTCATTCTCTGGAAGAGCAGCAAGCATTCTAAATCGCTGAGCCATCTCGGCATTTGTTGCAAGAGATTAATGCACTGAATATCCTCACTCCTACTCCCCCCCACTTAAAAATAGTGACATAGCCACTAATAATAGCTCTTAAACAGAGACTGGAGTAAAGTTGAATCAATGTGTGCTCATTCTCATTTAAAATAGTTGGATGACAAGGTATTCAAATATAGAAAAAACACAACAAATAAAACAGATCAAACCTATCATAGTCCAACCAGAGACAGAAGCATACTCTACAGTTTCAGATAGAAGGGGATGCATCCTCTGAACAGGAAAAACAAAGCAACAACAAATACATACCTCTGTGGATTTTCTTCTTTTATTTGCAGTAATGAGGAATGAACCTGGTGCTCTGTGCATGCTAGAAAAACTCTACCCTTGAGCTATATCCATTTTCTTTTTGTTTTGAAACAGAGTCTCATTAAGTTTGTCCAAACAAGCCTGAATTTGCCATCCTCCTGCCTCAATCTACCAATTCATTTTGACAGCCTTTAGTCCTGAAGTTCTGAGCAGTTGGAAAGAGAAAGTTCTTCATTGTAGCTGTCAGCGATCACAGATTTCTCTAACAGGTGCTGGGCTCTGTGTTCCCTCCCCTCCACTGGACCAAGATGAGTTACTCAGTTTGCCCACACTGATGCCTTTTAAAATTCTTACACTCCCTCCACATTCCCAAATAGAGGCCTGGCATGGCTCTATTTAGCACTCGCCTCACTGTTGAGTAGTTCCTGCACTGCAGGCCCTCAGAAGGCAGAGCAAGGCAAGCACTTCCCCTTTGAGGCTCCCCACAGAGCCTTCTCAGAGGTTGGAAAGGACCTGGAACACCTCCCTGCATGGTACTAAGCAGTCTCAACAGTTTTTTCATTCATTTTATCTATTCAGAGGCAACCACAATGATCAATGGTGTTTTAGTCAGGGTTCTCTAGAGTCACAGAACTTATGGTAGTCTCTATATAGTAAGGCATTTGTTGGTGACTTACAGTCTGTTGTCCAACTCCCCAACAATGGTCAGCAGCAATTGTGAGTGGAAGTCTAAGGATCTAGCAGATGCTCAGTCCCACAAGGCAAGCAGGTGAAGAAAGAGACAGCCTTCCTTCTTCCAGTGTCCTTATGTAGGTCTCTAACAGATGTGTCCCAGATTAAATGTGTGTTCCACCACACCTGGATCTGGGACTTGCTTTGTCCCAGATGACCTTGAGCTCAGAGATCTTCTTGCCTTAGTGTCCTAAGATCCATAGCCTCTATGCCTCAAGATCAGGAGGTGAGCCTCCCAATTCTGGATTGTGGTTCATTCCAGATATAGTCAAGTTGACAACCAGGAATAACCACTACAAATGGTATCATGAAGGAGAAAATTCAGTAGGTGTTTGTTACAAGAGTATAGAAGAGAGTTTTCTGTTTATTTTATTTATATTTATGTTTATTTATTTATTTATAGTTTCGTTAAAACACTATAAATGGGTTGAAGAGATGGCTCAGTGGTTAAGAGCACTGACTGCTCTTCCAGAGGTCCTGAGTTCAATTCCCAGCAACCACATGGTGGCTAGAAACCATCTATAATGAGATCTGATGTCCTCTTCTGGTGTGTCTGAAGACAACTACAGTGTACTTATATGAAATAAATACATTTAAAAAAAAACACTATAAACATCAAGCAGGTAAACTAAGGACTCTGCTAGTTCTTTGTTTTGAGTTTTTTGTTTGGTTGTTGTTGTTGCAATAACGGGATTTGTACAGAGGAGCAGCGTTGCTCCAAAGGCAAGTGTGGATCACTGAACTATATATGTATCTTTCTAGCACTTCTTGCTTTTTATGTTGAACCAAAGTTTTACCAACTTGCTCTGGCTGGCCTTGAATTTACTCCGTAGCCCCTACAAGCCTTCCCCTGCCTCAACCTCTGGAGGAGCTGAGCTTCCAGGTGTACCTTACCTGACGGTTTGTACTGTTTCTGATCACAGTGAGATCGTTAATGCTACATACGTCAAGCACTTCCCAACGATTCCTCATTTAGCCTTTGTGGCAGATTTTCTACCAAGCCCAGTTTACATATGAAGAAAGTAAGGCTGGGGGAAGTTAAGACATTTCTCCACTGGCCTGGAGAGATGACTCAGTGGTTACGAGCATTTGCTGCTCTTTCAGAGGGCCTGGGTTAAAGTCCCACTTCCCACATGGCAGCTGAGAATCATCTGTAACTCCAGTTCCAAGAGTTCTGACACCCTCCTTTTATCTCAACAGGCACAAGGCTTTCAGGTGGGGCGTATACACAAGGCAGGCAAGACATTCATTCACAATAAATACGTACATTTTTTAAAAGGAACAACCTTTCTCCAAAGTACATTGCTGGATTCAGTGACCAGGTTACCCCATACACCAGTGGCAGCAGGAATTTTCATCAAGCCACCATCATGTCCTCAATTGCTTTTCTAGTCAGCAAGGACAACTAAATCTGACTTAGCCTGGAATATGTTTTATTTCTCTTGTTTTAGGGAAAGTTGGTGGTCTTAGTAGGGCACTTTAGGGTTGGTTAAAAATTACCAGCTGCAAATTTAGAAACACTGTACCTTAGGCACCGCTACCTTAGAAGTCTGAGGTCCAGGACACCGAAGAAAACAACCCACAGAATCCACTAAGCAGGGCTCATAGGAGCTCACAGAGACTGAAGCTAGCACAAGGTCTGCATGGGTCTGTGCTAGGTCCTCTGTGGATATGTGGATATGTTACAGTTGTGTAGCTTGGTGTTCTAGTAGAAGTCATAGCTGTGGGAGGTTTGTTTGTTTTAAAGATACTATGTTTTCTTAGGTAAATGTTTTTGGTTTAATATTGATATAAATCGAAGAAACTTTTCTGGCCTGGGAATCCGTGTTTTCACTCAGAAACACAGACCACTTCCAGCAGGTGAAGGTGCAAAGAACCCATTCGGGTAGCAGCAAAGCCATCCGGTACCTATTTGATCGTCAGTCTATAACAGTGGCAACAGCAGCTCAGTAATTTTGCCTCAGAGCAGTAGAAATGGAGAACGAAGAAAACGGCGAGCCAATAATCAGCGGTTTATTTCAGCCAAACCGTCCCTCCCTCCCATTTTTTCCAGATTTCACCCAGTGACTCACGAAAATTGTATGCATGTGTGGGGAGATTAGCAATACTGGACTTTCAGAGACTCTGAGGTATGAGTCTTCCATTCCATTCCACGTAGACTGACAGCTGAGCCTTTTCCCCCTCCCTCCAAGGCAGAGAACACACACAAACGGCGTTTTAAAAGAGATGGTTTGTATTTAAACTGCCAGAGGGAGAACCGACACCACCTTTATTCTAGGTAGGGGATTTCCGCTGGTTACTTCTGGTCAGTACTCTGCTTTACATTTGGTAAAGCCCACAGTTTTCTGTTGCTAACCACTTCCAGCCAATCACAGACAGACCGACACACCCGCCCGCGGCCAATTTCCTGGGCCCTGCGTAGCTCTAACCGCAGAGCCAACCCGAAGGAGCCGCTCTCCGTTTTCATTCAGCTGGTTCCCGTCGCCGCCGCCTCCAGATTCCGAAGGCGAAGCTCGCGAAGCAGAGGAACATGGACGTGAACCTCGCCCCGCTCCGTGCCTGGGATGATTTCTTCCCGGGCTCTGATCGTTTCGCCCGACCTGACTTCAGGGACATTTCCAAATGGAACAACCGGGTAGTGAGCAATCTGCTCTATTACCAGACCAACTACCTGGTGGTGGCTGCCATGATGATTTCGGTCGTTGGGTAAGTGGGGTGTTCCGCCTGGAGCACCTGTCCCGGGTCAGGACATAGGGACCCCAGGATCGCGAGACGCAAGACTGGGTCCATGCGGAACGCCTGCTCTGAGCTCTCGGGAAGTGGCCAACCCAGTGGAAACTTGTTCTCAGGGCGAGGCCGCAGCTGTCTGAGGTCCCTTTCTTTCTCCTTTTTGCTCTAGAGGCTGAGACTTGGCAGGGACCCTGGGAGGGAAAAGGTGAGGGAAACGCTGAGAACTTGGGGCAATGAGAACTATCCCCTCCCACGTCCCCCGCGCTGAGGTCAGCCGCCTGTCAGATGTTTGTAGCACAGTGGCTATTTTAAAAATAAGAGAAAGGTATCGTAACCTTGTCCTGGGGCTGCTTAGAAAAGCCTGGAGTGACAGGGCGTGGGCCCAGGGCTGTGTTTAAGTGACCTCTCTGTCTAATGTCTGTCAATACTGCACCTGGAGTTGAGCCTCAGCTCAAGAGGGAGCGAGTCTTCTGGTGGCGCATCTTCCCCTGTGAGGTGACTCTCAATGATACCCCCTGACATTTTCCCCCAGAAGTTGCCAGATATGGTCGCTTTAGCTTTGCTCCTTAGTCTGGGGTCTTAAACACATCGGAAGGCCCTTTCAATGCTAGTTAAAAATGTCCCTGTGATAAGTAAGGTTATACCTGAACATTCTGCCGCACATACACATTTCTGCACCTGTTTCCCCAGAAGCTGCATTTCCTTGTAGTTTACCCTTTAAAAATGTTTCTCCCACCTTTTAACAAAGTAAATGGTTATATTTGCCATTTTATTATCTTTTATGCAAATTTAAATAGAAGACTTTAGAAAGGACCCTCTTGCCCTAAAAGACGTCCAGTTCTACGGTTTCTCTTTCAGAACAACCCAAAGAAAAAGAAAACGCTGCTGGGGGGGGGGGAACAAAACAAAACAAACAAACAAACAAACAAACCCGAAAAGGAGAGAGGAGAGATTCACACTCTGGTGCTTAGGAAGGGGTGAGTGATAAGGTGCTGTCTTAAGTCTGCCTGAGGTTAGCTGGCTTATTTACTTAGCTACCTCTGGGCACTAGACCCCATGCCAAGCTCTGGGCACACCAAGATGAATCAGACTTGAAGTCTGGCCTAGAGCCACATGGCATTCGCTGAGCCTCAAAAGGAGCAAACTCACGGCCCAGCGGAGACTGGCAAGCTTCCCCATTTCCGGGCGTGGTTCGGAGTGGGCTCCAGTTCTCAAATGCGGGGAGGTCTTTGCTGTGTATGGCTGAAGGAACTGCCAACTCTGGGGATGGCCTAGTATGCAGAGGACACAGGCTCTAGTGGACTCTGACTAAACTCGCAGCTGAGGAACCATTAGTCAGGGAAAGAAAGCCAGAGGCAGCTGTCTCTGAACCTGCCCCAAACTGTGCTTCTTTCTGAGAAAAACTTCAGAGTCACTTCCTTAAAATAAAAGGCTCAGCCAGGTACTGCAGCTGGTGCACCCCTTCAATCCCAGCACTCGGGAGGCAGGCAGTCAGATCTCTGTGAGTTCAAGGCCAGCCTAGTCTGCAGAGCAAGTCTGAGTATAGCCAAGGATACACAGAGAAACCCTATCTTGAAAAACCAACAAAACAAAACAAAAGAACTCCAATAATGGGTTTACATCTCTTGTAAACTTTCATTTTCTTTTCTTCCTCTTTTGTGGTTATGTAGTTTAGGGGTAGGTTATCTTATCTTAAACAAAAAGGTTTGACACAGCAATCAAATAGACAAGGAAAAAATAATTTCCCCTCACCTCACACTCAAAGCACCATGTGTCCATTCTTCACAGTCAGCTCTTAACTAAAGATAGCACACTCATTATGGTCTTAGGCCACTGACCTAGGCAGTCTGGGATCTTCACCTTTCTCATTTCCATTTCTCATAGAACTGTTAAGTGTTAGCCACATCTTTGAAGATAAAGAGAAAAATGCCTGATGTTATATTTACAAAAAGCCAGGCTGGGCACTGTAGCTCATGCATATAAACCCAGCACTCAAGAGGCCGAGGCAGGAGGATTGCATGAGTCCCAGACCAACCAGAAATATGAAGTTTTCTTTATACACTAGGATAAATTGGGCCTCCAAACTTTGGTTTTTTTTCTATGCATCTCTAAACACTTTCTAGCTTTCCCCACAATTTTTTTTCTTTCTTTATAATTGATAATAACGAACTCTTACAGAGGACTCTGTGAACTAAGTACTTTGCAAAGTACTGTGTGTGTTAAGTATTTTATTGCATTGTGTCGTACAGTCCCACGACTACTATTATTATTTTCATTATTAAACCTGACACTCAGAGAAGTTGAATGACATACTTATAGCAACAGACCTGGGCTTGTCCCCTTAACTACTGTGGCATCTCCCTGGTAGTCAGGAGGTTTAGAATTATAGTGCCTGAAAGGTTGAAGGAATCCAATACCTTTGGGATCAGAGAGCATGGCTGGTTCTGGAGCATTCCCCATTCTAAACAGAACTGTCCTTATTGGGTGCTGCAGTGAATGGGTGGGTCTGGGCACTACTGGGAGCTGCTTATCTAGATCTGCTAGTGGGTCAGAGTTTCTCATGATGAAGTGATTCCCATCCCTGTGGCCAGGCGGCCCCTTGGGGACATTGGATTGCTCTTGTGGTCCTCTATTGTTTCGGATTGGCTTGGCTGAGGATAGATGTGGCTGGGTTTTTTGTTTTGTTTTTCAGATCTAAGTATGGGGGAGGGAGTACACGCTGTGGCTCCAGAAGCACTAGGAAACATTAGGCCAAGGTGGAGATTAAAAGGGGTTAAGATATAGATAGATATCGGGTCCAGACCAGACAGGGCTTGGGGGTGGGAAGTTAGATCTTTAGTCAGGGCAAGGCAGAGCATGTTTGTTATCCCAGCAATACGGAGGACAAGGTGGAGAGTTGACATCAGCATGAGCTACATAGTGAGTTTCATGCTGTGTAACAAGACTTCATCTCAAAAGGAAGAGGAAGCTTGGTCTGAGTCCTAAAACCATAGTTTTCTTCAGTACATGACTTCCACTGTGCATCTCAGATACTGTGAACTCCTGCTGGTCCTTTCCTCTTCCCTCTCCTTCTTCCACTACTCCTTCTCCTCCCCTTCCTTTCTCTCCTCCTACTCCTCAGTCCCCTCCTCCTCTTTTTCTTTCTCTTCTTTCTCTTTCTCTCTCCCTCCTCTTCTTTCCCTACCCTCCTTCTCTCGTCTGTCTCTTTAAGTAGTGTAAGTTAGTAGTCACGAGCTAGATGAAGTGTGTCAGAATCCCAGCTGCCAGGCAGTAGCTGTGAGCTCACTGCCTCGTCATCACAGCAGCACCCACCTCACGGGCCTGCCCAAAGACTGGCCCGCATCCCATAGGTAGTGCTTTCAGAAGATTGCCAGCCTCCTCATTTCTGCTGCACAAAATGTTACTTATTTTTTATATCACTGTTAGTGTTGACAACTGGACGGCTCAGAAACACAGCTTCTCTAGACTAGTGACCTCCACCACCAGAGTCCAGTCTGGGTCTGTCCATTTCTGCAAGACTCGGCTTTGGTATCACCTCATGGCAAAACCACTGTCCCAGTGTCCCTCATTGCCAGTGTTAATCTGTGCCTATCACTTTTTGTTACCAAAAGTCTTTTGTGTATACATATATACAAGAAAAGAAAGATGTTTGAGATCCGAGACCAGAAACTATCCTCCCATCCATGACAAGAGCATCCATGCATTAAGATACTATGTTTACATCATGCATGTCAACAGACATCGTCTTAGTCATTGTTTTATTGCTGTGAAGAGACACCATGACCACAGCAACTCTTATAAAAGAAAGTATTTAATTGGGGCTGACGTGTAGTTTCAGAGATTTAGTTCATTATCATCATGGCAGAGAGAGTGGTGTCACACATGACCCTGGAGCAGCAGCTGAGAACTACATCCTGATCCACAGGTCCATGGGGGTGGGGCACAGAGACAGAGGCTGAGCCTGGCCTGAGCTTTTGACACCCCAAAGCCCACCCCCCAGTAACACTTCCTCCAAAAGCATCACACCTTCTAATCCTTTCGAAGGTGTTCACTCCCTATCTGAACATTCCGATATAAGACTATGGGAGCCCCTCCCATTCAGACCACCACAGCAGGCTTTGCCATAGTTTTTGTTTCTCTCTGTTTTGTTTTTCCAAAGTAAAAAACCACAGGCAACAATTAATTACACTTGAAACCTTAGTACTAAGCCTGCTCTACACTTTAGCTGTGGGTGATGATTTATTTCTGTGTACTTGACGCAAAGCCTACAGGTGTGAACTGGAAAAATCTGTTCAAAGACTGGGCCAAGGAGTGATAGCAGTTCATACCTGGGAGTTTATCAGAAACAAAGACTCTCTGCCTCCTTTCTGACCTCTTGGTTTGTATTTTAACAAGGGTCTAGGAGGATTCATCTTCACAATAAAATTTGGTCTCGTCTGACTCAAAAACAAACAAAACGCTGACATTGCATTAATGACATAATTAAATGGCACAGTGACTTATGGCAATGCCACTTTTACAGATTCTAATTGTATTGGTTTGTTGCTAGCTTCAGAAATCTGTTCATTGCCCCCCCCCAACTCTCCAAGTGACTGTGATATATATACCCCAAATCTGAATGAGAGGTAGGAATTCCACTGAGTACCACACTTTTGGAAACATGAAGGTTTGAGGTCATGCAGCCAATTGGAACCCAAACTGCCCATGGTAGCAGAGGTGATTGCTAACAGGTGAAATAGCTTTTCAATCAAACCACATGGTAAATTTGCTACAGTTCCTGTTTAATCAGATTTAACTGACTATTTGAAAATTACATCATTTTACTGATATGGTAACTTATCCTTCCTGTCATGAAAGCTCGAGTTTTGTATTTTCTGGTGTGGCCTCAGACACTAACCACTCACTAAACTTGCAACTTGTAAATGCTTCTTGCCTACAAGGCACAGGCACACATTTCCCCCTCCCCCCTAACACAGAGCTGTGTCACTGCTGGGTGAATGAGCCCAGGTTTTCTTGGCAGGAATCACTCTGTGTCCTGATCATTTGACCCATGTAAGTGTTAAAGGAGGGTGGGATCAACAGCTGCTACTTTATGCTTCTGGCTTGTCAAGATGGTAAGAAGTTTCTAGAAGGCTAGTAATTATAGATTTGGGGGGGGAAAGTATTAAGGTAATTCTCTTCCAAAGAAGTATGATTCTGTACATACTCAAGGCATATAGTGTCCGTATCTGGTATTAAAAATGCTCATACTGTGCTTTTAAATATTACAAGGAGAAGGAACTGGTTGCCAGTTGGTGAGGGAAGAAAGAGCTAAGTCCTGGGTGCCCTGCATGGGGATATATTTACACATTTGTAGGAAGAAAAGGCTTGACATCTGTGTCCTCCCCTGCTGGCCTCCAAATAGCCCTTGAGGTGCATGGGTTTGCTCCCTTGTAGCTCTTGTCCTTTGCCCTGGCTTTGATCAGCTAAACCAGATCACCTTAGGTTTGTTTGTTTGTTTTTTATATAGTGAAAAGTAGACTGTAAGACAAAAGATTCTTGGATTTTTTTTCATAGACCGTGTATTGCCATACATAGACAGTCAGTGTATAGGACCCTCCACCTATTCCTGTTTGACCCAGGGCCTGTGTACTGACCCTGTTTGTAAGTTTATGCTGTAGCTTTGTTTAACTCTTTTTATTCTACTAGTGGAATGAATGGTAAGAATGATATGAAATGGAAACTAATAATAATTATTTTCATGGTTGCTTGCAAATTGAATAAATTGCAGTCTGTTTATGCTTTAAGATTAGTGTGCGTCAGCGGTTTTTCAATGGATTCTTATTGTGTCGCTTCCTTCATTCACTCAGTGGGAGTGGGAAGATCACCAGCCTTTCAGATACTACTGGGAGGAAGTGGAGAATATGATGCCTTTATTAAGATTATGGTCCAAAGGGGTAGTAAGGTAATGCTGAAAAGGTCAGAATTAATTTTTATACACATCAACTAAACCTACAAAAATACATAACTACAGCCAGATGGTGGTGGTGCGTGCCTTTAGTCCCAGCAGTCAGTCAGGAGACAAAGCAGACAGATCCTGAGAGCAGGCTGGTGTTCAGAGTGAGTTCTAGGACAGTTAGTTACACAGAGAAACCCTCTCTGGGGAGAAAAAAAGGAAAAAGAAATACACAATCACATAGACACATGTCTTAACTCCACTCCAGTGTTGGGAACAGGGGAAAGACTGTTAGGTGGATAAGTGAAAGAATTATTACATTTCCATAATATAATATTTCAATCACAACTCACATCACTTCTCGGTTGAACGAATATTAAGTTGGGTGCCTAGCGGAGCCCTGAGGATAAACACCCTGCCTGCCCAACCCTCCCAGTTTCATCTCCATCCACCCCATCGTGCTTCTTAAAATAGACTTCATTGGGGGAAGACAGTGCAGGTGACGTCTTCTTCTGATGGGTCTTGAGATTTTTCTGATTGCAGACCTTTAAGAAATCTGTCAACATTCAGATGTTTAATCTACGATCTTTCTTCTGAGCTGAGGATGTGGCTCAGAGGGAGAGCGAGCTTTGCACACACAGGGCCCTGTGTTCTAGCTCTTGCAGGCAAAATTACTTCTCATGAAATATCCTTGGTGTCATGTATGTCTCTTGTTCTTCCTGGATTCTGTCACCATTTCTTTTCTGTTAAAAGAATTAGTTTCCCACCCTGCCTGGATCAGAGAATGCTTTTGCAGTGCCTGCTGAGAGAGAATGCCTGTAGTTTGGCTCCCATTCACCAGCTGTTTACTGTAAGTAGGTTTCAAGTGCTTGCTGTGGATAGCCACATGTCTCAGCCTTCCCTTCCATTCACTGGCAGGCAGAAAGGCCATTTGATATAGAAAATGGCATTTTTCATTGCTGTATTTTGCTGTCCAGATGTGATGAATAGGTTGGAGGTTAGTGTGAGGTAAATAAGACTCTTTTTTTTTTTCCTTCTTTTTATTTCTTTCATTTGGGGGGAGGGAGGTTTCAAGACAGGGTTTCTTGGTGTAACAGCCTCGCTATTCTGGGACTCACTCTGTAGACCAGGCTGACCTGGAACTCACAAAGATTCTTCTGCCTCTGCCAGACACTCTGTAGAAGCAAATTTCATATCTCCAATCTCATTAGCATGTGTCCAATCCAACTTCCCTCCCTTGCCATGTGAAAGTTATTCTCAGGTTTTCCTTAATGGACAGTACACTGCTAAAGGCATTCAGGAGGACCAGTTTGTCAATAAGCAAGTGTCTTCTCTCACTTTCAAAAGGCTGTGGGAAGGAGCAAGAGCCTAGGCAGTGAGGAGTATATGAGTGCCATTCTTCCATTTTCTCCAGTGTTGTAGATGATGAAGGCACCCTATCATAGGAAGTGTAAAAGGACTTGCTACAGTCTAATAGGAGTTCTGACCCCATTTGAACTGAGCCTGCGGGGAGGACTAGTTATGGTTACTAACTCAGGTTCTACTGACCGCTTATCGAAGGGAAACTTAGCAAGGCTGGGTGTAGAGAATGCCTCGGTGGGTGACGTGCTTGCTGGGGGGAACATGAGGGTCTGAGTTTAGACTCCTAGCATCCACACGAAAAGAGCAGCCTGGGAACACTGAGTGGGATGAACCTTTGACCTCCATGTACACAGACGTGCACACATGTACGCATACACATAAATAATAAATGCATTAATAAGTAAGCAAGTGGCTTAGTAAACATCAGACAAAACACAAGGGTAAGCAACGTACGCTTTGCTAGAAATGCGTTGAGATGCCCACTGCAGGGGCTGCTGGGGGTAGAGTGCTTCGTTAGGTGGTGCAAAGAGTACAGATACCGTGAATTCTGTGGGCCTTGCTAATTGAACCAGGTAGAGAAACCCCAAGGGTATGTTACTTGGACCTTCTGTGTCAAGAGAGACATTCCCACCTAAACTTTCCTTTGTCCTTCTTGAAGTCCCCTTTACCCTGGTGATCCTTAGGTCCAGGAGATGATGGTCACATATACTGAAGACTAATTTGTGTCTAAAGCTCCTAGTGATTCTTCACAGTCAGATATACTTCTCCCAAACTGGCTGGATTGCTCAGTGGTTATGGCACTTGCAGAGAAAACTAATAGCCTGCGTTTGATATCTGGGGTGGGAGGAGAGAACTTACTCCTGAACATTGTCCTCTGACCTCTACAGCAGCACTGTGGTAAGGTCACACAACCAAATAATAATTAAATGTAATTTCAAAAGATTAAGAAGAAGAAGAAAAAAACCAAAACAGAAATAGTCCTTGCCAGGACAGAAGCGATGTTGGAAAAGCTAAACAGTTTCTGAACACTTAGGGTGATCAAGAGAAACAGAAAGGATCCTCAAAGGACAGATCAGCAGCACACTGATCTCCTGCCTTTGTCCCTGATGTCACAGCCTGTGCTGGTCACAGCCTTCAAAGGCACCGCAGAGAGCCCACTGGCTTGCTTCCTCCCCCAGTCTCATTGTATAGGGGCAATCCTCCCTGCCCCCACTGGTGCTTTTCTTACTTGTCCCTTTAACAAGCTCTGTGAAGAAACAAAGGCTAGAACTATTTCCCTGTCCTATTTAGTGTACAATGGGAATAACTGTGGCTTGTCTATGTTAAGTCTCGTGCTTCTTAATAGATGGCCACAGAAATATGCTGAACTTAGTGAAGTGGTATGAAAACCTGTGAGACTCTTACCTCCTCCCCGCCCCCTCCTTTCATTGACACATCTAATGTACTGTGTTAAGTGCTAGGGCCAAAAAACGGGACATCTCTGTTCCTTATGGAGCTTTCTATCTAGGAGGGGCTAGAGATGTGTTCAGTACTCACCCACTTAGATGTAGCTGCCACTGTGGTAAGGCAGGGAGCGGGAGAGAGGCGTATGGTGTTCAGACAGGCTGAGAAAAGGCTGCAGAGATGAGCCTTAAAGAAGGTTGGAGTGAATCAGGCGGCAGAGCAAACAGCTCCAGGGCAGGCCAGCGGCTGCTCAGAAAAACAGTGAACTCTAGCACTGGTTTCAAGAACCTCCTGAAGCCTGTGCATAAGTGCAGAATCGAGGCATCATCAGGAAGCTGGAGGGGAGGGCTGCTGCATGTCAGGTACAAAAAGGGCCCCTTAGCAGATGTAGACTAAGCCAAATTCTGAGGTTCGTGAGTAGAGAGAGCATCCACGCTCCCTGTCCCAGGGACACACCTCAGATAAAACAGCGCATAGTAATGTGTGCAGGCCTTGTAGAATGTGTAGAGTGCTGTCTTTTAAAAGGCCTTGAGAGGTGACAAAGGACCTGGGTGTGTTCATATCTGCCGTGAGCCCCTGGCTGAGTAAAGACCACAGGAAAACCTCATCTTCTCCTCTTCCGATGAGTCAGGCTCCTCTGGAACCACCCGTCTGAAACAGCTTGGGGGTTAGAAGTCTGCGTGAGGCTGTTTCTGCTTTAGGAAACACTTCTGGGCCTTGTGGGTTCTGTTGATGTAACAGAATTTACCAAAATGTTCTTCTTCTGTTCTGAACCCTCTACTTTCTTTAATTGTACTGGCAGCTTTGCAGTTGGTGGCCTTGGGCATGTTTACTGACTTCTTTGGCTCACTTCTTTGTGATCTGAGGGGCTTCCCAAGATACTCCTAGCTCTAGAACTCCACAATTGGGTGGGATTTTTCTCCCCTGACAGTGTATGCCAAATTTGTAGATCTGGCCAGCAGCATTATGAGGACAATGTTGGGCTGTATTTCACCACAGAGCAACCTTCCTTCAGACTCCCCCCCCCCACACACACACTGGGCAACTGTTCTATTGCTGAGCTGCCCCTCAGCCTCTGCCACCTTCTCCCAGAGAGAAATGATCTAGGAGAGGGTTCCCGTAGTGGAGGAACAGCAAATTGGAATGGACTGCATTAATCACACGGAATGGCTGGATTGTGAAGCCCAGCCCCACCATGTCTCCTTTCCCAAGTCTCTGCCATGACTGGGCCTTTTCACTTTTTTTGAACCTCAGTTTCATCTCATACTGCATAGTGGGATTGTTTTCACTCAGTCTTTAAGATGGCTTCAGAAACTCACAGTGGCATTCTGAATGTTTTTACAACCACCTCAGAAAAAGGTTTATTGTTGGGCAGAATGGGCTAAACTATGTGAATATGTTCATCTCAAATGGAAAACATTGAATAGTTTAACCTGCATAATTAGGTTTGTGTTCTACAAAGAACAGAATCTCAAATGCCCTGCCTATTTTTCATCCTCTATCTTCTTCTAGTAAGTAATTTTTTCCCTTCCTTTTCCTCCCTTTCTTATTATTCGTGGATAAACCAGTAAAGAAACCCATACCCCATGAAAGATGAGAGTCTTATTTAAGGAAGCCTCTATTCAGAATGTGGATTTTATCTTGACGGTGTGACTGACAGCCCAACCATTAGCATCTCAGACCATAACTGCTTCCCAGATTCTTGCACTCATTGGAAAATGCAGTTAGTCTTTCTCTCTGTGTTTGTGTGTGTGTGTGTGTGTGTGTGTGTGCGCGCGCACACACACACACACACATTTGCTTACTTCATGTATGCCTGTGTGTTATTGTGTTACAAGAGTAAGTACTACCAGATCATCTTGCAGGTGGTAATTTGACTGATTTTCAGAATGGAGTTGCATGGACTCTGAATATGGAAACAAATAACTTCTCCCAGTAACTTTGTTCTCCCCACCTCCCCCACCCCCAGCTTAAAGCTTGACTGCTTTCTAATTATAGTTTGTGGCTGGCCATGTTGCAAGCTAAAACCCATTCTATAGGAGCCCTGGCTTCTTTTCCCTTGAGCCTGAGCTACAGGAACAGGTGAAGAGCAAATGTGGAATTGCTTGAGTCAGCTCTGGATTTTCCATTGTTCTTCATCCCAGGCTTTATTTAGACATTGGGTTCAGATCTCTACTTTACTTCTCCAAAGTAAAACAGGAAAAAACAAAAACAAAACAAAACAAAAAGCCAACAACTTTATGTGACTTTTATTATACGCCTTACAAATTTAATGAGAAGTCTAGAAAGACTTTGGTACTTTGTTGCAGACTCGCCAAGCAGCTCTTGTTTGTAATTCAATTGTAAGAGTTTTCTCTAGTTGCAGACTTCCATCCTCGTCTGTTTCTCTCCCCACCATTCATCTTGCTTTTGAGACAACATTTCTTTCTGAGACCTGGACAGACGAGGCTAGCTGGTCACTGTGTCCCAGGGACCCACCTACCTCTACCTCCAAGTGCACACTTTCACACTGGCTTTTTTCCGGGTGCTAAGGACCAAGCTCATTTCCTCAGGCACATTCCTCTCTGGCCCCCCATCCTAGTTCTTTCTGTAAAGTTTGATGTTTGCTTTTTCTTTACAGCCCAGAAACATTTGGATAGGTCCTGGGTTACAGAGATGGCTGTGTGAGAGGATACCTCTATTATTTTTAAATGTCGGATATTTTAAGTTATCCAAGTAGCATAACTGAACAATATAAAAATAAGTGCTAGGCTTGGTGGCCCATGCCTGTAATCCCAGCACTTGGAAGGCTGAGGCAGGATTGCTATGAATTTAAGGACAGATGGACTACAGTGGGAGACCCTTTCACAAAAATACACACACAAAAGAAGGAAGGAATGAAGAGAGGAGAGAGGGAAAGAGAGAGAACAACCCATGATATCCCCACCCACTGTAACTACTGAAGTCTTTTGGTCTAATTTCTTCCAGACACTCACTGTACTGTCTGTCTGTCTGTCCTCTCCCTCTTCCTGTCTCTGTCTCTCTCTCTCTCTGTCTGTCTCTCTCTCTCTCTCTCTCTCTCTCTCTCTCTCTCTCTCTCTCTCTCTCTCTCTGTGTGTGTGTGTGTGTGTGTGTGTGTGTGTGTGTACTAAGAATGACAGTTTTTTAATCCATGGAGGTTCCCTGACCTCTGACTTGTTCAGAAGGACATACTTTTTGCATTGCCTGATTCTGCCTTTCTCAGATTAAATCTTGGAGGATGGTGTTATGTGCTCTTAATCCCATCTCTTGGAAGGTAAAGGCAGGAGGGTCAGGAGCTCAAGGTTATCTCCAGCTAGACAGTGAGCTCCAGCTAGACTGTGCTATATGAGCAACAACAAATGAAATCAAAGCTGGGATTGTATCAGGGGACAAGGTGTGACAGATGAAAATATACAGTAAAATAATAATGACACAGAGGCTGGGTTACTCTGGGCGGCTTGGAACCGGGAGGGAGGGCAAGCAGGCAGAAGAGCCTGGGAGCTGTTGAGTTGGTGGAGGAGGTCAGATGGTCCAAACCCACACACAGAGGACAGACAGCAGGAAGCCAAGGTTGAGGTAAAGACAGAAAAGCCTCAAGGTGGTGTATGAACTCAAATCCAGTAATGCAATTGGAGCGATACAAAGAGAACAGTAAGCCTGGGCTGCAAACTGAGAAGCAGTCGATGTGATAAAGATCTTGGATTATACTTTAGTTGGTTAAAGTGCTTGTTTAACAACCACGAAGCCCTGGGTTTGAAACGAAGCACACACGTTAACCAGGCTCAGTGGCCCACTAGTGTGTTTCTGGACTGAGGAGTTAAGGTCGTCCTCATCTGCTCATTAAGTTTGAGACTGTGGTGGGAGGAGGAAGAAGAGGAGGAGGAAGAAAGAAAGGGAGGCAAAAAGAAGATGTCAATGATAGACATTTCTGCTTTAGGTTATGTCACATACATGTTATGCTAAATCTAACAGAAGGAATGTGTCATTATTATTTTCACCCACTCAGTATATTGTCATTATCTTGTTATGCTACTAATTATAAGCCAGATCTAGTAGTGCATGCCTGTGTACTTCAGCTTTCTAATCATACCTGCGTATATCCCATAGGTATATACCACCAGTGTGGACATATCTCAGTACCTCAGTCTTGGCAAGTTTATTTATTACCTTTGTGTTCTCAGGCTTACAGGGTCTCAGTGTTAAGGATTTTGAGTGAAATAGACAACTGTTCTTGTCCTCTGGGGATGGTGGGAATGGATGCTCTGAAGAGAAAAGAAGGAACAAACAGTTTATTAGATCCATTGTGGTACATCGACAGAGGGCAGGCAGTAGGGAGAGCCCATCTGCACACAGCTGTTCTGAGGGGCTGCTTTTATGGTGGAAGGGGGTTGAATTTCACTGCAGGCGGGCAAGCAGTGGTAGTTCAATGTCACTGTGTCCTGGAGTCATTGCAGTTGGAGCTTGTTGTGGTTAGCAACAAACAACCTGGCCTTGAGCCTGTAATGGTCTTGCCCTGAGTCAGAAGTGGCTCTGAGTGACGATTATCCTAAGCTGGCATCCATATTTTGTAGATGGGGCCTGTTGTGTTTCACCTTTTCTGAAAGATAAGAGGCCTTCTTAGAGGCAACCGATTAAAGTAGCCATGTTCTGTGGTGAGACTGGCTCAGAACAGCAGTTGGCCCCAGAATAGCATTCATAAGTGTCATAGTGTACTTAAGCTATAGAGCACCACTATTACCATCGTCTACTTCTCTGCCTGCTCACACTTCCCCTCCCCCTCCACATTTTAAAGCAGGCTCTTACTATGCAGTCCTGGCAGGCTTGTAACTCAAACTGTAGACCAGGCTGTCCTCGCTCACAGAGATGCACTCCTCTCCACTTCCTGAATGCTGAGATGAAAGGTTTGCACCCCCACATGTTTGCACCCCCACATCCAGCAGTTCTTTGCTTTTCCTAAGTGGAGAGCTTCAGCTTTTTCTAGGCAGTTTTACATTAATTCAAGCCCCCTGACAGCAAGGATAAGAAGCTTTCACTTTCTACTCAAGTGGTTGGTGTTTCAGTAGAAACCGAGCTAAAACATAAAGGAATTTTCATTTGGAAGTGGTACCTAGGAGGCTGAGGCAGGAGGATAGTGGGTTACAAGGTGGTGTCTGGTTACTTTTCTACAGTGGGGATGAAACACCATGATAAAGACAACTGCTTTTTAGCTATTTATTGGGCTTTTGTGTTTAAACTCTTCCAACCCATATTCCACCTTGATTCCTTCCAACTTCCAGCACTAGGTAGGAGAGAAAGAAGATTAGAGGGGAAAGGGGGCATTGACCCCAATAGGCTACTTCCTGCTGATTAGGAGAATTGGGTTCCTTGTGGCAAGTCCAATTTGCCATCAAACTGTACCAGCAGTCTAACAAACCAGCAACCCAGTAAGAGCAAATGCTGCAGCAGCAGGATGAGCTGTGGGGTGGGAGCAGAGAGGCCGTGGGGAGGAGCAGCAGCCACACCAGGCCTTCTCTAGCCTTCCCAGAATTAAACTTTCTGCAGCTGGCAAATATCACGCCCCTGCGGCAAACCATAATCACCTGTGAAGCAGCCGGTTCTCTCACACCTGGCAATAAAAACAAAAACATCCACGTAACTGAGAATTTAAAGACATCAAACATCTCACTTCAGGCAACCTACAAAAGACAAAAATTTTAAATTGGGCTTGCAGCTTCAGAAGGTTAGATCCATGGTGGAGAAGCAAAGGCACAGCAGGCACAACAGCTGAGAGCTCCTATTTGGTTTGGCAAGCAGGAAGCAGATGCCCTAAGAATGCCTTGAGTCCTTTGAAAGCTCAAAGCCTACCCCCTGTGACACCCCCTCCTCCAACAAGGCCATACCTCTGAACCCCTTCCCAATGAGTTCTGACAGGTGGGAAACAAGTATTTGAACATGTGAACCTGAGGGGGCCATTCTCATTCAAATCACGATCTTGATATCGGGCTATATAGTGAGAATCTGTCTCCATAAAAAGGAGGGGAAGGTAGAAACTACAGTGCTGAGTCCTTGTCATTTACAAAGTACTTGTGGTAAATTTCTTCATCCTAGGTTTCCTGTGTTATCCAGAGTCAGGGACAGTTGTCCCATGATGAAAACCTTTGTCTCGAGGACCAGTGAATTTAGAGGCTGTATAAACTCAACCAGGAACACAGGTTTAAGATTTATTTATAATCTTTAGACATACACAAGAGAGCATCAGATCCCATTATAGATGGTTGTGAGCCACCATGTGGTTGCTGGAAATTGAACTCAGGACCTCTGGAAAAGCAGTCAGTGCGTTTAACCACTGAGCCCTCTCTCCTGCCCCCACACAGTTTTGTTTTGTTTTTTTAAACACTCACCTCAATCAAAACCCACTACTTGAGAATCAATAGCTTCTTTGAAGCCACAGTAACACTTAAATACCGTTAAGACTCGATTGCAGAAATTTGGCTAATTAAGCCTCCAACTTGCTCAAATAGAATTACAAAAAGGTAATTTTTTCACAAAGATGCAGTCCACTGGAATCACCAACACTGGACAGCTGTGAAGAATGTTTAGAGTCCTGAGATTATAAGTAACCCAGGCATCCTTAGACAGTCCTTTCTTCCCAATCAGCGATCTGTGGATGTGGGATGACACCACTGCCAGCAATGGTAGCCTTCATCAGAGAATCCAGTTCTTCATCTCCACGTATAAGAAGTTGCGAGTGACAAGGGTAATAGGCTTTACCTTCAAGTCTTTTGATGCATTTCCTGCCAGCTCAAGTACCTCTGCGGTGAGGTACTCAAGGATGGCTGCGCTGCACACAGCAGCAGTCACGCCCACATGTCCGTGGCTGGTGGTCCTAGATTTCAGGTGTCATTGAGTACAGCTCTCAGGGAACTGCAAGCTGGCTTTCTGCGAGCCAGAAACTGCCTTTGTCTTGGCCTTTCCAGAGAGAGCTCTTTTCAGCTTTACTGCCAGCCATCTGTGCTGGAGCTTGGACAAGCGAGGAAGAGACGAGGCCAGGGGGACACTCAGTGAGATCCCGGGAGCCCACTGCTCCATCGTACCAGGATTCACATGGCTATATTTGAATTTCTGAAGTTGACAACCTATGTTGAGGATGGTTGGGGCCTCTGGAAAGTTCAATCAAGGTGTGTGTGTGTGTGTGTGTGTGTGTGTGTGTGTGTGTGTGTGTGTGTGTATGAGTGAGTGAGAGAGAGAGAGAGAGGGGAGAGAGAAAAATCATAAACCAATGTTTCTGTGGGGCAGAAAGATTAGATTATATCAGACAGTGGTTTGGATCACTTACTAGAAAAACAGACTCAAACAGCAGCTTGCTTTAGGTTTTCATGTCAAGGAAGCAGTGGTGGGCAGGGAAGATTATGGTCCACAGAAAGCTTCTGTTCAGCCTCAGTAAGAAGGGTTCCAAAACTCAGTGCTGGGTTCCAAAACTGAAGGTGGGTTCAGAGTGATTGGAGTCTCTTATTCCAGAAGAAGCAAGAGTCACCCCCTTGTTTTGTCCCCCCCCCCCCGTAGGATTCAAATGAATACGCTAATGTACACTGCACAGCCCAAACAGAAATATGACTGTAGACAGGATCTTGCTCATGGAGGTCGTTGTATGATTCCCCCTACCCTATATGTATCCATCATGGACAGATGAATTCATTCATCCATCATTTCTACTAAACATGAAACACTCAGTACTAAAAAATAAATAAAAAACAAAGCAACTGCTCTGCAGTAGTGCCTAGGATGTATGAAAGTAAAACCATCTTAAGAAGATGGGGTCTTCAAATTGTGGGGCTTTAGTAAGACACACTGGCAAGTCAGGTGGGCATCGAACTCTAATGGTGATCTTAATATCTTAGTTCCACCTTTTCCTTTGTTGTTGTTGTTGGTCATCCCTTCTTCTCTCTTCCCCCTCCTCCCCTTTCTCACATTCTCTTTTATTTTGGGGGGTTGTTGTTGGGCTTGGTTGTTATTTTTTTTGAGACAGAGTCTTGTTATGTGATGGAAGCCAGCCTTGAACTCATGATCCTCGTACCTCAGCCTCCCAAGTGCTAGGATTGTGTGGGCACCGTGCCCGGCTATAAAAGAGTCTCTGTTTCTAAGGCTGTTTCTCTATTTAGAATTGGTCAGTTCTGCCTACTTCATAGGTTATGAGTTTTACAGTTCTGGTGTTGATGAAGTTCTTAGTGCATTCTCAACAGTTTTCACCCCTCCTCTTCCTCGCCCCCGCTCCACCTGCTACTGAGCTTGTCATTCTTTGTTTCACATCCCAGGTTTCTGAGCCCCTTCAACATGATCCTTGGAGGAATCATTGTGGTGCTGGTGTTTACAGGGTTTGTGTGGGCAGCACACAATAAAGACATCCTCCGCCGGATGAAGAAGCAGTACCCAACGGCCTTCGTGATGGTGGTCATGCTAGCCAGCTACTTCCTCATTTCCATGTTCGGGGGTGTCATGGTCTTTGTGTTTGGCATCACTTTCCCCTTGTTGTGTAAGTAAACCTGCATTCCTTGACTCCCTTCATTAAAGTAAATGTAGGCCAGTGAGCATTGCATAACCTCTCAGTATATCTAAAACAGTGTCAGAGTCTGCTAAGACAGCACATGAGAGCCTCGAAGTTGCTTATTTCCACAGATATATGCGAGCACTTGCAGTGTTTCCTGTGGCTCTTCTTACACAGATACCACCAACATAACAAATGCAAATCCACTCACATGGCTAGAACTGGTACAACCTGCATGGTATCTGCATGGCGGCTCACAGCCATCCATAACTCTAGCTGCAGGGGACCTGATACCTTCCTCTCATCTCTGCAGGCAGCAGTCATGCGTGAGGTATGCATGCATGCATATGTATATGCATACATACAGGTAAAAGTCTCATACTCCTAGAAAAGTAAATATGTCTGAAAAAAAAAATGACTGCACCACAGTATAAACACTAAATACCATGAATCTGGTAAACTGGATATTTTCCAAATACCTTTTTTTCTAAGTCCTCCAACAGCATGAAATGAAACAAAGATCTGGTTCCAGGTCTCAGCAACAGAGGTCTGGCTGAAACGCCAATGTAGTTGCTGACAAGAGAATGTCCCTTACACTTGAAAGTATTTCACCCACGCATGTGTTAAAGCAAAGAAAATCATTTGCTTTTCTGAGATCTTGTCAGGAGTTAGCGATGGAATGATTCCATTTAAACACACTGCTTGTCAACTGTAGTCCCTTCTCTGCCTGAGACACACCAGAGCAATGAAGTACATCACAGAGTCAAGAGTGTCCATTTCTCTTGCCAGATTTACAGGAAACCAGAGCATCATGGGTCATCCTAAGTGGGCTGTGTTCACTCATCTCTAAGACGAGGAAATTAAGATCAGTTATTCTCAAACTCTGATACATGAGGATCATCTGTCCAAGAACTGTTTGAAAACACGTATTTCTAAGCCTGATTCTGTATGTCAACAGTGGTACCCCAAGTGCCTTATGCTTAAAATGTAGCCCATATCTCTAAAGGTCAGAGTAGTCTAGGAACGTCTAGTTTTCCTCCAAATCTTGCATAGTGTAGCATGGGAATTTGCCTATAGTAAGCTTTTTTGTTTATGTGTTTATTCGTAGTACATATGCATACATGTGCTTCCCCATGTGTGTAAGAATGAGCATGTAGGCCGGGAGTTCACATCAGGTGTCCTCCACCATTGCTCTCCCTTTTATTGATCAAGGCAGAGTCTCTTGATGAGCCACTTGGCTACTCTATCTGGCTGGCTTGCCCTGAGGCTCCCGTTTCTTCCTTCTAAGTGCTGGGGTTGCAGGCTGGCTGCCATGCTTACCTGGCTTTTAGGTTGGTCCTGCAGACTCCAGTCTCACACATTGTACACTGAGTCATCTTCTGGCTTATTTTTAATTTTTAAAATTGCATTTATTTATCATTTGTCCATCCATTGATCCATCCATCGATCTATCCATCCATCTTACCCAAGAAAATGTGGAGGTAAGAGGACAACTTCTTTCAGCATGTGATTCCTGGGGATTAAACTCAGGTCACCAAGCTTAGAGGCAGGCACTTCACCCACTGAGCCATCTCATCAACTGCCCAGCCCTATTAAACAGGCTCTATGGTTGCTTTGTATGTACATGGAACAAATAACTATTATAGATCTCAAAGTGCCTTAAAATACAGAGTCTCTACCCCATTCCCTTAAGGTCTTGGAACAAGAGGTCCATGAAGACGGATCATGGAATCTATTTCACAGTAAACAAGGCTAGGTCATTCCCAGTGACACCTTTAGAAAACATGCCTGGATTCTGGCATTTGGGGACAAAGTACAGATAAACCCAGAATGCAAAAAATGTCCTCCTGGGAAATTGCAGGTAAGTAGATTCATATACAGGTTGGAATCACGTCAGTGGACAGTTATGTCAAATGTCATGTTGCTTAAGTAACATTTGCAAGGTAGGGATTTCAGTAGGAAAAAAGAATGTGACTGCCACATCACAATGGTCTTCACAATTAGTACTGTGTTTCCTTCCACATACACACCAATCTATGTGTGGCTTGGTAAGAAGCTTTATGTAAAGTCTATGTAGCCATCTGGAGATCAGCAAGGCCTGACATCTAAAAGACACAGGTTACTATAAGTGTGAGGGGTGAAAAGAGAAATTATTGGGCTGGAGAGATGGCACAGCGTTTGGTTCTCCACATCTGTATTGGATGTTGGTTCTCCATATCTGTATTAGGTGGCTCACAACCACCTAGAGCTCCAGCTCCAGGAACCACCTCCAGAGGGACCTGATGCTGTTCATAAACCCACAGACACAGACATACACACACGCATGATTAAAAAAAATAGAAATCTTATTTATCTTACATATCTAAAAAATAAAGGGAATTCTTACTTTGATGTTGTCATTTCTTTCAGTAATGTTCATCCATGCATCCCTGAGACTTCGAAACCTCAAGAACAAACTGGAAAATAAAATGGAGGGAATAGGCTTGAAGAAAACTCCGATGGGCATTATCCTGGATGCCTTAGAACAGCAGGAAGACAGCATCAACAAATTTGCTGACTACATCAGCAAAGCGAGGGAGTAGGCACAGCTCGCCCAGTGGCGGGGCCGCCGCGGGAATCCGGTTGCACTTTCCCCTTGTCCAGACCCGTTTTCTGTGTGTGGTTTTGGAACAGAAGGTGCACGTCTCACCACCCAGATATCCAAGACATCATGCATGCACAGGCCCATTGTTAGATCAACGATATGACCCAAGAAGGCCTCAGAAACTGCAAAAATACAGACCCACTCTCCCGTTATGTCTGAAGTGTCCAGTGTTTTTGAAAGAATGTGGATTGGACAGTCATGGTACCATGTATTGTAGGGAATAAATCACTGTAGAACCTGGAAGCAATTTGGAGGACATGAAAATCAGTTAAAGTATAGGATGCAGTGTGTCAGCCTGTTTCTAATGCTGTCTCCTCCAAAATCCCCTAAGACTCTGTTGTGTTGGGTATGTTAGTTTAGGGGTATTATCTTTGTTGTTTGAAAACCAGAGGTGATCTCTGTCACTTTGGCGCCTGTTTGATGTGCAGTGGAAACTGGATCAGCCAGTTTATATTTTGTTTACGAATATGAAGGTAGCTGTTTAGGACAATGTTTTGTTCAATTTTGTAAAATTTTTAAAAGGGTAGTAATATGCTTTCACCAGCAGGTGTTTCTTGCAATCTAAATGTCAACCGCCTGGGGTAGGGTTGGGGGTGGGGTGGTTACAATTCTGTAACTTCTGCTATTCTTGTTAAAAATAAATGAAAATAGAACCAAACTTGAGTTCTGTTTATATAACACACTTTTGTTACTGCAACAAAGAAAAGGTGTCCAAGATAATGATGTTTACATGGTTTAGGTCTTTTACAGAAATTTTTATTTGTGTGTGTGTGTGTGGTGTGTGTGTGAAAGAGAGAGAGAGAGAGAGAGAGAGAGAGAGAGAGAGAGAGATGAGACCAGAAGAGGACATTGGTCTCCTGGAGCTGGTGTTACAGGTGGTTGAGAGCTCTCTGAGGGTTCTGGGAACTGAAGTCAAGACCTCTGGGAGAGCAGGAAGTGCTCTTAACCTCTGAGCCACCTCTCCAGCCCTAGTTGTTTGGGTTTTTTTTTTTTTTTAAGTAGATGAGAGCATTTGAAAAGGAAGAAATGAGAGTGTAGTGTATTAATTCCTCTGGCTCTCAGAGAGGACAGCCACAGTTGATCTTTTGAGTTGCAAAGCTTTCCTAGAAGAACATGCCAAAGGAGTTTAAACGGCTCAGCTAACTCATTGTTGACAGCAAGCATGGCGGCCACATCCTGCATGAGTAGCAGTGGAGTCAGGACGGCGGGAGCATATGTGTTTCACTCCGGTTACCCCTTCAGGGCTCACGTATTTAGAAACAGATGATGC
Organism: Micromys minutus; assembly: GCF_963924665.1. Classification (NCBI taxonomy): domain Eukaryota; kingdom Metazoa; phylum Chordata; class Mammalia; order Rodentia; family Muridae; genus Micromys; species Micromys minutus. The sequence continues at coordinate 48,378,806 of NC_137972.1, read as the reverse complement.
ATGGCTGTTGATCTGTTTAGTGATTTCACAGGTGAAATAGAAAACATGTTGGTTTTCCTAACACTGAAAAGATAACTGGTGAGACCTTTTGAAAAGCCCCTGTGTTGTCCCATAACCACCTTGGCAGCTACAACGCCTTATGTTTGAGGCTCCCAGCCAATCTGAAGTCTTGCCTTTAGCCCAGAGCTGCAAATGGCTTTTAGGATCTGTACCATTATCCAAATAGGGAGAATAAAATCAGAAGCATTTTAGTGAGACTTTATTCAGTGAAAACTGTTTTATTAAACCTTTTATAGGTACTTACTTGAAGCTAGAAAAACTGAAGTTTGGAAGAATCCTTTAAACTTACTGTGAGTCTATTATACTTTTAAACCCCGTGATGGTTTGTATATGCTCTGCCCAGGGATTAGCACTATTTGGAGGTGTGGCCTTGTTGGAGTGGGTGTGTCACTGTGGGCATGGGCTTTAAGACCCTGATCCTAGCTGCCTGGAAGTCAGTTCTACTAGCAGCCTTCAGATGAAGATGTAGAACTCTCAGCTCTGCACCATGCCTGCCTGGATGCTGCCATGCTTATGCCTTGATAATGGACTGAACCTCTGAACCTGTGAGCCAGCCCCAATTAAATGTTGTCCTTATAAGACTTGCCTTGGTCATGGTGTCTGTTCACAGCAGTAAAGCCCTAAGACAACCCCTTCTCCCATCTTTTATTCATGCTTTTTGGTTTTTCAAGATGTTTTCTCTGTGTAACAGATCTGGCTGTCCTGGAACTCACCTTGTAGACCAGGCTGGCCTTAAACTCACAGACATCCACCTGCCTCTGCCTCGGGAGTGCTAGGATTAAAGGTGCATGTCACCATGCCTAGCTCATAAACCTCTTCTTTTTTAATGTGATATATCCTGACACAAGTGTCATGAGTTTGTAGGAAGTGATAGCTTGAATTTTAAAAAAGATAGTCACTGCAAAACAGTCAGTAATCAGTTCCGGAGAGGTGACATCTTAGTCTCCTTCCTGGGGCTGTGATAAAATACTCTGACAAATGGAGCAGGATGAGGTAGAAAGGACCAATTATTAGGTCCTGATTTATTGATCTATTTAGTGATTCTTACATCACTGCCTATTTGCTGACAGGATTCTGCTGCTTGAAACAGAATGACCTGGAAAGACAATTGAAACAAGGGATCATTGTCCTTACCAGCCTGCTGACTGGCACTTCTGTAAAATATCCCTTGCTTGCCCTATCCCTCCTGTGGTTTAAGCGCTTCCAAATGCTGTGACCCTTTAATATAGTTCCTAAAGTCAGAGTCACTGTTTTAGAGACTAAAATGAAAATACAAACTGGACCCAGGACTGAGGTGTTTCACGACATGTCCTGGTTTCTGTTCACTGGTGACATCTCCTTTCTTCCACTCCCATTGGTATTAGAGGGATTATTCCACAAAGATTCCTGCAACATTCCTGTAAGTTAAGAGACAAAGGTTTGTGCTAGCTTACAGTTCAAGGAAGGTACCATCATAGTAGGCAAGTCAACACAATAGGAGCCTGACATCACTGGATGTACTACACCCACAATCAGAAAACAGGAAGTGCTATTGTCCAGCTCCCTGTTTCATCTAGGGAATGGTACCACCCACAGTGGGTGGGTCTTCCCACTTTAATTGTACGTGATGTAATCTTCCATGGGTGTGCTCAGAAGTCCATCTCCCAGGTGATTTTAGATTCTATCAAGTTGGTAATTTAACACTATCAATCACATAAAATAACAGAAAAAAACATGGTATATAAATACTGTATTTTTCAATTTTTTAAATTGGTCAGAACACAATGTATGGTAACCACTTCTCTTCTACTGTGTGCTTTCTGGAGACTGGTTGTGAGCCCTTGGTAGCAAGCATGCTTACTTGTTGAGCCATCTCACTGATCCTAATATTATCTCTTAACACAAGTTAAAATCTCTAGTTAAGACTGTAGATAGACAAAAAGCACAGTGAGAACTGCTTCCTCTCTTTGTGTCTCTCTCAACCTTGATTTGATCTCTGGGGTCCATATAAAGGTGAAGGGAAATCTGACTCCACTGAGGGGTCCTCTGACATTTCCATATGCCATGACGTGGATGTTCTCACACATGAAGCCAAAAATAACATTTTAAAAGGGGATAACAAAGCTGTTATTGGATGGCTATTTGATGACTTCATGAAATTCTTAGGCAAATGGATGGAACTAGAAAATATCATCCTGAGTGAGGTAACCCAGTCACAAAAGAACACACATGCTATGCTCTCTCTGATAAGTGGATACTAGCCCCAAAAGCTTGGAATACCCAAGAAACAAGTCACAGACCTTATGAAGCTCAAAAGAAGGAAGGCCAGAAGGTGGATGCCTCAGTCCATCTTAGAAGGGAGAACAAAATACTCATGAGAGAAAATACAGGGACAAATAGAGAATCAGGGACTGAAGAAAAGGTTATCTAGAGACTGCCTCACCTTGGGATCTACCCCATATGCAGCCACCAAACCCTGTCACTATCGCTGATGCCAAGAAATGCTTACTGGTAGAAGCCTGATATGGATGCCTCCTCAGAGGCTTTTCCAGAGCCATACTGATGCAGATAAGGATGCTTGCAGCTAACCACTGGACTGAGCACAGGGATCCCAATGGAGGAGCTAGAGGAAGAACTCAAGGAGCTGAGAGGGTTTGCAACTCAATGGGAAGAACAACAATATCAACTAGCCAAACCTTCCAACGCTCCTAGGGACTAAAACACCAACCAATGAGTTCACATAGAGAGACCCATGGCTCCAGTTGCATATGTAGTGGAGAATGGCATTGTCTGGCATCAGTGGGAGGAGAGACCTTGGGTCCAGTGAAGGCTCATTTCCCCAGTGTAGACAAATGTCAGGACGCTGAGGTGGGAGTGGATGGTTGTGAGTGGGAGCATCTTCGTGGAAGCAAGGGGAGGGAGAGGGGAAAGGGGGAAAGGGGATAACATTTGAAATGTAAATACAAAGAATATTCACTAAAAAGGATAATAATAAAATAATAAAGTTGCTTAATTGAAAACTTCATAAATTTGTACATTTCTGTATTCTTTACAGAAACCGAAAGCCCACGTTTTTTTATAACTTGTTCTCCTATGATATACTGTTTCCAGTTTGTTCTCAATCTGTGGGTCTTGACCTTTGTGGGTCAGACAACCCTTTCACAGGGGTTGTTTAAGACCTTCCAAAAACACAGATTTAACATTACAATTTATAACAGTAGCAAAATTATAGTTATAAAGTAGCAAGAAAACTAATTTTATAGTTGGAGTGTTGTGCCGAGAAGCATTTGTGAACCTCAAAAGAGCACCAAAGAGCTTCACTCTGATGTAAATCAGCCCAAACTCTCATCAGGACAGGGTTTTATGGGAAATGGGGGTAAGTGGGGATGCCCAGCATGGCAAGCATCTAATTGAATGCCGAGTATAAGCCGACAGGTGGGTTCTCTGAAGCAAGCTGTGAGCAATCATGAAGGGTCTGAAAGTACATCTGAAACAATCACACTAATCTTTGATTAGCTGTTGCTAGGAAGTAGCTTGGAGTAACTCTGGCCAAGGACAAGCCTCACTAGTTTAGTGCAGGTTGAGTTCTCAGGCTATTTTTTTCTTTTAAAATGGAGACTGGTTCCAAGATGGAGTAGGTTTGGTCTCAGGGGCAAGGGGGTGTCACAACATGAGGAATTGTGTTAAAGGGTCACACAGCATTAGAAAGAGAACGCTGTATTAGAGAGATTCTCTCCTGGCCCACTTTGCCTGCTCTCTATCACCTGGTTGTTTAAAGGGAAGAGAAGGAAGGTATTGTTTTCTTTCTCTGGTAAAGAAAACAGAAAGTACAACAATACAAAACAAACAAACAAAAAGACAAAAACAAACAAAAAACTTAAAAAAAACATCAAAACATGATTTCCTAATTCCTGTATTCTCATTACTTCAAAAAAAAAAAAAGTTCACTATTTCTGTGCATCTCCTAACTATAACACATAACTAAGGACTGTGGAAACTTGGACGGAGGGAAGGAAAGGACTCGGAGCTGTTGGGAATGTTCCTACAGAGGGGATAGAACCTGGTATGTGGTTGGGAGACTGGGCGGGCCCTTCATAGATGGTGGATGTCTTGGGTTTTTCTATGGAACCGTCAAAGAGGACACACACTGAATGTGTAGGAGGGTGTTCTATCAGGAGCGGTATGAGACTTTCAAGGGAAGAGAATAGATTGGTTCACCAGGGCCAGGTGACAGTGTTCTGAAGCAGAGGATGAGGTGTGTAATCCTGTTAACATGCTTCGTTAAGAGGGGTTTTGAAGAGACTCTGTGTGTGTGTGTGTGTGTAAAAACTGCCAATTACTGTGTTATTTATCACCCCCACATTTTTATCTGTAAAACAGCATGTTGTCTGAAGCCGTCCCTAAGTTTGGAATCACAGCAGGGTATTTGTATGTATGAAAGGTTTGCTTTTCTCCTCACTTTTTCTGATCACACTTTGTTTTCCCCACAGCATGCTGCTTGCACGCTTTGCTTCTAACAGAAATCTGTATCAGAAGAATACCTCAAGACATCACGGAGTCAGCAAGGATGCTGAGCACAGTTCAGGCTGATTAATCTTCTCGGATAGCTTATCTGGATTTTGAACCACCTACGAGACTCACTTGTGGGCACATCTTGGGGGACTTTCCAGAGAGGCTGAACTGAGGAGAGAAGACTGACCCTGAATGTGGATGGAAACACCCCTGGCCTAGGGTCTTAGAGCAAACTTCACAAGAGGATGCCACTGAATACCAAAGCTATCGTCTCCCTCTCCTTCCTGAGATGAATGTGACCAGCTACTTCAGGCTCTGCTGCCACGCCTTGCCCAGGACTCCATGATAAAATACACCTTCAGTCCATGAACCACAGTAAATCCTTCCTCCCTTAAGTTGCTTCTGTTGGGTATTTTGTTACAGCAGTGAGACCAGTGATTAGCAGAGTGAGAAGAGGGGTTTTCACTGGTTCTCCAAGAACTAGCAAAGAGACCTTTATTCCAAAAAGCTGTAGAAGGCCTGCCAGGCACCCACTTCACGTGATTTATTCCCTTTCAGAGGCCATTCATTGAATGACAATTGAGGAGATGGGTGGAGAAAAAAAACTGGGAGTGGGGTAGACAGTTAACATTTCCATCATGTTTATTGTTACTCACTAGAAGAGATCCACAGTAAAGTGTTTACCAAAAGAGCTTAGCTTCTGCTTCTAGAAGCACCTCTACAGTTTTCACCCCAGGCAGTCAAACTCTGAGAGGAAGAATGTGTTGCCTGTGAACATGATCTTCTGTATCCTCGCCCTTCCTCTTGGGCTTGTGTCTTCTCACAGCCCGGTTGGAGTCTCGGTTCCAGTTCCGTCCTCCGCACTGTTAGTGGAACAGCCTCCAGCTCCCATCTTGCTGTTCTAGATGATTCTCTGCCTCTTACTCCAGTTCCTTTGGCAGTTGCACCTGCGGTTTGAGCATTCGAAGAAGAAGAGTAAAAATGAATCCTGGAAATGTAAGAGCTGTAAAACGAAAATCATAAAATGTACATGTCTTGATGCCTGCAGACAGGGTTAGAAATATTGGTTGCAGAGCTCTCAAAGTCACTGTTTGGAAGCAAACGAATCAATGCCACTGTTCTGGGCATTTACCAATCCAGGGCTTGATCAAAGGTCCATGAGCTTGTAGGGAAACGGATCCCAGAAGCAAGGGAAGCTCAAAGCCTGGTGTCTGCCTAGGGTTTACTAGCTGCTTGGTGGGTGCTAAGTATCCTGCTTCTTGGCTGTGAAATGTCAGTAACCCAGTCCATAGTGTAAGAGATCAACTTATATAATGGGAGTGAGTGATAAACAGGGACAATTACTTTAAAAAACAAAAACAAAAAACCAATTCTTTCCCTGTGCCTGTCCTACACCAGCCTTTCCAGGAGAAGGAGGAGGAGGAAGAGAAGGAGGAGGAGGAGGAGGAGGAGGAGGAGGAGGAGGAGGAGGAGGGCTCTGAGCAGACAATGACTTTCCTGAGGTCACAAGGCTAGCACTGCTGGAAAGACAGTTTGGCTGTAAAGAACAGCTCTAGCAGACTACCAGACTTCATTTCCCAGATCTAGAGGATGAGAAACCCTCTTCTGGCCTCTCCAGACACCTACACTCACATGCACATAGCCTCACACAAGCATCTACATATAATTAAAAATGATATGTGTTCTAGGGGCTGAGGAGGAGACAGCTTCGTTGGTAAAGTGCCTGAGTGGCAAACGAGTCAGATCTCTCCAGACAACATCTAAAAAGCCAGGTGTGATGGTGCCTGCTCACAGTCTGAGCCTTTGAGAGATAAACACAGTGACCCAGGAGGCTCCCTGGCCGGCCTCCCTACCTGCATAGCAAACTTGTCAGGCCAGTGAGGGGCCCTGTTTCACAAACCAAGATAAATAGCTCCCAAGGAATGATGGTTGAGATTGACCTCTGACTTAAAAATGTGCTTACACAGGCACAGGCACACGCACACGTGTGCTATCGCACACCGTCTATCCTTCTTGAAGCACATTTCTAAATATTGTTTGGTAACCTTTAAAAATAGAATATATCTCTCAAAACCGAATAAAAACAATCTAGGTAAACACCACAAGGACAAAATAACCACAAAAGAGTCACATCTGTCCAGCTCCAAAATCTACATTCAGTTTCTGTTGCATAGCAACAGCTTCAAGTCTAGTCAGTTCTTAAAGGGTTTTAAGTGGCGCTCTGCCTTAGGAGGTGACTTGTCCATCATGTGTGCATTTTCCAGAAGATGCTGACAGTGCTAAGACGATTGGCGTTTGCTAACAGCTGAGCATATTTTCCTCTTCCCTGCCCATGTGCATCTGTCGGAGTGATGAGCCCTTGTGGGATCTGCTTTCAGTCAGTTCTTTGGAGAGGAATGTTTCACAGTGTCCTGCCCTCCACAAGGGACATTCCATATTCTCTTCAGGCCAAGCAGAGCAAGAAGAAACCAAGGAAAAGATGACTAGATTTGATGTTTTAAAAAAATCAAACTTGAGCTCAGTGTAGTGGCACATACCTGTACCCTCAGGACTTCAGAGATGGAGAGAGGAGAAACAGGAGTTCAAGACCAGCCTTGCTACTCAAAACAACGACAGCAACGAATTTTAATAAAAGGTTAAAATAACATTACAAACAGGAGAAAACCAATTCCTGTTACTAGTAGGAGTTCATTAATTTAGTAATTTTTAAATGTATTTGGGATGTATGAGTACATTCAGCTTTATATAGAGTGCTCGCGCGCACGCGCGCACACACACACACTCACACACACACACACACAGGGATACTGGGAGATGTGGCAGGATTGTAAGATTTATCTTAGATGGTTATTTAAGATGTTATCATGAATCTGGCTATGGACCAACACCACAGTGGGTATCCAGAACACAGAGAACAGACATGCATTAAGGAATTTGAGAGAAGTATGCTGTGTCCAGAAGAGGCTTAACCCTGATTGTGACAGATGATATAAAAGAAATTCCAGATGAAGGTAGTTCCAGATAAAGATATAGGATGGCACTATTGCTGGCCTGATTTTGTGTCTAGGAAGTAGTATTTGAATAAGACTTGGAGCTTGTACCAATTTCAACAGGTAGAAGAAAAGATCGCTCGAGGCTATCATGCCCCAAGGATGCTGTAAGGTTGTCAAACTATGGTCCCTCAAATAAGTAGCATCAATATCACTGGGAACTTGGTCAGAGGGGAAACCCCCAACCTAAGACCCACTGAACCGGAAATTCTAGAGAGGAGCCCAGAAATGTAAAAAAGATTCTGATAATATATTTTAGAAGGATTGCATATTTTTAAAAACCCTTCCCTATGAATATTGGGGGAAGGCATTGGCTTTTGTCTATTCTTCTGGTTCTATTTATTTTTCAAGTAAGTGAAAAGTCATTGGAGGTAAGTCCAAGACTTTTAAAGAAGAATGTGTGAGAGGGTAGACTCTCCATTGAGATGAGGAGCAATGGCGCAAGTCCTACACAGAGGAGCCTGGTCTGAGGACAGGCTGAAGGAAGACACTGAAAACCCTGGATTATCTGAAGAGGACAAAAGTTGGGGAACTGGCCTTGATTAAGTTCTACCCAAACAAGAAGAGAAGGTAGTGAAGAGGCTCAAAAAAGGACAGAAACCAAAGGCCCTGGAGAAAAACAAAGAGTTTTATAAACAAAGCCAAGTGTGGGCAGGGACAGAGATGAGTGCTCAGATCTATCATCTTACACTCTGAAGCTGCTGGTGTGCCACAGGGGCTCTGGTGAGCCGTGGCTGCACGTGATGCTGTCAAACTCAAGTCTTTCTGGAGAGAAAGCTTGGTGATGCTGTTCCATTGCTGACTTGGCTGGGAGCAGTCTACCCGTACAGGTGAGCCCAGCGTGCAGTGGAGTGCATGCTATAGTCCCCTGAATGGCACAAGAACTTGACTTTGCTCCTTATGCACTTAGCTCCAGCGAATTAAGTGGCTGGATCTTATCTCTGCAAAAAGTACAAAGGATTCTCTGTAATGGTAGGTGGTAAGTGAATCATAAACGTTTTAAAGAAAGATTAAAGAAAACGTTCATTTGTGGGGGAGGGGGAACCATGCGATGTTGGCATCAGAGTTATTGACGTCTATTAATGAATAGGGAAATGAGTTGATTCTTATCTAAGAAATGCACTTTCTTGGACAAGACATTAAAAGCAAGAGGGAACTAAAGAATTCTTCAGGAAACAATAAATATGAATGAAGCAAGATGACTGGGGGTTAGTTGTACACAGGAAAAACTGGAGAGGCCATGACCCAGCCCATAGAGAGGCTGTGGTGCAGAAGGAACTAGATGGAGAACATTTGTCTAGCATGTTAAAAGTCTGAGTTCAATTCCCAGTAAAACATGCATACACACACACACACACACACACACACACACACACACACACAGTATTAAAATTGTGTTATTTTTCCCTCATTGTTGCACCTATATTTCAGATCACAATACCTTCCATTTCTCCTCTATAAAGTGAACCTGGTTAGGTCTCCTTTGACTGACCAAAGGCATACCTTTGTGCGGGCACTCATGAAAGTGCCATTGCTAGTGTTTATGGCAGTCGCTGAGTCTAAGATGTAGCTTCCTGATGCTTCAGTCCCTCGGGTATGAGGAAGCGCCTTGCAGCTGAAGGTGTTTACGGAAGCTGGCCACAGGGAAGCACATGCGACCATTACCTCCAATGAGCCACGTGCCTTGGGCTCCCTCAGGGATGTCGGCATTGCATTTTAAATAATGACAGCAAATGCGGGGAAAGGTGATGGGCAGAGGGAAGAAGTCTGTGCTGGTTTTGAGGATCTGTCTCTGTAATATTATTTCAAAAGACAAGATAAAACAATTGAAACACTTTGAAAAGGTTGCTTTATGGTCTGGCCTTACAGCAGACATGTATCCTACGGGAAGAAGACGCGGAGAGGTGGGAGCATTTAGATGTTAGTGAAGCTTGTCTGCGCTGTTCTCAGAGTACTTTCTAGAACTAAATAGAAGTCATGGGGGTGCAGTGAGATAGATATGTGCAAGAAGATACATTGTAGCCTAGGCCAGGCAGGGAAGAGGAGCTGTCAGCAGGCAGAAGAGCAAAGCCTTTCAAAGCACATGTCCATAAGCAAGGCCTGTGGTCTAAAAGTATTCCTCTTTTAGCTTATTATTGCTGATATTGCTAGTAATAGTCGTAGTTGTTGTTGTTGTTTAAAGAATGGCACTGGGGGCTGGCTCAGAGTAAAGTGCTGACTGTGCAAGTATGAGTTCAGATCCCCAGGACCCACATAAAATGTTAGGTGTGGTGGTGCATTGCCTGTAGCCTCCATGGTTTGTGCCTTCCAGAGTCAGATGTTTGCTCGATGGTCACTTGATCTCCTCTCCCTTTACCTTGGATTTTTAAAACTCTCGTTGCTTTTAGTGTATGATTTTCTGAGTATGTAGTACCAAGACAGCTTGACTATTGTCCACCCATGACTTCAAAGTGACAGTTTTTACAGACAGTGCCTTACCTACCCCAGCAGAGGTCTGGCTTATGTCCCGTCCAAAGGCAAGCAGAGGATGGCTGTCTGACCTCATGTGATTCTACGATGACACCTGTCCTAGGACCAATCTAGCTCTCTCCAAACTACAGATGAAAAACATCTTTGATGCAGGAAATGGGACAATGACAATACATTTCTAGGCAATGGGAATTCATGACATTCCTACACGCATATGTGAATAATAGCAGTTACCTTAAGATTAGATAGCTCAGTAAAGCTGGGGAAAAAATATCACAAACTCACATGGGTATTTATTTTCCATATCCTGGAAAAATGGAAATCTCCATGATGACATAATAATATATTGACTATGTTGTCAACACAATCTTAGCTCAATTATATATATAATTATATATATATTTAATATATACTTATATATTTGCATAATTATATATACTTTATACATTTAATAGAATGCATTATATTATGAGTTGCATATCATCTTATATAAAATAATATATATTTAATGATGTCAAGTGTGAATCAATATGACCTATGGACATCGATTCTTAGACTGTACTAATGACCACAGAAAAATCATTTCTGCAACCTAAGCTCAGGTAGTAAAACCAGCTCTCTAATCAGCTTTATCACAGACTTTTATAGGGACACTATAAATATTAAAACCGAAATAATAGTCAAATATTTTAAACTCCATTGGCTCATGAAAATAATAACCTGAGGTTTGCCATTTGGCTGGCTACCTAAAAGGCAAACAGAAATGCATTTGCAGGTGATCCAGCTTCTTCTGCTGATGAAGAACCAAGTCCCTGGAACCCTTATTCCAGATACTTACAAATATGTTTAATTTTCCCCCCTCATTTGCTCCTTCAAGGAGGCTCTGGGGGTCTCTAATCCTCAGCTCTAGGTGCCTAGAATGGTTTGGTTTTTACATATGCACATCAAAGATTCAAATCGGCATGCTAAGTAAAAGTGTGACACCTCAAAACTGAGTTTTAATATCAGCAATACCGCTCCCTAGTGGCGCCTGCTAGACATGCTATTAATTTCCCCAAATGGGGAGAAGTGCTAACCTTCTAGAATTCCTATGATTAAATGAGTCAGCTTATTACATGTATGCACTCCACAGAACTTAGCTGCAGGTATTACCATCACAGGGCATATAAGGGTCTGTCCCTAAGAGTAACTAGTAATTTAACTGTCTTGGTGTTACACCTCTGCTTACCAACAATCAAGACCCCAGGGTGTTAAACTAATGGGGTTGGGGCAGGGGATATAGCTTATTTGGTAGTGTCCCTGCGTCGCATGCACTTGCCTAGCCCTGGGCTCAGTCTCCACATAAACCAGGCATGGTGGGTACACCACCCTCAGCTACCTAGCAGTTCAGGTCAGCCTGAAATACATGAGAGCCTGTCTCAAAAATAAAATATAACATCAACAAGAGGGAGGAGATGAAGGAGAACTGGGAAGTTCATCATTTCTCCCTCCTGTTACTTACAGGTTTTAGGTAGGCGACGTTGCTGTGTCGGATGTCATTCAAGAGCTGGTCTCTGGGAGTGATTTCCACCAGTGGCGGCGGCCGATTTCTCGGCACTGGCTTGAGCGTTTTTATTACATCTTTGAGGTTGGTTTTCTCCTGTGCCTCTCTGGCTTCAGGCATTCGAGATTTGCGCTGAATTCTCTTCAGCTTCACCACCCGGAAGGAGTCGGGGTCCGCCTTGCACTGTGGAGGTTGGGGCGGATTTTTGATCATTTCCTTTCTTGCACCAAAGGGGACTTCTTGAGCAGAGAGGGGTCGCCCAGGCGTAGGCTGGAAGAGCTCCTGCATTCTGGGATCGGGCATGGGTCCTCCCAACCTCTCCCACATCCCAGGGGGCAGCCCCAACCCGTTCTCCAACATAGCTATCAGCTTTCTCTGTTCTTTTAGTTGCTGCTGCTGCTGTTCCTCCTGCCTTTTCTGTCTCCGTTTATCCTGGTTCCTGGTAAGCAGATTCGTCACCACCATCCTGGGACCCGGAAGCTCGAAATGGTAGCCCATCTTCAACAGGGTGTTGTTGGCCTTCAGAAGCCTCGATATTTCCATTTCGGCGTGGTGGCCCAGCATATGCCTCTGGTTGTGAAACCGAAGTTCAGTCAGAGTTTCATTGAACTGGAGGCACCTCATGATGGCCACGATGCCCTTCCCGGTAATGAAGTTGGACTCAACGTTGAGGGTGGTGATGCTCCTGTTTTCACGCAGCATGTTGGCCAAGGCGAAAGCTACACTCTCATCTGCGCCAACGTTGGCTAGACTGAAGCTTTTGATGTGCTTGTTTTTCTTCATTGCGTTGACAAAGTCCAGTAACATTTCTTTGGGGATATTTTCAATGTTGTTCAGGTTGAGTTCCGTCATGTCAGGGTCGTTCTGTCGGACTCGTCTCAAGCTTCCGTCCAGGTCTGTCTGGTTCCCTGAAGGCCGTGCACTTACCTTCAGAAAACTGGTATCTAGAGCTAACTTCTTAGGGTCTAATTTGGCTATTTTCTTCTCACTTTTTTCTTTGGTCTCTGGTGTGTCTCTTTGTTCTGCTGCTGCTCTAGTGACTGGCTGCTGGCAGATGCTCGTATTGTTGCGGACTTGTTCCTTTGCTTCAATTTTTTCTCTGTTGGATTGTTCGCCACCTTCATCCTCTTCATCTTCATCCTCTTCATCTTCATCCTCTTCATCTTCATCCTCTTCATCTTCATCCTCATCCTCCTCTTCATCTTCATTGTCACCTTCTGTTTCTTGTACGTTGCTACTCCCATTTGATTCTCTTTTCTTTGCAAGGATTTCACTATTGAGTTTTTCTTTTAAAAACTGGGGCATGTTTTTAATGGCTTTGTCTCTTACTTCATCCTGTTTTTGAGTGTTTTCCTAAAAGATAGATTCACAACAATTAAAATTCATAGCAGTGAAGAAGTACAAAATGCAGAAATGTCTACTGGAGTTTAAAATATTTTTAGGGGCTGGAGAGATGGCTCAGCAGTTAAGAAATGATTGCTGCTTTCAAACCAGAGTTTGTTTCACCTCACTGGCTGCTTACAACTGCTTTTAATTCCAGCTCAAGGGATCTGTCGCCGTCCTCTGGCCTCCTTAGGCACTGCATTCAAATAAACTAAGGCTAATCTCGCACAGCAAAGCACGTGCTCGAAGACACACACACACACACACACACACACACACACACACACACATGATTAAAAATAAACAAGTCTTTCAAGAATATTTTTAGGGCTGGGGAAATGGTTCAGTGGGTAAAGTACTGGCTGCACAAGCGTAAGAATCTGAGGACCCACGTTCAAACTTCCATCACCCACATGAAATAAAAGGGAAGACAAAAGATGGAGACAGAAGAATCTCTGAAGGCTCAGGGCAGTTAAGCCTGGCACACAGTGGACATTTAGTGACTAAGAGACTGACTCAAAGAAGTGAATGCTGTGACTGACATTTGAGGTTGTCCCCCCCCATTTCCACCCCCCTCACACACACACAGGCACACATGCACACTCATACAAGATTTTGTAAAAACTTAAAGCCAGGCATGGTGGCCCCCGCCTTTAACTTCACCACTCTAGAGGCAGAGGCAGGTAGATTTCTGGGTTCTGGGCCAGCATATGGTCTAAATAATGTGTCTCTTACTCCCCAGACCCACAGAGAGAGACCCTGTCTCAAAACCAAACCAAACAAAAACTTAAGTGAAAACCATTTTAAAGGCTGGAGAGATGGCTCAGTGGTTAAGAACACTGACTGCTCTTCCAGGGGTCCTGAGTTCAATTCCCAGCAACTACATGGTGGCTCACAACCATCTGTAAATGTGATCTGATGCCCTCTTCTGGTGTACAGGAAGACAGCTACAATGTACTCATTAAATAAATAAAATATTTAAAATTAAAAAAAACTTTAAACCATTTAAAACAATTTTAAGAGAAATAACTCAATTTAATAAACCTTATGTGTAATATTATCCCACATATGTATACATACACATTTATATATGTATAGGAAAAAAACTTCTAAAATTACTCTCAAATTCCTGTTTCTGTTTTTGTTTTTCTGAGTCAGGAAGGTAACCCCTGGAAGAAGTAAAGGGTCTGCCAGGTGTCTGTACTTGTGCTGTGTGGCTTTCGGTTTTAAGTTTGCCTTGTGTTGCTGATACAGAGGACCCCGCAGTGAGCAAAACAACCAGGTAAGGAGGGACTTTTGCAGAGACACACTTGGGGTTGTGCCCAAACATACATACATATGTATACACACATTTCTATCCTACACACCCAACTGCCCGTACTAGGGCATTTTACATTGTCTCTAGATCACCTAGTGGCTACTACATGTAATGTAAACAGGGACACTGCTTTGTTTATAAAAAGAAAAAGAAAAGTTTGTTCAAATCCAGTCCACGTGGCAAATAAGTACATCTTTCTTAGTGTTTTCAGTTCATAATTCATTGAATTCAAGGATGGAGAGTCCCTGAGGATTCACAAGACCAAGGTGTATTAAAAATAAAAGCCAGTCAATTTTGCTTTCAGATTCTATATTTTTAAAAGCTGGCTCTTAAAACATATTTGGAAATGATACAGATGTTTTAACCCCTGTATCAAAGCCTTTGCTTCATGTGTAGTTGAAAGGGGGAGCGTTTGTACTCCACAGAGCTCTGTTAGAAAAGAGCTCCCTGCTGGGTGGTGGGACACTCCTTTAATCTCAGCAGTGGGAGGCAGAGGCAGGTGGATCTCTGTTTCAGGCCAGACTTGTCTACAGAGCTAGTTCCAGGACAGCCAGCTACAGAGAGAAACCCTTGTCTCAAAAAACAAAACAAAAAAGGTTCCTTATACCCTTCCTAAAGTATCCTCTGCTCTCGTAGACATGCATGACGTCGCCTTTCCTGGGACTATGAGATCTGACATGCTGCGGGCGAATGAGAGCACGCTGATAATCCGGAGTGTTGAAACCTTGTTTTTAAAACCCCGGTCTGGATCCTGGCTCTGGGAAAAGCACCTTCATTACTCACTAGTCCCTGAAGCAAAGCACCTTGAGGGAGGATGCCAGCCTTAAAATGGAACAGGATTAGGGTGAGATTTACAGCTCTGCCCCGTCTGGGAAGGGGAAAGGCAGTCTTTCCCGCAGCAATGACTCTACCTAGTGTACATCTGGTCATCTTGCAGGTGTGATCCCCAAAGCTGGTGGAGACCTCGAACTCAGTTCTCTGAGCAAGGACTTAGTGCTGCTGATACGTGGCAGGTTGGAGCTGACAGTTGACGACGTGGTCCTTGACTACCTATCTCCTAAAACCTCTAACAGTCCATGCCTCATCTGCCCCAGCAGGGGGAGCCAATCAGCAAGCTGTTTAATGCACACCAAGGAAGGAAACAAAAGTGCTGCTTCTGCAGTCCCCCTAAAATTGGTCTTCGTGTGGAACTGTCCTCGAACCCACGGACCTGCAATTGTAAGAAGTCTGCAAAGGACACGGTAAGCACTACCATGATCAAACCAGAGATTTATTTCCTGGACTTCGGTTCCTGCTTAGCGTTCCCTACTCCCTTTCGTCACACCGTGTGATAAGATACACCTGTATGTGGCAGGTGGCCCCTGGGAGAAACCAGACTTGGGAAATCTGTCTTCTTTTTTCCAGTCCTTTTTAAGTGCATCATTACGATTTTTCCTTTAGGGCCATCAAGACGGCTTATCAGATACCTGACTTACACACACACCACTCACACATGCACGCACATAAACACAAGCATGCACACACATGCATGCACAACTAGTAATAAAATGTAATTGTCATTTATACATAGGTTTGCAAAGCTCATGCCAGCTCTAGTTTTTAGATTGAAGTGTCTCAAGAGAGGACTATGTTGAACCCAGTTCTTAGCCATCATTTCCAGATGTCACCACCGATGCCCAATGTACAGTGTGCCCACATTTTCAGTCTTGGATTTGGTTCAGTGTGTATGGCCTGATTTCCTCAGAAGTGAAGAATCTTTGACATTATATATAAAATATTGGATGTGCATAAATAGGCTGGAGACACGGGAATAGAGTTTGGATGAGCTTCTCAAAAGGAGAAGAAAAAAAAAAGCCAGAAGAGCTGTTTCTGAGTTAAATCATTACATATCAGGGCTACAGACCACAGACTCCACACAGAGACCCCAGGGCCAATGTTGAAAGAGAAACATTGAGAAGAACTTACCAACGTTCCCCGCTTACAATTATACCATTTTTGGAAAGTTACTTATTATTATGATGTAATTTAGAAGTGGCAAATAAATCACAATTGCAAAACAGTCCCTGCCAGCCCTGTCCCCGCAGCCATTTGTGTCCCACACAGATCCCTGGTTACCTCAGACTGCACAAAACTGACAGGAACGCGTTCCTCTTCCAGCAGGCGTCTAGATGCCTTTTGCAAATACATGTAATCCACGAGAGACTTATGGTCAAAGTTTCCTGTAGGAACCTTGTCAGTTTGATCTTTTTGGATCATCCCCACAGGAAGGTGGGGGTCAGGGGCCATGACTTCCATCTCTGACTGCAGTTCCTTCAGCTCTTCAGGGGATAAGTTGGCCAAGATTTCATCTTCATCAAGCTCCTCACTAAGGGTGTCTTCTTGCTCTGAATTCCCGCGGTACTCCGACATTGTTTACTTTTTCTATCTGTTTCTAGATCACCAGAAAACAAAAAATAATCCAATATGATTTAAAAAATCAGTATGCAAACACCTCAATGTGTTCTAATTAACAAATATCTTAGGCCAACCCACCCTTGAGAGATTTCTCACTCAGTGGTGTTGGTTGAGCTGCTGGGAGTGAGTATAGTTCAGCTCATGTGGGATCTATATTAAGCAAGGTTTTCTGGGCAGAGTCAAGTCGTGGAGCTACTACATGACTCCCTTTTTGGCAACTTGAGTCATCTGTACAAATCCATCTGACATTTCAGTACAGCTGCTGTGGCGAACAGCGAGTAGCGGGTCTACGGAATGTCTGCTGGAATAAAACACATTCTTTTCCAAAGCCCCTCCCACCTCAGGTTCCACGCACCCCACCCCCACGCGCTCTACATCTTCAGGGGGAGCCTGCTGCTGCTCATTTAAAGAACTCACAAAACGTCAGAATGAAAATGCCGGTAAAAGTGGCTTCTCCTGGGACAGAAGCGGCCCTGGAAGGTGGAAGGCGAGCTGGGCTTTGCCGGTTCTCTCCAGCGAGCTCTGGAAGCCGTGCCACTGGAGGGGACAGCTCAGGTCTTGCTATGGCGGTCACCCCTGTGTAAGTGAAACTGTGCAAGCTGCTCTTATCTGCATCTAGATCTTGTGACCTGACGGATGGGGGTAACAAGGCCCCTAATTTCCATGAAAGAGGGAGGGACTGAACGTTTTAAACTATTTATGTCTTTAGTAAGTGCTTATCGAAGCTAGCTAAATTAAGATGGATCTGAAGAGAACTTTTTTTTTTTTTTTTTTTTTTTTTTTTAAATCGTACTGTTGAAATACTTCGCAAAAAGGGCTGTGAAAAGATTTTTTTTTTTTTTTTTTTGCAACCTGCCAGGGAGGGACACTATTTTTCTTTTTTTCAAATTGCTAACATACATTTATGTTGACCCAGCAACTCTACTTTTTGAGATGCATCCCTCAGATGTGTTCCCAGGAAGACGAAAGCACAATTGTATACGTTAATTGGCTACAGAAAGCTCTGAAACACTGTGCATGATAGGATATTTTCTGAGACAATAAGTTAAATGAATGCGTTTAATAGATATAAGAGCGGAGCCAGGTTCTGCACGCCTTTAGACTTAGCTCTCAGGAGGCAGAGGCAGGCAGATCTTTATGAGTTCAAGGTCAGGCTGGTTTACATAGCAAGTTCCAGGACATCAAGGGCTACATAGAGAGACCCTGATCCAAATACAACCAACCCCCTGAATATAAAAATATAAATATAAAAATATCAGTGAGATAGATTATTGGAAAATAAAGAAGAGGAACTCAGAGGTTAAGAACACTGACTGCTCTTCCAGAGGTCTCGAGTTCAATTCCCAGCAACCACATGGTGGCTCACAACCATCTGTAATGGGATCCAATGCCCTCTTCTGGTGTGTCTGAAGACAGCAACAGTGTACTCATAAATAAATAAACAAACAGACAAACAAACAAACAAATAAATAAATCTTTAAAAATAATAAATAAGAAACCAAACACTTCAAGTGCTTTTAGGGAGGGACCTGGGTGTCTGAAAGGCTGGGCTGGGGGAAAGGCTTCACTATTCTATTTTTATATATTTTAGATATCTTTTTATGATTTTTCCAGAGATGGAATCTTTCTGTGTAGCTCTGGCTGTCCGGAAACTCACTCTGTAGTCCAGGCTGGCCTCGAACTCTGCAATCTGCTTGCCTTTGCCTCCCGAGTGCTGGCTTTAAAGGCCACCACAGGCTAGCTATTGTCAAATTCTGAATTTTGCAATGCTTTTCTCAGAAATTTAGGTATTTTTGTACAAACCAGAACATAACATATGGAGACAGAGAGAGAGAAAATTAATTTTTCACCATATTTTTCTGTTGAGAGCAACTGCAGTGAGTGCTCTGGTTCACTTCCGTCATCTCTTTAGAAACAGGAACCTAAGATCATTGTGCCATCTTTATAGCCTTCGGCGGTTTGATCATGAAAGTCAACTCTGCCCTTGGCCGCATCTCTAGCCTTGTGTTCTTTGGTTTATTGTTTGTTTTTAAAGATTTATTTATTTACCTATCTATTTATTGTATACAAGAACACTGTAGTTGTCTTCAGACACACCAGAAGAGGGCATCAGATCTCATTAGATGGTTATGAGCCACCATGTGGTTGCTGGGATTTGAATTCAGGACCTCTGAAAGAGAAGTCAGTGCTCTTAACCACTGAGCCATCTCTCCAGCCCTATTGTTTGTTTTTGATACAGAGTTTTGTTATGTAGCTTTGGAACTCACTTTATGGTATGGCTGGTCTTGAACTTGCAGCTGTCCTCATGCCAAAGTATCATGATTACAGGCAAGCACCTTCATATCCAGTCTGCTCTCTGTGTTTTCTTGTTGACCAAATCAGATTACTTTTGAGGCAATTATATATTTCTAGAACCACATAATTTTTAAGATCTCCCTGTAAAGAGCTATAAGTCATAAAGTGCATAGTTCGTGTAACCAATCCTTAATTGTTACATATATAGACTATTTTAATTTTTCAAAAGTACAAACAGTTCTTCAATGAACATCTTACTAGCTATATATTTATATGTACCTAAGTTTATTTGCTTAGGTTAAGTTGGATAAATTCTAAGAAGTCAAATGGCAGGGTCAAACAAAAAAACAAACAAACAAACAAAAAAAAAAAAAACCAACAAAAAAAAAACCAAAAAAAAAAACAAAAAAAAAACTAAATGCATTTCATATGAATGTCTAACTGGTTCTTTTAATGTTATTCCATGGTAAATTATATCCATATGTTACTATGCCTCTTACATATGTGTGTGTACACACACAGAGACACATATATACATACACACACAGACACACATGCATATGCAGGCATGTTGTGGTGGTTTGAATATGCTTGGCCTATAGGAAGTGGAACTATCAGGCGTGGTCTTGGCGGAGGAAGTGTGTCACTGTGTAGGCGGGTTTTGAAGTCTCCTAAAGCCCAAGCTCCACCCAGTGCAGAGGAAAGTCTCCTTCTGGTTGCCTTCAGATCAAGATAGAGAACTCTTGGCTACTCCATCACCATGCCTGCCTGCACACTGCCATACTTCCCACCATGATGAAAATGGTCTGAACCTCTGAACCTGTAAACCAGCCCCAATTAAATGGTATCCTTTATAAGAGTTGCCTTGGTCACAGCAATAAAACCCTATGACATATATGCACACACACACACACACACACACACACACACACACACACACGCACGCACACACCCCTCCATGCTCCAGAGCTCTTCATCCAGAGCCAACAAATCAATAGATAAGAAAACCTTCAGAGAAACAATGTATCTGAACGTGTATGTGCTTTTTATTCCCCCAGTCATTTTCAAACTCAAACAACACAGTGTGTTATATTTCAGCAACAGTCACAGAAACAATTAAGAAAAAACAAAAACAGGGTATAAAATATAGAACATTAATAGGACATTAAAAATGCTTCCATGAAAGAGAACATTATATTAACTGCCATGAACAAGAGGCTTTAAAAATCCTGGCAATTTTACAGAAAGCAGCCAAGAGCCTTTTAGACGAAATTGCCTATAAAGAACACAGAAGCTTAGCAATGAAATGTAGATATGAAGACCTCTCCAGAAAGATAGTCTGAATTCTTTCAGATTATCATTTGGTTGTGAGGTATGCCACTTGTTTTCACATGCCTCTGATGCCCAAGCTGACTGAGGATTATTCCCACAAGGTGCCCTGATTCCCCTGACAGCATCTCCCATGATCAGGAAGTGACTAATCCTCTGCCAGGTGCTTCCCAGAGCACCTTCCCCTCCTGCTGGCAGAGAGGGTTTTGCCATTTGGTTAGTTTGACACTGTAATGAGTTAGCTGTGTTTGCTCTACATGGTGCTTTACAGCCGTCACTTCAGCATCCAACATAGGCACAAAAGCAAGCTGTAGGGATGTCACCTGCAAGGCCCACAGGTCACAGATCAGCTGACTCTAGATCAGAGTCTAGAGAAGGAAATGAACTTGACTCCCTGCTAGATGCTGCTCAATCAGAATTCTCAAAGTTGGGTCTTAGAATCTGTGCTTTTTGGTTGTGGTGTGGTAGGGCATCTGATGTGTAAATCTAGAACAGCCCAACCCAAGATTTTGCCTGCCTCAAAGACTTTGCTCATTCTTCTCCCATTGCTTTTCACAGGTCTGTGCTCATCCTGTGACTTTAATGCAGACAGAAAGGATTGACAGCGCCCTAGGCCTGGAAATCCCAGGGCAAGGGCCAAGCACTCATCTGACAGACCAGGCTTAGGTAGCTCAGGACAGTGTTTGGTGAGGGCCTGCTTTGTGCCATGCACTATGTTAGGTAGCTAGGAATGTGGCAGAAATCAAGGCAGAGAAAGTCACCACATTCTAGTGAGGCAATCATTTCTGGTTCCATGAAATGCTAAGGAAGATGGATTTCATATGCTAGAGAACAGCAGTGGAGAACAATTCCACTTAGGAAGGGGGTCTGAGAGATAAGGGTAGACCTAGGAAATGCAGCGGAATGGTGCATGCAAAGTCATGGAATGTGAGGTGACCTAAGCCTCATATGACTGGACACTGTTGGGCATGGAAGATTTGGGGGCAGGGAGGAAGGCAGAGCCAGGCAGGTTGTATCTTTGTGACCAGGGCTAAGTCATTCATTCTCAGCATCTTTGGGAACCAGCAGAGGGTTTTAATGGTGTATACTATGGTTTATGCTTTCTGAAGGCCCCTTTGGCTACTGCTCAGAAAGCACACTGAACAAATTAGAGGACAGACAAGAATAAAACTTGCCTTCAGATAGTCCTTCATAATGAAGGAATGTGGTGTTGTTAGAGGTGTTGGAGGTCTCGGGTTTTTTGTTGTGTCAGCCACAAATGAAACTTAAAAAATGCCATAGTGTTCCCTCCTGGAGCTCCGACCTTTATTATTTTTTAACTTTATTTTAAAAAACAAAGATAAATGTACAGATTTTTAAGCATTTTTGCATAAAAGTATACAAACACATTTTTTATAAGGTTGTAATTAAGTATTTGTGGGTACCTATACATACACATATGTATATATGTGACAATAATATAGGAAAAGAGGTTATTAATTTGAGGAGATAGGAGAGAAACTGGGACGGGCTGTAGGAAAAAAAGGGGGATGTGATACAGTTCTATTTTAATTAAAATATATTCTTTTTTTCCCCTTTTTTCTTGATCTTCACACAGTTTGTGGGTTGTTTCTGGGGGTGTTCAGGGCTTTCTGGGGTTAGTATCCCATTATCAGTGACTGCATGTTATGTCTGTTCTTTTGTGACTAGGTTATCTCACTCAGGATGATATTCTCTAGATGCATCCATTTTCTTAAGAATTTCGTTAGGCCATTGTTTCTGATGGCTGAGTAGTATTCCATTGTGTAAATGTACCACGATTTTTGTATCCATTCATCTACTGAAGGACATCTGGGTTCTTTCCCGCTCCTGGCTATTATAAATAGGGCTGCTATGAACATTGTGGTGCATATATCTTTGTTGTATGTTGGAGTGTCTCTGGGGTAAATGCCCAGAAGTGGAATAGCTGGGTCTTCAAAAATGGTACTATGTCCATTTTTCTGAGGAACCGCCAGACTGATTTCCAGAGTGGTTGTATCAGTTTACAACCCCACCAACAGTGGAGAAGTTTTCCTCTTTCTCCACATCTTCGCCAGCATCTATTGTCATCTGAGTTTTGGATCTTGGCCAATCTGACTGGTGTGAGGTGGAATTTCAGGGTTGTTTTGATTTGCATTTCCCTGATGGCTAAGGATGTTGAGCACTTTCTTAGATGTTTCTCAGCCATTCGATAGTCCTCAATTGAGAAATTTTTGTTTAGGTCTGTATCCCATTTTTAAATAGGATTGTTTGATTCTCTGGTATCTCGCTTTTTGAGTTCTTTGTACACCTTGGATATTAGGCCTCTATCTGATGTGGTGTTGGTAAATATCTTTTCCCACTCCATTGGCTGCTGTTTTGTTCTCATGATAGTGTCTTTAGCCTTACAGAAACTTTGCAATCTCATTAAGTCCCATTTGTCAATCTTTGACCTTAGAGCTCGAGCTATTGGTGTTCTGTTTTGGAAATTTTCTCCTGTGCCTATGTGTTCTAAGGTTTTCCTGACTTTCTCATCTCATAGTTTCAGTGTACCTGGTTAAATGTGGAGACCTTTGATCCACTTGCACTTGGATCTCTGACCTTTAGTGACCACAGAATTTTGCTATATGTCCCACTGCCTGCCACCCCTTATCCCCCCATCTTTCCTGCCACAGAAAACAAGCACATCTAATTTTAATGGAAGACAGGCAGATTGAGGGAAAGGGAACTGAAATAAGGGAGTAAGGGAGGGAAAACCATACTAAAGAAAGCACTTGCTGTCTATTCTATACATCTCAGATGATTTAATAGTTTTTAAATAAATTAGGAAAAGGGGTTAGATACATGTTGACTTATCTCTGTAAGAGATTAATACACATAATCTATTTTTGTGTGGAAAGATAATAATTTAAATATATATAACACACATTTACTTGAAATGGACTTAGTAAGTTTGGAAAACCTTACAAGAAGTGCACACTTGGCTATGGAAGCTGAAGGGGAACCTATCACTAGAGGAACAGACATAAGACCAGCTTTCCACAGGACACACATTTGTACTTTTAAATGTGATAACTCTTCTGTGACATGAATTTATAGGATTCCTGGCTTTTGATCAACCTGATCATGCATTTGTGTGTGTGTGCGCGCACATAGTTCTAGGGTCCTGCAGGGTCTGGATTCCAATGCTTTCGTCCTACACAGTTCCTATCAATCCCTGTGGCATATTGTGCCAAAGTTTAGAGCTCCCCTCTCTCACCCCCACCTTCTGGATGGAGCAACCTTTATTTATTTACTCTTGTCTTAATCTTTCACTGAGGTCATCTCCCTCCCAATGCCCTTCCTGATCTCAAACCCCGGGCCTGCCTTTCTCTCAGGCCCTTGTCTAGAATGAGGCACCTACCCCACAGACTTGTCACTGCCAGTCCCTGGTCAATCCCTCCCCTGTAGGCATTTTTAACCTGCAGCCCTGCTGCCTACATAACCACCGAATAGCCCAATACAAACGGTGGACTTAATTAAAGTATTATGACTCTTTCTGTGTTTTTTTTCCTAACTCAATTATGCAGGTCTTAAGTATAAAGTGTATATCACAATAGAGTCTTAATATTAAAAAGTTGGACAATCACACACACCCACCCCATACTTACTTTGTAGACTACTTGGGAAAAACCTAAATGACATAATTGGTAGTAGCTTAATGAACATTAGCTATTAGCTGTGCCCAATATCTAGCAAATACTGCTCAAAACTGAAAATAACATGTCTTCTTCATGTTACTTTCTCTAAAACACATATGTGATACTTATACAAGCATATGCGAGTCCATCTAACATACAAGAAGATCAGACGGCTAGAGGAGGCGACAGATCCTTCTCGGTCCATTTCCTTTTATAAGTTTTTCATCCAACCCTGATCCTGGTTGTGAAGATGGTAGATAAGCCATCTCTTGCTTCAGCTACATCCCCTAGTTAAAAATGGACACAACCTCTAGAATAGCCTCCAAGTGGTGCTAAATAAATCAGCTGTGACCTGTTTGTGGTGTGCTGCTCTCTTGTGCAATTCTGTTTGGATCCGCAGGGCCCTGCCAACTGCCTACAAATTGCCTGACGATTTCATGAGTGTCATACAAATGCCTGGCTCTGCTCAAATTTCCCTGACCCATAGTGCAGGTCCTCAGAATGGCCTCTGAATTGTACAAGACAGAGGTTTCTTAAGGCCCGTACCCAGCCTGCCTTGCCTTTCCCAGATCCAGTTCAGCTACAAGATGGACAGTCATCACTTTATCTTAATTGTTGTATAAGTCAGACAAATTTTTAAAAATTGAGTTGCAGCTGGAGGGATAGCTCAACTATTCAGAGCAACTGCTTCTGCAGAAGACCTGGGCTTGGTTCCCAGCACCTACATGGTAGCTCACAACCATCCATCCATAACTCTATCTTCACAGGATCCAAAGACTTATTCCAACCTTCTCAGGTATATGCCCATTGTATAAATACAGGCAGGCAAAACACTCATACACATAAAATAAAATAAATACAGAGTAACTTTTTTAAATTAAATTATTCCTAAGTTGGTTTTTTTTTTTTCTCCCAAAGGAGAGTGAGACTGTTATCACAATCCTACTAAGGCAATGATATACATTGACTACTGCAGTTTAGCATTGCCATACTGATCACAGTTGCAGCTACAGCTGCTACATCTACTACATCTGCTACATCTGCTACATCTGCTACATCTGCTACAGCTGCTACAGCTGCTACAGCTGTTACTGCTACTGTTTCTAGTGATACCATTGTTACCATTATTGTAAAAATCCTGCTGCTGTGGCTGCTATTAGTCTGGCTGCTATTCGGCTAAATTTTATTGAGTACTTACCACTCCTAAGCAGGTGACAAGCACTTTTTAGACATATTGTTCACCTAGACAACCTTGAAAGAATTAGAATGAATCACAGCATCTGTCAGGAATGACATAAATATTAGGGATAAAAACAAAACAACTCATTCTTTAGCTGGGATTTTCCTCTATTCTGTAATCTTCCTGCCTCAGCCCTTGGAGTGCTGGGTTATTGGTATGTGTCTGAAGTCATAGCTCCTAGTCTTCTGTTGCCTCTTATAATTTGTCCAGTACAAATGCATTTAATATCCAGGGCTGAAATCACAGTTATTGTGTGTGTAATTTGTGTGTGTATGTGTGTGCACGCTCCCACCCATGTGTATAGAGGACAGAAGTCAGCCTCTGGTGTCACACCTCAGATGCCATCTAGCTTGGGTGTTTTGTTTTGTTTTGAGGCAAGGTTTCTTACTGGCCTAAAACTTGCCAAGTAACCTAGGCTGGCTGTCCAGTGAGCCCCAGCCACCCCTACCCCTCTCCCTTCAGCAAGCTCATCGCCATGCATGCCTGGTTTTTGTTTGTTTATTTGGTGTGTGTTATGTTTGTTTTGTGTTGTTTTTCAAGGTAGAGTAGGGGGTTTGGAGGGACTGCACTCTGGTCCTCATGCCTGTATATAGTACATTACTTAACTGAGCATCTCCCCAGCCTTGGTTTGCCATTTCATATAAATCATTAACACCTATTGAGGATATCAAGACATTGGCTACACACACACACACACACACACACACACACACATTCTTGAGTGAGGTATATGGCTGTGTTACGTGCCCTTTAGGAGACAAAGGCAGGGAGTTATCTCTGAGTTCAAGGCCAGTCTGTTCTACAGAGCTAGTTCCGGGGCTATACAGAGAAACTGTCTCAAAAAAGAAAAATGTGGATCACACTGATCTGGAAACAGACATACATGAAGAAAAAACACCCATAACACACAATTTTGAGAGAGAAGGGGGGGTTGACATTGTTGGTGGAACTGTATGATGACCCAGGAGCTTGCGAAGACAGTATCATTTAAGATGAAGACTGCTCTACCAGCCTTGCCTCTGGTATGTATCCAAAAGAGCTGAAAGCAGAGTTGCAGAGATGTGCACCTATGTTCGTAGATCATTATTCACAAGAGCCAAGCAGGATGCTATCTACATGTGAACATGTAAGAACTTGATTTTACCTCTAAAAAGAAGGAGTCCAGCCACAGATAACAGGACTTGACAGCCAGTCACAAAAGACCAAAAGATTCCATCTCTCTCAGGCTGGAGCTGTCAGTCTGTAGAAGCAGACAGGACAGTCATGATTGGCAGGACTGAGGGGCACGTGGAGTCTTACCCAGTACAGAGGTCAGTTCCATAGGTGAGAAAGGTCTAACAAGCTGCACTTTTAAAAGTCTATGATGGCAGAAAAAAGTATTAAGTCAGCAGAGCAGATCTCTGTGAGTTCAAGGTCAGCCTGATATATGTATATAGTGAATTACATGACAGCCAAGGCTACTTAGAGAGACCCTGTCTAAAAAAAAAAAAAAAAGCTACCTGGGGGTGCACACCTTTAATCCCAGTGCTCTGGAGACAGAGATGGACAGATATCTGTGAGTTCGAGGCCAGCCCTGTCTACAGAAGGAATTCCAGGACAGGCAGGGTTACACAGAGAAACAAAACCCAAACCAACCAACTGAAAACAAAAACCAACCAAACAAGAGGAGGAAAGCAGGTTGGCAGGTACAGCTTTGCTATACTCACTACCGTTAGCTGTGTGACACTGTCTACCTGTGTTTGCCGCGTGAGCTCTCCTCTGGATCATTTCCCAAAACAAAAAGCTCGTTAAAAATGCAGGAGTTAGGAAAATGGCCTGATGGGAAAAAGCACTTAAAAAAAATTAAAAGGACTCATAGCATTAAGTCCACAACAGGGTGAAGTAGAATAAGGTAGAAAAGACTAATTATTAGATAATGGTTTATTGAGTTTGCTTAGTGATTTGCTCAGAGCACTGTCTGCAGTGTGTATTTGCCAAGCCTTACTTCACTCGCTGCCGGGTACAGAGTGACTGGAGGAACAGCTGAAACGCTGGGTCATTGCTCTTCACAGCCTGCTGACTACCATGTACCCCTGTATAGAGTCTCAGTTTGCCCGCCCCACCTTGTGGTTTTAGGGTATAAAATGAGAATACATCTTGGACCTGGGAATGAGACCTCCCAGGACCTGTCCTGACTTGAGTCTACTGGTGACATCTCCTCTCTTCTAGTCTCATTGGTGTCAAAAGGATTATTCCAGAAAGACTCCAGCGGAAAGAACGAGGGATTCAGCTTTGTTGGTAGAGTTTGCCTAGCAGGCCAAAATCTTAGGGGTCGAGCCCTAGCACCACTGAAACTGGGCATGGCACCTCAGGCCTGTGATCTCAGCACTTGGAAAAGGAAAATGAGAGGATTCCCAAGTTCAAGGCTGCTCTTATCTATATCTAGAGTCCTAGACCAGCCTGGGTACCATGAGACATTGCTTTGTTTTGTTTTTGTAAGTCCACCAACAGAAACAGAGATAAAGATATTCTACCCTAGACACACAAAGAAAGACTTCTCGGCAATGTAAACAATCACTCAATGTCCACAGCAAACCTCCATATTTCAAGAACATCAAGTTGAATGGAAAAAGCTAAATAGGAAGAACACATGAAATAAGAGTTTGTTTTTATGAAGGTCAAGAGCAAGGTCGCCTGGGGAGATTGAACCGAGAGTAACTGCTTACAGATGGTGGGATTGACTAGAAAGTGGGTGTCAGGAGTATTCTGGGGTGACTTCTGTGTTGGGGTGTTGGACACATAAGTGAATGAATTTGCCAAAACTGATCTGTGAGTGTACTTAAGATACAGATATTTTGTTTAGGGTAAATTATAAATCAATATGTCAATGAAATTTTAAATAAAATATGAAGGTTAAAAAAAGCAGGCTAAGTGTATACCGGCACAAGGCTTGAGCACTTCAGTTAATTGAAATGCAAGGAGAATTTAGATAGCACAGGTCGTTACTCAAGAAGCAATAGAGACATTGGAGAAAAGACCAGAGCAACCAGAAACCTTAGCAGTGTAACCAGGAACTGCATGCAGTGTCTCAAACTTTACTAAGGTACGGCAGGGCTCCCACTTTGTCCTTTTCCAAAGATGTGTTTGAAGAATATGGTCAGTAGAAACAAGTCCATTTGCTCTCTCTTTAAAATAGCCTCTTTTCAAGCATAACCATGTATATTTATTATAAAAAAGCAGAAAATACAATGTGTGGACTGAAAACCCCTGAAATAACAGGCTACCAGATGATCTTGCTCAGTGTGTGCTGGGGTTCCCTCCGTCCCTTTTATTTTGTTTTACTTTTTAAAGATTTATTAATTTTCTGAATATGAATATTCTATCTGCATGTACACCTGATTGCCAGAAGAGGGCACCAGTTCTCATTACAGATGGTTATGAGTTTCCATGTGGTTGCTGGGAATTGAACTCAGGACCTGGGGAAGAGCAATAGTGTCTTTAATTGCTGAGCCATCTCTCCAGCCCTTGGGCTCCCTTTTAAAGACTGAGTGTTTCCCTTTGAGATAATGTCCTGTCCTTCCCCATCACATGACTTACGCTCACTGTGCTGCAACTGTGGCTGTCTCTGTTGGGGATGATCCAACTGTGGTGATATACTTCATCCTGCCTGACCCTACCTCGACCCACATGGTGTCTCTGGAAGTCTGAAGCCTTTCCCTCTCTTCATCTCTCTTCCTTTCTTTTTTCTCTTCTCTTTTTGCTTTCTGAGGTAGTCTCAAGATGTGGCCTGGCTGGTCTGGAAATGGCAGCACAGTACGCAGGTGTCAGATTTGTGAACTACGAAATATGCCAGGCTCTCCTTTCCAAAGCTGGATCAGTGTTTACTAAAAAGGAAAATGTCCTTCATAACTAAACATGTTTTAATGATTGAGCATGAGTTTTATAATTTTGAAGGAAAGTAATTATACAGGAATGAGGTTATATATATATATATATATATATATATATATATATATATATATATATATATATGTATATTTACAAGGACAGTTTCATAGACTTGTATGTGAAGCATAAAGTTCAGTCACAGGACAACAATTTTAAGTATATGCCAGGTGTATAGACATAAATGCGTTTGTTCCCTTCTGCCCCTTCAGGAAGTCACTTAGCTGGTAACGCTGCCTTTTGTCAAATAATTTTAACAATGTATTTTTGAGATTTACTGTTTTTTAATCTTGGGTGGATTCTGACATAAACTGTAAGATACACAAGCTTAGAGATATTGGCTACCTCATCATCTTGTTATCTCTAGGACAGAGAAAGAAAAGCTCAAAACAGTTCAATAAGTAGATGGATGGATGAATGGATGGATGGATGGAGAGATGAATAGATGGATGGATGGATGAATGGATTGATACATGGATGGATACATGTATGTATGTATGTGTGTATGTATAGATGAATACATATATGTATGTATGTATGAATGAATGGATGGATGAATGGATGTATACATGGATGGATGCATGGATACATGGATAGATGAGTAAAAAAAGGCACTAACTTTCTGTTTATGAAAGGACAGTAGATTGCTGGAACAATTGGTAGTTTCCTATAATAACTATTCACATCCCTCTCTCTGACATCTTGCTGCTCTTTTCTAGGTATGTCAGTGAGGTTTGTGAGAAAGTCATGAATGAGGGTGAAGGTATTAAGAGGCAGAGTTGGGAGAGGGTAGAAAAAAGATACTGTTAAACCTTGTAGGACATTTAGACTAAATGCAGCTGCTTTTCAGATGTCCTTGGTCTGAGGGTGTGATTCTATTGGCAGAATGCCTGCCTGGGGTGCAGGAAACACTGACTTTCATCCCAGTTTGATCCCAGTACTTGCCTGTAATCCCAGCGCTCAGGAGAGAGAATCAGGGATCCAAATTCAAGGTCATCCTGGGTTACACAGTGAGTTCAAGGCCAGCATGGGCTACACCAGGCACAGTCTTTCATAGGCAAGAAAGTTGGAAAACATTTTTTTAAAGTACAGGTTTTGATTCAAATCTCAATGAGTGGGTAACTGGATCTGGCTGTCTATGCATAGAGGCTTTGTCCAATGGGGGGGAAACTGTATTTCAAGAATTTCAAGGTGTGTGTGTGTGTGTGTGTGTGTGTGTGTGTGTGTGTGCTATTGTTAGGGAAATAAGTTGCAGATTAGAAAAAACAAAGGAAAGACAACAGTTAAAATAGGCTGACTATTCAGTAACAAAGGCCTAGGTCATCTTTTAGGAAAAGCCTCTAATGTAGGCCATTAAGCAGGCCAGAACTGGCTGTTCAGGATTCGACATGTATGTGCAAAGGAAGCCTACTCATCCAGCTGATAACGCAAGAAGCTACAATACTCAAGTCCTCCACGTAGAAGAAGCATGTGACCTCCAAAAAGGCATGCCCATCTATGCTTGCACAAAAGCACCCCAAAGCCCCCTTGTGCCACTCAACCAGCAGGAGCAACTCTCTCCCTCTCTTTCTTTTCGTCACTGATTCCCCTGATGCCAAGAGATGTGAGCTTAGAGAACGGTCCTTTTTGCCTGCTGACCACACACAATCAAGCCTTTTCTGGTGCCCTGGTGTTTTGTATGTGTGTCGGGCTGAAAACCGTGTTCACTGCCATGAAAAACCGTGTTCACTGTCATGCATGTTTTCAGCATGCATGATAAACTTACAGCCACATCAATGATCCTCTGGAGAAGAAAAGCTTTTGTGGAATATTGTTTGACCACATTAGGGCCATCTAATAAAATCACGGAGTAACACACGTGTAAAGGACAGTGATATCTGTACCTGTAATCCCAGCATTTGGGAGGCAGAGGCAGGCTGATCTCTGTGAGTTTCAGACCAGTCAAGGCTAGAGTGGGACCTCATTTCAAAACTAAACAACAGCAATGAATAAAGAAAGAAAGAAAGAAAGAAAGCCTATTTTTTTTTCTCTTCAATTCAAGTTCAAGCTGTCCCTTGAATGGCTATTCTAAGTTTGCAGCACTAAGGTGAAAGATTCAGTTGAACTGTTCAGGTTGCCTGAAGCTACCGAGAGGCCAAATCTTCTAAAGTCAAACTCCATTTTAGAGAACCTGACTTAAGTTTGAACTCAGGTAAGGCAATGGGCTGGTACCTAGCATTAGTTTCCAAGTTATTCCCCCTCAACAAAACCTGCCTAGCTCCAGTCTCTAGGTTCACTCTCAAGACAAGCGTCTCCAGGTTATTACAGATCTGCACCCCTATGTTACAAGCTTGTCCCTTACCCAATGACCACCAGTGCAGAGGGAAATAGAGCCTGAGTTTATGATTTGATTCCTAGCACCAGTCAATTATGGTAAAGGCCACAGTAGCTTTCCAATTAGATGCTTGCACACTTACTGCCACTTGCTGATTTCGATAAAACCTTTCTCTACCAAAAACCATCCTGTGTGTTGACAGTGAGCTGAGGGAGACCCTGCTGTGAGTTGCTTCTATCTGGTTGGGGGGGCGGTTGCTAATACTTCCCTGGCACTATACTACCATTTCCACCTTATTCTCTCTATTTCCTGCCTACTTGTGGAAACACACTGAGAATGGCACCAGCCTTTTGAAACCTCAAGTCACATCAGCAACACACCTCATCCAACAGGCCATGCCTCCTAATCCTTCCCAAATAGTTCCACCAACTGGGGACCAAGCATTCAAACTTATGAGCCTATGGTGGCCATTCTCATCCAAACCATTACAAAAACAAAACAACCCCTTAACAAACAAACAAACAAACAAAAAACAACACCCCAATAAACTATGTTTTCCTGGGCTACCCCAGCTCTTCAGTTGTACTTTCCCAAGTGTAGACACATCAAAGGCTCACAAACTTAGACGCCATTGCTGGAACCAACTAAGAATGTGTGTGTAGGTGCTCAGAAGGTGAAGCGCTATTCAAATGCAGGTTTGCTCATTCGCCTGCACTGTTTCAGGGTTAGGATTCTGATTTTTTCATGTGTCCTATAACATTGTCTGTCCTGACCCTCTTGTTTTTGGACTGGACCACATTGTCTTTTTCCCTGCAATCCCAGATTCATTATCATCCCCTCTAAGAAGGCCTGTGCTAGTTCTGGTAGAGCACAGTTTAATGTACTGCGTGCATGCATAGAATTCTCTTGCTAACTCTATTTTTCCTGGTGCTCGTTCAGTTTTGTGAGTCCGCTGTCTTGCTCAGACTTGCTCAGACACTAGGGTGTTTGGGCTCACATGCTTGCTTGTTTGTTTGTTTTGTGTGTATGTGTATGTATGCACTAGTTTTTACATGAAAGATTGATGAAGAGTTTGTTGTGACTCCTAGTTGCTTCTTTTTTATAGTTTAACCACAGGGATTTTAAGTAAGGGCTGTGAAGGAAGGCTACTGGAGAGAATATACAAATGTTTTTTTGAATGGTAGTTTTCTGTTTTTTGTTTTTAAACAGCCCCCCCTTCACTGAGTAAAAAGAGATGAAATTCAAAAACATAAATGGCAATGTATTACAAGGTACATGGTTGTAATATTCCTTGTGACAAGATTTGCCAATATTTCAAGAACCAGGAAGCTTCATACAGACCAGGACCAGACAAGAACCAGACCAGGACCAGACAAGAACCAGACAAGAACCAGACAAGGACCAGATCTGTTTATTTTGTGTTATCAAGGTTCAGTCTATCTAAAACTGGTCAAATATGTTGGTGCAGTGAAAGAAGCCTAAGGTATATATGGTAAAGTCATTGAATGAATATGCAGACTCATTAGAAACCCTGGGAACATCAGTCTCTACAGTGGAGTGTGTACACAGAGGGCATTCACCTCCCACTCGGTCAGGACATGGATATCATCACCTTGCAATTGTAAGCAGCCACCAGCGTGTCAGTTTACACAGCAAGGCCACTGGAGGTTGTGTGACTTCTTTAGAGCAACCTGAACCAAAAATAACAAATCAAAGTCCAAAACAGTCAAGCATATTGTAGCTGGTTCTTGACCTGCGAAAGTCACATTTAATTTGTCCTGTGTGAGCTTACCAATCTAGATAGAATTGTAGACAGGGGTGAGAAAATGCTACAGCCAAGCAGAAGTGAAGCAAGTCCATTTTGCCCCTGGTTCTGAAGGAATAGCCAAAAAGCAGGATTAACTCAGCTTTTAGGCAGGAGAGCTTCAACTGTCTTCAGAATTTCTTATTTGAACCCCATCCCCCATCAGAATTTGGACACTTTTAACCATCCAGAAATGTAAAACAATCATTAAACTCCTAGGTAGCTTAGGACTAGAAATGTGTGCACACTTACACCACCAACACTGTTATTTTAAGTCACTGTCTGATCCTGTGACAAATGGGATTCCTTAGGTACTTCACATTCTCCTGGGTTCTATTTTTAAATGAATGAAGGTAATATACGCGAAGCGCTCCCAAAGAAAATGTACCCTGTTTGTTTTATTTCTAATATTTTATTTATTAAGTCACTCGGTGATTGGTTTAATCATGCATTATTGCAGTAGGTTGCCAGAATCTGGTCTTTGTTTACTAACATCACTTGGGAACAACAAAAAAAAAAAATATTTATAGGTATAATGGATCTAAAATTGAAAAAAAGAAAAACTTTGTCTAAATGTAGCCCAGTGAAATGTAATCTGAAGGTTACAGAGTCCAACCAGTTGATGTTTTGAAGGTGGTAGGCAAATTATTTCATTTTTGTTTTTACTGAACAGTTCTTGAGGCTTGTCCATGCGTTTCGGCATGTATGATCCCAGTGACCATGGTCTTCTGATGCCTTTCAAATTATGCATTCCTAAGATGAGGACAGATGGCATCCCAAAGCTTCATGGAAAAAATGTAAACAAGAAAATCACAAGCTTGCTTTGGTTTAATGTAGATCTAGTCCGTAAATTTATCCTGGTAGACTTTCCATCTTTCTTGGCATCAGAACACGCATTAAAGCTTACATTTCTTCTTAAGAGCTTGGATACAGGCTTTTTAATCTGCTCACTGGTTAGTGCTTTAAAAAAATACAAATCTTAATAGCGTAAAAGTAATTCTTGCACACGAGGCAAGATAAATAAATAGTAAAACCACTCTGTTGCTACCAAGATATCCGAACAACTTGCCAAGGCCATGCCAGGGCATGACCCAGCAGAAAAAGACAACCACCAGTGGGGCTTGTGTTACAGATCTGGGATGAGAAACATCACTCTCCTTTGTCATGTGGACGGCAGACATCTCTAATCGATCCTAGATCTCTAACTTGAGGCACATCCTCCACAGAGCCCCATACCAAGCGGTCACTCTCAAACAAGCTGCTTTCTGAGATAAAACCTGTGTTTAGCCACAAATAAAATAATTTATCTGGGGGAGTCCTCCTTGGCAAGTACTGTTTGGGCTTTGACCGACCGTAGTTTCCCCCTTACAAGGTTCTGATCCACAGAAGACATATGAGGGGACCAAGAACACAAAAGCAAACCTGTACCTTTTGAAACCTCTCTGAAGGCGGAGGAGAGCAGACAGTGGAGGAGGGAGAAAATGGCGATGGTCCCGATGAACAGGCAAGTCAGGCCTCAAGTGGAGCTGGAGCAATTATTAGCACACATCTTCCATGCTGATCGTGGGGCACCTTATGCCACCACGTCACTCAACATCTCAAAATGCTTTTGGGAAAGCTTGGTTATTAGAAACCACGCGTGCAGAGCTGGTGAGAAGGCTCAGCCGGTTAGTACGGTCGGCGCTTGATGACGTGCGTTTGATCCCCTGGACCCAAATGGTGGATGGAAAGAACTGACCCCTGCAGTTTTTTTCTGACTTTTATGTTTGTTTCAGGCTTCACATGTGAGTTTGAGAGCACACGCAATGATAATATAGTTTTTTTTTTTAAGATAAAGAATTAAAGATTGTGTGAGTGAGATATAAATCAAAACTCCAACCATGCCCTGGGCTGAAGTGAGATATAAGGAAGAAACGCGAGGTAGGGCTAGTGCATAGAAGGCTCTCCTTCTCTCCAGACCTGAGGTGCCTGAGTAGGGTGTCAGTAGAGCCCAGAGACAGAGCTGTTGCTTCAGGACAGGTCAGTGGGGTTGACTTGTGGTAAATCCTGCTGTGTGGCTCAGCTAGGCCGAAGGGGTGAGTTGTGAGGTATCTTCCCCAAATGTGTGCTTTTACCCCCATTTCCCTGTAGTGTCTTCCTGGACACAGGGCTCTGGCCCTTTGATGTGATCTATAAAAGGCAGCCTCCTCTATTTTTACGTCTAATTCTGGCAATTCTAACCTTGGTGTGTTGCAGTTTAAAGTTGAGAGATTTAGTGTAGATGGAAGGAGACAGGACTGCTGAATACAGGACAGGCTGCAGCTCCGACAGAGACTGCTGTGCCTATTGCTGTCCTGTAGATTCAGAAGCTGGAGCTTAGAGAAAGAGAGAGATTTCACACTTTACACAGCTAATAAGAAACATGGTATTGGATTTCATAAGGCTAAACTCTGACCAGTCACAGCTGGTCTCTGAGGCTTCAGACAAAAAGCCCAGGTTAAGAATTCATTAACACAGTGCCCACCCCATGGATGAAAATACCCACGGTGGAGCATACAGTCACCATGACGGTCACGTTGTCTCTAACTTGACTAGCAATTAGAGGTATCTCTTCAGAAGGAGGTATCTCTTCAGAAGACATTGGCAATGATGACGTACATTTCTGGTTATTAAAAATGGAGAAGGAGTGTCACTGGTGTCCAGAGGTTGAGGTCAGAGATGGGGCCACATATTCTGGAATATGGGAGATCACCT
Organism: Micromys minutus; assembly: GCF_963924665.1. Taxonomy (NCBI): domain Eukaryota; kingdom Metazoa; phylum Chordata; class Mammalia; order Rodentia; family Muridae; genus Micromys; species Micromys minutus. The sequence goes on along the minus strand of NC_137972.1, from coordinate 48,342,722 downwards.
TTTCTAACAAAGACAAACCTTCTGGATGAAATGCTGAGAAGGACCAAGAATTTTTCTAAGTAGCCACACAAGATACAAAGAGAGACTAAGTCAGACACACACCCTGCCTCTGTTTCTGTATCTGTCTTTCTGTCTGTCTGTCTGTCTGTCTGTCTGTCTGTCTGTCTGTTTCTGTCTCTGTCTCTGTCTCTGTCTCTGTCTGTCTGTCTGTCTGTCTGTCTCTGTTTCTGTCTCTGTCTGTCTGTCTGTCTCTCTCTCTCTCTCTCTCTCTCTCTCTCTCTCTGTGTGTGTGTGTGTGTGTAGGTAGGGACTCCTCTTACCACACAACTTAGAGTAGAACCGACCACATGATATTCCTCCCTAGATTCATACACTGAACTTCTTCATTCATTAATGCGGGAGTGAAGCACAGCAGGAGAACGTGGTCAAGCACCACAGAGATGGGGGCCTCACAGGGGACCTCAATGTACTCACGAAAGCCTTGCTTATCACAGAGCCATTGTGGAACTACGGATTAAGATGAATAGTGCTGTGCACCAAGGAACTTAGCCATATTTACCTGTCTGCAAAACACAAACAGAAGCAATGCCCTTAAAGCCACACTTGCTACATAAAGCCATGAGGATTTCCTGTTTGAGTTACTTTGTATCACACATTATTCCTGTCCCCACCTCTGTTATATCAGGTATCATGTTTATAAGCTTGAGATTCATACAACTCTGGCTTTGTTTGTTTGCTTGAGGCTGGGCTTCTCTGTGTAGCCTTGGTTATCCTAGAACTCACTCTGTAGCCCCGGGTGTCCTTGAACTTTGATATCCTCCTGCCTCTGCCTCCTGAGTGCTGGGATTAAAGGCATGCACCACTGCCCTCTGACTTTTGTCTTATTTTTAATTTGAGACTAGCCTATGCCAGAGAATGCTTATCGGTTCATGTTTGAAATTAATATGCATATATAATCTTTTTCACAGGGCATGTAAAGTAAGAAATAAGAGTTTCCCTGTCAATGAATACATTACTAGTTAATGACTAAAGCGAGAGAGCTTGCTAAAAGCCACGGTTCTAGCGGTTAAAAATATATTGTTGATCAGAATCTGGGGCCTCCAAGTTAGAAACTATTTTCTTTCTCTTCCAGAGTCTGATTACCTTGCTAGTCTCCTCTACAGTAACCTGTGATACTGACCCAACAGAGACACTGGGCTAAGCATATGCATATCCCTTGAGACTCCTGGTACACGTCCAGCCCAAACCTTATTCCTCTGTTGAGACAATGCCAGACAGACCATGAATGTCACAGCTTCTGGGGACTGGATCTCCTTGACTACTCTAACAACCTTCACATATCTATTCTATGCACCCAGACCTACAAATTACCATGTGGTTATCAAGTTGCTTGCATTCACTGGAACCAGAAAGTTTATTAGTGACTTGGATTCTACAACGCTCCTCCAAATGGGAGCTTAGCCAAAGGATATTAGTTACGGAAGGGGGCTCATTAGTGATTGGGCTCATTTCTAAAGTGGCCCAGTGGCATTGTTCCCAAGGAAAAGGACCAGTACGCCCAGATCACTGTTCTGCTGGGTACTGAGTATTTACATACTTGCTATCTACCTTTCACAGGAACAAATCTTTGTCCTCATTCCCAGATGAAAGATGACCCCTGGTGGAAACCGGATGAGTATCTGTTTGTTTATCTGCAAAAGGGGGAGAGGTACCTACCCCACGACCACTTGCTGTGAGGATGAAATGGAGTTGGCTCTAGGCACCTAACTGCAGGCTTACCTATTGCTGTTCTTACCACTAGTAAAATGACACCCAAGTCACTCTGGCCCTCAGACAGCTTGTGACCAGCCAGCCATCATAGGCACCACCATGTTTTCAGTTACTTGCAAGCTATCTTAGGGACAGTTCCAGTGGACTTTGGCATACACGTGGATCCTCTTCCATGTCCCAACTTTAACTTATTACCTCATTTCAAGAACTCTCTTTCTTCAGCTCTCCCTCCAAATGAAGGAAAGATAAACAAGCGATTTGTATAAACTCCCCTTCACTTTAGACATTCTTTCCTTGGGATTTGAAGAAAATTATAATTATTTTAATGCGATACACTTGATAGCAGACAATAAAGGAGCCATTGGAGAAAGAACAGCCTGTAACTATTGGCCCGGAAAGTAGACCCTGTAATTAGCAAGGAGCCTAAAATGTTACTCCCACAAAATACTCTCTGATGACTGCTCTTGGGCAGATACCACCAGTATTCCCAGATACTTGGTGAAAGGAAGAGGCTAACAAAAGCAATATATTTTTATTTATTTTTTTCAGGATAAAAGGTTGAACCTCAGCTCTGACATGTGCCAGAAAAAACACAATGTTTAGCTCTTTAACTCTGTTGAGACAATTTTTTAAAAAATTTAATGTATGTGTCATCGTCATCATTGTGTGTGTGTGTGATATGTTGTGGGGGTCTGTGCATACTTGAACACGTGTGTGGAGGAGGTCAGAGAACAACTTTCCTAATATCAGTCCTCATTCCACGTAGGACCCTGGGATCAAACTCAGGATGTCAGGTTTGCACTGGCCCTGCCACAGTCTTTAATAATCTACCCAGAAGGGCCTTGAACTCACTGTGTAGTCAGCAGGCTGAGAACTTGGGATCTTTGTGCTTTCAGCTTCTTTAGTAGCTAAGATCAGCAGCTTGTATATCTGCTCAAATACAACATTCTCTCTCTGAGAAGATGAAGTACTGAGTTTGCATGAAAATATACACAGAATTTACTTCCTCCAGAAACTTTACCTGGACTCCAATCTGACCTGCGAGTTGGTGGCTGCCTACACCCAGTAGCCTATTGCATTAAATGCTCTTCTTATTGCTATGACAAAAGTGACGTATGGAAGGGCTTATTTTGACTCACAATCCAGGGACACAACCCATCAGGTAGAGAAAGTGTCTTAATTTTCTATTGTTGTAAAGAGACACCCATGACCAAGGCAACCTATAAAAGAAGTTACTTAATGGGAGGCTTGCTTACAGTTTCAGAGAATAAATCCATACCTTTCCTGTGAGGGACCACGCAGCAGGCAGGTAGGCATGACACCGGAACAGTAGCTCAGCTTACTTCTTATTAGACAGCTGGAGGAAGAGGGAGAGCTAATTGGGAATAGTGTGGGCTTTTGAAAACTCAAAGCCCACCCCCCTTAATAGCATACCTTCTCCATCAAGGCCTCATCTCCTAATGTTTCCTGGGCAAATCCAACCATTATAGACCAAGCATTCAAATATTTGATGGTATGTGGGCCAATCTCATCCAAACCACAACAGAAGGCATAGAATGAAAGTTGAGTCAGCTGGCCTTTGCATTCACAGCCAGACACAGAAAGAGATGCGTGCTGATGGCCATTTCCCTCTCCCTTCTTCTGTCTTAGCTCATAGAATGGTGCCATGCATATTTAGGCCAGGTCTTTCCACCTCAGTTAATCTGAATAAGATTAACAATAAACTATCCTAGACGTTTGTCTCTAGGTAACCATGTATCCTGCCACATTGGCAATCAAGGTTAATCATCCATGAATTAGGTCCAGGGCACATCATGTTTGACAGGTACCTGTCAGCCTGGCCTAGTCCTAATACTGGACTGCAAACTCCTGTGGATGGATCCTGAGTGGGAGACTATTGCTTCCCACTACCTAGTACATTATAGGTATTCGGTAATCATTTACTTGTATTTTATGTGTACAAGTGTTTTGCGGACATCTATGTGCACCATGTGTATGCAGTGCCTGAGGAGTCCAGAAGAGGGCGGATGCTGGGAACAGAAGTGCAGCAAATGTTCTGTCATCCCGAGCTCCCTGGCGGCTTACTTATTACCTCACAGAGCCTGTAGTACTTTTTCCTGTTTGTCAAAGATGCTAGTGTTGGAGTGTAAGCTACTCATGCAAGTTATTTGAACCAGGTGTGGCGGTGCTCTCCTCCCATCCCAGTCGGGAAGAAGAATCAGGCAGATCTCAGTGAATCTGACGCCAGCACAGAGCAGGCTTACATAGTGATACCCCGAGTCTCAAAAAAAAAAAAAAAAGATATTTTAGAGACTTTGACATCATAACATGCTCACATCTAATAATCACACACACACACACACACACACACACACACAGGGGTAGGGGAGGAAAAGATAATAAAAACAAAAGGAACAAACAAAAAGTCAAGCCTTTAAACTGTGCTGGTTCTTCTGTTACAGAGAGTTTTGTTGAGCTTCCTTGGTCTTGGGACTCTGAAGTCTAAGTGAGCACAAAACAAAGCAACACAGTCACTTCTTTCCAGGAGACGACACCAGATGTGACTCAGCTCTCTTTAGTACCATGGTTCAAAGGATTTTAAATGAGAATTTACCTCACAAAACCCTTCCTTCCAGAATGTACACTAAAGCTGCTGTTGCTGCTGCTTTAAAAACAGATGTTAGGCTCTCATCAAAAAAAAAACAAAAAACAAAACCCAGAACAGAACTTTATTATTTCAGCATTTGGGAGATTAGAAGTTTGAAGTTCAGGATTTGGTAGGATTGGTATTTTCTAGAAGCTCAGAGGAAATCCCTGCTTTGTGACAGCTTCCTGGTTTCTGGTCACCTCCCATGATCCTTGGCATACCAGGCTCTGTGACCTGCATCCTTTTTCATCATGGCTGTCAACCTCTTCATATCTGCTTCTGTTGACTTACAGTTTTTATCTCATTTCAGAAATTCAGAAAGTTGACCTCTAGATTGGGATGATGTTTCTCCTTGAATTGTGTTCCCAAGAAGTAAAGTTGTTGTCTTACATTTTTTCAACCCTGATTTTAATAACGGTTCTTAAATGCTTTTACATCCCTTCTAGCCCATCATCCACCAGAGGTAGTAGAAAAGAAAGGTTATTAGGATATGGGGTAAGTGGATCTGTTTAGGAATCAGTCTTTGGAGCAAACCCAATCTGCACTGACAGGAAATCAGCAGTTCGGTTCACATCAGCACGATCTACCCGCAAACACTGGGCGGATGCACCAGCAGTCCAGTTCAGTTGTTTCAGGGTAGCAAACATGAATCAGCAGTGGTGGTATGACCCAGCAGAAACAGCCAGGCCTCTGCAGAATCTGCACAAGTCAGCAGGATCAGCCAAGACCAGCAGGGCTGACCGGAGAAGTTCTCTGCGGTGCCTCTCTCTACAAAGAAAAGATCAGCAAAGATGAAGATGAGAGACCAATGGAGCATTTTGCAAAGCTTTGCAAGTGAGCCTCTGTCACGGTTTGTTGCGTCCAATTTTTACTTTCTCCAAACATCAAGAGTCCTCCCACTGGCCTCGCCTCACCACGTGAGTGTGTCTTAGCAAAACTCCATAAGAGTCTCTATCAGCTCCCATCAATCTGCCAATTGGCCTGAGTCCGAGGAAGTGGGAAGAAGTTACCAGAGCAACAGCAGAAGTTTTCTGGTGCTCTTCTTACGACGTCATGACAAGCAGAGCCCAACAATGCATTGTAGGATGAACCGATGCATGCGAATCATTATCGAGGAACCCTTCATCGGGAGTTCTTTCACGAGTCTGTTCTAGTTAAACAACCTCTCACCTGTGTCTGCTTCAGAAGAACACTCCTTTTTTTTTTTATTTTGTGCCCCATCAACCATCAAACACCATCTGACACAACTAACTTTCTAAAGAAACCACACGTTTCTACTTCAAAACGTTCTATTCAACACCTGACCCCTACAATCTCAAGATGTAACCTTATTTGGAGATTAAAACTTTCTTTCTTCCTTCTTTCCTTCCTTCCTTCCTTCCTTCCTTCCTTCCTTCCTTCCTTTCTTTCTTTCTTTTCCTTCCTTTCTTCCTTCCTTTCTTCCTTCCTTCCTTCCTTCCCTCCTTCCTTCTTTCTTTCTTTCCTTTCTTTCTTTTTTATTATGGGTTCTGGAGATCCAACTCAGGTCTTCTTGCTTGCAAGGCAAGTACTTTACATTGCTGGGTAGTAATGTTGCTACAGAGTTCAAGGGAAATATATATTGAAAAAAATATGATGGGAAGGGGGGCTGAAGAGATAATTCAGCAGTAAAGAGCATTGGCTGCTTTTCCAGAGGACCAGGGTTCAATTCCCAGCAACACATGGCAATTTACAACTGTCTATAAGTCTAGTTCCAGGAATCTGACACTCTCAGACATACATGTAGGCAAAATACCAATATCCATAAAATAAGAATAGATAATTTTTTTTAAGTGTGTGTGTGTGTGTGTGTGTGTGTGTAGATGGCACAGTGGTTAAAGCACTTGAGTTCTCTTTCAGAGATCCTGATTCAATTCCCAGCAAGCACATGGTACCTTAAAGCTCTCTGTAATGGGATCTGAGTGCCCTTCTGATGTGCACGAAGACAGAGCACTCATGCACATAAAGTACATGTATAAATAAATCATAAAAGCATGCTCCTTTAATTCTTTTATGCATGCATGCATGTGTATGTGAGTGTGTGTGTGTGTGTGTGTATGTGTGTGTAATTCAGAGAACATCTTCAGTCCTTAGTTATCAGGTGCTACCTACTTTTTTTTTTTGAGACAATGTCTCTGACTGGCCTGAAACTCACCAAATAGGCTAGGTTGCCAAATAGACAAACCGTAGCCATTGAGTTGTCTCTATCTCCCCAGTGCTGAGATTAAACTCTTGTGCTACCAAGCCCAGGTGCTCAGGATCTAACTCATGCCCTCTTGTGCTTGCTTGACAAATACTGCACTCCCTCCCTCTTTACCTCCTAAACCCCCACTTTAAGACAAGGCCTTGCACTGTAGTATCAGCCTTTTGAATCACAGGATGACTATTCAGGTATGTATCACTATATCCAGTAGGGTCCCTGAAACCTAAGCACACAGCCTAATGGAGGAAGAGACTGGTGAGGGATGGGACTGCTTCTCTCTGTGTGTCTGTCCATCTCTCTCTCTCTCTCTCTCTCTCTCTCTCTCTCTCTCTCTCTCTCTCTCACACACACACACACCACACACACACACACACACACACACACACACACACACACACACACTAATCCTGCGGTCCGTAGCTGTATAAAGAAGCTGTAGTTAGTGCTGCCCAGGGAAGGGTTTATGTATTTGGGAGGGACCTGAAAAACTTGCCTAGGTCGGAAGGATCTGAGTTAGGAGTTGAAGTGGTCTAATGTTTCACTCCTGTGTAATTAAAAAATGAATGCCCCAAACCCTCCAAAGGTCGCTAACATGGAGGCGAACCTAGAGACATCTCCGTCGGCATCAGCACGCAGCCACATTATTAGAAGAAATAACTGCTCACCACATACTCAATTTACTAAGCTCCGAGGAGTTGGAACCGGCTGAGCTTGGCACCATGATTATAGGTATTTTTAAAGCCCCCGGTTCACACGTTCTCCATCATTTACATTGCTCTGTAAATGGAAGTAGATTGTTGGAGGTCGGGTTGCTGTTGTGCCAAGGAAGTAATTTATGTTGCTCTGAGCTGGAGATCTCAACAGAACAAATTTGCAGGGTGGACAGGCAACATGGAAGCCGCTATGATAGTGAAGACAGTAGAGGCTCTGCCTTTGCCTCTGCCTTGAAACCTAAGACACTGAGCCACTTTTTACCCCTTTCTATCTTGTTACTCTTAAAGCCATCTACACTTGCTGGTCTGTGCAGAGCACAGAAATGAGGGTCCTCACTGGTGTGCTTTATAAAACATAGTATAATGCAGTGGGAGGGAGCATCTTGGTGGGCCCGGCCAAGGTATTCCCCTGAGGAATCATCACCATGTGACTGGCCAAGTGCAAAAGGAAGTGTATTGGGGAAGGAAAGGGGACCTGAAAAAGGAGGGGGATGGAGAAGGACAAAAAGAGAGAGGAGAGAGGAAGAGGATGGCCAGGAACTTGTGGGGAAGAGAGAGATGGAGAAAGAGGAGGGGGAGAGGAAAGAGGGAGAAGAAAAGGAGGGGGGAGAGGGGGAGGGAGAGGGGGAGGGAGAGGGGAGAGGTTGGCTAGCACTGGCAAACAGCTGCGCTGCGCAAGCTGTTGCTAGGTAGCTGTTGGGCGGAGCCTAGAGGAATTGCCAACATTACCCAGGGAGATCCAAACCGTTTTGAAATTGTACCTCTATTTACTAAACCATCAGGTTGTCTGGGTGACAGGGCAAAGGAAGGCACTGTCCAGTAGAATAGAGGGCACCCTGTAGGTTCATCCTTGCTTGCTTCAAATTCAAACTTAACTGGGTAATCTTTGTTTCTATTTGTAAAACACATCACCAGTAAACTTTACCACAAAGCCATCAAGTATGAGGGAAGGAGATGCAGCTCAGTCGGTGGGTGGGATGCTTGCCCAGTAAGTGGAAAGCCCTGAGTTCTGTCCCTGGCACCTAGTAAATCAAGCCTTGTGGTACACACCCCTAATCCCAGCACTCACGAGGTGGAGGCAGGAAGATTACAAATTCAAGGTTGTTCTCAGTTACTGATTAAATTGGAAGCCAGCTTTGGCCATGTAAGACTATCTCCTCTCCTCTCTCTCTTCTCCTCTCCTCTCTCTCTTCCCCTCCCCTCCCATCCCCTCCTCTTTCCTTCCCATCTACCCTTTTCTACCCCTCCCCCCTCTACCCTCACCTCCTTTCCTCTATCCTCCCCTTTCCTTCCCTACCCTTTCTTTCTCTGTCTCTGTGTCTTTCTGTCTTTCTCTGTCTTTCTCTGTCTCCGTGTTTCTGTCTCTGTTTCTCTGTATCTCTCCTTATACATGAATGTACAGAGAGTTAAATACATGTCCAGTTGACATGTGTCTTGGTGCTGCAGCCCTAACCCAGCATGCACGAAGCCCTGGGACCTCCTTCACACACCCTTTAAAAGGTGACTTGCACCAGGATGCTCCCGTGTGTGGGTGATTTCCAGACTGTACTTGATTATGTGACCGTTGGTGTCTGAGCAGTTATCCTGGGCTCGCATTCTTGTATCTAAACCAAACAAAGAAGTCACTGGGCCCTCTTGTTACATGTTGGCACAGTATCAGACAGGGACAAGCCATTTGGTGTCTCTGAAGCAAAGAAAAAAAAAAACTAGTCACATCAATCATGTCTTTATTTAAAATCTGTTTTTTTAAACACAGAATTTGTGTGTGTGTATAAATTAAATTTGATTTTCTAAAAGATTGTGTTTAAAAAAAATCTTGCCAGTTTGGCTTGTTTGATTTTCTTTTTTCTACCTGAGAAAGTAAGTACTTTACTTTCTATCAATCTTTACTGTGACCTTTGGTGACTATAAAATGGTCAAGTCTTGCATTATTGATATTTACATTTAAATGCTATTAAATGTTACCAACTCTCTTCCTTGCAGAGTCCCATTAGAAACAGTAACAAGACTTGGCTTACTTTGTCCTAAGAACTGTGCCACACTTTATCTTCTCAGGTCTTAAATGTTATTGAATCCTTACAATTCTCAATGCTTCCAAACCTAGAAACAACTTTCCCAAGAACACACCAAGTAATCAGAAGTGTTGGGGGTTAGAAATTAGAAACTGGGCTTTTGTTTGGCTTGTTTCCTTTCTCCTGTTCATACAATATTGAAAACCCTGAATCCAGGGCAGCTAGGAGCTCCTGCCTGCAGTAAATCTGGACGGCCTCTAGGTGTCGTTCTTAACCAATATTGTATGCTCTGAAAATCCAGCCATAACTCAACCCTCAGAGGAAACCTGGCCTAGCCTGGAAGGTTCTATTCAGGCGAAGGACTCCTGCTTTGAGCTGGGCCACCTCTCCGTGCGCGGGAAAGGCAGGACACTATCAGTGTGTGCCACCTCACTGCACAGACTTCACTCTCAGTGCCCGTGGCTTCTCCCAGCACTTCTCATCCCTCCCTCTTCCCAAAATCTCTGTAGCCCTGGGGTTGGACTTCCCTTCCCCCAGACTCTGATCGCTATGTAACTCAGCCATCTTGGCTACGTGCCCTTAGTCTCTTGGCTCTTGGCTCCCCTCTTGGATCGCTTGCCACCCGCTCCTCATCCCCGAGGGTGGACCAGTTCAGTCTGGACCCTTCCAAATGCCTCTGGTTGTCCTCTCCCTCACATCTATAACAAACTTTGTCTCCCCAGCCACACCTAGGAGTGGTCTTGTCCTCATTTTTCGGTAGTCTAGAATCTCAGATCTACTGGACACTTCCCATGCTGAATGGTTTTGTTCTCAGCTCTGTCTGAAAATTTCCCAGGATGCCAGAATAAGAAAATCTAAAGAAAAAAATTGGCCCTCAGAACTCTTTTCCATACTTAACTGCCTTTTTTTTTTCTTTGCTAAAGCTTTTGCTTGTTTGCTTTCTTATGTGTGCAGAAAAGGCAGGGACTTGTCTTTGAGCCAACAGCATGACCTGACCCAGCAAGAGCTAGGGAGGTTCCTGGACATCTGATTTAAGGTGGTATTCATTCTTGAACACTCACAGGTATAATTTGCCCCGACCTTGTAGGACAGCTGAGGCAGGAGGAGGTGGAAAACACCTATTTAGGTCTCTAGTGTGCCTAGCTGTCAGTGGACTCTGAGCAGAAGGAACTCACAGCTCTTAAAGACTGTTTCTTCTACTGCAGTAATTGGAACCCGGATTTAAGTGCCTCTAACTGCACACTGGGCACAAGACTAATACCCAAGAGCTTTGGGTTGGGACTAACAGTGGTGGCCTTGCTGTGAAGATTAAATAAGGGGGACAATTCTAGGAGCTGGGGACCTAGAATGAAACCTCAGCTGTGATGTTTATTTCAGTACTGTTATTTGAGTGGTTAAATTAATGTTCCCCAGACTTGGGGCTGGGGAGACGACTTAATAAGTAAAACACCTGCCCCCCCCCCCATGAGGATCTCAGTTTGGATCCTGAAGAGGCTGAGTGATAGGTGAAGCTGCACATCTGTAATCCAGTAGCCCTATAGTGAGCTGGGGAGCTGAGAAAGGAGATTTCCCAGAAGTCCATGGGCCTACTAACCCGGCATAAATAGTGCTGGACAAGCAAGAGACTCATTCTCAGCAAAGAACTGTGGCAGATGCACCATGATATGTTCATGCTCCCCACTTATGCACAGGAGAGTGCATGTGCACACACACTCAAAGATAAACCCTCAGCTTTCTAGATCAGAAACGCACACACCCACACAGAGAGCAAGGAGATCAGGAACAGCACCTACTACTTTCCCACACTCTCCAGGCACATGCACTGTGCAACTTACACAGCACCGTTGTGAGTCCTGTACCAAGGAGGAACCTGAGGCCCAGAAGACTAATGCTAGCTCTAGAAACCAGCAAGCACCGAGCCTGGGATAGTCTCCAGGCCAGGTAGTCTGTCTCCAAGACAGCCTGACTTCAAAGCCCACAGCTCTAACCACTACTTTATGAAGACAGTGTTGTCTGTCCAGACACCACCATCAACTCCCTGAAAGGCTTCTCCAGTAATTGAAGGGTGCGGGGATGCCTCTCCCAGCCTGGAGCTCCGGGATTCCTGATGACATCTTTCCAATTGCCCGGCTTTTGATCTTTTTAGGATGCCTATATCTTCTGAGGAAAGGGCAAGCTAGAGAATAAGTTCCCAACAAGGTGTGTGTGTGTGTGTGTGTGTGTGTATGTGTGTGTGTGAGTGAGTGTGTGTGTGCATGTGTGTGTGTACAAAAGCAGGACTACCATTTTCTCCTGCCAGGAAGATAGACTCTTACTGATTCCACAAAGGAGGAAGAGGGTGGGGGTGATTTGAAGACATTTTGTGTCGGGCTAAGATTCTGCTTGGAGTCCAATCTCAGATAAGACTCATTCTTTGTGAGTATCCAGACATGCTGATCTGACTTTCAAAGTGGCTCCTCAGCAACCCCATAAAGAACACGCCATATTTTATTTTATATCACTCCACTGCCCCTGAATCATCAAAACTGGGGGAGGATCAATACATAGTTTCAGTGCTACTAATCAATACTTATTTTGTTCTGCTTATGGGTGCTTGTGACAAGTCTGCATGCTCTGGAGCCGAGAGATTTTATTAACCAGGACAGTTTTAAAATGGGTTTGGTCCATGGGTGAACTCATTCAGCTACTGATAACGAAGTCTAGTGAGAAACCTGCTGAGATTTGGTGACACCCTAGTTACAGGTTATCTCAACCTGTGCTTGAACACAGGCTGACTCTGCTTTTTGTCACTGGAAAATGCAAATTACTCATATTAATTATGAGAGCTGGACTTAGAATATATCACATTTTTCACCAATCCATTGAAGATATGCTTCCAGCCCAAGTATGTCCTTTCTCTCCCTCCTCTCTCTCTCTCTCTCTCTCTCTCTCTCTCTCTCTCTCTCTCTCTCTCTCTCTCGGTCTCACTGGTCTTCAATTTGGAATCCTCTTGCTTTAGTGTCCTGGGAGCTAGGATTATAGGTACAGGCTACTACAATGGACAGCGAAAGAAAATTTCATATAGGATTTTTAATAATTTTATGTAGGAAGCAAAGGTTTGTGGTCTGGAGTGTTTTATTTGTGGCTTTAGGTTGGTGTTCAAAAAAGTCAAATTATAAAGGGATAACATCTCAAATGTAAATACAGAGTATCTAATAAAAAAAGTAAAGAAAAAGCTTCATGTTCTGGAGGGGTGGGGAGGCTGAAGGGACCGCTCAGTGCTTAAGGGCACTTGCTGCTCTTGCACATGACCTGGTTTTAGGTCCCAGCAACCACATGGGGTAGTCAACAGCCTGTAACTCCAATGCCAGAAATTTCATGCTCTGTTCTGGCCCTCTAAATGTACCTGCATGCATGTAGCATACATATACATACATATATGTGTATATATATAAATATGTATATATATAGACACTCAGGTGCACACACACAAACACATAAAATAAAACAATGAAATCGTCTTTTAAAAAACGTTTTGGGTTTTAGTCATTTCTGGATTTTTGTGTTAATCTCTCGGTAGCTCAGGACACAGCATTTGGCTAGTATTTTTTAACTTTCTCCGGTACTCAGGTACTATGTTGTAACATGGAGATGCCAAGTGTACCTCAGCCTGTTGGGACAAAATGAGGACTGCACACAAAGCTCTTTGGCATGCCAGACTGGCTTCTTTCTGTCCAGCTAGAAGTGAGAAAGCCTAAGCACCTCTTTCTACCCCAGGTGGCACCTGCCTGGGGTTGAAAGGGAGGCAGAGCAGAACAAGACTGGGGGACCTCAGAGGAGGGACAATAGGGTTAAAAGAGAGAAGATAGCGAGCTGCCAAATTTCATATTTATGTAGCCCAAGTTGCCCTCAAACTCACTATGTAGTTGAAGGAGGCCTTAAATCCCCACCCCCCATGTTCCTCTTGCCTCTACTTCCCAGTACGGGGATTATGGGTAAGTCCCCCCACCTCAGCCAGTTGAAGCATGCTGCTGGGGATAGACTCGAAGACTGTTCATGCTAGGCAAGTGCTCTACAAATTGAGGCATATCCCCAGCCTGCTCTGGCACACTGAGCTTTTGAAGGGGGAGGTAAGTGTCTTGTTCCGTACAGGGTTAGTCTGTGTCACAAAGTGTTTTCTCCAGCAAAGGGCTGCAGCTCCAATGCACTTTAAGATTATAAAGGACAGTGATGACTAACCTTATCAATAAGCATGAGTGAGCCAGGCAGTGGTGGTGCCCACCTTTAATCCCAGCATTTGGGAGGCAGAGGCAGCCAGATCTCTGAGTTTGAGAGCAGCCTACTCTAGAGAGACAGGGCACGGGGTGAGAGGAAGTAGGAGGGGGAGGGGAAGGGGGAGAGGGAAGGGGAGGGAGAGAGGGAGGAGAGGGTGAGGGGAAGGGGAAGGGAGATGGAGAGATATCCAGGGTTACACAGAGAGCCTCTGTCTTTAAAAACAAAGTCATGGATGAATGTTTATTCCCAGGTCAGTGATCCTGGGAGGAGGGTCTAAAAATGCCTGCAGGAAGTCATCAAGGTGTCTAGAAGCAGGGTCAGTATTCAGACACTGGCTCGACTGAGGAGGAGTTTGCTTTTGGGACAAGTCTCATTATTTCTCCCAGGCTGGTCTCCTGGGCTAACGGAATCCTGCCAAGGCTCCTCAGCTACAAGGACTGTAGGCATGTACCACCATGCCCAGCGATGGCGTGGCCTTATGTCTGTCAAGGCTAACAGTAAACACCAGTGTATATTTCCGGATCTCTATTAATCAACTAGTGATTTGTGTTTTGGGATTAATTTTCTCATAATAATTCAGTTTATTTCACCTTACAAGTCTGTAGCTTCACAATGTATTGGAAAATTTAAAAACATGTATTTTACCATTGACAATTGGAGATGCACCATAGCACAATGTAATGGAAACTTAATAATATTATTCTAATTCTGAAAACCCAGGACCAATATTAGGAAACTCTTTAGTTTAAACCCCAGTTCCTAAGAACAGGCCAGACTAGTAGTTTAAAATGATTCCGGAATTTTTATTGCTTTTCACATTTGTTAGTTCCTGAGTACAAAGGAAAATTTTATTTTATTTTTTTCAAGTATAGAAAAGCAGAGCAAACATCAAGGGAGGTTAGTCTCTTTATTAAATTCACCTTATATATCTGTTTATTTATTTTTATGTGTATGACTGTATGTATGTATGTGTGCCATGCGCACACATTATATATATGTATATATATGTATATATATGTATATGTATATGTATATGTATATATATATATATATATATATATATAAACACACACACATATATATATACACACACACACAAGCCAGAGAGGGTGCTGGGTCCCCTGGGACTGGAGTTACAGATGCTTGTGAGCTGCCATGTGAATGCTGGGAATAAAACCCAGGTCTTCGAGGGGAGTAGCCAGTGCTCTTAACCATTGAGTCATTTCTCCAGACGAAGATATGCATATTTGTGAGGCAGATCAATATGCACTGAGAGGGAGTGAGCCCCAAGACATATATAATAATATATGTAATACATAAAATATATTATTTAACAGTATATGTTATATAACAATACATATTATATTATAGAGAATATATATTTATTATATATTGTGTAATATAATATAATATATAATGACTTAAATGCTGTATCAATTATAAAATAATCATATGATATAGTCTAATATTGAATTATATTATTATACAACATGATATATATATAATATATATTATAAAGGGTATAGGGAGAGATACTTGTAACAATGCTAGATTTTATAACAAATTTTAGGCATAGAAACTTTTCCAAGTTACGGGGCTAGAGCTGTCTCTGCAGTTGAGAGTGTGTATTAGTTTCTTTTCCATTGCTGTGATGAAATATCACGGACAAAAGTGACTCGTGAGAAGATTCATCAATCTGCAATTCCAGGTCTGGAGCAGACAGTGGTGGGAGGCATGGCGGACAGTGGTGGGAGGAAGGCATGGCGGACAGTGGTGGGGAGGGAGGCATGGCGGACAGTGGTGGGAGGGAGGCATGGCGGACAGTGGTGGGGAGGAAGGCATGGCGGACAGTGGTGGGGAGGAAGGCATGGCGGACAGTGGTGGGGAGGAAGGCATGGCAGACAGTGGTGGGAGGAAGGCATGGCGGACAGTGGTGGGGAGGAAGGCATGGCGGACAGTGGTGGGGAGGAAGGCATGGCGGACAGTGGTGGGAGGAAGGCATGGCGGACAGTGGTGGGGAGGAAGGCATGGCGGACAGTGGTGGGGAGGAAGGCATGGTGGACAGTGGTGGGAGGAAGGCATGGCGGACAGTGGTGGGGAGGCATGGCGGACAGTGGTGAGAGGCATGGCGGACAGTGGTGGGAGGAAGGCATGCCTTCAGAAGCAGGAATCTGGCTGGATACATTTTCATCCACACAAGAAACAAAGAAAAGAGGAGGTAGGGAGAGGCTATAGATCCTCAAAACCTTTCTCCAATCCCTTCTGTCAGCTAGGCTCTGCCTCCTAATGTTCCACTACTTCCCCATACAGCGCCCTAAGCAGGGAAGTTCAAAGACATTTCTCTTCTGAACCACCACAGAGTGACTGCTTCTTCTCCACAGGACCTGAGTAATTCCAGTCAAGCACCCACCCTGGCTGGGCTCACCACCTCTTGTAACTCTAGTTCCTGGGGATCTGACACCTTCTTCTATCCTCTGGGCAACACTTGCAGGATATGATAACATGCTATATGTATTTCAAAAGCCTTCTATGGCTAGAGAAATTGTGTGTGTGTGTGTGTGTGTGTGTGTGTGTGTGTGTGTGTGTGAAGAATAGAATGGGAACATATTGAAAATTTGCCTTTATCTGCTTTTGCTTTTGAGTAATTTCCACCAAAGACAGATGTGGTGCTGTGGCAGACCTGAAGTGCTTCCATGTGGAAGCTAAGTTCTCCTCTTTCTTTCAATATTATATTTGTGGTTCTGAGCACATCCCTTTTTGAGCAGGAAAGGGGGCTTTCGTATAGGATACATGCTCAGAAATAGTCATATGTGTTTTCTTACATTTCATTTCCAGCCCAACTCTCTCCAATAAACAGGGTAAGGCAGAAACTGAAATGCCTTCCTCTATTGAAAGGGTTTGTTTTAAAAACAAAGATGAACTAGTCATTATCAATGAGTTAAGATTTTCAAACCTAAATCCTAAAAGTTCCCATCAATCATTTTCAGTGAAGTGATTAACGACCACATTCAATCAATTCCAAGACACCTTATCCTGAGGCACAGCAGTGGGCTGGGGTATATGGCAGTGGTTGAGAATCTGGGTAGTGTGTCTGCAAGGACCTAGATTCAAACCCAACACTAAAACACAGAACAAAACAATACTTTATGTATTGATAAGAAATAAAGCAATCAAACAACCAAATTCAAAACCCAAACCATGGCTAATTTCAATAGAACATGATGAAAATATAAACCTCCATTTTTTGATTTAAGTATGAAAAAATGCGTATCTTAGAATCAACAAAACCTTATAATATTAAGTGCGTACTTGTATCTTGCCCACTGTCCTTGAAATGGAGCATTTTATACTGCCTCTTGTGTACCCCAAAGATGAACACAAGCTCTCAAACACATGTCAGTAGCATACTGTCAGTTTATTGACCTACATAAAAAAATAATAGGTCTCAAAAAGTCAAAACAGTGAAAGAATATGCAAAAGGCAATTTCCAATTCCAGGAGGCTATACAAATATGCAAAAAGGAATAAGTTATTATTTTTTTAACTTGTGTCTTTTTTTCCAAAAAAAATGTCCCCGAACTTCATTTCTAATGATACAAATGACAGACCAAATCATTTTTATGTATATATTACATGCTTTGGAATACAAGTAGAAAATGTTCCAGAAAAGTTGTTGAGAAATGTCTCTATTCACAATATGAACAAGAAACTCGTATAAAAGGGAGAGAAGGGAGCACCTTTTGTGAGACTGTGAAGCCAATAGACAAAGAACAAGGCTGCTCTAGAGGCAAGCAGAGTTCTATGTACAAGCCTACGCTAATGAGTTCCTCCAGGGGGTATGAGGTAGTTTAATCCTCATAATTCAATCTCATGCAGCTTGGAGTAAATTCTTTTCTTCCAATCTCAGCTTGTCACTTTGTGACTCGGATTTACTTCTGGAGTTGAGATCGTAGGCTTCATTTTCTACGGTTCACCACTTTAAGGCACACTATTCATCTACGGTGATTCGGGTTGGCTTTGTCCCCTGGCATCCTTTCTGCTGGCATCTCCAAACACTTTTTCAAATAAACTTGCCACCTTGAGCCTACCATTCAGATGACAGGCAAGGCAGAGGGTTACCAGTCCGAGCAGGGATTGGTGGCATGTACCTTAAGAACGTTCTCCAAGCAGAGCTGACCAGTTTACTTCATTTCCTCAAGATGGCTACCATTAAGTTATAGTACAGGGTGCTACAGCAGTCAGAAGGCTAGAATCCATATTAGGGTGCTTATGAAAAACGTCACTTTGTAATAGCCTAAAACATTTACACTCATTCAGAACTTCACAAAAATCTGACTTTCTCTTCAAGTAAGTTTCCAATACTGTCTAAATTGTCCTCATCTGTTTGTAGAAACAGTGTGTTCAAACCCCGTGAAGGTGAGCCACGATTCAGGAGCTTCTGGGTTCCCTCTCTCAGCATTCTGAACTGTGCTTTGAAATCTCCCATCTTCCTCTCCAATGGGACAAACTCCCTGACCGTCTTCCCAGTTTCAAGGCTTGCCATTGACAATTGTTATTCCCTTCATAAGAGCTCTCTGTGGGTCAAGGCTTCGTGCAGGTCCTCTTGACAAGAGTGGGATCTGACTTTGTGGTGGGCTAGTACCCAGAGTCTGGAAGGCAAGTCCTCATCAGGGGCTTTGTGGGGCTTACTGTGTGTGGTTCACTTTCAAACCACATTTAAGTCTTGTCTTCGACCTTTGATGCCTTTCATTTCTAAAGCCTTCTAGAAGACTTTGCAAGGCACACTAGTGTGAGAACTCGCAGTGCTTGGTCAGCAGCTCCAGCTGCATTCAGACTAATGTTCCAGGCTTGGAGTCTTCGTGCCAAAAGAGCCTCTGTTCACTACTCTCCAGGTTGTCTTCCAGCTGGTTTCCATCTGTACCGTCCAGTGGAGTGGTCTCTGCATACTGTCTGTTAAAGGGAACCAGGAAAGTTACTACCCAGATCTATTTCACTCCCTCAGTACAAACAGTTCAACAGCTTAGAGGAAAGAACTGTTAAAAAAAATTCCAGAACCTAAGACAGGAGGGGAAAAAGTGCATACTCCGTTCGTAGCACAGTGAAGCATTGTCTGTCAGGCACATAAAAGATCGTTGGACTCTCAGGAGAGTTCTACCTTTGTTTAACTTTCATTTACTATTGATTAGAGCCAAGAAGGTATTAAGTTACATGTTAACTTAAAGGCGTTTGTCTGGGAGAAATACAAACGTATCCTTTTGTAGAAGAAAGTGTTTCAGGTTTATGGTGCCATTGTGCCTGATTTGGTATAGAAACCGACAATCTTAGCCCAGTGTTTCCTTTTATTGTTTTGAATCCCCTTTAAAGAAGCACAGCTAGTTTTCTTAACTATCATAAAAAAGCGAATCTTTGACATATGCTTGCTTCTTAATTTCTTAAATAATCACATTTTAACTAAAAAAATGAAAGGCCTAATTTAGATAACTCTTCTAATTAAAAAAATAAATTATGTGCTTTTCTCAGGAGGAAGATAAACACTTAAAAGCCTGCGGGGATAGTTTGGGATATCTATCATATTCCAAGGGTTTATGAGCCAAATATAAATTGTCAATGACCCAGGGAATTGCATCATATACACATTTTGGTCTGAACACTGCTGGGGGATGGGGGTGGGTGGCAGACATATTTGGATGGTATATTCAAACAAGCACAGTTTAGCATACAAACAGTTCGGTTAAGTAAATCAGTTCTTTAACAGAAGGTTAAAAAGAGGTTAGACAGTTAGTAGACTTTTGTTTTCAATTCCAAAGTCTTTAGTGAAGCTGAATTATAAAGTCTTTGGAAGGGGAGCTCTGGGAACAAATACTATGTAAATTCAGGATTTTTAGTGTTTTCAGGAAATATCAAAGCCAAGTCAGATTTCACAACCTCACACGGCAGCCAGGAGAGGCAGAAGTCCTGCTGTAGAGAAAGAAGCAATGGGCAGAGCGTAGCTGTACTTACTACGGCTGGCTACACTGAGCAAGACAGAGCTTAATACTGATCTCACTTCTGGAACCACAGCCATCCTCTCCGACAGAGGGCCTCCACTGTGATTGTTCCTAGTGATGGGGGAAGTTAGACAGGAATGGGAAAGGGAGAGGAAGACAGGAAGTGAAAGAAAACAAATTCATCTTGAAACTGTAGCAGCTGAGCTGATTTGTGGGCTTGGGGGAGTTCACCAGTACCAAGTTTATCAAATTCTACTGGAAAAAAAGTTGCCAATAAAAACTCCTAGCTTGGGCTGGAGAGATGGTTCAGTGGTTAAGAGCACTGACTGATCTTCCAGAGGTCCCGAGTTCGATTCCCAGAAACCATATGGTGGCTCACAACTATCTGTAATGGGGATCTGATGCCCTCTTCTGGTGTGTCTGAGGACAAAGACAGCATACCCACATACATGAAATCAATAAATAAATCTTAAAACAAACAAACAAACAAAAACTCCTAGCTTTCTGTAAATAACATCTTATTTAAAAAAAAAAAAAAACCCACTCAAATGTTGCTGAGCTTTTTAAGTCTTTAGTGTGGACAATCAAGAGTTATTTCTTTTACATTATTTAATTTATTATGAAATTTATTTTGTCTCTCACTGCTACAAATTTGTGGGCAATCCCCTTGCCTTAGCCTCTTAAGAGCATCACGGCAGCCTTAAAAACATATTCACATAAAAATTCATCATGCAGTCTAAAGGCAAATTTATGAAACTTTATGATTTTTGTGTTTGGCTTATTAAAATGAATTATATTAAGATAATCAGATTGTATCATAATTTTTAAAGATTCTACTTATGATATGGTTGAAATATATGCTTCTGCTTTTTCTGTGGCATAAATGCTGCCCATTCATCTGAAAAGGGGGAATTTACAAAACACACTTTTAGCTAGGTGGTGGTCATCCCAGCACTCAGGAGACAGAAACAGGTGGATCTCTGAATTAAAGACCAGCTTAGTCTACAACGCAAGTTTTAGGACAGCCAGGGCTACACAGAGAAACCATGTCTTAAAAAATGCAGATCGACCAAACAACCAGCCAAACAAAAAGTTTAAGTACACAGAAATGTATTTTCATGATATCAAAATTTTTTAGAATGAGATGTATAATTTCATAATAATACAAAATGCAAGACTGAATTTACTATGTCGTTATGATCAAGTTAGAATGGACAGAGGGGAGCAGAGAAATGTGCCAAATGTCGGTGCCCTTGTTTCTGGTTGGTAAGATCACAGCTCTGCTGTCATCTTTCTAGTTCTTCATTGTTTCCCACAACGACTGTCCGTGAGTGCTAACACCCCACCCGAGCCACAATGGAACTTTAAATAGCTTCCCAGTTCCTGCACACCATGTCCCCTTTGACACCAGCCTCCTCTGCCCAGTCATCTGGGTCTTACTGAAATACATAGGCAGACTTGGTAAAAATAGATTTTCTTCTCAGAATGTTTAGCAGTTCCTGGATTCAGTGAAAATGGTGTTAAAGTTATCGGAGCTGTCTTGTGCACTGAATCAGCAGAAAGGAGAGAAACACTGTCCAAACACGAAAAGTATTTGCAAACATATTAACTTTGTTGAAGGAGTTTAGCTCAAATTTGGGGGCTTGTGATTTGGATCCTGCTGCAAACTCATTTTAAAGCATTATTTATACAAGTCCCAGCCCGCTGACGTCCTATGAAGTACAGTTTCACCAAAAGTCTATTTTGAGCACACCCTTTGTTGAGTTGAGACAATTGGCTTAATATTTCAAGCCAAGAAAAACTCCACGGAATGTGGGGAAGAAAAACAAGGACGGGGGTGGGGGGGAGAGGGGAGAGTGAGTGAACACTTCCAATTAGCTCTGAACACCAACTGCCTCCGCAGGGAGCTGCTGCCCTGCCCCCTTCACCAGCAGACATACAGACTGCAGCCTCTACATCAAGAGCCAGTTTAAAAAAACAAAAACAAAAACCTGGAAAATGTGTGTCTTCACAGCACTGTGGGTGAGGACAGGAGAGGAAGGAATGAATCTGCAGAAGAATTCATTTAATAAGCCTGAGATGATACAACAGTCATTGCTCCATCCACCTGCCTGTCGTCTATGCCAGGGGAGTCACGTGTTCATTGGAAGAAGCTCCGGCCCTTTAGAGTCACACTGTACTGCACTGTGCCTGTGTGTTCCCTTCGCTGAAACAAGGGACTACTTCAGAAGACAAACAGGACAGCTGACTGTGTCCACTGTGTCTCAGAGAACACAAAATACAGCAAGTGGTGAAATCCAACTCAGCAACTGTTGGCTAGACTTTAGTACAAATATTTTTACTGGGGGACAGGGTTTTTTTTCCCCCCCTTGCAGGTTTTCTCTTTTCCAGAAAAGACTTAAATGGACATCACTCACAATACAGTTTTAAGCACACCCTTAAAACAGATGAGCAAGAGAAGCCCAGCTTTGAGACTAAGATTTTAAAGGATACAGCTGTAAGGACAGGGCTGAATTTGGGTGAGCTAGATGGAGCTCGGGAAACGTTAACATCCGGTTAAGCCGTTTAGCTTTGTCCTCAAAGTGTGGACACAGAACAGCTGACAGTTAGAGGAACGAACACAGCCATTTCCCAGTAACACATTATTTACTGAATAAGGTGACAGCTGGGTTGGGCCTGTAGGCTCTTGTTTACCAAATCCCACCTTACACCTCTTCACAGTCAGACTGCAGTGTAGGAACCAGGCATCCTTCAAAGAGGACCAGGCTCCGAAAACCTGGCCAACGCTTTCTCACCTGCTTGGAGAAGGCAGGGGATTGTAGACGTTGCCGTAGTAGCTGGTGTACGGAGGATGCACTGGGTTTTCGTATTCAGAAAGCCCAATGGTTAACTGGGTCCTCCAGTTCCCAGAAGCGTTTGTAGAAGACACTAGAAATAAGAACGGGAAGGGAGTGAATATTAGTTGAAATATTCCAAGGCAAATCTGTTCAGGTTAGTCACACTGTGTGTAGAGCCGGGTTTAGCTTTGTATTTGCCCCTGCTGGGGATGGGTCTAGGCCTTGCCCTCGCTCTACCCATGGAGAGACCCCTATCTGAGCCAGAATTTGCAATCAGTTCACACTTGAGCTTAGCCAAAGGCCGAGAAGCAATTGCAATCAGCTCACTTTGCTGGGTTAATCAATGGCTGAGTGACTTGGGCAAATAGCTTCTTCTTTCTAAGCTTTGGTTTCCTTATGTGTGAAGAAGATAATGGCCTAAGTACATTCTCCGTGGTTGCAGCGTCAGGACTGAAGCTAATTATGAGCATGTTTAGCCTAGTATAGAACAAAGACTCACGACACGGGAAGTATTACTATTAACAGGAGTTAGGCTAAAGGGAAGACAGAAAAAAAAAAAAACCAAACCTCAATAACACACATTTTTAAGTAGCCCAGAAGAAAAAGGAAGAGGATGCTCATAGAGGGAGGGAACTTTGCCACCTGAGCTTCAGATCTGACCAGATGGGACTTGAGGGTAGGTGGAGAGCTCTGTGGAGGAACAGCATTGAGACTGGACTGCCGAAAGTAACACTGGCCACTGGCAAGTCAGGACATTTTCTGCTATTGAATAAAAGGGGGTTGGGCGAGAAGCTATCAGAAGGCAGAAGAGGCTAGTTTTGCAGAAGGGTGGAACCAGGAGAGGACAAGGGTACAGTTTGGAAGCCGAGCCCAATTGAAAGAATGTCACTGGGCATCACTGGGTTTCTGCTCTCCTCATTGTAAAACCAGTCCTGCCCCATGCCTGCTCAACAGCCATGTGTGTATCCAAGCCTCATACAGACAGCCCTGGTCACGGTTCTTCCTGGTCACTGACCTCTTTCCACACCCACAAGCCACAGGCGATCACCACTGACAAACTTCAAAATGTGTCTGTGGCTGTAATGCCGCTTGATTTATACTGACAGATGTAGGGTCCTTGCGCAGGGTTTCCAAGACAGAGCACCAAGTGGAGGGCTCTGAAGTTTGGGGGTCCTACTCTTAGTGTAGGGACAGAAGCCTTTGTCACCTGCCAGCCTAGGAAATTGGCAGTCATTCAAACTCTCTATCTAAACCAGAGTCACCTTACCTGCAAAATAAGAACAACACACCCAACTATAGCACTCACCCTACAGCCCTGCTGTTCCCATTGAAAGTGCACCCTGGCATAGAGCTGCTCAGAAAAGGTGGCTCTCATCACTCCTAAAACTGAGTCACCATGAAGCCTTCAGGTGGTTCAAAATCTGACTAACCAGAAACAGGAAATGTAGCTCTCCATGTGAATGATTCGGGCCTGTAGAAATACATCTCTAGAGCTATAAAGTAGGGGCAGGAACATTCCAGAAGGGATTTCCGGGAGCCTTGATTTCATCCATTTAATTCTTTGTAAAGGATGCTCTTAGCCAGGTGTGGTAGGGCAGGAACGGGAGAGGCCTTATGAGTTTGAGGCCAGCCCAGGATGTACTGTAAGATCCTATCTTAAAACACCAAGGGGGGGTGGGGTGAGGAGGAATGCTCTGGGTGGTACAGTCAGCAGAACTGATACCAGGTCTGAACCAGGAAGTATTATCTCCGTTTTCACCCTTGCCCTAGATACAAAGCCAACAGCCAAGGCAAGTCAAGGGTTTTGAATCACACCTAGTTTCCTCTGGGTGTCCCCCCCGCCCCCAGCTCTGTGCACCAAAAGCCATTCACAAGAATTTCCAGATCCCCTGCTTGCTTTTATTCCTGGAGAGCTCTGTCCAGATGTAGCCTGTGGAAGCTTTTTATTCTTCACCCTGAACTTTAAGGAAGTTCAGGTGTCCTCTGAGCAAGACAGATGTCCTCTAGATCAGAGCCATAAACCACAAGAAACAGTGATAGAAGCCTCTTCCTGTGCTGATGTGGTCAAAGGTGGGCTAATCCTAGAGGAAGTCCAGGCCATAGAAATCGTAATAAAATAGAACCCAAGCAGAAGTCTCTATGGCAATGTCTCTTGCCAGCAATCTTGTGAATCTCAAAGATACAGTTCATTCTTGTATTTTTACAAGCTTGGGAATTCCCACTCATGTTTCAGGGAGGCAGCAAACCTCAGGACCCAGGTTTTTGTTTAGTTTAAGAATTTATGCATTTCTCCAAATCATACATTCCTTCAGTTGCTGACTACACCCCAAACTTGTGGAGGCCGGAGGTTCCTTCCGCGCTGAGCTCTCACTATGGTGGTTAGAGCAGTCCTCAGCTCCTATTTCTCCAAATGACTTAGAACAGGTGAGAGTGCTCATCACGTACCCTGCAAATGTGAGCAGAGGGCGTAGCCGGACCCCACATAAGGGCTAGAAAGAGAATGCTTTCGCTCATCAAAATTAGCCACCAAAATCCCTGGAGTTTTCAGTGATGATGGTGGGCTTGGAATCAGGTTTTCAAGCACCCCAGGCAAACACTGAGCTATGACCCCAGCCCCACAAATTCCTAACATTAGCAATTCAGTAAAGAATCTTTAGGTTTATCACGTCTTGGCCAATGGGAAGGGATGTGAGATTCTTAAGGCCTTCTGGCTAACCTTATGTATCCCTTAATTCTTTCAAAATGTCAAACTCCAATGATGAGAATTTGTTTAAGGGATGTGGCTATCAACATGAGATGAAGACAGCACAAAGCTGGAGCAAGTACCAACACAGGACAGCGCACAGACTAGGCCCTCCCCGTGTGTCGTCTGTGAAAGCTGTTCAAGTTGACAGTTCCTATTCCAGGTCCACTTAATGGCCACTACTCTGAATGACCTGGGGGACTAATTTATGACAGGAGTGGTTTGGAGTGGGTAAGGAGCATGATATGGATGATCACATGGTCCCTAGAGTGATGTGATTCCCCCAGCATCTTACCTGAAGAGTAGGAAGATGCTCGACTGCTTGGAGAACAGGGGACCTGGAGCCCTGCAAACCCCAGGCACCTCTGCGATCCTCTGTCTGAGTCAAAGCTAGTCTGTGGGCTATGCCCCTGATCTTTTTGTCCAGAAGCCCGCTGGTACCAGCCACGCAGGTGCTCAGCAACTAAGGCCTTGTGGATGTTTTTGGTGATGTGCTCAGATTTCACGGCAGCCTTCCTCGGCAGCCGGAGAGTTGCATAAGGGTTATGGGGTACACGGTCTGCCTCCTCCTCATGGAAAGACCGGCTGTAGTCCCTCTGGCGGTCATACCCATAGTGAGCTGAGGAGCGGTAAGAAGGATTGACGCTGTACTGTCCCTCAGTGTCATTCTCGTAGACGTAGCCACCGCTGTAATACAGGTCGCACTCTGCGTACGGTGGATATCCAGTAATATAGTAACCAGAAGGGGGCGGGTCCAGACCTTTGGAGTAGACACCATTCCTCAAGGTATCCTTTTGTGCTAGGTTGGGCATGCTTCCTGAATTGGAAGTAGAAACACTGTGCTTCTTGGACCTCCTCCTCCCCCTGGCACGGGTGTCTAGGGTCTGGGTGGTGTAGTAAGGACCGGCAGCAGGCGTCACACAGTAGTACTCGGAGCTTGACTGGCTGGTATACGAAGACCCGTCGTCGAGGATCTCCGTGCTGCTGCTTCGCTGGGATTTGGAAAGGGTGAAAAATGGCTTATCACTGTCCATCTCGGAGAGCAGGTGGGACTGGGACTCCAGGCTTCCGCTCCGCTGGCGGCAGTGTTGAGGTGAGGAGTTAGGTCTGAAGGGACAGAAGGGGAGGTGAATGAATCAGAAGAGGGACCCAAGGGAGAGAGGACATTAGGCTGACGGCTGGGGGATGGCTCCACAGTGGTGTGTGTGCTGGGGAGCCTGTAATAGACACTAGGGAGGTGGTGACAGGCAGATCGCTGAAGCTTGCTAGACTCCAGGTTCAACGGAAGACTTTATTTAAAAAAAAAAAAAAGGTGAGGGTTGCTTGAGTACCCCATGTTGACCTCTGGTGGCCACATACATGTACACTCAATTACACGAGCACCCACACACATGCGCACATATAGAAACCCAGGCGACACGGAAAAGAACATGTCGAGTTGATTTGTAACCTCTAAACCCAATAGGGTTCATAACAGAGTCCACCCGTTCACACCATGCACCAGTTCACAGGTAACATCATCACGGCATCAGGGAAGAACAGGTCCTGTTATTGTGCAAGCCAAACCCTTTCCTGAGGCTAGAGAAGATGTCTGTGATGGAATGCAGCCTGCATTAACCTGGAAGATGCCTTCCAATAGGTCTTTGGAGGCTTCTCGTCTCACGTGACATTCAGTTACATAAGAGTGGGAGAGAGGGAGGCCAGGTGGAGTGGAGCCTGGACCTAAGGCAGCAATACCGGCTGAGCCACGGCATAGCTGTCAGCTGTAAGTCGGGGCAGGATAGTTAACATCTCTGTTTTGCTTCTGTGTTTGTAAAATGAGATGAAAATGGTCCCTGATATGCACTTCATAACAGGCTTCCATGGGCACTAACTCAAGTAGCATAAAAAAGACTTTACAGGGCTGAGGTTACCATTTAGTAGTGCTTGTCTGGCAAGCGTGAAGCCCTGGGTTAGACCTTGGCAGCATGTAAGCCAGGTGCAGTGGTATAATCTGTAGTCCAGCACTGGCATGGTGGAGGCAGGAGGATGAGAAATTCAAAGTTACTCTTGGCTATATAGTGAGTTCAGAGTCAACTTGAACTATAAGAAATGGTGCCAAATAAGCACCTTTTAAAAATAAAAGAAGGGTTAAGAGCACTGACTGCTCTTCCAGGGGTCCTGAGTTCAATTCTCAGCATCCATATGATGGCTCACAACCATCTGAAACAGGATCTGATTCCCTCTTCTTGTGTGTGTGGAGACAGAACACTCATATATACGTATATGTATATATATATACAAATATATACATATATATATACACACACACATATTTTTTAAAGAAAAAATAAATAAAAGAAAGTGAAAGTGAAAACATTTAGGCAGAACTCTGCAAAAACCCCACTGCGCTCACCCTCCGCCTTCCCCGTGAGGAGGAGTGTTACTACCCAGTGGGAAAACTGAAGTACTAAGAACCCAATCTATACCTGGAGGAATTGAGTACATGGTCTTTGCTGACCAATTAGAAACTATAAGTTAGCAGGAAATGGGTTAGAACGTGTCAGGGTGACCACTGCAGAAAGTCACGTTAAAAGATTTAGAAAGGCAGCAAAGGCAAGTCAGACACTCAAGCCCAAACGGACGGTGATGAAGCTGAGGAGATAAAGTGCTTACTCCAGGTGGCTGCTGCTGTAGGCATTCCGAGTCAGGACTGGCGTGGTGGGCATGCTCCGTCCTCCCTGGGGCCGCCTCTCTAGTGTCTTGTAAGGGCTGCTGTGGGTGGACAGCATTTCTCTGCGATTACAAAAGCATTGAAGAAATGATGAGTCTCTGCAGACGCCTGGCGGACTTGTCACGCGTTCATATGGAGCTCACTGGGAAGTGGTTGGAGAGAGTGCTTGGGGGAGGATGGGAAGAGCATCCTGAGGGGTCCTGGATGGCGACTAGTGGAAGTGCGTGTGGTCTGGCTCTCTGAGGTCACAGTAGGAGGATACTCAATAGGACCGACTGAGACAAGTAAGTGAGGCCTGACAAACGCTTCTATCAAGCCTCGTAGTGACATGTATGCAGTGTGGAAGAGTGGATGTGGCCTTCCATCAAACCTAATGTAGTACAAAATGAAGTGCAGAAGTACAGAATAAAGATTTGGGTACCCATAATGTGAGACTGTACTCACAACATGATTTTCCCCACTAACTGTATATACTTACAAATAACTATATTTTTAAAAAGAGGCCTTAACTTTGTAGTTTAAAATTTTACTTAAAAATTGAAGTTGCACATAAAATTTTCATATTGCTAAAGATCTATTTATACTGGTCCCAAATTTTATTGTTAATTAATTCATTGTTTTAGTCTTAGTTTTGACGACAGGATCTCTCTTGGTAGCCTGGACTGACTTTCAGGCTATCCTCAGACTTATAGTGATCCTTCTTCAGACTTCTGAGGTCACCCCAACAGGCATACATCACAGTGCAGGGCTCTACAATGTCACTTCAATGAATTCATGGCTATTCTACCATGTGATTTTATGATAATTTATTTAAACAGTCCACAAGTTGACGGTTTCTTTAGAGTCAAGGTTATAAAATTAAACTCTGAAATCTTAGGCCTTCAGGAATTTGACCTGAAAGTCTAACAGAGGCACAAAGGTTGGATGCTTGCCTTGTAACCTGGGGGTTTGCTAGAAAGTGATGGAAACTTGGGGTGGGGCAAGTGGGACAAAGTTAGGACATTGGAAACTCCCCTGGAAGGTGTAAATTGGGATCTGCTACTTCCTGTCTTTCTCTGATTCTCAGTTACCCCAAGGTGAGGACTCTGATCTATCTCATATGGTCCCCAATACGATGCTCCCCTAAACATACACCCAAAAGGAAAGGGGCCAGGTAATTGTGGCTGCAAACCTCTTGAAGCCACAAGCTTCTAATGGGTTGCTTGTTTTAGCTATTTTGTTTATTGTAAGAGCTGGCTAACATCATTCCCCAATGTCCAGCATGAAAGTCCTTGTAACTGGATATAAGTCACACAGACTTTAATACCAAGGATAGAGTTAAGGACCTTTTCAAAAGCCTTCTTACGAACACTCCCACACAGCTGGGGAGTGGTGGCACATGCCTTTAATCCCAGCACCAATCCAGGCACTCAGGAGACTGAACCATGTGAATCTGAGGGTGTGAGACCAGCCTGGTCTATAGAGGAAGTTCCAGAACAACCAGGGCTACACAGAGAAACCCTCACTTGAAAAACCAACCACCAAACAAACAAACAAAACCCAAAAGCTAACAAAAGACCCAAACCCCAAACCAATCCACCAAACAAAATAACTAAAACCAACTAACCAACCAAATAAACAAAATCCTCAAACCAACCAAATAACCAAACAACCCCCCCCCCACTGTAAACAATAAATCTCTGGGTTGGTTTCCTTGTCTTGGTTTCATAATCTCATAAAAGAACAACCTACGGAGGAAGAAGTAACAAGAGTTTTAGAGAAGGCCCTTCTTAGCTTCAGGGTACCAACCTTGAAAATGACAGCCACCCACCTGGACTGCCTGGTGTCCACGAACTGCTCATTGATGGAGGATTTTCTGAAGTGGATCCGCTCAATGCCGAGAGACTTGGGGGGTAAAATTCTTGGAGAATGAGGTACTGAACTTGGTCGCTGCCCAGCAAGGGTGAAGGAGTCATTGGCTAAAACAAGTCAAGCAGCAATGAGAGCTTGGAGGGTCACATGAACAATGGCTCTTCTCAAGGCAATGATTGTAGGAATGTGTAGTCGGGATGCGCACACTTTGTAGAATTAAGTTTTATAACTGACATGTTAGGAAGAAAAGAACACTGAGGTCCGAGCCAATTTTTCTCAACTCTCAGTGAGCACTCTGAGTAAGAGACTCACTCAGGTGTAATGGGTGAGGGTGTCACTTCCAAACTTATTAAAGAAAGTCTGCAAGGTCTCTGGTGCAGTGGTGCACACCTTTAAGCCTGGCACTTAAGAGGCTGAGGCAGGTGGAGCTCTGTGAGTTTGAGGCTTGCTTAGTCTACATAGTGAGTTGCAGACAAGCTTGAGTTTCATTGAGAGACAATGTCTAAAAAGAAAAGAAAGGACTGGGAGGGAGAAAACCCCAACTTGCAAAAGGCAAGCAAATATGCCAGGTGGATATTGTTCCCCTATGAAGACCTTAGGCCTCTGAGACCACAGGCTCATCCTATGGGGGAATGGGTGTTATTGGTGCAAATGTGGCATATTCACCATCAACATATGCATTTTCACAAACATACATGTCCAGTGTGCTGGACTGGAGCTCACAGGAGGACACTGAAGTAGTGAGATTTTATTTTATTTACCATGAAACTCAGAAAAAATGCCATCTAGGGGAGGGCGCAGGGGTGAGGTAAGAGCAGGGCTGTGGCTTCCCAGAATACTTCAAATCACATCAGACAGATAGCCCATCAGCTGATTACATACAAAGAATTTCAAGGAAGTATCCAGTCCCTCGATAGGAAACACATTCCGCCCAGAGCACACTGAACTGATAATATCAGCCACTGTAACACATATTGCTTACTTATAGGAAATGGTAAAAACGACATAAACTCAATCCCCACTTCTCTAGAAAGCAGGGGTATGCCAAGTGTACACTATAGTTTCCTGGTTTGATGCTGGATTCCAGATATGTAAACTATCACCACTGGAAATCGCTAGGTAAAAGACCGTGTAGCTTACACAGTTCTGAGTCTTTATTTAAAATAAAAAGTTTAAAAAGAAATATGAAGTTTAAGAGTAGGACTTTAGCACCCTTACAGACAGACTCACTTATGCTATGGGTTTCTGATTAGGTGGGCCTCCTGGTTTTTGCTATTAGCCTGTGTATATATAGACCTCCCACCCTAATCCTTTGTAGACACAAAGTTAGCCTATTCTCCTTTTCTTCAAAGAGAAACAAGTATGCTTCCCTTTGTTGTTGTTGCTCTTTATTAGACAGAGTCTTATGCTTAGAACTCCTTATGTAGCAAAGGGAGGCCTTGAACTCCTGTTGCCTTGGCTGTGCCTTCCAAGTGCTGGGATCATAGGTTCGTACCAAAGCACCTGGATTATTTGGTGTTCGGGATCAAACTTAGGACCTCATGCACGTTCAGTACTCTACCAACTAAGTTACACCTGGAGCCCAAGTTTACTTAAATTAAAGAATTATCTTAGGAGCAGGAGGGGGGTGGTGCTGTCAGCTATTAAAAGTGCTTACTGCATTTTATGAGGACCTGAATTCAGTTCCTGGTACCCACGTCAGAAAGGTCACAAAATGGCCTGTAAATCTAGCTCCAGGGCATCCAGCTCCCTTGGGTATGCACATGCACTTGGTCTACACACACACACACACACACACACACACACACAGTAAAAATAAAGTATCTAATATTTTTAAATGATAAGAGGAGCCACTTACGATCATCATAGGTGGTGGTGTCGGACAAAGAACTACTTTCGGATGGAATGATGTCTTCTGTGAATATAAATAGCCGCCTTTAGTATAATTGTGCATTTATACAATTAGAATGAGTTCAGTGAGGCAATTTTCAACTGAGTGCATTTTATTTTCATTTAGATAAATGTAAGCAATTACAGTACATTAAGAATAATTAGCTGTTGTTGGAATCACTTACATTCTACTGGAGATAGAAAACATCTGACCTATCTGCAGATGTTACAATGGATTAGTCATTCCTCGGTATCCAGGGGGAGAGTGGTTCCTGGTCTCCCCAAGGATAACAAATCTGAGGCTGTTGCATGGTTCTCTTGCATACTGTGAGTACTGTCTTTATTATTTATAATTCTTAATATGGTATGACTTCTGTATAAACAGTTGTTCTATTGTAATACTTATCAAATAATATATTTAGTACCAAGAAAATGTTCCCACAAATGTTTTGACCTGAGGCTGCCTGTATCTGTAGATGTGGAATCTGAGGATAGAAGGGCTATTTTTCTTTTTTCCCTTCTCTCTTACTTTCTCTTTCATCTCCTCCCCACCCCCTTTCTGTAGACACGGTTTTATATAGAAGCCCAGGCTGCCCCTGAACTCTCTACATAACTAATGACAACCTTGCTACTTCCAAGTCCCAAATACTAGGATTGCAAGCGTACACCACCATGCCTGATTTTAAGTGGTGTTAGGGACTGAACCCAGGGCTTCACGTATTCTGGGCAATACTGACTGAGTGGTATCTTCCTCTCTTAACTGTATCACTTACAAATAGGTTTAAAAGCTATAGAGCTGGGATCTTAAACTAGTTTTCAGTGTTCTCTATACCTTGGAAGGAGACTGCATTTCATATTTGTTCTAAGGAGCTCTGCTGTGCCATGAAGAAACAGTATATTTACAGATCTCAAACAGCACTCTCACCTTCAAGTTTGACAGCCCCCAAATGCCCACAAATATCAAATATTTCTAGGATGTGGGTATGGAGGGCAAAACTGTCCCTCCTTAAACATCTCGGAAATGGAAGACTCAAGTTTAAATCTTGTTTTTGTCATTAACTGTCCACGGCAACTTGGGCAAGTTGCTTCATCGCACTAAGGATCTTTTGGCTCAGCTCTGCAGTGGGGATAACAACGGTACCTATTGCACAGGGCTCAGATGAGCTATTTGATTAACTAATGGCGTGCTGATTTTCGCCAGCTCCAGGCACACAACAAATGCTAGATAAATGCCAACTATACTTCTTCCTTTTATCACCCGTACTTGACTGTCTGATTGCTTTAAGCATTTCTGGTGCCCAATTTGGCAAAAAAAAAAAAAAAAAAAAAAAAAAAAAGGAGACATCTCAGATCTGTTGATATGATTTTGCAAATCATTCCATATTCAGCATTGAGTGTTTTGGTGGAAGGTTCCAGCCAAATACAACACCTCAGTGTAAGTTTTAAAACCACTGTGAAGGGGCCATCTTCATTCAAAGTCAAATGCTAAACTTCATCAGAGCAGAAAGGACTCTCTCTTAATTAGACTCACAGTGGAACGTGAAGGCAAGGTGCCAGGAGAGTCAGCTGCTGGGTTCACTTACAAAAACATCTATCCAATATATGCTCAACCAATGTCACCATCTGCTGCCCAAATGCCAGCTACCAAAAAGGAGAACACTTGGGTCTAGCACAGCTTGAGGGCGAATTGGCTGTGACAAAGGGCCATGAGCATTAAGCACACTGTTAATCACCCATGTCTGGAGGCAAAGAATGCAGCCATCATCAAACTGGATTGTACACTTAGATTCTCCAGCCACAGCGGACTAACATTTGTGGGCTAGTGTCTGTACATTCATTTCCAGAAAGTCGTGTTTCAGCTTGATGAATCAGAAGCTCTCAGCCTGGTCTGCTCTAAACCCAGTTACTGCAGTTTATCGAATAGAAAATGTGTAATCATTTCATGCTCCAGGGTAAATGAAAGGTAGCAGTTATGATTATAACTCATCATCCAGTGGAGGAATGGCCTCAATTTGTCAGGAGTTAATACATAAAGGGAGGAAAGGCTTGGGTTTAAAGAAATGCCATCACATTTCCATCATGTTTGAGGCTAAAAACCCCATTAGTATCTGCATAAGGACAATTAGTCTTTAAATTGACATAAAAAGACTCCTCCATTTCTTTTTTTTCCTGAGTGTGAACTTCATAGATACATGATGTTGAGAATTTTGGAAACAGAAGAGAACTGGCAAGCTTGCTGCTCTGTGGCTATTAGTATTTTGAAATAGTTCCCTATCAGTCATCCTGTGAGCAGGTTTATACAAAGTCAGGATTACCTTGTGGTTATAATCTTATCTCTCATATTCCCGAATTTCATGTTACCATTTGCCATTTACCTATTCTTAAATACTCTTTTGCAATGGGATAATCATATGACCCCTCCCTGTCCTCACACGTGCAAGATCAGGTCTATAGAAAATGCAGGGTATGCTGCATTCAAACATTTGCAGAAAGACTTCTGTCTAAAGTTCTGAAGAGCCATCATCATGAAAAGTATATGGGGCAGAGACTCCAGTCCAGTTACAGGGAGTCTATTTTATCCTGAGCCAACATCCCCGTGAGCCTTTATCCTGAAAGATCATGTCCTGTCATACGGTGAGCCTGCTGCTGCTGCTGATATGTGCCTTTGATACTGAAAATTCAACTGTTTTTACCCTGGGACAGTTGCTTTTGATGTCTGCTCTTTCACCAAGTGAACAAGCTGAGGACTGTAACATCCCCACAGGAGAGCTGCATAGGGGCCTGCCTACGGCTCTCCAAGACTAACCTGCTGGGGCCACTGCAGCTTTCTGGCTGGGTTTCTTGCCACAGCGGATTCGGTATTCGTTTATGGAGTTTTCAATCTCCTGCAGTCTTTTCACAGCGTCTGTGTAATCTTGCTTTCGCTTCTTCTTCACGGTTTTACAAAGGTCTGGCTCACTGGCAAGCTTCTTCGCAGCTTCCACCAGCTTTTGCTGTATCAGGAAATTGCTCTCCATTTCTTGTAAAGCCGGATCCTGCATTTAGACAATGACATGGCTTTATTTATTTATTTATTTATTTATTTATTTATTTATTTATTTATTTATTGTGGACACACACAGCCGCTCTCTCTTATGTCTGGACAATAATGTCCCCGAGTAGTACACCCTTTGGGCATGAAACTGTCCAAGTTTTAATAATGCAAGCATCCTCAAACACCCTTCAGGAAGGTAAGACCTACCTCAGTTACCTTAACTCCACCTTCTCATAGTCCAGCCTTTTTCTTTTTAAGGAGGAAAATGACTTTGCATTCATTCACCTGGCTGGGTTAAGACCAGTTTTCAGAGAGAGACTCTAACCTGTGACTCATGTGTGCAGAATGTTGCATTCATATGTGGCCCTTTAGAGACACATCGTTTGGGTCTGACTACCCTTTCTGGTTGTTCCGGGTAGCATGACTGAATGTACTAATCATCAATAATCTTTTAATCTTTTAGCTTTCTGAATTTGCAAAAGGAAGAAAGTACTTTATGAAAGTGCGCCAAAGATTAGACGACACACAACGCGTGGCTTAGGTCAGACCTGAGTGCACAGGCAGACACTCAGCAAATATCAAAACTCACCTCTATTAGGAATGGAAGCTGAGATAGAGAAATTCCTGTAACAACCATGGGGTGGGTCATAATGGCATAATTACTTGTGATATGCAACTGAGAGCACACACTCTGTTGGCCGTCAAATCCTTTAGCTCAATTATACTGAATGTTGTCTATGCTATCTCATTTAACCCTTACTGTGCCCTTCAGAGGGGACATCCACCATTATGACCACTTTACAGATGAACTGACACTTTAGGGCGGTGAAACTATTTGCTGAAGGCTACTTGGTTTTAAGTGGAAGGATCTGAAGTTACAATCCAATCTTAATTTCTGTAATGCTGTTGATAACTTCTACCCAGGGCTCATAGAATGATGCCCTCCATGACACAGGAAACAAAATAGTAAGGAACTCAGTTTTGCTCAGAGTATGAGTGAAAGAGTGTGCAAATTACTCTATATTTCTGCGGCTCAGAGGAAAATCTACAGCATGACTCAGAACCCAGGGTATAGATGGAGGGTAGAGAACAGACAGCTCCTCTATCTTGTGCACAGCACAGCTCAGCGCCATGGTCATACCTCCTCAGTAGGCAGTAAGTTGTCATCTAACTTGAAAGTGGTCCCCACACGCCTCCTGACCTGAGGGGGCTTCTCGCCTATGTTCAATGGATACTCCTTTGGCATTCTGCCCGTGAGCTCCTGTAAAACAGGGCAGTGTCAAGAGCACCTAACGGACACAGTCACCCAACACAAAGCCAGCAAGGCCAGGGCCACTCACAGCCTCACGCAGGCAGATCTTCTTCAGCTCCTCCACTTTCTTCAGAAGCTTTTCTTGCAACAGCTTCTCCTTCTTCTTGAGTTCCAGAATCTTCTCCCGCTTTTGCTCCTCCATGCCTTCTGAGTCCTGGGAACCTGGAGTGGGGGCAGGGTGGGGGGAGGTTCACACAAGGGCCTGTTTCCTTCCTTGTTGAGTAAGGGACAAAGGGCTGGGGAGGCAGAGCTGCTCCCAAATGCTGGTTTTATTTCTTTTCTCCTTGTTTCTGAACATAATGAAAGGAAACCAGGAAACCGTTCACATGCTTCTGGGCATCAGAAAGACCCTGGTAAGCAAATGTCTCCTGCACTTTGTGGCTTGGTCATTTTGAAAGCCCAAGTAAAATGCTATGTGGTTCAGGCACACACAAGGAGAAACTACATTTTTCTTCTTCTTTTTCTTATTTTATTTTATTTATTGTTGGAACGAATGTTAGATGGTCCCTGAGAAGCTCCCACTCCATGTTTCTTTAGAAGTAAGCAAGCAAAGCAGAGGAATGCTCTATGCAAAGGACCCCCCCCACCCCAACACACACTCCCATACCCCCACTGCTTCAGACTCACAAGTTGAGAGGGAATTAGATGAGACAAGTCAATTTAGTGAAGTTCCACAGACTTAGTGATAAGAGACTCCAGACTTCCCACAAAGGAAAGACTGGACCTAGCGATTACAGATTACACTGTGTTTGCATAGAAAGTTATATCTGTGCCCAGCAGGGAGTCAACGTCTTTCAAGACAGCCTTGGAAACTCAGTATCTTTGTCCTTCGTGTTATTTATACAGCCTGACTGCCTAAAGAAGGCAGAGGCAGGAGGATCTCTGTAAGTTTGAGACCAGCAGGGTCTATACAGTTAGCACCTATCTCAAAATAAAGAAGTTTAACATATTACTCAAAGCTATTGCATACTTTTTCAGTTTAATAAAAAAAAATTTTTGGCCTCAATAAGATGCATTTGGAAATAATTTATAGCAAACACACAAAGAAGATTTTCTGGAACAGGGAGATACCTGAGGATATCAAGCTGCCATTGCTTGCCATGATGAACTGGCTCTTTGCTTCCAGAGTCACCAGTTTGGAGACCCTCTGTGTTCCAGTCTCTGTCAAATCCATTGCAATGTCGTCTAAGCTTCTGGCCGAAGGAATTTTTGCCTATGTCATAAATAACATTGACGTGAAATTAACACAATCACATTTTAAATAAATACAACTGTTAGGTTACTGTGCAATCAAAGATATCAACACAAGGCAGTTTAAAATCTGTAAATAGGCACTTTGAAAAACAATGGAAAAGTTTAATTTTGTACATAGAAGGTTTCAGTAAAGCATGCAGTATCCAGTCACTAACTTTAAAATGTCACCAGCAATGTCACCCCTGGAGGAACATATGCATGCCAAATGTCACAACCTTTAAATTAGCTATATATATTGCCCACCTCTTAAAAACAGATGAAAAACAAAACAGTTGATGGCAAAGCATGAAACACTTTTTTCCCCTTACATGTTTTCTGAGAAAATTCGTTTCCGAACAGAGAGGAAAAGGACTGGAGCCCTCCAGGTACTCACTTTGCTCTGCTTCCGGTCCAGGTAGAACTGATGCTGGCTAATGGCCATTACCCAGATGGACTTGATGAGAGAAGAGTTTGCATACCAGGTTTGGACAAACAGGCCACTCTGTCCAAAGGTTCTTCTAGACACCGAAATCCTAAATCACAAAGAAAGCCATCCGTTACCTCCCCACCCCCGGGCCAGCAGCATATGGTGTGCACCTAGCAGACGGAGCTGTCCCACAGCACCTTCCTTCCGTCTTTACCCTGCACAGACTTTGCCTGAGAAGGCCCGAGGTTCTGCTGCTGCTCTAAAACCACTCAGCCCCCAGCGATCTCTGTACGCATGCTGACACACTCGGAGCTGGATGAGGAGTTAGTCAAATGCTATGTGAGAGCAACTAGTCGGAAGCCACAGAGAAGTGGGACCACAGAGTGTGAGAGGTAACAGCGGTCCCTTAAAGTCAGCCACGGGGTGCAGAAAGGAGGTACTCTTGCCCGAGGTGAGGAGGGCCCATTGGAGGGAGCACCTCAGGGAGCATTGTGGAGCAGAAACAGAGCAATGAAAGGCAAGAGAGGGAGTAAGAAAGACGACCACAGAACCACAGGGGGAAGGCAGACAGCAGAGGGGTAGAGGGCAGAGGGGCATGGGATGTGTGTGTAGGGGGAGGGGCTGGTGCACCAATGCTCTCAGTAGGAACTGACTAATCTCTCCTGGCCATCTATTTGTCATAGCAGTTTCCTCCTGTCCCTCTGACCTCCAAGCAGCATCTAGAGTGTAAAGAGTAACTACTGAAGGACGCTTCTTGACTGCTCAGAGAACCGACATGCTGACTATTCCATTCATGCGAATAACCTTGACTACTGTGGCGTTTTCTTTCTTTCAGGACTCACAAACACTCAAAATACAAACAGGCAACACATCAGAATAGATAATTCCCTGAGGACAGCACATTGACCC
Organism: Micromys minutus; assembly: GCF_963924665.1. NCBI lineage: Eukaryota > Metazoa > Chordata > Mammalia > Rodentia > Muridae > Micromys > Micromys minutus. The sequence goes on along the minus strand of NC_137972.1, from coordinate 48,304,170 downwards.
CTACAAAGTGGCTCTGGCTATCACCATAGCCTGAACTGTAACCAGTGCCAAAGTGAACGGCAAACAAACATGGCTGCTTTAGAATGCACACCACAGATCCTGGTACGCTGACTGGCTGCAGTGGTTGGCCCAGCATCTGTGAATATGTAAGCAACACGATTTGGACTCAGTAGGTTAAAAAAAAAAGCATAAAAATTGGGTAGAGGACTAGTTGAGTTAAAGAGAGAAGTGGTGGAGAATAAGAGCAAACCACATTGTATATAAAGTCCTCAAAAATTAATAAATACTACATTTTAAAATAGCACCTCCCCCCACACTCTCTAATCAGTGCTAGAGAGACTACGTAGAAACTAGAACTTCACACATATATATCATACACATATCACTGATAGAAATGTAAAGTGGCCCAGTGTTTTGGACACGCCTGACTGTTACCCTGAAGGTTAAACACAGTTATTCTTTGACCCCAGTGACTTCACTAGGCGGTAAACACCACGGGAAATAAAGCAAATAGGAACAGCTACGCACATGCGTCACCACCTCACGGCTCACACACACTCGGATTTACCTCCGGGGATCATGCACCTCCACAGCAAATTTCTTCTCACGGAAGTACAAATTTTCCAGCTGCTTCCATTGAAATAACTAAAAGAAATGAAGAAAACCATGTAGCTTTCATTATTCTTAGTTTTACTAAGTCCATAGGTCAGCCTCCTAACCGAATGCTTGCCAGTTCCCCCAGAGCTATGCCAACAAGGTCAAGCACAAACAGGTGATTTTTTAACTGTTGTACGAATCAACTATAACCCAAAACCATTTTATTCCCTAATGTTTACCTAGTAAACTTCACCTCAGCAGTAAATCTTCCTTGAACAATAAAACCCGAGCATCCGCAGAACACCCAGAGCATCCGCAGAACACCCATCAGTTTTTTTTCCCCTGACTCAACTGTAGGGCAGGAAACCTGCATGGTTACTGTAAGCACAGACCTTCTGCTTAAAGACCTAGACTTCACATTTAAATGGAAAAGCCACTAAAGGGGATGTCTCAATAAAGATCAAAGATAGCATTTCAAAGGAATGCAAAGAGAAAGCAAGAGAGCTCCCCAGGCTGACAGGAGTCTAAGCATCTCAGCTTCTCACCTAGCCCAGTCCCCTTAACTGAGAGCAAACCGAGTGCCAGGAATCCGGCAAGGGCTGGGGTCAGGGTGAGGGCTGACTCTTTCCCCTTTCTCAAGTGAGGAGCTTCCAGGTGTAGTCAGAGTTCCCAACCTATGTCTGCCCTCCCCGCCCTTCTGATGTGGGACCAAATTTGTCATTTGGATAAACAAACTTGGTTGGAAATGTGTCTTCAAAAGCCAAATGATTTGGTAAAACTGCATCTGGACAGGACCGAGCGCCTGGCTGTATTTCTCAGCCCTTTCGTTAAGTTTTGGGTTGATGCAGGCTTTACGAGGTCTTATCTTGGTCCGGGTGGTCCTCCCCTCCAACCCCAGACATTACTAGGAACTACCTCTACATTAAAGCGACAATCAGCCTTTCTTAGAACACACTTGGTTGTCTAAGAAGCAATGCTCTGCAGCACACAGTCAGCAAACACACTTCCCAAAGAACAGAAGCTTTCCACAAACGTGGGCGCACAGAAAGATGAGCGGAGCCTGTAGGCTTTTAAGGGCCACTGTAGAGCCAGTGTTCGGACTGAACCTTGGACTCCAAACAGCACAACTGACTAGCACGCACCAAGGACAGACACCCAGCTCTCTGCAAATGCCCCGCTCGCCAGTTTCAAAGAGTTAGCAAACACATAAAGCTACATACCAATGTCCTACGGTTTCTGTGGAGTTGACGTTGTCATTTCCTTCAATCCAGAAGTTCCCCCAAATGGGGCAGAAACGTGAGAGGAAGCCCCCGGATCCTGCCCGCCTCCCTACCCACGACGGTAGCTCCGGTACCTTCTGAATCGAGTTTCATAAGACACTTAGGTGTAACTCGGTTTCACAAACCGAGCCTCCCACGGTTGACACACCACTGACATCAGCCGCTCTGCCGAGGGACACCTCCCCGGCGCACTCTTTCCCGTCAGGGAGAGGGGAGCCAGGTTCTCTCTGGTTGATTTTCTCAGAAAAGAGTTCTAAAATGGGGCAGCCTGAACTCCCACGGTACTTCCTGGGAGGCGAGCCGACTTTGAATCCAGGCACGAATTTCACCCAAGGCTGTTTGAGGAAAACCTTCTTACTCAGGTCTACTCACTGGCACACGAACAGGTTCAACAGGAAGAGTCAGAAGGCAGCTGGGCTGTGTTTTCCTTTGCGTCCATTCCCACACACATAAAACCAGGGCTCCACTTGAAACCCGATCTCCGCGAGCCACCTCCCCCTCTTATCACTTGCGAATGGGAAATGCTAGGCTGACTCCTCCATTCAGCCTGCCCAGAGCACAGAGCAAGCTGGCGCCCGGCAGAGAAACCCTACTTAAAAACTGAAGAGCTTCTAGTTATTTACAGAGAGTCGGAAATAATTACAAAGCAACTGGATTTGCAGAAGAAGTTATGGGAGACAGGCAGGGCTTTGTGTGTGTGAGTGTGTGTATGTGTGTGTGTGTGAAAAGCTCCCTTCTCCCTGCCCCCACACTCTCGAGATCTTAAAAGTTTATGCAAAGGGTGCTTTTCGATACACTCGTGGCCTGGGGCCGCTAATAACGTGGACTTTGGGTAGAATGTAGAGAGAGTAAGAGAGCCTGGAAACTTCAGTGTGAGAAAGCTGGAAGTAAGTTAAACCGACAGAATTATCCCCTGTCCACATGCGCGTTTTCCACCCGAGGTTTTGTACTTTCTGAAAGTCAGTCCTCAAGATTTATTCTTAGATTCAAATTTAAACATAATTGGAAATTAAAATAATACTTATTTCTCAAAATTATGAAAAAGTTGACATAAAATGAATGCCAGTTTGTCTGTTCTGATCCCAGATCTCTGTCATCTGGGGAATCTTTAGAAATTCCAGGTGCTTATCAGTGTGATCCTATCAGTGGTTAGAGTTGCTACAAATACTGTCTATTGTAGCTGCACTTGATCTAGAGGGTGGTTAGATGTAAGATAGTGTCTTTGATAGGTATGTTTTTCTTTTCCCGAAGTGTGTACCATTGTTCTCCCAGAACACTTTTCAAGTGTTTCTGAGAGCTTGTTTTGGGGGATGGGGGAAGGGCCAATGGAGGGAGGTGGGGCCTGTAAGGGTATACTAGGGTGTAGGATCTAACCATGGATTTAACCAGGATGAGGCTCTTCTCTGTCCGAGTGTATAACAGCAAAGAATAAACCAGAGGCTCCCTCTGGCCAAACTCATGGAGATTGCAGACCAAAGAAAAGGAGAAAGGGGAATTGGTTAGGGAGATGGCCAAGGAAACCTGCCTGGTTTGAAGCTCTTTCTTTTAGAAGTAGCCTCTGAAACAGATAAAAAGAATTCTTCCTCTCCAAGAAATGAAGGTGCCAAAAGGATTCTGAATGTGAGAAGATTCAGGCTTAAAGGAGACAAAATGGAAGCAGTTTTACACCACGGATTTACTGCTTCTTGGACGTAGTTGTCAGGCATGGTATGAGTTAAGACCGTGAAGCATTACTCGTGTGTGCATGTGCACAAACATACTTGCCTAAGTCAAAGTCTGAATCCTGAAGACTTTAAAGAAAGGGAAGACAGGAAGGAAAGGGACAGGATTTGTTTTCAATAACCTTCAGAATATGGAAAGGACATGTTTTCTACAGCCAGCTTGAACTGGTGTTCATTGTTGATGTGCTCTTAGTGGAAGCCGAGCGCTGGAGAATCTGTTTTTTCCTGTTGCTGTTAGCTGTGAAAGAGAAATAGCTAAAGTGTGAAAGGAAGACTATCACCCAAGTCTTCCTGGTGTTTCACTACTCTAGACGCATTTGCAATGGTTAGTTTTCCCCTTGGGAACCAACAGAAGGAAGTAGACACAGGGGAGCAGGCAGTTTCTCGGGTTACTTTGATATTGCAAAAGTAAAGGAATAGATAAAACATGAAAGGAGGAGGGAAGTCAAAGGAATATTCAATATTCAAGAATTCACAACGGGAAGGGAAGGCATATCTCAGAGTCATCAATCGTCTATCCAGGACTGAAACGCGGAGGTAGTGAGCCATGGTGGCATCAAATTGGAAAATGTACGTCTAAAATACAGTATACACATGAAATTTTCTTCCTGTTCAGGCATAAAGCAGCTGACGGCTTTAGGAAAAAGAAATTGCCACATTATAACACATTATTCAAAGAAAGGCGTGTCTTAAGTATTTAAGGCATTTTGTTGATACCAACAGCTGCTGTTCGGTCAGATCCCACCCATGAATAAGCCCTTGAAAACTTCGGTGAAATCACCTCTTGCGTGTCTCCACCTGAACTTGGGGCTGGCAAGACGAATCAGTGCTGGCTGTTCTTCCAGAGGCCCCAAGGAATTCAGTTCCCAGCACCCAGAGGGCAGCTCATAACTGTAATGCTAGTTCCAGGTGCTTTGACCTCTTTTGACCTCCCCGGGCACCAGGCACACATGTGGAACACAGAAACACATGCAAAATAACCTCACACACAGACATACATAAATACAACCTTAAAAGCAAAACAAAAAGTCTGGTATTTTAAAGGGGTGGGGGTCCTGAGGGATTTTAGGACACAGGTCTGATGAATACCAGTAGATTTTGACACACTTCTTCTCAGTGACGGTATGTTGTTGCTAGTGTTGCTAGTCATAGAGTCCTGGATGTCCTGGAAATCACTATATAGACCAGGCTGGCCTTGAACACACAGAGATCTACCTGCCTCTGCCACCAAGTGCTGGGATTAAAGGCATGCACTACTGGGCCTAGCTCAACAGTGTTTTTTTTTATTTTTATTATTATTATTTTTTAAAACCTCCTACGGGCAATGCCCCGCCTGCGGTTGCTGCTGAACTGTGAGCAGATCCCATCCCCCATAACATGTACATGCAAGACTGCTCTGCCTGCCTAGGCTTACAACTGGATCCACTACTCAAGAGCTGTGCTTAACTTCTCTAAGCCTCAGTTTCCTCTTCTGTTAAATGGACCAATGATGACTGTCTCCAGAGGTTATCCAAATACAAGTTTATGTGTGTGGGTACTTAGCCCAGAGCCTGGCTTGGAATATACATTCATGAGTGGCTGAACTAATGTGTTGTGAAGGGCTTGCTGAACACTTGGCTAATTGTTACTAAATGGACAGCAGCCACCTAAGAGCAAAAACAGAGCTAGCGATAGCTATCTGGCTCCACATCTGTCTCTCCACAGAGGAAGCAGCTCAGTTATTCTGTTGACATAGCTGTGTCATCAACCTTCAGTTCTTGATTTCTATGACCACACTGGGCTGGGAGTGTGGCTCTCTTGGGTGGTTTCCTGATGCATCCTGGGCTGGGAGTGTGGCTCTTGTGGGTGGTTTCCTGATCTATCCTATAGGGAGGAAATCTGTTCTTCTGTCCTGTACCGTACCTGGCAGTCACAGAGGAATAGAGAAACAGAGGGGTGGGGTATCAGTCTGCCCCACAGACATACTGGGCAGCAAGCTCCCTTTGTCTGGAGTAGCCAGGAATAAGGAATGTGCCCGGACAAGCAAAGGAATGCCAGAGAACTTGCTGCATAGGGCAGGGGCTTTTGCTTGGGGATCATAAGACCCCGGCGGTGGGGCACTTTGGGACAGAAAGGATCTAGTTCTCTTTTACATCATCAGACAAACTGCAACTAAAAAAAACCCAGGTCCAACAGGAGGGTGGGGTAGGAATAGGGATCACGAGGAGCTGGGACTTTGCATTGCTCTTGTATTGTAGGTTAATCATCTAACTACAAATTCAAGTGGAAATGACTAAATTCAAGATAGTCTCAGCCAAGGTACATCAAATGAGTCACTGGGAGAGGGTAATTCTCCCATCCCCCATGATGTGAAGCAAAACAAACCAGCTATCACCAACTTATTCTCAAGGTTATATCTGGTGAATAAAGATATTGCTAATGCCTTCTGAGGTATCAAAACCCATGTTCACCGACTTTTCCCCAGCAACCAGTTATGGAAGCAATGTCTTTAGCCAAATCTTGGGATTCACACGCAACCAGTCAGGATCCAAAACTCCAGCATATCACTTCCTTTTTTAGGCATGAGGGAATCTATAGGGACATTTGTTGTATTTTTTACAAGAAGAGGAGGAGGAGAGAAGGACTGGAAAGAGTAATATTCACTTGTACTTTAGATTACAAAGAACAGAAAAGGAAATTACAGCAGTCATTTGGTGGAACAGGACCAAGTCCCGTGAAATGGGGTTTGATTTCACAGCCAAGGCTACTCTTAGACCCATGTTGATCCTCCTGCCTCAGCCTCCCAGGCGCTAGGATTATAGATGTGCATGTTCCTCAGCTTCAATTACTAGTGGTTTGCAGCTCATGGTAACTGAACTGTTTCCCACCTACACTCCACCTCCAGGCCATCTGGTGATGGGCGGGGACTTGGCTATGATCACATGGGAAGCGAGGATGCTACCAGGCCATACTGAAGACTACTGTGCTCAGGACAATCCCATACTCCAAAGAAAACGTATCCAGACGGGGCTTAGAAACCCGCCAAGTTAGGGGGCAATATTTTGTGTTCTTTCTAGGCTCTGAGATGTAGGATATGTAAATAAAGATGTTTTTGCTATATTATAGTAAGTATCAGAGTTCTGTTTCTTTCATGTAGATAATACTTTTAAGGATTAACATGGTTGTTCAGGTACTTTTCTAAATATAAATGTTATCTGTTACCTGCTAGAGAGAAGAGACTTAACTATCCTAGACTAAAGAGACCCTGCATGCCCAAAAGTATCAGCTGTGGTAAAAAACACTTTCATAAGAGATTCCAACAAAATATTCTCAGAGTCTGAAAACTATTTTTCATCAGGTGCGATATATATACATATGGTCACACCTCACTTGTAACCAGCTAAATATGTAGGCTATTTTGCAAATAGTTTTAGATGAAACAGTTCTGGGTATTAAAATTTGTGTCACATAAAAACCAGACATCTAAAATGACACCATTTCACTGAAGTTTCCCCTGTGGCCAAGTTTCTACCCTCCCAGGGTCTCTGTGTTTGTGACTGCCTCTGTCTCTCTCCCTGTCCCCACACCCAGTCCCCAGGGACTCACTGTTTCTCAGTCTGACTTCAGATTTGCTCTGATTCTAAGAATGATTTTGAATTTCTGATTTTCACGCCTCTATTTCCTGAGCACTCCCATCAAAGACATACTACACCATGCTTGGCTTAGATGCTGGGAGTCAAACCTAAGACCTCATACGTGTTAGGCAAGCACCTAAGCTACAAACTCCAACTCTGTGTCGTTTTTCTCTCTGTGTGAACAATTCTACCATTGCTTAAGGCCTAGGTATAGCAAGTAAGAGGGCAGCCAGTGGGTACGAGGGGGTTCCCTCTGTGTAGAGATATTTCCTCTTCTACAGAGAACACCTGACATCCCTACGCAAGAGATCCCCTCATTCTTGAAAGTGTGGCCAGTGGTCTCCTTTGAACATTCACCCTCTGTCCTTCCCATGAGCTAAGAACAAACCACCATGTTCTTTGTGAGTATTTCCATCGTTCAGGTCTTAGCTTAAATGTCACTTTTCTCAGGGAGGCCTTCCCTGAACACATCAAACATTCCCTCCCCATCTCACATTTATTCTTCCATCTCAGCAGAATTACCCGAGGGAATTCAGAGTTTACAATTACACGATTTCTTTGTTTCCACTGACCATCTCTCCAGAATATTTTCAGAGAAACAGGTAAGTTAGCAGCCACGATTACTTCCTTGGGAGCATATTTTCACATTTCTTTTTGGTAACAAAACAACTTGAGTTATAGCTTTGGCCACAGGCTGTCTGTGTGAAGACTATGCCTTCCCAGCCTCCCTTGCAATGAGAAGAGGACTTCCTGAAGGAGAAAGGGCTCGCCCTAGAATGCCTTTCACCTTCTTTAACTACACTCAACTGAGTCTTGGGAAGTCCCCATCACGGAATTGGGATTAAGCATAGAGGTGGAGTGAGAGGTCCTACTATGCAGGAGAGTATGGGGTAAAGCGGGGCACATTCACTCTGAACATTCCCCTTTAGCCCACTGGATGCCTACAGCACTGTGAGGTAAGAGCAGAGGGAGAATTCTCTGAGCTTGACAGATGAGAAAATGAGGGGACAGAGAGGTTAAGTGGCAGTTCTGAGGCCCAGCTGGTCAGTGGCAATGCAGAACTGGTTCTTGTTTCAAACCCCTGTGATAGGATTGGCAGGCCCCTCCCACTGGCGCTGCAGGTTTAAACAATCAGATTGATTATTGGTGTGGCTGAAGCTTAATTACACACTTTCCCAAACAGGATGGACTGGTCCTCTGGCCACATTTTGTAATCTAATGTGTCTCTTCCACGACAGACAGTGTGTTGTACTGATGTAGACAGCGCTCTCCTGGTCTCCTAGCATTAACCCTACTATGGAATAGAAGGACCTTCTGTGTGGTCCAGGGCTGCAAGCAGGCAGTGGAAAGAGCAAGGTGAAGTTGAAACAGTCATGATGTCTGGGATTAGAGAGAGATTCAAGCCGCTGCCTTCCAGTCCAGGAGTGAGCGCTGCTATAAGAGTCGAACAGAAGGACTTTGTGTGGATTGCTTAACACATCCGCCTCCAGGCACCAGGGAATTCCAACAGTTTTTTTTTTTTTTTTTTTTTTAAATCAGTTAACTGAAGGCCAGGAATGAAGATATTCACCGTAAGGATCTTTTATCACACTATGATGTAATAAGATGCTAATCTTGAAAGGCATTTCTTCAGGATGGTCTGGGAGATACCTGGAGTAGCAGCGCCATATTGGTCCCCACCTCTGCTTTCTCCCAGGAGGAAGTCCTTGCTGTAGAGCCAGAGTTAAACCATGACATACACACTAACACCTTACTCGCCCACTGATGGACTGTCTAGTTCCTTGTGAAAGACATGTTTTTTTTTTTTTTTTTTTCTCTCTCTCTCTCAAAATGCTAGACAAGGAGTGGAGAGATGGCTCAGTGACTAAGAGCACTGACTACTTTTCCAGAGGTGCAACCACATGGTGGTTCACAACCATCTGCAATTGGATCCAATACCTTCCTCTGGTATGTCATATACATAAATAAATAAATAAATCTTTTAAAACAATGCTAAATAAGCAATACAAACCTAAGAAGAGGGGCATGAACCCTTGCGGTTGAACCTCAGCCTAATATAAACAGGAACTAATAGTGCATACTCATAACCCCAGTGGAAGACTGAAGAACCAAAAATTTAAGATTTCTTGGCTATACAGCAAGTTCAAGACCCATCTGGGATACAGGGGAACCTGTAATAAAGTCATTAATGATATTTCTTTTCATATATAACAAGCACATCTTCATGTATTACAGGTAACACATAGGGAGAAAAGGGTTCACGGGTATGGAATAGGGACTGAAAACAGGGATTTTTAATATACCAGGATTGCTTTGCAGCAATGCTGGGTCCCTTCTTTGTCAGTATATAAATATTTCACATACTTTCTTTAATTGTCCAACTCCCTCCCAAAGAATGATGTATCGTTATCTGATGATAGTATTTATCTGGCAAGGGGCAGAATATAATCTCATTTACTGCTCACACCCTTCCCTTCAGCTAGTGGGATTACAGCTGTGGAAGACAAGGAAGACACCCTTAAAGATGTGAAATATGTACCCAGGAGCACCACAAAGAAGGACTGGGGATGTGGCTCAGTGGGAGAGTGCTTGCTTAGCCTGCCGGAGTCCCTGGGTGGGATGCTTGGCATGGCAAAAATATCCATACAAATAGCCACACAGATATCCATATATACACACACGCAAATCCATACACAGAACCAAGATCACAGAGAAGATAGACATCAGGGACAGAGTGGAGGATGTTCCCTTAACTCCTGGGCTGCATCATGGTGTTTTACTGATGGAAAACCACTTGGGCCCCTGCCCAACGCCTGGATTGGCCCAAAGTTAAAGCTAGAATAAATGAAGAATGCTTGCTAGTGCCCTGGCAGTAAAAATAACATTGTCCCCAACATTTAGAGGCAATAATTAACAGACGTTATCTAGACGAACTTGCTGGCCTTTGCTAATAGGCCTTGAACAACCTCTTTAAAAACCAGCCTTTTGGTATGAGTCTCTGATTCTTGGTTCGTCTGCTGGCTTGCTTTTACATCAAGGTAGGCGCCTTTCATTTATCAGCATGACCTCGATTCTTTCTGGGCACTGGAGAATTTGCTGCATGCCCAGATGCTGAAGCATGAGCCTTCTTTTGTGTGGGTGCTCACAACCTTTAAATTCTGCATCCTATTAGCGTATCCAAGCTGGCCAGGAAAGAGCCTTGCAGGACACACTCCTGTCCCCAGCTCACATCAGGTTACAGAAAGCAAGATCCACCATCAGATTTCAACAAAGGAAACCACAGCCCAGAGTGGACCCCTGAAAGGATGGAGAAGAGGGGGCCAAGGAGTCGACAGCACAAGGAGAGAGCTCACATCCTGTCAGAAGCAAGAGGCAGATCTTGAAGATGAAGGAGGAGAACGGTAGCCTGATAACAGGAAGTGGCTGCTGACCCTTGTCTAGACTCTGGAACGAACAAGCCGGCCCGATTGTAATCGGCGTGAAGCAGTGCAACCGATTTTTATGAAGCCGTGACTGTCGGGCAAGGAGAGGAAATTACACTTCGGTATTTGCTGTGAGGATCTGAGTCACCATTATGTGGGGAGAAATATCTAATGGTTTTTTTTTTTTTTTTTTTTCCTTTATGCACTGCAAACACAGATTTATTAAGGGAATGGGAGAAAGAACGCTGAGTGTGGAAGGAATGCTGAGACTGCTTTTTTTCTTTTTAAAGAAACATTTCCATGTTGTGAGGACTTTCTATCAAGCCACACAAGTTGGTTATAAGTTGACTGGTGAGTTGATGTAAATTCTGTTTTGCACGCAAGTTTAGTAAAACCAAAACAGCCTCATGTGTCCTTTACTAAAAATGTAAAATTCCGGAAAGGCTAATGAACAAAAACATAGTACTACAGATGAGCTAAGCCCTAAGAGACCATGACTTGGCTGGGGCTCTTTAATCTGCTCAGTACCCTGAGCCCACTGCCACACCCACGCTGGAAACTGTAAAGTCCACCGAAAGAGAATTGGTGGTTAGTTAGGTGTGGTGGCTCAAGCCTGTAATCTCAAAATTGGGTAGAAGGTGGGCAGGAGGTTCGTGAGAGAGAACCTGCTAAAAAGATTATGTATTTCCACATAATGGAGTGCTGGGGCGCTTTAAAAGCGGCAGCAGGGTGGGGAAGCAGCAATGATTGACTTTTGTAAGGCCCGGGATCTGACCCCCAGCATTCCTTATCCCAAGGTTGCCCACAGGGCTGACAGAAACCACCAGGCAGCTGCTGACAGGCACTGGAGGATGTGGTTGGTAGTCGGAGGCTGCCTTGCTGTCTTTGTTAATACTTCTCAGATAAGCAGCCCCAAAGCCCAGCTGGTCTGGCCCAGCAGAGCAGGGTGAACACAGGAAGGGAAGCCATGCTCTGTCCAATGCGACCTTCCTACTGTCGGGATGAGTGTCACAACCATGGAGTGGGGACAAGAAAGGCACTCGGGTCCCATAACGTAAGGACGACTGTGAGCATTGCTCGTCGATAAAAGGGATCTCAGAAGACACAGAGCAGGGTTCCTTTCTGGGGTTGCTTTAAGAACACAGAAGGAAACAGGTGGGCATGTAGTAATTATTTTCCACTGTGATGCTGGGTTGTGATAAGGAAGGTAAGTTAACTGTAGTTTGTTATTAAGAGGCCACGGGTTCACTCCGACAGCCTACAGGAACGGCTGCGGAGCATAAGAAGGAAGAGCAGGAACCTCGCCCACAACAGTGTGAGTAGGTTTTATCTCACTGTACAACGAGGAGACTGGTGGCCACCAGATGGTGATCTATACAGATTCATCAAATCATAATAGGTGACAATGTGCATCTTGTACACTTATACTTGAGGTGAGAGTCGGAGCTTCATAAACAAGGTTCCCCCCTTCTAATTTTAATGTGCTTTTTAAAAACAGAATCTCAGATAGTCCAAGCTGCCCTCTAACTCAGAAGGTAATTGCGCATGACCTTAACTTCTAATCTCTACCTTTCAAATACCAGGATCACAGTGGGACAATGATAAATAGTAACTTATTTAGCATTGGAAAACCCAAATCTGATATTCTGGCTCTTTAGCCCATTTTTACCCTTTTTCTTTTCAGAAAGCAGATGCAAAAGACAGTAAAAATGAAGATAAAAAATAGCTGTGGTTATAAGGAGACTGCTTAAACCATTTCAGTGGGAAATAATCCCCACAAAAACTTGGGATTTAAACCAAAATGTAGGGGCTGTAAACCACATTGCGGTTAGCTTCATAGCTGAACCTTAGTGCACAGTATAGGTTACTGCTTGGGAACAGACAGGCAAATATGGTCAGGTGTGGGGGGCATGTGCATGCAATCCTAGCACTTGGGAGGTGGAGGCAGAAAGGTCAGTTCATGCCACACAAGAGCCTATCTCAATGAACAAATGAAAAGCTGGCCCATTGCAGAACTGGGTAGATCGTGCATAAATGAATCATTTTAAAAGGTTACACTTAACATGAGTAACCTCTGTACCATAGCTTTACCTAGCAAAGTCCACTACCTGAGTGGTGCTCAAGGTGTGGCTGAAAGTGACTGTGTCTGTTCTAGAACATTCAAGGTTCCTAAATGTGTGCAGAGGCTGACACTTACTTTCCGAGGCTTCACCTTGTCTTGTAAGTCATACTGGCCAATTCCTTTATAGCTGATCCCAAGCCACCATGGAAGTCCCTGCTTATCCTAAAAAGGTAGAAAACACATGAGACCCAACATCTGCCAAGGCTTCTAGACAGGCAATGCCATTTATTAATTTTTTTCTTTAAGAAGTACCAACAAGCCAATATAAATCTGTGTTGGTAAGCAGAATCATACTGAGAAACTTTACTTGTTAAAACATTTTATTAGGGTCTCTTCAAATAATAAGCACACATGCAAAGCCAATAATACGGGTATTATCATCCCAAAGACTAAAGCATTACTGTTTTAATTAAATCATTGGAGAAAATAAAATAAATTGAATTCAACCAAGAATTAATTCAGCCCAAAGTTAGTTACGAATTTTAAAAAAGACCTTTGTTCTCTCAGCTAAATCACCAGCTATAAAGGCTGGGGAGTTTCCAAGGGATTACTGGGAGAAAACAGAGGTTCCAAGCCCCATATTCAGAGCTCAATTAACAATGAACAGAGAAGTAGGAATACCTTTTGGGGAACTGAACAACTTCACACCAGCATGAATAATCAGTCTGAGATACATGTGAAAAGCAGATATATATGATATTTTATTTTAAATATAGTATGCTTCTAAGTTTGTTTATTGGGCTTTGTTCCCCAATGGAAAGAATGTATTGACAGAGGGAAACACTTAGGGTTAGGAACATGTGTGTATGCAAAGCAGTGAGAATTGAGATTAAATTTAGGCACACTTTTAGCACAGGTATTCTCAATATGAAAGTGTGTATTATCTAATTTCCCCACATCTGCAATGGTTAAAGGGTGAACATTGTCATGACATTGAAAGTCACTGAAGAGCTTATCAATTGTGAGATTGTGCTTCTCTCAAACAAAACTCCCTTTATCTACGTTGCATCCTTTATCATCGTAATATTTCTTAGCCAGTTTCTTCCTGTTCATCAGCACAAGCAGACAAAGCACACTGATGAGGGCGTGATCATGCAACGTTTGCAAAATCTGCAGCATTTCCCATGGATGTGTGTATAAACACTGAAGGCTGGCGTGACTGCCACGCAGAGGAGTGAGCTAATGAAGAGCCAGGAGCATTCATGAGACAAATAACAGAAAACAAAAGTCACTAAGGGTAGAAATGAGGATGGCCTAGACCTGCAGGTGGACTCAGTGGTATAGTATGAACTTATCATGCCATGGGTCCTAGGTTCAATACCCAGCATGCAAGTGGAGTAGGAAGGAAGAGAGAAGAGCCAGGTAGGGAGGGAGAGATGGACAGATAAATAGTAGATAGATAGATAGAAGATAAATAGATGGATAGATAGATAGATAGATAGATAGATAGTAGGTAAATAGATGAATATATAAATAGATAGATAAATAGATGAATAGATAGATAGTAGATAAATGGATGGATGGATGGATGGATAGATAGATAGATAGATAGATAGAAAATAAATACATGGAGAGATAGTAGATACATAGATGGATAGATAGATAGTAGATTAATAGATGGATAAATAGATAGTAGATAAATAGATTAATAGATAAACAGATAGATTGATAGAAGATAAATAGATGGATAGATTGATAGTAGATAAATGGATGGATGAATAGATAGATAGATAGATAGTAATATGAGCTAAGCAAGAATACATCTAGAAAAGCACCTGAATGTAGCATTTTGCAAAAATGATATGCTTTATAATTTGCTACAAACAGTAATTGACTTAAAACATTTAATAAAGCAATTCTTTTTAAAATGCTGAAATTTTGGGTCTGGAGGGATGGCTCAGCAGTCAAAAGCATGAGCTGGTCTTCCAATGGACCAGAGTTCAGGCCCCAGCACCCACATGGTGGGTTTCAACCATCTGTTACTCTAGATTTCCTGGGAATCTGATGCTCTCTTCTGGCTTCCATGTGCACTGCATGCATGTAGTACACAGACATTCATGCAGACAAACACACACATATAAATAAAATAAATGAATGTTTTAAAAGATAATTTAAAGTACTGCAAATTCTAGACACAGTTCACACACATTTAGATGCTGACAGTGACTTGTGCTCCTTGGTGGGCATTGTGGGAAACTCTAGAATACCAGAAGTGCTTACCTTTACTGCATAGTAATGGACTCCATAGGTTGGCAGGGCTTCCACTATTTTCATATATCTAAAGACATAAACACATTGTAAATTCATCTAAACAGTAAGAGGGCTCTTTAAGGGAAAACTGATTTCAGAAAACACAACTTACTTCTGCTTCCCTCCTTTAACTAGGACTAAGCTTCTTGACTCAAGAAACACAGCATAGTAAACCACTATAGAGAGTAATGTGCTTTGTACCTTATGCAAAGGTCATGGGCTTTCTAACAAAACATACGGTGAATGTTTTTACAGCTTACAGATAGATTTCGTTAACACTGCAAACTTTAAAGTTATTTACTTGTGTTCTCTCTCTCTCTCTCTCTCTCTCTCTCTCTCTCTCTCTCTCAGAGAGAGCCTTGCTCTGTAGCCCAGGCTGACCTAGGACTCAGAGTACTGTGATAAAAGGCATATGCCACTACACTTAACCTATTTATGCATGTTATGTGTATGGTATTTTGTATACACGTACATCTGCACACCAGAAGAGGTCCTCAGAATCTACAGGGCAATTATGAAAGGCTGTAAGCTTCTATGTGGTTGCTGGGAATTGAACTCAGGACCTCTGGAAGAGCAGCCAGTTCTCCTAACTGTTGAACAATCTCCCAAGCCTCACATTACAAATATTTTTTAACGCAAACACTGAAATATGTAAACGATAAAGATCAACTTTTGAACTAGGCATGGTGGTGGCACATGTCACCACTTCTATTTTTGTTCAAGAAAGCACCGTGTACCTTTAAAGAATGGGCCGAAAAGTGTAAGAATTCTCCATCCCCAAGGAAATGAAATCTCTATTTAACTTGAGGAACGTTTCCCCTTCAAGATACAATAATGTTTTTTATTTATTATTTAAAATTTTGATGCAATACATTTTTATCATGTTCATTCTAATTAGAAAGGACTTTTTAATGGCATCTTGAAGATTAATTTCTTTGGACACTGTAGTCACTAACTTGGTAATTTCTTAGGTAACTGCCCTACATGTAAGTGAATATAAAAGGGCATAAGAAGCTAGGTAAACATGCCACCATCAAGCAGTGATACATCGCACAAGCTCGGAGCAGGGATTCGAACCCCACAGACAAGCATTAACCAAGCTAAACAGTAGGTGTTTGTAACCAAGCAACAAGGATGAGGAGAGGTTAACAGGTTTCTGTGGAGGACCCTAACATGCACACCAACCTGACTCAAATTTCCTTCAGGAAATTATTTTTCTATCCTTACTCCATCCCTTGGTACTCTCCTCCACCCCCAGGCCGGGAAACAGGTACAACAAATGGAAACACCATGGGTTCAACCTTAGAACTGCTGATCTCTGCCTTCTGCCCTGAGCATCACAGTGTGTCATGAAAATGAGCTTGGTGAAGAAGTCAGGACTGTGTCCTCACCAGGGACAGGCGACCCGGATCCTTGTCTGACTTCTCACATGACCTATGCAGCTCACAGCAGTTCATACTCTTTCTCATAAAGTTACTGCCCTCAGGAGTTATTGTCCAGGTACCAGGACAGTCAGGAACTACAGCAGATTGGTTTTCATAACTTTCAATAACTTAGAAGGTATTGCATCAAGTGAAGAGTTCTTAATAAATCAGTGGTACCTCTATATACTAAAGAATATAGCAGACAATGGGTGTAGTGAAACTTAGGGTCCCAGCAGCTTTGAAGCAGGTAGAGCCTGGGATTCAAAGCTATCCTTAGCTACTTAAGTTAGTGCAGGGGTCAGCTGGTGTACATGAGTCTATCTATCTATCTATCTATCTATCTATCTATCTATCTATCTATCTATCTATCCATCCATCCACCCACCCACCCACCCACCCATCCATCCATCCATCCATCCATCCATCCATCCACCTACCTACCTACCTCTAAGTAATGACTATGGTCTGTTCTTGGTAGTAAGAGAAAATAGAACTCCAACAGCAAATGTGTCATGAGTTCCATCCAAAGTAGAGTCGCACCACCATTCCTGAACTCAAGGCTAAGTCACCTTACCTGTGCCCAGAATCATCCTCCCCATTCCCTGAGTGGCCAACACTTCCTTCTGTGTTACCTGCCCCACACTGGGAGCATCTGAACTAGTAGCACTCATGTATGGAGCCACCAGGTTGTTTTCTTTCAAACTATATTTAGATAAGAAGAAAAGCAATACTTACTGGACCACAGCTTGACCCCGGGTGAGACCTTTGATTTTCAAATAATGCTCAATCACTCTGTCCTCACTGCAAAACAGGGAGATCAGCATGGTGACACATGTCTTTCTGACGTCCAGACTCCATTTCTGTGTTCTCAGGCAGTCACTGGAAACCTGAGAGGAAGTTCCTCACTGGGGGGGGGGGGGGGGTGGCATCCTCTGCTGTTTCTGTAGGTCCCCTCTCCTTAACTCAGCAGGTGACTACTTCCACTATGAACTTTTAACTTTTATATAAGTATATGACTTGTTTTCATATCTTAAAATGTTATAGGGAAAGAAACAAGTTGGAGCTCTCAAATGGAAAACTAATATTCTGGATCCATAGTAATAAATGCAAAATGCAAATGCTAAATACTGGCTGGAGATCGCTGTTGAGGCAATTTTGAGCCTAAGACCTATTCTCCTGTCGTTGATTTAAAAAGAGATGCAGCTCAGTTGGTAGAGAGCTTGCCTAGCATGCACAAAGCCCTGGGTTTGATCCGTGGCACCACGTAAGCCAGGCATAGTGGACCACGCCTGTAATCCCAGCACTCGGGAGACAGGCAGAGGAGCCAGAAGTTCAAGGTCCCCTGAGTTACAGGAAGGGTTCCAGGTAGCCTGGGATGAGACTTTATTTATTTATTTATTTGTTTTTAAAGAAAAACACAAGTGTTTTAAGAGAATTAAACCTGCTTTGAGACTGAATACCATTTTGGACTCTGTGCTATAGAGACAGCTCTGATCTTGTTCTGTAAGAGGAGAGAGACTTGGAAACTTCAGCCTTTCTTCAGACCCTACTTTACCCTACACTTAGCTAGCTCTTCAATCACACCCTGGGTGTAACTGTGAGACTACAGGTATCACTTTGAGCTCAATCATCTCCCAACCCACTCTACCGTACCCCCAGTCTTTCACCCTTCCCTACCTCACCCCCAACCTCCCACCCCCACCCCGTTTTTTTAAAAGAAACTTTCGTTTAACAGTGATTTGTTCAGAAGTTTCCAGAGTCTGAATTCAGTGTAGGCTGCGTATCTAACTTTACTGTATATTTGGAAAGTGTATCCCGGTGTTTATATTTAAAGCTATCAAAATGGGATGTTTTTTCATCTTTATTTCATAATGTGTCTGTGTGTGCGTGCGTGCATATGTCTGTGTGTGTGTGTGAATAAAAGAAGATCATTTTCAAGGGTTGGAGACTGGAACCATGGAGACTGTGTTTAGAAGTGGTACAAGTAATCTGAAAGAACAAAAGTGACTCTCTTCATCTCCTGATAGTACTCGGTGCTCTCTCGGCCGAGGCCCTGACCTCAGCACGGGACAGGCATGGCTTACCAGTAAGCAAGAGACGGATGCTCCTGAAGGGTTTTGGTTGGGAAGACTGGCAGTGTCTTCAGGTCTTTCCTGGCATTCTCATCGCTGGAAGGAGATACAGTGTATTAATATCAGACTGTCACCTGAAGTGACATTCAATCAGGCTTTCCAGTGAAGAAACCTGAATGGTTACTGTAGGGACAGTGGCTCCTCTTCCTCACTAGAGACCACTCTCCAATGAGGCAACTGCACCATATTCCTTGAAGTCTCAAATACTTTCTGTGAGCATCGATTTCATTATGTAAGGTGAATGGGACTGAAGACATTCTTTATATTTTACTTTTCCACAGCCTCTTCATATTCTACTATACATATCTCCATGTCCTGGTAGCATCGCCCTAATCACATCCAGGAGCTCCTAACATTCAGCATGTTGGAATGCACCACAGAGACACTCACAGACTGACTCCATGTTCTTCAGCATAGACATCCCACAATAAAACAGTTTACATATACACTGCTGTCGCTCCTATTCCTGTCACTCCCCGAAGTACAACAGACCCACACAACCAGCTTTGGAGAGTCAGTGTCTGCAGAAATCTCTGGAATATAAGAGGAAGGGGGAACACTCTCTGATAAACCCGAGGGAACCCTCACATCATCCACAGTGAACTAAAATGTCCTTGTATATCGTTTGGAGATTCTATAATTATAAAACTAGTAATTATAAAATCTATTACATTTTTATAATTTGTAAAATTATAGGGAAAAAATGCTATATAAAATGGACAAGTTCGAGTGGTCACAGGAAAGGTGTAGACTGGGAGGAGAACTCGTAATATGAGTTAGTGTGAGCTAGTCATGTGCTGTAGAGAGAAACACTTCTCTAGCTGCCCTGAGAAGTCAAGGAAGGAGGAAACACAATTCTAGAAGGTCTATTAGCACCTAGGAAACATACATGAAAAGGTGGTTCACAATCCTAGGAGCCATGGTGTTCTCCACACAGAGCCATGCCAAATCTCCCAAATTTTCCGTGGCTGTGGTAAAACACCATGACCAATGCAACTTATAGATGGAAAGCTTTACTTTGAGCTCATGGTTCCAGAGAAGTAAGAGTCCATCGCCATGATGGCAGGGAAGCATGGTAGTGAGCTCCAGATGTGGCGGCTAAAACAAAAGCAGAGTGCTCACATCTGAAACTAAATGCAGGAAGCAGAGAATGAACTGATGAGGGCAAGGGTCCTTTGAAACCTCAGTGTTCTGACTTCCTCTAGCAAGGCCACATCTTCTAAGCCTCTTTAAATAGCCACCAACTGGAAACCTAATATTCAAATGCCTGGACTATGGGGCACATCTCATTAAAACCACCCCACTTCCCAGAATACCGAAGCACACAAACCTCCTTGTAGAGGGCCATACAGTGGGTCCAGGGTGAATTTCCTTTCACACCATTCATCTAGACCTCACAGACCAAGTGACATCTATATGATGGCAGGGATCCAAAAGAAAAAGCAAAGAGGACAAACAACAACAAACAGGGGACCAAAGCATGGCCTCCATCTGTGTGGCACACACCTACTGTATTAGATATTGCCCACTTTCATTACCTGGTTGAAAAGCTTCTCCTTGGGCCTGCAGAGATGGATCAGTGGTTAGGAAATCTGGATGCTCTTTCAGAGAACCTGGGCTCAGTTCTCAGCACCCACATGGCAGCTCACAACTGTCTACAATTCCAGTTCCAGGGGATCAGATACCCTCACACAGACATCCATGCAGATGAAACACCAGTGCACATAAAAGTAAAAACAATTATATGGCGGGTGGGGGGAGAAGAGAGGCTTCTTTGTTTTCTGGTTTTATCCGGTCTAGAGATTTCTGCAGAGATGAACTTTCCAACGATGGTTGGGTTGGCCGATTGCATTTTGGAGGATGGTCGGGAAATAACAGAAGAATGACAGAAATATCTATGTAGACCATCTGATTGACAGATGTTCATGCTGAAGAACTTAAGTGGGCCATGTACACTCAATGTGTTCTCCTAAAAGGAGGATTGGGGTTTACCTAAAGGTAGAACACTCAACTCTCTTAGTCACTACAGAAAGTAAAAAGTCTCTTGGTTCCTGTCCTTACATAAGAACTCTATTCATTTACAGTCTGCTCAGTAGCACTCAATCAAACCGATAGTCTTGGGAAACTGGTTTGTGCTTCCAAAAAAATCAAAATATATCACAGTCCATTTTATTTGTTTTAAAGGTCAGCTGTCAACTCTTAGGACTATTATTTATTTTCTTAATAATTTCATGCTCTGTTCTTCAACTCCCACACCTCCACCCCATTCTTTTCTGTTGATTTGTGAGACCAGGGTCTTGCTGTGTATCCCAGGCTGGCCTCAAATTCATTATCCTCCAGGCTCTGACTCTCTAACACTGTAGTACCAGGCAGGAGCCATCACACTAGGCTAGGACAGAGCTTTTGGCAGTTACACCAACAACCCATGTATACTGCTGTATTTCAGATGCAGGAGAACCACAAGAACCCGTGTTCCCAGGTCAGCACGGAGAATTGCTTTGTTTCACACTTAATCTGTGGCAATGAGACTTCAACAGACTGGAAGTTGTTATTTCTCATAAATTTACTCACTTGCAATAAGCGTAACATGCACGCCTAATGTGGAGAACTTCCATATGATGTATTAATTGAGTTTTAAAGGACAAAAATGAACAGTGTTGAAGAGGTGGCTCGATGGTTAAGAAAGAGCACTCGCTCTTCTAATAAACTCGGGTTCAATTTGCAGCACCCACACAGAGGCTCACAACCATCTGTAATTCTAATTCCAGGTAATCTGAGACCCTTTTCTGAATTCTGGAAGCAGTGGGTGCTGCACATATGTGATACACACACACACACACACACACACACACACACACACACACATACACACAAGCCAAGCACTCATACACAAGAAATAAATAATAACTTCAGAAAAGATATAAAAATATAGTCCAGACAAAGAAGAAAGGAGAGGAGAAAATAAAGGGAGGCATTGTATCCACTCTCTATCTAATTAACTCAGATGACAGTAAGTACTAATGGATACTTGTAGCCCTGACTCTTTGGTCCTATGTCACCCAGAGGCAAACATCTTAAACACTGAGCTCATTCCTGCTCATCATGGCTGCCAACTCAAACACATTCTGTGTCAGGCATCTAAACAGAGAAACAGCTATGTGTTTCAAATGATAAGTACTGTCCGCTGGAATTTTCACATGTGAATTTTGGTCTTGGAGATGTCATCGTGCCAAGATCTCTCAAGAATGATTCCTATTCTAGGCAGCCAGAACCTCCCCAGCCATAAAATGTGATATTTATGCTATCGCTCTTGGTTGTAAAATGTGGTGTTGTCTAGAAATGCTGGCTGAATGAATCAATAAATTTCTAAAGGTTAGTCATGAGCCATCATGCTAAACAATGAATACTCCCTCGTTAAGAGCCTTCTTCTGTACTAATCAATCAATTAAGGGGCAACTAATACAGACACATTAATAGGAAATCAGTGTGGGGATTATTTCAAGTAATTCCAGTTAGTTTAAAGAGAAGCCGGCGGGAGCTGGAGAGATGGGTTCATCCATTAAGAATATACACCGTTTTCACAGAGAACCTGAGCTGGGTCCCAGCCTCCATCTTGGGTGATTCACAACCACCTGTAACTCTGGCTGCATGGGATCCAATACACTCTTTTGCACTCCACAAACACCAGTGCTCACGTGTGTGTAGCCCACACAACACACAGATAAGCTCATAAGTAAAAATATTATAGTTTTAAAGGAGAGGAGCCAACAATGAGATGATCACATGCAGAGGCTTTGCACCCATGGACTCAACCAACTACGGATTGAAACTATGAAAATCTGAGTCTGAGCCATTAAGGTGCAAACAATACAGTAGCCATTGACCTGTGCTAAGCATAATTCATGGACTGGTGATTCAAAGTAGACAGGAATGTGTGTGGGTTACAGGCAAATACTAGACTACTTTGTTTAAAAGACTTGAGCATCTTCAGATTTTAGCAGAAAGGGAGGGAGATCTCAGAACCAGTTCTTCCTGGACACTAATACACTACTCTTCTTCAGGAGCAGAGCAGAGAGGAACCGTAGGGGTGGAGGGTGGCTGTGTAAGGCAGTGACTTTATTTTATGTATATGGTTACATATGAAGGAGCATATTAACACTGTGTGTTTGTTAGGACCTGTAGACTGTACAACACTTGCTTGGACTTTTATCACAAATGGATCACACACCTGCAAGATATTACTATTAGGATATGTCATGGTGGGAAGGAGACAGGCTAGAGAGGAAGTCTCCACTTACTGCTCACTTCTCCTTCAAGTTTAAAGCTCTAAAAATAGTCTATAAAGAACAAAAAAAAAAAAAACAAAAAAAAAAAACAAAAAAAAAAAAAACAAAGAGATCTCTTTTAGGTTAGTGGTTTTCTTCCTTCCTTCCTTTCTTCCTTCCTTCCTTTCTTTTCCTTCTTCCTCTCTCTCATTCCAAGATAGGATTTCTCAGTGTAGTCCTGGCTGTCCTGCAACTTGCTCTATGGACCAGGCTGGACTTGGACTTAGAGATCCATCTGCCTCTAAATCCTGAATGCTGGAATTAAAGTCATGTGCATCATATCTGACTATTTTTCACTTTGGGGCAAAATGAACTGAAGCCTTCTTAACAGTCACACTTAAGCTATTGGTATATTTGGATAGAGGGCAGAATACTGTTCTACAGGGCACAGTACAGTTCTCAACTGCAAAGAACTGTCTCACTCCATTGTTTATAGAGCCAAGTTCAAGAAACTCTGAGTTACAAAAAAAATCTGAGGTTTCTGGGTACAAAGCGGTAGAATACCTGCTTAGTGTATGCATGGCTTGGGGTTCGCTAGAACACAACTCCTCTCCCAACAATGTGGCCTGTGAGCACTTGGGACCTAATAGCAGGGGGATCTGGAGTGTCCCTCAGACTGAGTTCAAGGTCAGCCTGGGCTAATAAAACAACAAAAGACAATTTAAAATATAGCAAACAGAAGGAGAAGGAAGAGGAAGGGGAGAAAATGGAGGAGGAAGAAGAAAAGATAGAAGTGAAGGAGGAAGAAAGGGAGGAGGGGATGCCATTTCAAGTACTGTCTGTAATCCTGCCATTAGGAAGGCTGAAACTTAGAAGGCTCCCAAGTTTGAGACCAGCCTAAGTTACATAGCATTTCCAGGCCAGGCCAGCTTAGGCTATACAACAAGTCCTGGCCTTTAAAAATATAGCCAATCATAGGAAAGAAAAGAATTCTGAGAATTCTATCCTACTACCTTTTTTGAAACCTAACTTTTACACACAATGGCTTTATTTTCTCATGTCCTTCCAATTATAAACATCGGAGATCTTAGATACAAATGTATAATGTGAGCCACACAGAGAGACCGGTACTGGAAATTCAAGTAGGTGTTGGGGGTGGTGGCACCTTAAACCCCAGCACTTGAAGGCTGAGGCAGGAGGATCATGAGCTTGGGGAAACCTAGGATACGTAGTGGGACTCCTCCAAAAAGCTAACTCTGAAATGGCAAGATAAACAGCATGAGATGCTGAGGCATGATGGGAAATAAAGCAAAAGATAACATGGCCAAATGTAGCACAAGTCTCCTTAATTTACCCATCCTAAGTTGAAACTATCAAAACAAAACTTTACTTACTATACCTAATATACGCCAAACAACACATCTTGGTACAGTAGCCTTAAGCATGCTTTAAACACGCTGGGCTGGAGAAATAGCTCAACTGGTAAAATGCTTGCTGTGCAAACAGAAGAGCCTGTGTTCGATCCCCAGAGCCCACATGATAAAGCTGGGCACAGTGGTGCACAGTCACAATCCCAGTGCTGGGAAGGTGGAGACAAGCCGATTGCTGGTGCTCTCTGGCCAGCCAACCTTGCCTTTCTCCTGAGCTCCTGACCAGTGAGAGACCGTGTCTCAAAACAAGGTGGATAGTTCCTATGGAATGATATTGAGGTGACCTCTGGCCTATATGTGCTAGCTCACACATATGTAAGCATACACACACATATAAAACACATTAATTTACACTTGACAGAATTACCTGAGACCACTAAAGTCATGATATTTATTAAATAATTTTTTGGCAATGCTGATCACGTGACTGAGTGGAAACTACAGCTCACCCTTTACTGACATTGCTTTCCATAAATTCAGACCTGGACATACATGGAAGGATAAGGATTCTCATCTTTTCTCTGGCTGCCTGGCCATTCCTGAGGTGTGACCTGCCTTCACATGGCCCAATTCAGGGCATCACCACACTGTGATAAAGAATGAAGAAGTGCCCACTTTCCTATAGGCAGAAGCTGAAATCCTCTCCCGAATTAATCTAGTTGGCCCATACTTACCTGTGTGCTAGTGGCAAGGGTGGCTGGGATGTGTGCTTTTCATTGTGTGGAGCCCAAAACCGAAGTTCTAATAGTATGAAAGGGAGATTGAATGCTTGGGGAAGGTGATTGATTATATTTTCCCAATCTCAGAGAGCTAATTTTGGTTAGACAGGAATGTTGCATGACAATCATGTATAAAGAAAGACAGACAAGCTACTGAACAAACAAGAAAGCCCAATTCTGCAGAGTTTTATGTAAAATATCTGAATTTAACTGGAGAACTGCCCTTCATATCATTATCAAACACACCAGCAGGCTACTACTGCTATCTGCAGTCTCATTGGAAGTTTGCTTGTGTGTGTATGTCTGTGCGTGTGTGCATTTGTGTGTGTTTTTTCTTAACCTAACTTGGCTTCCAGTTTAAGATAACTAATTATCAGTGTAAATTGTTAGTAGTGTAAGGTGAAGGAGATATGTAAGTTAATTTACCCAGGCATGGAATCAGGATTTTCTTAAGGAGCACACAGATTCCCAGGAGAGAACACAGACTTGTTTCTCCATCAATAAAAGGCCTCCTTTTGTCAGTTTCAAATCTGATGTGCTGAGCAGAACATTCACTCTTTGTAATGATGTGATTCTAGTTTCCTACAAAATCTTTACCTAACACAGGACACATCCAGAGAGTCATCACTGATACCAAAGAACTGTGTGTGTTGACATTTAACATTAACAGCAGCAACAACAACAGCAACAACAGCAACAAAAGCCCATGGGAGAATCAAAGGAGGAATGAGGCAGACAGCTTGGCAGATAAATGAGGTCAGTCTTTCAACAAATTGCAGCAAACGAGGAATTCGAATGGCCCACAGATAGAAGAAAAAAGTTCAACAACTTTAGAATTCCTGGAAAAGCAGATTCAGTTTTAGGTAGATCCTGATAGATATCAGACAATCAGACTCTTGAAACCGTGATTCTATCTAAATTATCCCTAAATAATAAATGTCAATGGGAGCTCTGATCCAGGTTTTTGTGAGGGTCAATCATCAGTAAGGTCCTTTGGAAATCTGTATACCTAGAAACATACAGACTTGGATGAGGTTTACACCTAAACAGCATTGTTCACAGTAACACACACACACACACACACACACACACACACACACACACAAATACATACATACAAATATCCAATAATATGGGCAGAAAGTGGAACTCAATACAATGTTTGCCTAGCACATATGAACCCTGTGTTTAATTGTCAACATTGCTTAAAGTAGGGGTAAAAGCACATAGCTGTGGTCCTAGCATACAAGGTAGAGGCAAGGAGTGTCAAAAGTTCAAAGTCACCCCCAGTTACACAATGAGTCCTCAGAGAACCCAGAAACATAAGATCTAGTCTCAAAACACAAGATAAAGAGTTCCCCCACCTCAGTGTCTCCTAAAAGCAGGCTCAATAAAATTACAGTTTATTCATGTAAAGGAATAGCACATAGCAAAGAAAATAGATATAGTTACATATAACATGGATGAATCTGATTAACATGGAATAAATGAACATCATGGCCTGGTACTATGGTGAATTCCTGTTATCTCAGAGGTTGTCTGGACTACATACTGAGACCCTGTCTTAAAAACAGAACAGAACAAAACAAAACAAAAAACCCAACCAACCAACAAACCAAACAACAAACAACTCCATGTACAGAAGGTTCAAAGTAAACAAAATGAAGCCAGACAGCATGTGAATGTCTGAGAACAGACATGGCATTGTATTGCCATGGGATGGGGGATGGGAGAGGAAGGATGGCGGAGGGGGAGGGGAGGGGAATGGTGGAAGGAGTGGGGGGAGGGTGTGAGACAGGATGGGGACGACAGGGGAGAGTGCTGGGGGCTGTGGTTCTGGGGATGTGCAGTCTCTCCTTGTTCTGTACACGGTCTGTGCATTTTTACTCACTCTTCAGTACAATAATTCACAACAGATAGAACCAGACATGATCAGCCAGCGGTCGAAGGATGAGCTACCTACCACTTAGAGTGCTGTGATGCTACAGTTAGAGGGCGGAGCCACAGCCAAGACCGAAAGCCAACAGAGGAACATCATTCCAGACGGTTAATTCCAATCGTGTTCAGAATTTAGGACCAAACAGGATTTCACATCTGAGAGCACCACAGTGGCTGAGTGACTATTTGTTCGCCCTCCTGGGGACTGTCCCTGAGGGCCTGGAACCCAGTGAAGCCACGCAGGATTTGCTTGTAGGGACAGCTAGGGCTAGCTTCAGAGCAGAGGGCCCCTCTGTGTGGCTGTGCAGACAGCATTGTTTACTTGAACCTGGATCAAACTCCGAGAGCAGAGAGCTTGGGAGCAGCCGGGGCAGCGAGGAGACCTCCTAGGGATGTCTCTGCCTCTCACTAGCAATAAATCCACTCACCCTGGCTACGAATTCCTGACCCTGGTGGTGATGGAATTACATTAATCTATGTGATTACAAAGATGTACTTAACCAGAACTGTCACGAAGGACCCTTCCTTAGGCTCCGAGTCAAACAGAAAGCCCAGGGATCTACACTCTTTGCTTCTCAGCAACTACACCAACCAACGGCTTTGCTCTGTCATTGCAGAGGAATTGAAAGAACAAACTTGCAGGTCAATAAATGGCTCATCGGGCAAAGGGGCTTGCTGCCAAACCCAATGATCTGAGTTACATGCTCAGACCTATACAATAAAGAACGCCCAGAAACTGTCCTCTGACCTCCACACGTGTACTGTGACATGTGTGTACCTATGTACACACACACACACACACACACACACATTAAAATAAATAAAATTTGATTTGAAGAATTTTAAAAAGACAGGCTTACATTTTATCTTATTGCCCAATCCGAGCCCTACCATCGGGCATTCCAGCATTCTCCTTCTATATTCCTGAAGGAAGCTGTTCTGACCCTCCACTGAAGTCATCATTCAAATGATTTCGCTGTGCATTCCCATCTTTTCCCCACCGGGCTATATGTTTTATACCACTGACCTCAGAAAACCCTGTTGGAATGTGACATCCCCAATCTATTTTTGAGGAAGCCACTTGGTTGGCAAAACCAACCAAAGCTACCCTCTGCGTGTGCTGAAGCACAGGTGTGGGAAAGCCACCCCCAGCAACTGGGAACACCTGCTTTCGGCACACACTGGGCACACACTGCAAGCTTGCTCATGGTAGTGATCAGCCACCTGCCATTGGACGAAGTTGGCATGGAAGGGAGTGTCCGCAATTAACAGCAAGCACTTGTTAGCACAAAACAATCGCTGCTGTTTGTGCTCCGAGTGGGGGAAACCCTGGGTTTCTAGGGCAGTTGAAGGAAAACAAAACAGGGCTGGGCATGTCGCTCATTTGGTAGAGCGCTTGCCTAACATGTATAAAGTCCATCGTTTGGTCCTTAGCACTGTACAAATCAGGCGTGGAGGCCAGCAGAAGCCGGAGGGGCAGAAGTTCGTCATCCTGAACAATGTAGTGAATGAGGCCAGCACAGAACACATGAGACCCTCTCCCCTCAAATGAAAAAATAAACCAGAAAATGAAACAAAGCAAAGCCCAGGCCCTGACCACACTTTACTTTGTCAGTGCCTTAGCACTTAAGACCCAGGACCAAGCTGCATACAAAGGTACACGTTTAAATTCAAGGACCAAGTAGAAACGTCGGCAGAGACTTCACGTTTCTACCAAAATTAACTTGAGGGGCTGGCGAGATGGTTCTGTGGTTTAGAAGGGATCCTGCTCTTCTGGAGAACCAGAGGTCAGTTTCCAGCACCCATGTTGGGTGGTTCACAACCACCTGTAATCCCACCACTCAGGGATCTAGTGCCCACTTCTAGATCCTGTGGACACACATCTGTACTCATATATGAACACATTCAAGTGTAAATACACATGACACATAAATAAAAACAAGAAATCCTTTTGAAAAGCTAACTTGGAAATGGACCTCTTTTAACAAGAACATCTAAGCATGGATTTAAAAATCCCAAAACTATGGTTAATTTTCCTGGTTGAGATTGCCATGAGGACACATGCATAGAAACCCAGAATTTGAGCCAGGAGGCCTGTTACCTGCAAGTGCATAAAGACTTATCAGAAATGAACGGAAGGGTTCATTCTTGGCAGGCTGCCAAGAATGGAGCAAAGTCCGTCGGCTGGGGATTCTTAATTCCGTGATTCATATACTCAAGAATGCACTGTTGGAGAGCGGACGTACTTCCTAATACCTGCTAGTCCTTGGTGTAGCCTGGAAGAGGATCGGCTGAGGGGCCCCTTCTTCTCTGTATGAACTAGAACCCTATGCCACCCCTCAAGGTTCCCACTTCTCATGAGGATTGGGAGACGCTTAATAATCCCTAACAGTTAGAAAAGTGTACTTTCATGTCTGGCAGAAAACGTTGTAACAGGAGTTAACCAAACCACTATCTGAACTGGACCTAGTGTTTAGGGAGAGCACCTTATCTAAATTATGTGCTTATTGAAAAAAACCTTGGTTACTATTGGAAACACAATTTCCTTGACTGTCGGGAAGGTGTGGATAACACGGGGGGGGGGGGGTATGCTCCAGTTTCCTATTGGGCAGACAGAACGCTGCCCCTCATAGAAAATCCTGTTTCATGGGTGGGGCTGTGGCTCACTGGTAGTGTGCTCGCCTGGTATGTATGAGGCTTTGCGCTTGACTCCCAACCCTGCAAGTTAAGGAAACAAATAGATACCCATTTCTTTCCGTGAACTGTGGAATTTGGCCTTCAGTAGTAAACTCATTATCTTCTTCACTTGGACTTGACCCCATGCCCTTCCTTCTCTCTCCCCTTCTCTTTCTCTTTCTTAGATAAGGTCTTGTATATATCCCAGGCTGGTGTTTATTTTCTAGGAAGACCTTGAACCACTGGCGTCCTCCCACACCTAACATGACAGGCGTGGGCCACCGTAGCCAGTTTCCGAAGTTTAGGAGTCAAGTCCAGGATTTCCCAGACGCTAGGCAAGTGCTCTACCAGCTCAGCCACGCCCTCAGACCTACTCAGCTAGATCCGTTTACTAGCTCCTAGAGAAAATGGTAGTAAAAGTGGCAAGACCACACCACACACAATCCATTACACAAGATGAACTCACACACTTTTCAATTTGGCATGGTGTGAAAGTGGAATTTGGATGTTCAGCATTGATCTTTTCCCTGGCTAGGTTTGACTTTCTCATGATACAGTGGGAAGCTGCAGGCTCTAGTCAGTTATGAAGCCAGTACAGTAAGCAACCAGTACTGGGTTGCTAGTCTATGATGCTTAGAAAGTTAGGAGTACGAAATACATTCAGGCCCCGAGGACAGAGATGTAGCTCAGTTGGTACAAAGACTGTCTGGCATGCCTGAGGTCCTGGGTTTCATCCCAGTACTGTATGAGCCAGGTGTCGTGCTATAAACCTGTAATCACAACACTTTGGGGACAGGAACAGGCTGATCAGAAGTTCAAAGCTATTCTTGACTACATAGAGAATTGGAGCCCCGGCTGACCTACGTGAGAACGTGTCTCAAGAAATGAATTCAGGTTCTCGGGCTCCGTTCAAGACCCACTAAATCACAAAGGAAGTAAGTAGTCTGCACCCTATCACCTGGGTTAGGAGCCGGTGCAATGGCATCAACACAAAACATGCTCTGTGAGCAGTGACAGGAAAGTGACCTGAAGTGATGAACTGACCAGGGGGACCGACCCAGCCTTCTGGGTGCCCAGTACAGAAGGGCAGTTTCAGGAGGCTCTGGTGACACAGCATGACGCCATCACTCAATCCCTGAACATAGTCTTAGAGGTCAAAGATCCACAGTCACAGGGTGGCAAAGCTCAGACCAAGCCCTTGGTCAGCAGTCACGTCATAAGCAGTATCATTCCCATTTCACAGATGGGAAAACCGAAACTTAAGAGCTGAAGTGACTTAAACTCGCAATAAGGACAGAGCAGTTATAGTTCCAGGCATCACCTCTTCCAGGTTCCTCATGGAGGGGTCAGAAAAGCAGGAGGGGACAGGATTGACAAGGGGAAGATATTTTGAACAAGAGGCTTCAGAGATCCTTATTCTGGTGGCCTGGATGAATTCCTTCAGAGTATGTGTTCCATGGGTGGTGACTGCCTGTTTTTAAATCTAGAGTAAACAGAATTAATTTAAATGGGATTAACTTGAAGGATATGAGCATAGATAATAAGATATAATGTGTTATACATCTATCATTTGGTATTTCTCCAAGTAAATCAAACCACACTACAGGCTTTTTGTCGCCAAATACAACAAATCAGTTGACTTTTGCCATTTTGGGTGGGGAGGGTCCCATGTAGCCTAGGTTGTCCTAAAAACCTGATAAGTAGCTGAGGCTGGCCCTGAATTCCTGATCCTCCTGTGGCCATCTCCAAAGTGCTAGGATTACATGCATATATACTTATACCTAGCTCCAAATACAGGTTTTTGAAAACTGTCTTATATGTGCGATGAAGTCAGACTATAGTTATTTTCAGTGTGACTTTAAAACAGAGAGTGTGAACTCAGCCAAGAAGCCTGACTCTCAGATATTCCTGATGCCCAACTTTCATACTGACACTCATGACACAAAAACACTGATGGTAACATTCCTACCCATTGGCCTACTTATGTTACCACTGTGGGATAGGACGAAGACTTCCTGGAGGAAGTTCATCCGAAACCAATCCTGAACAAGGACAGTGTTCTGTGTAGCCAAGGATGACACTTGAGCTCAGCGTCTTCTTGCTTCTACTTCCCAGGTGCTGGGAATTCTGGCTTGTGACACCATACTCAGTTTCTGTGGTGCTGGGGAGTGAACCCCGAGCTTCAAGAATGCTAGGCCTTCACTCTACCAACTGAGTTTATCACTAGTTAAAAATATAGGACCCTTCCCTTCCCATCATCCCCACCACGAACATAACACTATGCTATGGGCTTAGAATCTAATGCCATCTTTTTTTTTTTTTTTTTTTTTTTTTGGAGACATAGTTTATCTACAGAGCTCTGGCTGTCCTGAAACTCAGAGTGATCTGTCTACCTTTGCCACCAGTGCGGGGACTAAAGACACATGCCATAATATCCTGTACCATTTCTGATTAATTACTGTAACCAGTTTAGAAAAACTGCTTATAGATAAGAGCCAATTCTATTAGCAGCTAAAATAACACACTACCTTCATCTTCTGCCTGTACAGGTCAAAAATACAAAGAGAACAATTTCAATGATCCAGGTAAGCCAGCAGAACTCACTAGTTCCAGCTTCTGACTTGACAGATGGAAAAGAGGCCCAGCTATGTTTGAAGAAGTAGCCAGGCCCCATGGTAACTAGTAACTGGTCCAGTAGACCCGAGAGTTGGATCTCAGAGACATGGAGTTGAGCCACAAGGTAAGAAGAAGAGCTTAGAGTTCCAAAGAAGGGAAGATTAGGTAGGGAAACAGAACCCTCCTAACCTCCTAAGTTAATGGAATCTGACCCTAGCTAGTCAATCCCTGGTCATACATTAATCAGGTGGTAGCTATTTGCAGAGGACAAAGCCAAAAAGAATTAAGTAACCATTGTGTGCACCTCTGCTGACAGACAGATTCCTCTTTCATCTCCACAAAGGAACCTTCTTCATGGGGCTCCAGGTGTGAGCCTTCATTCTTAGGCTGCTTCCAGTCTCCAGCTTCCTGAGATCTCTCAGCTCTGCCTTCAGAGAACAGTTCAAAGGGAATCCTTGGCTTCTCAGGATTCCAACCCCAGGCACGTGCTTCCCTCAAGGGATGCTCAGCATTGTGTGTATATGAATTTATTTGATTTTGTCTTTCTATCAAACCAAGGTGAGTGTTATTTCTAATTTGCTGATAAGTAAACTGTGGTTTGAGGCATCCTTCCCCTTCCCCCACCTCCCCATTGTACCAGAACAGACACAAAGGCAGCTAAGGGATACTTTGGAAAAAGACCAGCTAACCAGCATGATACGTATTATTAGTACCAATAAGGTTTGGGGTTAGAACTAGGTTTAGGACTAGGAATGAGGTTCAGTTGGTAGAGTGCTCGCCTAGTGTCTTAGTTAAGGTTTCTACTGCTGTGAAGAGACAGCATGACCATAGCTGTAATTGGGGCTGGCTTACAATTCTGAGGTCAGTCCAATATCATCATGGCAGGAAGCATGATTGCATGAAGACATATTGCTGGAGAGGTACTTGGGAGTAGTACTACACGGGCCTGGCTTGAACTTGGGAAACCTCAAAGCCCAGTGACACACTTCCTCTAACACCTCTTAATAGTGGCATTCCCTGTGGGCTTATGGGGCCACTTCCATTTAAACCACCACAGCTAGCCTACAGCATGGCTTGGTTTCAATCTTCAATACTGCAGAAACCAGGCCCGGTGATAGAGGCCTATTGTCGAAGGGCTCTTGAGGTGGAGGGAGGAAGATCAAAAGGTCCAACTAGTCATGCTTAGCTATACAGAAAGTTCCAGGCCAGCCTGGGAGCCATGAATTCTGTCTCAAAAACAAAACCTCTGAGCTCTACAGATAAAGAGCACTGGTTATTTTTCCGGAGGACCTGGGCTCAATTCCCAGCATTCCCATGGAGGCTTGCAATTGTCTGTGACTCTAGTCCCAGAGAATTTCAGGCACTAGGCACATACACCTACTTTCTGGCCTCAGCAGTTACCTGTCCAGGCACACTCATGGTACACAGACATATATGCAGGCAAAACACTCATGCACAGAAAATAAAAATCTTAGTTAGAAAATACAAACCAAAGCATCGAATTAGATTAGTTCCAAGTTCCCTGTTACTGGTTTTGGAGTCTTAGATAAATTAGCCATTATAAGCCCAAGTTTCCAAATTAAAAACCTCACTTTTCAGCCCAGCTATCCTGGAATTCACTATTAGTTCAGGCTGACTTTGAATGCATTCCTGCCTCTGCCTCTTGATACTAAGATAAAGTTATGTGCCACTATGTCCCAGGTTCCAAATTCATTTTAAAAGGTAGGGTGATGGTGACATGCTCATCCTGTTCTTGAGGTTATTGTGACAGATGTTAAAAGGTGCTGTTCACACTCAGTAAATGTTTGCCTTTCTTTCCTGTCTCAGTGCCCAAGCGAGACTCTACCCAACACTTCTTTCAGATCACTGCCTTCAGAGCAGGCTGCCAGGGGACCTGCTACCACTATGTTTTGTCTTATTTCATATACATGTATTTATTTTGTCTTTGAGGACTGCGGGCACGCCTGCCATGGCAAGGGTGTGGAGGTCAGAGGACAACTTGCAGGCGTCTGTTCTCTTTCCACTCCTTGGGTCCCAGGAATTAAACTCTAGTTATTAGGTTATCAGTCTTGGAGAGGAGTGCCTTTCCCACTGTGTGTGACAGTTACTGTGATACTATGTGACAGTGTGACAATTACTGTGATACTGTGTGACAGTTACTGTATCACTGTGTGACAGTTACTGTGATACTGTGTGGCAGTTTCTGTGTTACTGTATGACAGTTGCTGTGTCACTGTGTGACAGTTACTGTGATACTGTATGACAGTTACTGTGTCACTGTGTGACAGTTGCTGTATTACTGTTTGACAATTTCTGTGTTACTGTGTGACAGTTGCTGTGTCACTGTGTGACAGTTGCTGTGTTACTGTGTGACAGTTTCTGTGTTACTGTGTGACAGTTACTGTGTTACTGTGTGACAGTTGCTGTATTAGTGTGTGACAGTTGCTGTGTCACTGTGTGACAGTTGCTATGTCAGTCACTGTGTGACAGTTACTGTATTACTGAACTATTATTGTCATTGAGACAGCTCAGTAAATAATCTATTTTGTGTGTTGCCAGAGTAGATATTTTCAGCAATCACACTAAAATATTGGTTGTTAGTTAACTGAAATTCTAGTTGAACTTGAACTTCTAGAATTCTGTTTGCTCAGTCTGGTAACTCCAAGGATCTGTGATAAACTACAGGGAAAAGAAAATGAAAAGTAACTGTCACTTCTGCGTGGGAAGCAAGAGTCCATGACAGGGAGGGGTGTGTGATCTAGACACACATCATATTCACATAAGTTGTTGGTTGGTATCACCAAATTACTTGCTGGTGTCAGGACTCTTCTTCTCTTGGCCCTCTTGCAAAGACTTGTCCTGATACAGGACATCTGCTAGTGTTCTAGAAAGCTCTGTCAGTCAGCTGGAGCTCCTTTGTCATTACCTTTCCTCTGTGGCCAGACTTTAAGGTTACATTTAAAGTAACCTTAGAGTTACTGGACTGGGGCCAACTGTTAACATTTTTTTTAAGTCTAAAGAATGAGAATGTGATGAGAGTTTTTTTTTTTAAACCAATATCCAGTCTGCTGAGGACTCCAGTCATGTGTGCTTTGCAATGTCTACTCTTAACGGCTTGCAGAAATGAAACAAAAAACCTGTAAGAACTATTTAGGCTGAAAAGAAGGTTAACATAAAGATCTATAAATACTTTAAATAAAAATATTTTAGCTCGCATCATATTGATAGCAGCAGAAGAAGCCAGAGTTTTCAGGGACATTGGAGAGCTATTTACTTAATAGGTATGGAATTATAATTGTAAAATGAGGCAGTTTTAGAGATTGTCTGCCTATGGGGAATGCAGTGAATAGGAATGACCTGTACTCTTCAAATCCAGAGCTAGAAAACTGGAAGCCAGGAGAACAAAAATCTACATGCGTGCTGTCTTCTCCACAAGCACAGAGAGTCAGAACTGCAAATTTCCTAATAGAGGGGTCAAGACTATATATAGTCATCTTGAGGCCTGAAAGCTTTGCCAGTTCTTCCTGCCTTAGGTAACTCAGAGCACTGACAGGTGGATTGGCTGTGTTACCTATTGTCGGTACAGCTGACCGCAATGGTTCTGTTGCAGCCCCTGCCATTGCTCCATGTTTCCAGAACCACACCAAAAGACGTGCAAACACTCATCGGCAGGAATGCAAGATGCCTTCCTCGCCATGTCAGTCTTAGCTGCAGGATGGTGAGCCCCTGAGGAGTAGTTCATGCCCATCACTCTATTGGTACAGAAGACGGACCGGTCAATGTCTGAGCTAGCCAGCCATTGTCCACACCATACCGAGCTTCACTCCTGTCTCAGAGTCATCAGGAGTGCCCTGGCCAAGTCTACTCTTCTGGAGAGAATTTCAGTGGGTAAAGAGAAAAGGAGTCATCTCCTTGGAGGGTGTCTGGGAGGTGGGTTCTGTTTTCTTAGTTGTATCCCACTCTTCAGATGTTAAATATAAGGTAAGTTAAGGTACAGACTATACAAGCCGCACAACAGTGGTTATCGATATAAAACCCACAGAACACTGGTCAGAGTGTAGGTCAGACATTAAACACTGCTGATGTGACCCTTGTAGAACTCAGTGTATCTGAGTAGATTGAAAACTTGGAGAAATATGTTGGAAACTTTTTGTTGTTGTTGTTTAAGCCAGGGTCTTATGTAGCTCAGGCTGACCTGGAATTCACCACAAAACCCAGGATGATGACCTTGAACGTCTCACTCTCCTGCTTCTGCCTCCCAGGAATGTAGCATCAAGGGTTTCTTCAGTTTTATTTAGTACTGGGAATTGAGCACAGGACTTCGTGCATGTTGCCAAATGGGCAAAAAATGGTTTAACTTTAATCAAACATCATGAAGAACACACATGAAGAACCACCCTTATGTCTGTGTGTGGGTATGAATTCCTTTCTATATACCATAAAGTCTTATTAAGCAAAACCAAAACCAAACAAACAGACAAAACACACGCACAAAAAGAAAAAAAAAGACGTGTTTAGAGATATTTTTTTTAGCACGTATGAGTGTTCTGTCTGCGTGGATGTTTGTGTAATGCCCACAGAAGCCAGTAAGGGTGCTGGATGCTCTGGGTCCTAAGCTACAGGCTATTGTAAGCCTCCACATGGGTGGCTGAGACTAGCAGCACTAAGGTCCTCTAGAAAAGCAGCCAGTGCTTGTAACCACTGAGCATCTCTCTGGCCACCACAAACTCTTATTAATTCATTAATTCTGTCCTGAAATAATACAGACAAGTTCAATTCTGACAATTCCCATCTTGACTCTGCTAGTAAGTGTGTGTTACAAGTTTGTGTCTTCTTTGAGATTCAAGACAACCCCGAACACACTTGACTCACCCAGGGCTCCAAAGCGCAGTGTTCTTACCTGAAAACTGGGACAGCAATAATGCCATTTTCATAGGGCTGCCGGGAGGGTGGAGGAGATAATATAGCAGTCACACCAGGCTGCTATTACCTATCCAATGTCACTCGAGACAAACTGGGTTTCAGACAGGACGGCTACCATATCCATCACATAGTTTGGAGCCAAGTGCTTACATTCCAAAGTTCTGGAGCATCTAATACCTCTTGGCTCATGCAAGTTCTCAGTACAGTGCCTGACCTCTGGGAGCTGTCTGCTTGCTGTTGTTTACCTATGAAACCCTACTTTCCCATTGCATACAGACACCCTAGCTCAACATCCACATACTGCTCTTGCTCCACCACTCTACTTGCACTTCTCTCTTCCTTCTCCTCAGATTCCCCACATTATTTTACCCTAAACAAGTTCTGCTCAAGCTCTCCTTCCAAATGTCTTTAAAAATAACAAGCTCCGCCCCTCTGGCTTTTCTTCTGGCCAGGGATCCTTCGGAGTACTTAAAGTTAACTTTATCATAGCCAGTAGGAAGCCCTTGCTCTCAGAAGGCTCATTAGGAGTGGAGTGGGGACTTCCATTTGCTTTATATAGCTGACAGCCTGAATTTCCAAGTCAGTCCCTTGCACCGCAAAGATAACAAGTGCTTTGGTAACATAACACAGGCAAACAGAGAATTCCTGAAAGCTGACCCAGCTAGGCTTTATCACTGAGCCGGCAGCCACAGTGAGTTTGGAAAGGCAAAGGCGGTTTCGTTTGGTTTTGTTTTTAAGATCATGAAAGCTGAGCATTACCAAAGTAACTAAGTGGTCGGCTGCGGTTTGGAAGTGGAAAATGAGAGGCTTAGATTTTTGCTTCACTTCTGGGTCACAATAAGGGTCTGGTTAACACCTACCTTCAAATGGGAAGGAAATATTACCAATTTATGGTGGTGCTATAAAAATGTACCTATTTCCCATGGGAAAGGAACTTCTTTGGATGCCTGAGAACAATTAACTAGGGGTTGGGGGTTGCTCCAGCTTGATCACTACCAAGCTTCATGACATGTGAGCTGGGACTTGCTCTCTCCCCATAAATAAATGTAAAGAATTTTTAAAAATCTATCTTAAAAACACACAAATAGTGTCAGTTTCAGATACACACAGATGTTCACCATGACATTGTTTACAACAGCTAAAACATGGGCAATGAGTTGCATATGTAACAGGAGAATGGTACACACGTCTGTCCATTTGATGGATTAGGCAGATATGACAGCAATGCCTGTATCCCATCAATAAAGAAGAGGAGACAGGAAGGTCAGGAGGTCAAGGTCATCTATGGCTCTACAGTGAGTTCCAGGCACGAATAAGCTAGGTAAGACACTGTCTAAAAACAAAACTACAACCAACAAACAGCAGACAAATTCTGATGGTATATCAAAACGGCGATTCTCGGAACAACTCTGGTCATCTCACGAATATTAATTTGATCCTTGTACCAACCTATGACACATTTACAATTATTACAAGTTCTATTTTACATTCCAGGAAACTAAGGCTTGGGAAAGTAAGTTATTTTATTCTAGATTGTACAGGTAGTGCATGGAAGTCTTGGGGTTCGAAGGAGCGCTTTGGCTTCTACAGTCTTTGCGCTAACCACGATGACATGGACTGATCATATTTTATCTTACCTGATTTTCCTATATTAGCTCTATTAAGAAAATGTTTGGCAGAAGACTATACACTGCCCATCTGAGAGGAGATTAGACAGGGTAGGTGGTGTTGAATTCTTTTCTATTGTCACCTTCAGTGACAGGTACTCATGCCTTTTCTTCTTGTCATCAATACTTAATGCCTTTGTAAAATATACTTTGTAATTCAAAGTTCTTCTATTCCACTAACTTCCTCAAGACTCCAACATACAGATGAGGCTTGGGAAGAATAAATGGCTCATTCGGGGTGACGCTGATAGTTCGTGCAAGGTGCAGTTTATGTAAGACTCGGTTTATTGTCTCTCCACTACTTAATTTGAGATGGACAATTTCAAGAGATTGCTTGACATATCTTCAGCCTAGGGCTCCTCAAGGAAACTAGTAGAACCCGGCTGGACTCGAGGAAGAACTGGATAAGACTTGGCCTAAGCTTGTGCTTCCGTTATTAAATTTTATTATACATTTCTATGATCATACGTGTTAGCCACATGTTGAATTTCTATGCTACATATTTGTTATACTAACAATGCTATATCTTAGCATTGTCTGTAATATTTTAAAGTACTTTATTTTTTCTTAAAATCTTTGACCTTAATTTTTAAAAAAATCTATGCCCTTGATAATCCATAATAAGGGATCTTTTAATATTATAAATGTCTATGTTTTCACTGTTATTTTACCCTAGAGTATGGCTCGCTCCTACAGTTTCTATGCCGTGCATTGTTCTGTATAAAAATTACAAGTTTTTCCTGTGGTCTTCCCATCCAGACATGTGGGGGTCAGTCCTTTGACATATCCAAACGATTTTCTTTGTCCTTCTTTTACTCCACCTGTCCTCAAAAGTGTCCCACTGGCTATGCATCTTTATTTATTCTTGAATTTGAGCATACATTTCTCTGTGCCTTGGTGTCTATTCTCTGTAAGCTTTCTCTTAAAATGTTTGAATAAAAATCAGTCTTTGGGAAAAAAAAAAGACTTGGCCAGAGCTAAGTCAACAAGAGCAAACTACCATCTAAAGTTGAAATGAGTAATCCTTCAGAGTGGATTGCTCATAGCTTCTGTCTATGTCAGGTCCTGGGCTCCCCCTGAGACAAGCTGGTAAAACTAACCTTTCTCTTTTGTCTGCCACTGTGTTACTACAGCTTTCGTGGACCCACCTTTGTCTCAAGACTCTTCTCAGAAGTAGGCAGGAGACCAGACAGAATTTTGGTGTGGATTAAGGGGACAGTAACCACTGTCATAGCTGAGGTGGATCCTGACCCAGTGACCTTCACATTTAATTCACAGCAGCCTCATAGACTACACTGCCTTTCAGAGTCAGGAATGGGGAAAGGGGAGTAAGCGTTTCACACTATACAGAGGCTGAGGCCATCATAAACTGACTTTATGACTGACCATCTAACCACAAACTTTATGGATACACAAAATCATATACATACATGTGTAAATATACGTATGAAAGCAGAAGATGAATGGGGTTAGAAGTCGGGGGATAATGGCAAAGCATGATTTAATGCTGTGAAACGTCTTATAGAGTCAATCCCTATGCATAATGAATATACAACAATACACACACACACACACACACACACACACACACCATATACTCTCAATGAGAGCTGATGGTGGGTAGCTGAATGATGGGGTGTTTAGTGGAGCCCCCTAATCTATCATTCTGAATGCGCGGGGTGAAGAGAGTGGGTTATTCTTCACGGACTGGAAGCTGTGGAGTTTGGAAGGCATTATTTTACCAGCCCATTCCTGAACACAAAGCCTTGGCTGGGAAGGAGTATTGGGCAATGTGTAAATAGAGCCCACAGAGGTGCAGCGTTAGCCTGGCAGAGGCTGGGCTTCCAGTGGGTCGCTGGCCTGGGCTCTGCTTCCCATCGGAGGCCTCCAGCTCTGACAATTCCCACTTCTCTACCTGGGACCACTGCATTAAAGGGAGAGCACGGGAGAGGGCGAAAACCCACACACTCTCTGCCCATGTGGCCATCGGGACACTCCGCCCCAGCGTCAGCTCAGCAACAATGCGGCTGCTGGGTCAAGTGTCTGAAGGGTGAGGTTGCTTCAGGGCAGCTGCACAAAAAAGCCCCTACTAATCCCTTAACTAAGCAGCTGATGGATTTAATCTGTTTCTGCATACGTTAGAGCCCCTTACACACAGCATCATTATACCCTTAATAAAAGCACTGCACCCGTTCGCAAAGCTCTTTACAGTTTTCTCGGTAACCAACGTGATAGAATGCTGGAGCATCGGAGGGCTTCTGACTATGCTTTCCTGCCACTCTGCCCTGAAACACTGTGAGAAAGTTTCCTTCTTAGAGTCATTCGCAAAAAGAACAGGTTTCTCCGTGAAGGAAGAGGAGATCTGAGCAGCCAGCCTCAACTAGCTTTCTTTTGATTTTGCACTTATTATTATTTAAAATAACTGGCCCCACAGCTGGGGAGCCTCATTCTACACAGTACCGCCAGAAAAGGAATCATTACCTGGTATGATCTCCCTTGCTTTCCTGGAAAAAAAAAAGACACAATTAATATGTATGTATGCTAAGCTTAATGAATGATTTATTCTTGGTTATTTTCTCCCTCACAAAGTCCAGAGCTTTCTGTTAAGAAAGGTAAAGAATACACCACCTACAAGGTCACAATTGGTAAGCAAATATATGTACCCATGAGAAGTGTCTTGCCCTTAATAGAAGAGACTAATATGTAAATATGTTTTTACGTATTATATAATCTTCACACATATGTATGCGGAAGCACCGATAATCACCGATGCTTTTCTAAGGTCACAGGATAAATACATTTGCATTGAAGTGCCACACTTTTTAGACTATGACCCAGGTAAATCAACACACACTATTTACTTTTCAAACAAGTTCAGGAAAGGACTTAGCTTTTCAGCTGCCAGTGCCTTTAAGAATGAAAGGGCTCTTTACATAAGCTCAAGAAAGCGTGTACAAAAGTTGCTAAATTTAAATGAAAATTACAGCTGTTCTAACAACTGCGGCCTCCCAAGTTCAAGTAACTGCGAGTCCTTTTCCAGGAATATGGTTGGAACTCCGTTCCCTTAGTACAGTCTGAACTTCATTAGGTCTTAGAGAAACTAGCACATGCTAGTTCATGTAAAGTATTTTTAAAGGAGAGCCTGGCAGGTCACATCTTTCACCGATAAGTCATTTGCTGGTTTGAAAATCCATCGAGTTCTGGCCCCACGCAAAAGTTTCTTCAGAGTTGCAGGCACTTAGCAGGAAACCAAGGAACAAAAGGGAGCTGGTTAGGGGCAATGAGTAAACCCTTACCTGCAAAACCAGGGCTGCCAACTTGAAGATGGTCTCACTGTCTACTTCAATTTGCCCCTGTGGGTGGAAGAGGAGAACATCACTGGGCTGGAGCAAATGGCTGTGGAGCCGAGGAATCTGTCACAGCTTGGTACCTCCACTTAACACTCAAATGCAGAGCGTACCACTGCAAGGGAGGGGGGAGCCGGGAGACCTCAAGGAGGCACAGGAAGGACCGGAAGAATCTCTCTCTCTCTCTCTCTCTCTCTCTCTCTCTCTCTCTCTCTCTCCCTCCCCCTCTCTCTTCCTCCCTCCCTCCCTCCCTCCTTCCCTCTCTTTCTCTCCCCCACGCCAGTGGGTAGAAAAATTATGCTTAGAAAAAAACAAGCAACTTTGAGGCTACAAATTTTGACAATTTAAAAATGAAAATACTCAAATACGTTTTCTTTATCTCTGCAGTGTTAAGTTTTAAAGTCTGCAGATGTTCTATATTGGTTTGTTGTGGGTTTTCCTGAGATAATTTCCCCTCTCAGAGTCACAGCATGGTTACTTCAGCATACACATGATGCAAACATTATTAAGGCATAATTTCACTTCTTTGTCAGGAGCAGTACTGGTGAGTTAATATTTATTCCATCCTAGCTAAAAATGAGAAGTCTTAAACATCAATAGCAGGAAGAGCAAGGTCTAAAATTCTGTTGCTCTGAAAGTTTGATAAATTCAGATTCATCATTTTCTCATTCTTTTTTATTTCTCCATCTTTCAGGATCCCATGGAAAATTGGGGTCCTGGGGTTGATGGACAAGACTGCCTTTTTGATTGTTTGTTCGTTTTTGGTCTGGAGACATGCTTGAGTGTGGGCAAACACTTCTATGTTTGAAGGTGTGACACGTATAAACGGCAGGGCAGTACTGTGCAACATTACAACAGGAAGCAGGTCTAGAGGAACTTTGGGGTACATGTAAGGACTAACAGGTGCAGAAACAATGTCCCCAAGCCTATGCTGGCCAAGTGCATAGCCCTCACCTCTTCAAAGTGTGCAGTGTTTAAACGCCTGGGGATTGCCTGCTACTTTTTCTTCCTCCCTTTTATCTGTTGAACTGGCGCTCTAGCATTTGCTAGTTATTCCAAATCTATTACTGGGCATCATTAAATTGTTTTAAGCACAATAGGACATTTACAGGGGGTGCGTTGTACTCGTGAGGGTG
The DNA here is from genome assembly GCF_963924665.1 of Micromys minutus. Lineage (NCBI taxonomy): Eukaryota > Metazoa > Chordata > Mammalia > Rodentia > Muridae > Micromys > Micromys minutus. The sequence goes on along the minus strand of NC_137972.1, from coordinate 48,260,891 downwards.
GCTAGAAAGACTAAGATTGTCTTGTAGCATTAACTTGGTTAAAGTTCTCCAACAGAAAACAAGCCAGTGGTAATTCTTATAGAAACCATAGAATGAATTAAGCGACAAGGGAAGCCAGAGCTAGTGAGATGAAGGTAAGCAAGCCCAGTGATCTGAGTTCTATCCCTGGGACTCAAGAGAACCAGCTCCATAAAGCTGTCCTGACAGGAGCCCTCCCACCCCCATTAAAACACTAAAAACAGAAACACAGAAGAGAAAAAGGAAAAACCCCAGGGTATTAAACTAGCGGTGATAATTATCAGTTCCCTTCTATTAGAAAAATCGAAAACAACCCAATTCACCCATCAACACACAGTGGGTCCTCCCTTCTGAAACCCAAGGCAGAAAGAGCTGCTTCCAAGGTTTGCTTCCAGAGCTCACAGGACCCCAAGCCTTGGAATTCAAAGCTCGCCCACAATCTCGAGGAACTGATTATAAAATCAAAGAGAAACCAGGCTGAGCTCTGGAATCAATGGCCCTCTGTCTTCCCAGCTAGACACTGGCTTTCTAATCTCAGGGATGACAGCGGGTAATCCACCAGGTGAGGTGGGTGTTGATTAGATTACATTCTAGGAAGGTCAAATTCCTTAAATTCAAACAGAGAAACTCCTGGAGAATGAGGAGAGGGGCTGGCAGAACAACTGAAAAAGTAGATAAAATAAAATAAATCCCTTTGTTCCAAACAGGCCACATCTCAAAATTAAAGTCAAATTTGTCTTCACATTTTAGGGAAGAGAAAGGGTGTACTTTTTATTGTATTGTACAAATCAAAGATGAATAAAGTTAAGTTGAAATTTTCTGCCAACACCCTGGATTCCCACGGACTTCATCTGCCTCATCAGAGCCTTAGATGAGTCATCTGAAAAATATTCTAGACACCACCTTTTCAATTTAGCAAATGGAAGTTCAGCAGACAGATTAAAAAAAAAAAAGATACCCAAAGCAGATATCCCTTAGGGACCTGCCTCACCATTCTCCATCTCAGAAGGGTCATTAAATATTAAACATGCTTAAAGGAGGATCCGAAGCATGGGAAGTACCAGGCTCAGACAGCACCATGTGCAGGCATCAAACTCCAGCTTACCTTTCCTAGCTGGCCCAAACCCAGTTTGGCAGAAGTGAGGAAAGGTGGGGGAAGGGGAGGGAAGGAATGTCTCAAACCTTGTTCCAGAGAGGGAAGAAAACAGTTTGGCCAAAGCCCCATTTTCTCTTACAGTTTTTATTCTCCACATCACCTTACATATAATGTCCTGTTGATCCCAGAGGCAAGCCATCCTGGGCCCCAAGACCCATCACTGTAACCTGACTCATTTATAGAGTTCACTAAACAATGAGTCCACCAAGAATAACCCACTTGCCCATTTCTCAGCATTTTCATTTGACAAAAGTCAATGAAGACTTTTAAGAGTTCTTAAAAGTTCATGCCTGAAGTAGCACATTAAAACTGCAGACTGCCCAGGGCAGATTTTTATTTTTTTACCTCCACCATGGTAACAGAGAAACCAGATACAGGGCAAGCTAACACTTGAGACTCAGAGGGAGCTTCTCACAGAGAAAGGTGAGGGCATCCTTCAGTGGGTTTCCATGACTGCCAGCAACAAACAAAGCCAGAACCAGGAGCCAGATGATGGGGCTGAGCACACAAAGGTAAGCCGAGACAGTGTCCTGGCCTTCCCTCTCATGGCTACTAGAGTTGACCTACCAGGTCACCTTCCACCTGGCTCCTGTGCCCACTGTGCTAATGAGGTGAACTCTAGGTCCCCAGTTAAGGGGATGAATAAAAGAAAAGTCCCAGGACCAGAAAGGGAGCAGAGTGAAATAGGACCCAATGAGTTCAGTCAGTCCTGAAGATCAGGGAGATGGCCTGTAGCTTCCAGTCACAAGTGGCTCTGGACTTCCTGTCCTGTATTCTTCCTGCTCGGCTCTGCTCAGTTAACCTAAAATTTCATTATCCAATCACTCTCCAGCAATCTTCCAAACGCACACTTTGGACAAAAAGTGGGTTCAGGCAAGACAATAAAAAATGACCCCAAACATTGTCTGTCAGTGATGGAGCTATGTGACCAACAATCACACATTCTAGAGGAGGGCGGGAATCAGGTTTGAGGACTGTGTTCAACCTGGACAGATGTTGTATTTCATGGAAATGTGTTCTACCCCATAGCAATGGATATTAACAACCTGATGTAAACTGACAAACTGTTGGGAGAAGTCAGTTTGCCTCTCAATCGTTGTTAATTATTTTGAGAGTAAGTTTATAGTAAGAAGAAGAGAAATTGCAAAACACCAACAAAAAATGCGCAATCTATGAATTGCATGGGGTAAAAAATGTTTTATTTTAAGAGCTGATGATTGATCATGTATGAGGTGTGGGATGAGTCAGAGGATGGGTGGAGTGATGTGAAGTTCTGTGTTCTCAACAGGATACTGTTGCAGGAGTCTTTCTGGAAAAACCGCTCTGATACCAGAGAGATTGAAAGAGAGATCCCTTCTCTTCAATGGTAGACTGACCGAAGCTAGGGCAGCTCCTGAAAGGTTCCAATGATGGACTCAATTTGTTTTTTATTTATACTCCAAAGCCATAAGCTGGGGCAGGACAGCAAGCGGACTTTATAGAAGGGTGCATGGTAGTCAGCGGTTGTTAAGGGCAATGACCCAGCGTTTCAGTCATTTCTGCAGGTCGTTCTGTTTCAGATAGCAAGTGAAGTCATGCTTGGTGAATTGTCAGCACAAGCAATGCTTCAATTAAATCACTGAATAAGTCAACAAATCAGTGTCTGATAATTGGTCTTTTCTACCTTACTCTACTTCAACACGACCATGGCACACATGAACTCATGAGCACCTGTGTTTACTTGTACGGGACCTTCTCAAGACTAAGCCAACAAGATGAGTCAACATTCTAGCAGGCATTGTTGCAAAAGCAAAAATGAAAACGAACACAAGAACAACAAAAAAGAAAAGGATGTTGTGTTGGTTTGAATGTGAATGACCACATAGACAAATATTTGAATGTTTGGTTCCCAGTTAGTGGAACTGTTTAGGAAGAATTAGGAAGTGTAGCCTTGTTGAAAGAGTTGTGTCACTAGGGGTGGGCTTTGAGGTTTCAAAAGCTCATGCCAGGACCAGCCTCTCTCTGCTTCCTGTTCATAAATAGTAAGTGAGCTCTCAGCTACTGCCCCAGTGCCATGGCTATCTGCCTGCTGTCATTCACCATGCCATGATGATAATGGATTTACCTTCAGAAACTGTAAGCAAACTTCCAATAACATGCTTTGTTTATAAGTTGCCTTGGTCATGGGGTTTCTTTATAACAATGGAACAGTGACTAAGACAGATATGAGCCTGACAAAGTGATTTTTGGGGAAGCATCCAGAAAAAGTGAAAGGGTGGGGAACTTTGGGTAGATAGACTCAAAATACCGTGTATACATATAAGAAATTGTCAAAGATTAACTAAAAGACATTTAAAAATTGACTTCTCAGAACTAAGCAAGATGTTCCCTAAGCTGGAAAGCTGGGTGTGCTTAAAGGCATCTGCCACTAAGCCTGACAACCCATGTTTTTCTGTGGGACCCATGGTAGGAGGACAGAGCCAACTCCCACCAGCTTTGCTTTGCACCCCACTCTCATTGCATACAGGCAACACACATACTACAACACACATACTGCAACACACATACTGCAACACACATACAACACATACTACAACATATAGCACACACACTACAACACACATGCTGCAACACATATACAACACACATACTATAACACACATACTGCAACACAATAAAACACATACTACAACATATATACTATAACATACATACAACACACATACTACAACACACATACTATAACACAAATACTATAGCACATATACTGCAACACACATACAACACACATACTACAACACATATAACACAACACACATACAACACACATACTACAACACATATAATACAACACACATACAATACACATACAAACACATACAACACACATACTACAATACATGATTAAAAATACTAGAAAGGTTGCTGCTTGCATTGGTGATCTGAGTGCGTTTATTTTAAAAAACCATCTAATGAATTTGGGCTTGGGAATGGGTCAGAAATCCCGGCAGCTTCTAAACTGACCCTAAACACATGTCTGTCATTTTTGTTTATCAAATGTTGTACAAAGCCTCATTCTCAAAACTGATGATTAGAACACCAAAGTATCAGTCAGCAGTGTCAAACAGTCAGCCAAGATTTCATTTTTATGTAAAATGAACAAATAGCTCCATCTCATTAGTATACAACTTTGCTCTCATATTTAATAATTGGTAAAATTGCTTGTAAATTGCTTTAAAATAAATTTATGTCAATATGTGATGTGTGAATTTATGTTATATACCACCAGTCAAGTAAAAAGTTTTTGGGCACAAAGGCTTCATGGAATTTAAAAAAAAAATTAGGAGCTCTGCCCTAGGTTGCAAGCTCGGAGCAAGTGGCTTCTTTAAGGATTATTCCATCTAGGATGCTAAGTGGTCTACTTACTTGATGCATATCGTTTCTCCAGTTGTGACGACTAAAGTCATCTCCAGACACTGCCAAATGTTCCCCTAGGGACAAGACTGCTCCTAGTTAAGGACTGCTACTCCAGAGTTTTAATGGTTTATTCTTTAGCTGATCCAGAGTCACCAGAAACCCACATAATTGAGCCCTAAGGGTTAATCCTAGATAAAACAGCTTTTGGGGAAAACTGTGGCTCAGCATTACTCTCTGGCTTGAAAAAACGATGCAGCACCACACAGCAGTCATTATTTTAATAACCCCAGGTGGTTACTGAGGACACTGCTGATTACATCATATAATAGCCCTTTATGAGGACCCATGGGAGAAGTTTCCAAGCCTTAGTACAGAGGTTGACTACGTTCCTTCCTGCTTCCTTTAAACCTTAGTAACCATGGTGAGCTACACAATGCCAAAATGCTACCATGCTTTACCTCTTAGGAAAAACTAGGTTTATAGTTGCGTGCTGGCAGCTTTGCATTCCTCAAACTTCGTTTAGTTTTACACTAATTGTCTTCCTCACAGCATCTAATTATTTCTACTTATTTTCGTGAAGATAAGTCCGGTTTCCTCGATTACTCTATATGACTTTTAACGACTGATATGGGTCCAGCAGGATGGACAGAGCACAGGCAGCTGCTTTTGCTCGTGTTCATTTGAGGTCTTAACTTTGTGATTCCCTCTGCTCTCTCAGTTTCTGGGATTACAGGCAAGTGGCATCATGCCCAGACAGCTAGATGAATTTCCATGCATGTGTGTAACAGCAGCCACCTGTGACTACACATCCATGCAGGCACCAATGCACCATGGTGCATGCTTTTCACTGTCCTTCACTCCAGACCAACTCCTGCTGACAGAGACAAATGACTAACTACTGTAATTTTAAATAGTTTAAAGTCTCCAAACTCTCCACTCTCTCACCCCTTTATTTGGACAGGGTTTGTCTGTGTAGCCCTGGATATCCTGGAATTCACTTTGTAGACCAATGGCCTCCAACTCAGAGATCCTCCTGCCTCTGCCTCCTGAGCGCTGGGATTAAAGGCATCCACCACAATGCCTGGCTTCCAAATTCTATTAATGATGTGCTCTGCACCAACACTTAAGATGTTACTCTGGTTGTTTGTTTTGTTTTGAGACAGGGTTTCCTATATGTCAGGCCAGCCTCCAAGTTCCTATAGAGTGATCTTAAACTCCTGATCCTCCTGCCTCTACCTCTTAAGTACTGGGATTGTAGTCAGTTGCCACCTTCCCAGTCTTATAAGTCACCTCCAAGTTCACATGTAATTTCATCTATATCTATTTTATCTGCTTTGTTCTGTGATACCATGTCAAATCTGTTATTCCATAAAATTGATTCAATATTCCTTATATATCTGATAGGATAAATAAATTCCTTTTTTCATATTAATCTTTGACATTATCCTCAATTTATATGTTTTTCAATTTGAAAATAATCTTGTGATATTTTTTTTAAAGTACCCCATTTGTCTTCCTGTTTGAGAGCACAGCACATTTCTCCTGAAACTGCTTAGCAACGATTGTAATTAGAGTCTGTACTATGAAGGTCATTCAGATTGGATGCTAGAATCAAGACTCCATATTTTATATTTTCCTTTATTGATGGGCTATCCTTCTCCTTGTCTGGTGACCATCCTCGAATAGGATTCTTCACGAAAGTTAATGATGTCAACAACCTCCTGTGACTTTACTCCCATTTCCAGGCAGGTGGTACTGCTGTCTCAGTTCTTTGCACCAAACAAAATGTATCTGAGTTTATTGTATGTTGACTACACCATACTCCTCTCTCCATCTTCTGCTGGACTATAAGTTGGGCTTGGACCAACCTTACTCTGCATTACATGCCTTGTGGTCGAGGTATATAATATATAACAATCCAAGGCACACATGCCACAGATATATGTATGTGTGCCCATTACAAAACAGTCATTAGCAATGTTTCGGGCACGATATTGATAACAGCCAGAGTGCAAACTCCGAGACAGCCATCAGTGGATAAACACATGGTGGCAAACCTTCTCTGATAGGGTTTCTTTGTGCAGCCCTGGCTGTCCTCAAACTCTCAGTGATCCACCTGCCTTTGCTTCCCCTAGTGCTGGGACTAAAGGCATTCATCACCACCACCTGGTCATACTGGGGACTCTTCTGCAGCAGTGAAAATAAATAAACTGTGACATGGCTGCACTATCTCGTCCCACTCTCGTGAAACCTCACCGAGCTGTGCACTTAGGTTCTACACACTTTGCTCTTTGTACTGATGCTTCAATGTAAAGTCATGAAACAAACAGCACTCCAGTCTCATCCCAGCCTCTCTCCATCTTTTCCAACAGCGACTCCATCCTCTGTCCTAAGCTGCACCACACTGAACGTGGTGACCATTCACACCTTCTAACACAGTACACACCTTATGTGCCTTCCTTATGGCCTGCTAGATAGAATCGTCAATGACATGGATGTTTATCTATTATGTCCCCAGCATGGTCTTCAGGACCCAGAATACCTCCTGCTAGGTAACAGTAAGATTTGTAGGCTATACACAGATCACTGAGAATGGTGAGTGATGAGGATATAGGGCATGCTTTTTATAAGAAGTGCTTCTTCTTTTGTGGAGTCTTGTACACTGGATTTGTGTAATATTTTAACTTAGGGTAAACAAACTTGCAAATGCTTCATCTTTTTGAACTGTGAGGATATTAAACAGGCTACACCTATGAAAGTTATAGGTGGAGTATGTGAGTGGTGGTTCTAATCACACAGATTGGAGACTATACACAGAGAAGTGTCAGATTCCAGAAAGACTCTTCTGGCCTCACTGATTCATATATGGCAAGAATACAAGAACACCTGGCCCTTGTACCTCAATGACTTTGGAAGCTGGAAAGAAAAATTACAGAAAGATAAGCTAAATAAATCGTACCACAAGAAAAAAGTGCAGAGTTTTTATGGGTGTGTGCACTAATTGCAAAGACACAAGCAGCGCAGCCAGAGACCAGAGTATCTGCAGACAGCGTCTCAGAAACTTGATCACAGTGAAGATAGGAGTGGAGATGGAAAGAGAGAGGAGGAGAGAGAGGGAGGTGGAGGGGAGGGAGGGAGAGAGAGGCAGAAGGAGAAAGAGAAGGAAGGAGAGAAAGGAGGGAGGGAGGCAGAGGCAAAGGGGAGGGAAAGGGAGAAAAGAGGGAGGGTGAAGGAGGAAAGGAGGGAGGGAAGGAGGAAGGGAGGGAGCAAGGAGGAGAGAGAGATAGAGAGATAGAGATAGAGATAGATAGAGAGAGAGAGAAGGAGAGAGAGAGAGAGAGAGAGAGAGAGAGAGAAGGAGAGAGAGAGAGAGAGAGTGAGAGAGAGAGAGAGAGAGAGAGAGAGAGAGAGAAGGAGAGAGAGAGAGAGAGAGAATAAGCACCTAGCTGTCAGCTCTAGGGGAATGATGCAGATGAACTTGTAAAGACGGACAGAGAGAAAGGAGGGTAAACTAGCCAGACTATGCTTTCCTTGGGTGCAGCCCAGGCTGGTGTGAAGTTTACTTTCTGTCAAAGGTAGATAGAGGACTTGAAAGTTTGTTCTTGAAACAAGATTCCAATTCACTTAAAAAGAAACCAGAGCCTATCCCCCATGAAAAGGAGAACTGGCTGATTCCAAAGCCATAGCAACAACAACCAAAAAAAAAAAAAAAAAAAAAAAAAAAATACAAGGAGCTCCCGGGCTTGTGGCACAGTGTCAGAGATTGAGGAAGTGGGCAAAGGGTTGAGACTGGGAAGGGGTGGCACAGGACTAGAGACAGGCAAGAGAATCTAACCAGGAGTTACTGTTCTGTCTGCTTTATATAGGTAGCCCTTTCTCAAGAAAGCAAAGCCAAACACAGGGCAAGCAAGTGATGTAACAAACCAAAGAGAATGGGATCCAACTTAGAGAGGACGCCATCAGCCACGGTGGGAGGGGCCGAGAGCATCAAAATGAATGGCAGCCTAAAGGGCAGCGGAATGAACACGGAGGAGCCCAGGACCCTGTGTAGATTCCTTAAAAATACTTTCCAGGATAGGGACTGGGAGGAAGGAAAAGTTGTTCTTTAGAAGAAAGTTGAAGGTGCCAGACTTCAAAATGGCCGTTGACAGTGTCCACATGGTTAACTGACTTGAAAGGCCACCTGATGACCCAAGCAGTTTGGCCATGACTGTCAGGGAAGAGGACAGTCTCCAAGTATCCATTCCAGGTAATTTGTTTATTACAAAGAGACAAGGTGGCTTCACATTGAAGAAACCAAGCAGACATCAGTTTAACTCTACTCGGGAAGCACTGATTCTGTTTGCCTCCTATGAGGCACCCTGAGGGGCATAAGACCATTTCTGGAGCATCCCCATGGGGGGACCATTGCAAGACCTGCGCTCTCCAGTCTTGGGTGTGTAGCAGAAGACTTGGGGTTCTGAGAAGGGACCCAGGAGCCAGGCTCACTGAAGCAGGGCAGGATGTGCGTTTCTATGTGTTCTCCTTGTTTCTAGATGATTCAGAGACGCACCCAACCCGACATAGGGTTGGAACTGCAGAGTTAAGCGAGTCCGCAGTGGAGAGGCATTTTCCAATCTGCTTAGTCTCCTCCAATGTGGTCATATAGTAGCAGCCACAGGAAAATGGGACCCCGGTGCTTGGGCGTTGCAGGCATGGCAGGGCAAGGACAGTATGAGTTCTTGAAGGGTCCTGGGTCAGACAACAGAATTGTTAAAAAGCAAACCAAACCAAACCAAACATTAGAACCAGAGAGAGCTGAGCCAGGACCGTGGATCACACACCTACAGTGTGAACTGTGGGTCATGGCTAAGAAGTGTTTGTTTATGTTATTAAAGCCTGTACAACCATCAGCTAGGAAGGACCTAGCATCCAAGACATATCCAAGGTAAGTGTTTTTGAATGTGTTACTCTGTTCTTTGGTGTGTGTTTTCATGTGTGTCCATCCACGTGTGTCTGCGTGTGCCTGTGGAGTTCAGAGGTTAACCTCAGGTACTTTTTCTCAAGAGTGCTGCCACCATGTTTCCTAAGGCAGTGCCTCTCACTGGGAGCCAAGGCTAGCCAAATTACTAGGTTGACTCAAGTCAGTGCCCTGAGGATGTTCCTGTTTCCACTTCCACAGCCTCAGGATTACACACATGTCCCAGGCTAGGATATATATTTTTAAACATGTATTCTAGGGATGAAACTAAGACCGAGATGTTTCCCTAGACCCCCTTCTGTTTTTTCTTTTACTTGATTATTATTATTATTATTATATTACTTTTCATAACGTACTTATAAACATAGTTAATCACTTTCTCCCTCTCTCAACTTTTTTTTAAAGCTAAGCTTCATTTTCAGGTTTATTTTTAACTCCCCCAACCGTGTGTGTGTGTGTGTGTGTGTGTGTGTGTGTGTGTGTGTGTGTGTGTGTGTATGTTGTGTGTGTGTGTGTGTGTGTCTGTCTGTCTGTCTGTCTATAGCTGTGTGCACATGACTGCAATTACAGCAGAGGCTGGAGGCATGAGATCCTATGGAGCTGGAATTGCAAGCAGTTGTGAGCTGCCTGCTGCAGTCCCCAGGTTCTCTGCATGAACCAATGACAAGGTCATCGGTATCTTAATCTCCCAGCCATCTCTCCAGCTCAAAGCTAAGCTTTGGATGATAATCCTAGCAGACTATGTGTTCCCTTTACTTCTGCTCTCATTCTTGAGCACCTCTTCCTCCCCTCAGCCTGAGGGTGGAGGCCCCGCTGTATCCCCAGGAAGAGGAAGCTATCACCCAGCCAAATGTCAGACTGGCTCTACCATTCCACCTTTTTAATAAGCTCTTGGGTTGACACATTTTCAAAGCAAGGGAGTGAATGTTTATGAGTCTGCCTTGGAAATTGGAGACATAGTGAGGTGCAGCCAAATAGTTATATGTGCAAGAAAGACTGGGAGACTAAGTAGGTCAGGTGCTGCTAATAAGCATACAGATTCTAAGGCTCCCACATCTGACACCCAAGCGAAGACAACCAAGGAAGAGATGAATAACCATTATGAAACAGTGAGAACCAGGTGCTCAGCTTCTGTCCTCACCTTTACACATGTAAGATTACATACACAGCAAGCTTTAATTACAGCCTCCTAATTGCTTAAATGCAGCCTGGCACCAATTTACAACGACAATTTGAATTTGTAGTAGGAGAACATTCTGATAGAAAACTAGTCATTTAAATAAAAAAGTGCAAGGTGCCTACAAGGTAATCAGAGCTGATTAGAGGGAGAAAAGAATGAATCAGGAGAAAGTTATGGTTCTGATGTGAAAATTAAGCCTTTGAGTGAAAAACATTCTCTGCTAAAGTTACTGCCCTATTTGGATGCTTCACAGAAGTAAATACACGGAGATAGATTTTATTTTTCAGGAGTACTGTGTCTCGATCTGATTATGTATTGCATCCATCCACACACCCACCAACATACCTACCCATCCATCTACCTACACATCCACCCACCCATCCATTCCCCCCTCTACCTACACATCCACCCACCCATCCATTCCCCCCTCTACCTACACATCCACCCACCCATCCATTGCCCCATCTACCTGCACATCCACCCACCCATCCATTCATCCATCTACCTACACATCCACCCACCCATCCATTTCCCCAGCTACCTACACATCCACCCACCCATCCATTCCCCCATCTACCTACACATCCACCCACCCATCCATTCCCCCATCTACCTACACATCTATCCACCCATCCATTCCCCCATCTACCTACACATCCACCCACCCATCCATTCCCCCATCTACCTACACATCTATCCACCCATCCATTCCCCCATCTACCTACATATCCACCCACCCACCCAACCCTCTGAGCAGCACATACAACACTCCATGAGCTGGAGTCCTGGATTAAATCAAAAGGAGAAAGTGAGACCAGCTCCTGTCTTCATGCTTTTCTTCCTGTGATAGAATCCCTTCCTCCCTGTGGTCATGGTCAGCTAAAACCAGTCACTTTGGCTACCAGTGACTGAACTGGGAGGAGATTCATAACTGGGAAGGAACACACTGAGGGCTTCTTGAGGACCAGTGGTGTTCTGCTTTGACACTGGCACTGGCTGCACTACCTCGTCCCACACTCATGAAACCTCACCGAGCTGTGCACTTAGGTTCTATGCACTTTGCTCTTTGTACTGATGCTTCAATGTAAAGTCATGAAACAAACAGCATTCCAGTCTCATCCCAGCCTCTCTCCATCTTTTCCAACAGCGACTCCATCCTCCGTCCTAAGCTGCACACTGAACGTGGTGACCATTCACACCTTCTAACACAGCACACACCTTATGTGCCTTCCTTATGGCCTGCTAGATAGAATCACCAAGAATGTGAATTTTTAGCATTTTGGCCTGGGGAGACAGAGTCTCAGAAAACCCAAACCAAAACCCCAAAAGCAAACCAACAGACAAAAACATGACACAGAGAGGCTAAATAGATCGGTACATAGGAGACCAAGAAAGAGAACCTAAAGAACTCCCTTTGTAGATCAGGCTGGCCTCAGACTAACAGAGATCTCCCCATCCCTGCCTCCCATATGCTGGATTGAAGGCATGTGCCACTATATCTGGCTGTAATGAAATTCTTATAGCTCATTTCTGAGATGAGGGTATCCATGCAATGTAAGAATGGAGTATAAGTGTTTTAGATTAGTTCTTATTAAATCACACGATTATGAAATACAGCTCTTTCCAATGTATTCAGCAAATATTTGACTTCCTAGTTGGGCCAGCAATATATCAATGAACAAATAATTTAATATTTGAGCAAAAAAAAAAAAAAAGGCTGTCTAATTTGCCAGAGGGAATTCCATCTTCTGCTTTATGGTCATATCCTTTTGCATTTCTGGGCTTCAGATTTTTATCTTCTAAAAGGGGGGAAAACACATTTCCTTTCACCAGTTCAGGGAGGTGGCAAAGACAAATGACAGTTCAGGGCAAAAGGCCCTGAGGACTACTGTCCAAATGTCAGGTGTCATACAAGCTCCTATTATGAGAACCCTGATTCCCACACTTGTGGCTGCGGGAGGGCACATGCATCTGTCTGAGCACAGTGTTCCTAACAAGCACAGTTTCAATGTCAGACACACAGCAAGGGAAAACCCACAAAACCCACATGAAACAAGGAAAGGTACAGTATTTATTACAGACCTTCCAACATCCTTTAAAATGCAGCATTAGATTTCTTTGTTCCTGGTGGACTGGCTGCTCTTCAAACCAGCTCTGATGTTTGGTTTAGGACCTCACTTGGTAAACACTGTGTTTACATGGCTGGGTGTTAGAGGAACACACCCTGCTGTCATGCCTGCCAAGTTCAGTTCCTGCTACTGAGTCTGGAAGTTACTTCTCAATCTTAAAATGGGTTGAGAATGAAACACTTGCATACAAACTCTCATTTGCAAACATTCTCAAATGTCAAATGCTAAACTCAGCAGATCTCTGTCACCATCCAGGGTTGGCTGTTGAGCTCCATGGTGTAACCCCAGGACAGGAACCACAGTGTGCTGCTGGCAGTCATGGACTGGGCAGAGACAAACATGCTTCCTGCTCTGTTAAGCAATGTGGAAACCCACCCTTCCATTGTTTTGGGTTTTGTTTTTTGTGGCAGGATGTCATGCAACCACCCAAACTGGCCTTGAAATTACTATGTAGCATAGGAGGGTGGCCTTGAAGCCATGATCCTTGGCCTCTTCCTCCCAGGTGCTGATGTTAGAGGAGTATGCCACCAGACCTGTTTTTTCTTCCTCCCTTCCTTCCCTTTCTCTCTCTCTCTCTCTCTCTCTCTCTCTCTCTCTCTCTCTCTCTCTCTCTCTCTCTTTCTGTGTGTGTGTGTGTGTGTGTGTGTATGTGTGTGTGTAAGGACACACACACACAGAGACACACACACAGCAAGAGACACACACACACACACACACACACACACACACACACACACACACAGAGAGAGAGAGAGAGAGAGAGAGAGAATGTAAATGAGCATAGGTCATGGTGTGTGGGCATCATGATTTATGAAAGTTGGTCCTTGCCTTCCACCTTCTTTTGAAACAGGGTCTCTTTGTCCTGTCTTCATACATAAGGTTTCATCTTTGCCTCCCATGCAGTGATGGGATGACAGGTTACGGACAACTGTATCTAGTTTTTTGTGAGCTCAAGGGTTCTGAACTCACACCCTCATGTTTGTGTAAGTGAGTACTTTGCCCACTGCACCAGCACCCAAGCTCTAAGGCTCTTTTCTTAAAGTACCATCAGGACTGGTGAGATGGCTCAGTGGTTAAGAGCACTAACTGCTCTTCCAGAGGTCCTGAGTTCAATTCCCACCAATCACATGGTGACTCACAACCATCTGTAATGGGATCTGATGCCCTCTTCTGGTGTGTCTGAAGACACTACAGTTTACTCATATAAATAAAACAAATAAATCTTTTTTTAAAGGGCTCGTTTAAAAGCACCATCAGTTAGGATAACAGAAGTTTATGAACACCTACTTAAATAAGGCCTCCTTGCTATGAACAAACTAAATTATCCAAATATTTTTCTTCCTGTTATCCCCCACCCACAGAGATAGGGCTAACCATGTAGCCCACACTGGCCTAGAATTGGAAATCCTTCTGCCTTAACCTCTGAAATCCTGGGACTACCAGCACGTGTCACTATGTCTTCTGAGTATGGTTCCCGGTTAGAACAATTTCCTCTCAAACACAGGTAGGTTTTGACTATTCATGATCAAGTCATTGATGTCTTTCCTTTCTTTTGAGACAGAGTATCTTTATGTAGCTTTCGCTGGCCTCCAAATCAGTATGTGAACCAGGTTGGCCTTGAACTCAGAGATACACCTGCCTTGGAATCATGAATAATGGCATTAGAGGTGTGTACTAACATACCCAATGCCACTAACTTTTAGTGGACTTATTTTCCTATATTCCTTACCATTCCAGAGTTTCCGTGGCCAAGTGGTAACTTTGGATCTTATGGCAAGAAGAAAGGAAGCAAGTTCCTGTCAGGACAGCTGAGCGGAAGGGTCAGAGTTGAGAACATTTTTAGCAGATTTGGTTAAGATGAGGTTCTGTACCTGATGGCTCTCTTTGACTATATGTTCAAACTGGTCAACCCTGGAGCAATTGGAAGCTGGTTGCTTATACCACAGAGACACATACCTGACTCTAAGAGCTGAAGTAGCCCTGCGGCTGGGTTTACACTTCTCCCAAATGTCAGTGAGTGCAGCTTCAAGAGGCACGGCAGACACACCAAGACTCCTGGCCCCACCTCAACAGAATGCACCACTAAAACTTTATTCCCATGCCATCACTGTATTGGATTTCAAGGTTCCCAGTACAATTTCAACTCTGGAAAATTGAATTTAGGCACAAGAGGCCACTGTTTGGTAGCGAAAATGAGGTAGGATTGAAGGCTGAAAACGACTAATTTAATGGTCGTGACTCGGAATTGCTTCTCAGTTTGACCTGATCCTTTCACAGCCCATCTGGCAAAGCTCGACCCATCTGTCTTCTAGTATAAGTTACATCTGTTTTGTTCAATTGACATATAATTACTGGGGACCTGTTATGACTGTTTGTCTATGCACCAGTAGTAGGGAGATAAAGATGAAACTGGGCCTCAAACGTGGCTGTAAGGGGAGAGTCCAGTAGTGGAGCACTTGCTTAGCACAAATCTGAGGTGAAGCCCTAGTAGCAACATTGACAATAACAATGATAACAAATAATAATAATGAGATGTTGATAACAATTGGGGAAGTGGATAACGGTAGTAAAACAGCTGTCACCAGAGAAAGGACAGCAAGGAATGGAGTAAGCTTGCCTAAGGTATGCAGACTGGCGCAGGAATGACATCTGTTGTATAGCAAAGCCTTCTAAGAATCTATGGTTAAGAAAAGGTCATTGATTACTTCATGACAGCTCTTAAGGGGAATTTAGAGTGTTCCTGTCATAAAGGCTTTCACAGGGCTGAAATGATGGCCCCTTATCCTGACCAAATTGCATTCGATAGATGGTATACATGCACTTAAATGTCCAGCGCTATCCCATAAACACACAGACTGCTAGGCACTTAAGGAAATGTTGCCTAGAGTCAGAAACAAAGAATGCCCTGGAGTAAACTATGGAATTGGTGAGAAGAACTGGGAGAAACTGCTTCCAGGGCAGCACTTGGGAATAAGCAGGAAAATGAAGGAGAGAAAAGGCATTCAGTGGAAGTGATGGGCTGGTTATAAGTTATACAGAGCCCCTGATAGGCAGACAGACAGGAGAGGGGTCATAGCTAGATAATAAAGATGGAGAATGTCCAAGCCCAGGGTTCAAACTCTACCAGACCACCTTGCAGCGTTTCAACAACTAACATGGCTAACAAGAAGGATCAAGCTATGCCCGTTGTCTTTGCACACCAGATTTTTTGTTTTTTCTAGATCATTCAAATAGAAATCTCAACTTTCACTGAGTTTGTCTAGAAATAAGGGTGAGTTTTTTTTTTTTTTTTTTTTTTTTTTTTTTTTTTTTTTTATGGTTTTGGGTGGAAAGCAGTCAGCAAAGCATTTGTATTCTTTTGATTGACATTAAAACATTTAATGACTATCCTGATTCTTTATATCTATCTTTTACTCTTTATAGTTATATCTATCTCTGGGATTTAAACTTAGTTCTAGGCACTGGGGAGATGACTCAGTAAAGTGCAAGCTGGAGAGCCTGAGTTAGATCCTTGGCACTCACCAGAAAGAGGAAGGGGGAGGGGAGGAGGAAGAAGAGGAAGAGGTAGATGAGGAAAAAGCAGAAGAGGAAGAGGAAGAGGAAGAGGAAGAAACTTTATGCAGAAACTGGGCATGGCTTCCCACTGTCATCTTAGCACTTGGGAGGCTGACTGAGCAGGAAGATCAAAAGTTGAAATGCTAGCCTGGGCTACAACAGTGAGACCCTACCTCAAAATATTTAAAAAGTGTGGTTCATTTATTTATTTATTTATTTATTTAGAAGATTGCTTGTTTTTGTTGTTGTTTTCCCAAACATGGCTTCTATGTAAAGCGCTGGCTGTCCCGGAACTTACTCTGTAGCTCAGGCTAGCCTCAAGCTCAGAGATTGCCTGCCTCTGCCTCCTGAGTGCTAAAATCAAAAGTGTGCCAAAAGTGTGCTCAGTTTTCTTTCTGTTTTTCAATAAAACCTGTTGTTGCATAGACTCAGTCAGCCTTGGGAAGATGGATTTCTCATCTTAATGCAAGTTGCCCAATGACCTTCCAAAACAGCCAACTTGTAAGAGAGCTTAGAGGCCTCCAGAGTCACACGCTTCGGCGCTCTTCGATGCAAATAGCATGGAGATTCTGAGGACATTGTGCAACACACTGTTACCCTGAGTACGGGGAAAGTGAGATTTAGGATTGGAGGCTGAGGCATCTCAAGTCTGCTGGTGAAAGTGCAAGCCACATGAAGTCTGGGTCAAGAAATGGGGTAAGAGGAAAGACAAAAATAAACATGACTGCTCGGTTCTTGCGAGAACTCATTTATTTAATTGGGTTGCTAACACCTGGCTCACCTACATTTCCACATTTATTTAAAGTGCAGAGATGTGAGTAGGTATTGGGAAAGTAAAGGGCGTGCAGTGGTATCCAGGACACCTAACCGGCTGTGCCTCTGTGTTCTCTCTGTTGCCAGACTCTCTTCTACTGAGCCCATGGGCAGGAGGGATTGATCAGCAGGTCACCTGGATCAGAGTCTCTTGACTGATGAGGACAGGGCCCCAGTAAGGAAAAGGGACAGATAAGAACGAAGAACAATAGCACGTGCGCATGCAAATGCCTTAACAAGGCCAGTGCCTTGCATGACCATTGAAAATAAGTAAGAAAGAGACATGGAAAACAGTAACAACAAATGGAACACATGTAGGTTTTAGCCACGGCATTCCCGTGGAAGTGGTAGAGCTGTGAGTGTCTTTAAGTTCTATACTATGTCCACTGTGTATGCTCTGAGTGGGGGCATGCACGCATGTCAGAGGACATTCGACAGGAGGCTCTTCTTTCATCATGTGGGGCCAGGGACAGAACTGAGGTCTTCAGCTTGGCAGCAGCTGTCCTTACCTCCCGGTCATCTCCCCAGTTCAAGTGTCTTCTGTGACAAAAAGGTTTCACCATGCTGCTGTAACTGGCTATAATTACTTGTGATCTTTCTGCCTCTACTTCTCAAGTGCTAGGACGGTATCTCTGAGCCACCAAACCCAACACTTCGCCTTAAACTCAGATTGGCCTGAAAACAAGTTTGTGTTGGGAATCTGATTCCCAAGTCTTGGATATGCTATGTTCTACCCCTGAACTATCTCCCAAGCCTTTATGAAATACACTTTAAAAACTGTTCATTAGTCTGTACGCATGTGCACACACAGTCTATGAACTGTGTGCCAGGGTACCACTGTGAGCTTAGAGTGTGTGTGTGTGTGCGTGTGTGTGTGTGTGTGTGTGTGTGTGTGCTCCACGGTCTAAACCCAGGTCACCACAGCAAGCCCTTTATCTGCTGGTCTTTCTCCCTTACCCCATCCAGATAGGCCTTGGTTTATTTTATTTTATTTTTATTTTTTAGCTGTTTATTTGAAGGGCGATATTTGTATGTTAATTTACAAAAAAAAAAAAATCCCAATTCTACATCGCAGAACTAAGAAAATGTCTCAAATTCTTTTTTTAAATATTATTCACTATCAGAGGTCACAGAAATGTCCAGTTTCTGCAAGATACCTGGAACTTTAAGAAAATAGTGTGTCTTGTACTGTGAACGGAACTCACCGAAGACAGACTTTAGAAAGCATACCATCTATGACACGGAGAAGGCAGTGCTCTGAAGAGGCCCCAGTCCTTACCAGAGCGCCGTAACTGTTCCACGGCAGACAACACTGAGAGATAAATAGTGTCTTTCTGAAGCCAGTCTCCCCACTCTGATCACTCCATTAATGAGCTATTTAATGTTTGTCAAATCAGTTCATCTATTCACGCCTCCACTTCCTCCTTCGTTAAAGCGGTGATAAATGCGTCCTCACTAAGCATGCTCAACCAGCACCTGCTGTTCGAAAAGCAGGACAGAACTGTGTGCTAATGGACTTTCCATGACTGTAATAAAATTCAAGGAAGAAAAAAGGGACCAGGCACGAGCTACATGGATAAAATGTTTGCTGAATAAAAAAACCCACAAGCATAAAGATCCAAGTTCAAACCCCGGCATTCACATGAAAAAAAGCTGAGTATGCCATCCCGCACCTGCTAGCATTGGGGCGGCAGAGATTCCTGGGACTCACTTAGCCCATCTGGCCACTGAGAGACTGGGCCTTGTAGCAGGAACTCTAGTAGGATCATTCTATCCAGGGTAGATGTCACAATGAAGTAGTTGTCTTCTAGAAGTACTTTGACTTTCAAGAAAACAGTGGTTGTTTTCTGTTATCTATAGAGTTGTTTTTCTGAAGGAGATCTATAGCCTTTGTGTGACTTTGGTCACAAGCTGGTCCTGGCACACTTGGAATGCCTGCCATTATTGAGAACTGCACAGCAAGGACTGAAGTTGCAGGGTGTGGTGTTTTCCTTCAAGAGACATACAGATTTTAGAACAGGGGCTTTGATATGAGGAATTTGATTTATCTTCCCCTGCTCCCCACCATGACAAAAAAACTTTTTTGTACCAATCAATAAGTAGGTTTTTGTGCAACTGTTGGACCGACATTCCTTCAAAGGCTGGATGTCCCTGCTGCCAGCAAGGTCTTACTTCATCCTGTAGTGTGACTGACCCTCTTTCTTCCATTGGACCCATGAGACTCAGAATACTGACACTGTCTCAAAAAATAAGAAAGGTGGGTAGTAGAGAAATGACATTCAAGATTGACTTTTGGACTCTACACACACACACACACACACACACACACACACACACACACACACACAAATATAAATGTAGATAGATGAATAGATAAACAAGTAGACACATAGATATATGAACACATAGATAAAGAAGGTTTATTTTGGCTCATAATTTTGGAGGTTTCAGACCACACTCTAACAAGGCTACACAGCACGGAAAATCATGTGACAGACCACAAAACCACTCACTTTTGGGCCAGGAAGCACAGCAAAAGCTGAAGGTTCTGGGGTCTTGATACCCATCATCAACGCACTTACAATTATTTCAGAGCCTCCCACTGGCTGCCACCACTTCTCAACCTCGGCATCCTGGGGACTAAGCTTTACTGCCTGGCTAATCACGAGGGGGTCAACAATGTGAATGCTAGAGATTTCTGCTCTCCCCCCCGATTTTCTGAAGGGAAAATCTGCCGTACCTGCACCTGATCGGTACCAGAGAACAATTCATGGACTAGCTTGTTCTTCTTTTTTGTTGTTTCCCCAGGAGATCATCGATTTACAAAGAGAGGTTACTAGGCTCAGTGGGTACCTGTCATAATTTTACACACACAAAAAGAAGAAAGTCCAATGCTGTCATCATTTGCCAAGCCTGGGGTTCATCATTGATTATGAAAAAGGCTTGAGATAAATTTTGGCTGATCACTGTACTTTAGATGTGGTCAAGAAAGCCTTGGGGAGGGTGTCCAGTCCTGTTTCCGTTGGTTTCTCCATGTGGACCTGAGCGGGCACATGGACAGCTCTCAGTTTGTCTGTGTGCGTTTCAGCATTCTGCACCAGCACCAGCTGGCACAGGTGGCTGCTTTTCCAATCGAGGTGTGGTGAGGTACTCTCACCTGGGAAGCTGAACAGGTTCAGGGGCTCCCATTTCAGTGATGACTCAGAGTAAGGACAGTTTCTCAGTGCTTTGGACTGTTCCTCTGTTCAATATAAAGGCGGATGTACTTCTGAAAAGTCTTTTCAGAAGGGGTACCTTGTTCCCCAGTCCTGTTTGTGGAAGGCATCATGTACAGAACCTCCCTGGGTTTAAAAGTGTCAGCACATACAAAGCTTGGAAATATGGGAAAGAGAAAGGCCAAATTGAGGATGCCACCGGACACTCCTGAGGTGAGTAATTCTCCATTGAGAAGTAGGGTATGGGCTGGTGATAGGGTTCATTAGATCAAGGCACTTGCCATGCAAGACTTATGACCTGAGTTCAATCCTTGAAACCACAGTGGAAGGAGAGGACAAACTTACAGTTTCCTGATTTCCACACATACACTGTTGGCAATACCCACTACACACACACACACACACACACACACACACACACACACACACACACACACACACACACACACACATACACACACACACACACTCACACAATAAAAAAGAGGCAGATATAAAATCACTAGCTATGTGACACTGTGGACACTATGTAACCTCTGTGCCTTGGTTTCCCCTTGTGTGATTTAGGAATAATAAGAGCTCTTAGCAATGGGGGCAGCATGAGAACTAAAAAAACAAAATCAAAAACCAGAAAAACGGATTGCAGACAAGTGCGGACAGAATTTCAGCTCCTCCTTACTTAGTGGCTGCTGTGGCCTGCTCTACTCCAGGCAGTGGGGACAACGGCCCTGAGTTGTAAGTTATTAAGAATAGTTTGGTTTACCAAGAACAGTGACAGACACAAAGCAGAGATTAGCAAGAGATGCTTTTAAAGGCCTGCTCTGCTGCTGGCCTAACTCAGGGACACTGTTGTCACTTACTAGTCATTAACGTAACTATCTGGTCTGTGTCTTTGCTTTCATTCATCCAAAGGCTCCTTCCTGAGCTACCTCAGAGATCGAATTCAATGAAATGCTCTGAGCTCCCAACACCCAGAGCACCGAAGGGCTCTTCCTTCATTTCTTTCCCCCTCACTAGGATGGCGATGAACCTCATGCGTTCTTATTTGTTTTTAAGTCAGTGTCTTACTTAAATGTCTCCTGAGTTGACTTGGAATACTCAGACTCAGTCCTACACAAACCCATGTTGACCCTTTTACCTAGTACCTCGGCCTCCCAAGTGCTTGGATTATAGATCTATTGGATATAGATCTACCACACTCATTCTAATACATACACTATAGATCTACCACATCCATTCTAAAGATTTTGTGCGATTTTAAAGGATTTATTTTATGTGTAGGACTACACTGTCACCATCTTTAGACACACCAGCAAAGGGCATCAAATCCCAGTACAAATGATTGTGAATCACCATGTGGTTGCTGGAAATTGAACTCAGGACGTCTGAAAGAGGAGTTCTTAACTGCTGAGCCATCTCTCCGGTATGATCTCATGCATTCTTAACATGAAATCTCAAAACAACCCCACCGAGTAAAAGTGAGGCACAGAACTGAAAAAGGATACTTCTAGATTCCCGTGTCTGTTCTTGATGCACATTTTTAAAGATTTATTTATTTATTATATGGAAGTGCACTGTAGCTGTCTTCAGACACATCAGAAGAGGGCATCAGATCTCATTACAGATGGTTGTGAGCCACCATGTGGTTGATGGGATTTGAACTCAGGACCTCTCAAAGAGCTGTCAGTGCTCTTAAATACTGAGCCATCCAGTCCTCAATTCACATTTCTTAAAGCCAGTTTTAACATGTTATTCATCCTGCAGGTTGAATAGGCCCAAAGCCCAGGAACTTTTCCATTTATGTGTTCGAAAGATCCACTGCAAACCTTGTTTACAGGGATTGATTTTTCACTCCTTCCACATTCTGAGTCCGTGGATGGAGAGAGGCAGGGATACATGAGTCTGCTCATTAATAATGGACATTTGGGGAGTTAGGGAGATGGTTCAGCAGCTGGAAGAACTTTCTGTGCAAAGTACAGAGAACATGTGGATGAAGCAGACGTGTTGATGGGTGTCTGTAATTGCAATGCTTCTGTAGTGAGAAGGAAGACAGATAGTAGAATTCCCCAGAAACTCCAGGACCAACACACCAGGCAAAAATACTACAGTCACGAACAACATGAGAACTCATCCTCAAGATGGAGGACAAGGATTGACATTCACGTGTGTCTTCAGACATGAACACATACATACACACAGCATATAAACAAAAATAAACATTTTTCTTTTTAGTGTGGGGGTGGGGCAGGATCTCACTATGTAGCCCTGTGTGGACCAGTTTGGCCTTGAAACTCATAGAACTCTGCCTGCCTCTGCCTCCCTAGTGTAGGAATCGAAGGCATGCATTGTCACACCCTGCTCCCTGGTTAAGTAATAATGAATATTGGGTATAAACATGACAGAGGTATTCACAGGCCCCATGATGAGCAATGGAGCCCTAACCTCACCTTTGCTGTCCTTAGAGAGCTCTCTGTTGGAGAGATTAGGTAACATTTTAAACCACAGAGCTAGCACAGGCCCAAAGTAGCCCTCAAGTGAAACCCCACCTTAGAAAAGAGGTTATGGTCAAAGCATATTAAGATTTGCAAAGTGTTTTCTCACACTGCAAACTTCCTCTGGTGATGAGGGCCAGCAGACAGAAACATCCCATCATATGTGGTGTTTGATGAGATAGCTAAACAGGACGTGGGGGTTTGTCAAAAAGACGACTGGGGTAGATTTTCTTTCTTTCCCTTTTTCTCTTCCAGAGGAAAACTATCTCATTTTTTCTTGCTGTTTAATTGGAATTGAAAGTGTCAGAAGAGATATTAAGCAATTTGCTGAGCATCTCTAGGGATAACAGCCATCCACTCATGCAGAACACAGCAGGTTTCAAGTGGACCCTGCTGGATGAACATGCTCTTTCATGTTCTCAGGTCCAGCCACAGCTGAGTTTGGTTTGCACAGCAGTACTTCAAAACTGAAGCCCAAAGAACTGGGTTTCCAGTGCTAGAGAGATGACTCAGTGGTTAAGAGCATTAATTGCTCTTCTAGAGGACTTGGGTTCAATTCCCACCAACTATCTGGCAGCTTAAAACTGTCCGTAACTCCAGGATCCAACACCCTCACACAAATACATGCAGGCAAAACATCAATGTACATAAAATTACATTGAAAAGAATTAACAAAACATGAAAAAAAACTTGCTTTTTGCTGGCAGTGCTGGCACACGTTTGTAATCCTACCACTTGGGAGGCCGAGGCAAAATTATACATTGGAGGCCAGCCTGGGCTGCATAATATTCTTTGGCAATTGTATACATGTACGCAATATAACTAGTTCATACCCATCCTCAACTACCCCCTTTCACTTCTCTGAACATTCCTCATCACCTCTCTTCCATATTTAGGTCACCCCTCCTTTTTTCCTAAAACTCACTAAGTCCAGTTAGTGCTGCCTACTGGATTGCTGTCTGGCCACTGGCCTTACTTTACCTAAGTGACCATGGCTACAGTGAGTTTCTGAATCCAATTTACATATCATGTCCAGAAGATAGCACATCATAGCGCCCTTCCCCATCCTTCAGCTCCTGCATTCTTTCTGCCATGTATCCCAAGCCTTCCTGTAGTTGATACCAATGTTCTATTTGGAGTTGAGCATAAATAGTTATTCTTAGCACTTTGATCAATTATAGGACTCAACAATTAACAGCTGCCTACTATACAAAGAAGCATCTTCAAACAAGATGAAAGCAGAATTAATTTCTCTCATTCACCCTTTGATGACAACTATAATTATAGTTGACCAGAGCACAGGTAAGTGTTATCAATAATTCCTAGAATGTGTAAATTATGGTAAATCTAAACGCATAAATATTGTTCTATATTTTTTTCCTTCTAGAAAACTCTGCATTATTGTTCATATATTTCCTGAGGCATCTCATGAAGCCCAGGCTAGCCTTGAATTCAGTGTGGATCAGAGGCTGGTCTTGAACTCTTGAACCTCCTGCTTCCATGTCCCAATTACTATGGTTACAGGCACATACCACCACACCTGGTCACTTTTTTTAAATCTCTTGACTTCTTAGGAAGTAAGAGATGTTGGTCATCAGCTCTTCATATTTACTTCCTGAATAGTCACCAGCTGTTCATTGAACACCCGAGTGGTATTACATCGTGTGCATGTGAGTTTGCTTTGTGGTAAACAAAAATGAAAAATCTTTATCTCTTTTCCAGAATCTCCTGGATCTTCAAAGTCAGGTATGAGGTATTTCCTTCAACGCAGTTAAAGGTCACCAGCGGCATATTCACAATGCTTATGGGCAGTGGTATTTACAGAGTTACTGGAGCTACCCAGCATCTCAAATGGCCCATTACTAAGGCTCAGGCTGGTGACTAGAAACCGATGTTCGTATCAGCATGCAGAGCTCCAGCGACTGCATTAAATCTTACAGTCACATTTGTTATAATGAAGAATGCCAACAGTGTGACTCTGTATTTGCAAATCAGAGCTCTCTTCTGGCTCATTCTGTTCTCTCTGGAAGGAAAACAATAACAAGCCAAGGGGAGCTCTCTGGCAAAGATGAAGAAGTTGGGGGCGGAGGTGTGTAAGTTAACACATCACACATCCGAGGCTGAGGAATGTGCCCTATGCACTGTAGAGGAAAGCTCATTGGCTCTTAGATCTGGCAGTGAACCCCAATTCTAGCTGTCTACCCCACTGACTCACTTTTGCCAATGAATAAATCCACCTACACAGCCACAGCTGAGGCTATATACTCATACAACGTATTTCTTCCTGTAGCCATGGCTCAGGTGATTTTCCTTATGTTGAACGTCTGTAAACAACCAACACTTTCAGTTATTACTTAAGACAGATGCTCCATCCTGTGAACATACACATGACTGTATAACTTGTCTTCTGACTGCCACATACTAATTATATAGAAAATACCCAGTCTAAATTTCTATCAATTAAAAAAATAATTATCTAAACAATAGTCTCACACACATTCACATCTAATAGCTAATATTACGTTTTATAAAAACTGTATGGTTTAGCCGGGAATGGTGACTCATGCCTGTGATCCTAGCATTTGGGAGACGGAGGCAGGCAGATGGCTGTGAGTTTGAGAAGAGTCTGGGACATATAGTAAGATCCCATTTCTAAATAAGAGCATTCTAACTTCTCCCAGAAGGCATGGGAAAAGTCCCATCGGGAGAGGAGGACCTGCAACTGACGGGCTACAAAGGGACAGATTCAAAAGAGTTTTGCCCCACCATATTCTTCCAGCAAGCAGAGTTCAGCATATAGAGCTGCCAGAAAAATATCATCAGTTCGAAACTGCTAGCCTTAAACTTTTGTTTCCATTTTTCTTGGCATTAACAGCAGCACAAACAAGGTAGAGAACGAATACCCTTCTGTGGAGCGTGGTCAGGGAGGCAGTGATGTCACCCACGGTGACTATGTTTCTCCACACAGGAATGGGCAACTGATGTAGCTGCAGGACACCACTTATTCTGTGAATGCTGCATTTTGGTATAGGTGTTGCCTCAGCCGCCACCAATTAGGGAGACTTGAACCTCAAAAGAGAGGGTGATAGTAAAGTTTCGGTGGTGGCCACATTTGAGGGCTTTCATAGAACTAACCAAAGATTCTGCTATGAGTTCTTCAGCTTCCAGCTGAGATTGAATAACGGGGATAAAATGTTTTCTCTTATCTGAAAAAGTTCACCTCCCCCAAATCTCAACAGTTTTCAAAACACTGAGAATTTGGCAGCAAAAACAGTGAGCCTTGAGCAAGCCAAGTCTCATTTTGTCCCTACTTACTGCTGAGGCTTCCAGACTGAACGGGATGGAACACAGCAGACACCTTGAGCTGAGAAACTTGAGTTGGAAGATGGAAGAACTGAATGGCAAAGACTGCAGAACAGAGCCCCAAGGGAAGAGAGATGGGCCTTGTGGGTAGCAAGCAGACGTGCAACCACCCTGCATGAAGGATTACCTGAATGTGGGAACTCCTTGAAAGGCTGGAAGGGAAGTGTTTGGTCTTCATACAGAATGGGAAATGGTGCTTGCTGCCTCAAGACAGACTAGGAAACCTTTTAATTCCTGGGCACCCAGAAGCAGACCCAAGAGTCTTGCCCCAGTGATGGGAAATAGCTAGGTGATAGTAGAGTGAGCTGTGGGCTCGCCTACCAAATCATAAAAGCAAGTCTGGAAAAAAGCAAACTGCATCCTAATGACTAGACTGCATCCAGAAACAAATACAAAGAATATTTATGCACAGATAAGAGCAAGTAGCATTCAAAAAGGTAAGATTAGTAATATCTAGGTGGTTGGAGAGATGTCTCAGCAGTTAAGAACATTAGTTGCTCTTCCAGAGGATCTGGGTTCCATTCCCAGCACTCAAATCAGGCACATCAAATTTGAAAGTTTTAAGAAGACACAAAAGTATCTTATGGTCTGAAGTAGCCACATATAACCTGTACAAGATTAAAAAAATCTTTCTTATGATAAATACTCGAACACATCAGATGTGATTTAATGAAGGTTGGGGTGCAAATGAAATGTGGAACAAAGGATGCAGAAACTGATAACACACACACACACACACATACACACACATACACACACATACACACATACACACACATACACACACACATACACACACACATACACACACACACACACACATACACACACACACACACACACACACGGTCAAAACATACAACAACAAAACACATAACCAAAACGGAATACTTCAACCTTAAGTGAAAGGAACAACATGTGGGGTAACATGACTGAATGTGGAGTTTGTGAGAAGAAAAAAATCTGGCAACAGCAAAAGGTTTCTGAATGTGCTACAACCAAAGCCTGATCCACAGTCAGCTGAGGGCGGAGCCAGATGTTCCAGGCGGTGCTTGCCCCTGTGGTATCTCTCCACATCAGTGCAGGCTCCGTTCCTTTGCCCTGTGCACAGCTTACATAACAGCATGCTAGCTATCAATGCCTGAAACCAGACAACCCACAGTTAACAACACCCAGTGTTAGGACCTGGAGTGTCTTTGAACGTATGCGCAAGCTTTTCTCCACTTACAGAAGTATAATGATCTTACTATGGGGAACAAAAAGTGCTAAGATCTCCTTTTCATGATTTTTCAGCATGAAAGTATCAAATTAGTGTATCTTTGGATTGCATTGTATCAGAACACTTGATTTTAGACATTGCTGTTTGGGTTAATGGCTTAAGTTTCATAAAAGTGGTTTAGTAGAGTTTCACCTGGGATTAGGACTCGATTTCCAACAATTCCTCAAATGGCCTTAAAACATGCTTCTGCTGTCTGCACTTCACAGTTGCATGAAAAAGTGTTCTTAGCACTAGCAATTATAAAATCAAAATGTTAATTAACTATGGAAAAATTTGAAGATCTCCTACATCCTTATTATCAAACACTCAGCCAAGATTGAATTCTATTAGCTAAAATAAACACTCATTTTATTAGTATGAAATTTTACTTTTATCTTTCAAAAGTGGTAAAATATGCATATATTAAAGAACTGTTTTAAAATAAATCTCTATATGATTTGTTATCAATAACTTCTATACCTATTTTATATGCCTAGATGTCTTTTTATTGGCTATTCTCTGTATTACATTTCAAATGTGATCCCCTTTCCCTCCTCTACCATGCCCCCTTCTCCCCTTGCTTCCATGAAGATGCTCCCACTCCCAATCACCCACTCCCACCTCAGTGCCTTGGCATTCCACTACACTGGAAAAACGAACCTTCACTGCACCAAAGGCCTCTCCTCCCATTGATACCAGACTATGCCATCCTCTGCTACATATGCAACTGGAACCATGTGGCTCTCCATGTGTGCTCACTGGTTGGTGTTTTAGTTCCTGAGAACTCTGGTGTGTGTGTGTGGGGGGGGTTGATTGGCTGATATTGTTGTTCTTCCCATGGGATCAAAAATCTTTTCAGCTCCTTTAGTCCTTTCTTTAGCTCCTCCATTGGGGTCTCCAATGGCTCAGTCTGATGGTTAGCTGCAAGCATTCTCAGCTGTATCAGTATGACTCTGGCAGAGCCTCTGAGGAGGCATCCACACCAGGCTCCTGTCAGTAAGCACTTCTTGGCATCAGTAATAGTGACTGGGTTTGGTGGCTGCATATGGGATGAAACCCCAGGAAAGGCAGTCTCTGGATGATCTTTTCTTCAGTCCCTGCTCCTCTATTTGATCCAGTATTTTCTCCTGTGAGTATTTTGTTCTCTCTTCTAAGGACTGAGGCAGCCACATTCTGCCTTTCTTCTTTTTTGAGCTTCATAAGGTCTGTGAATTATTTCTTGGGTATTCCGAGCTTTTTGGGCTAGTATCTACTTATAGGTGAGTGCATAACATGCGTGCTCTTTTGTGACTGGGTTACCTCACTCAGGATGATATTTTCTAGTTCCATCCATTTGCCTAAGAATTTCATGAAGTCATTGTTTTTAATACCTGAGCAGTACTCCATTGTGTAAATGTACCACATTTTTTGTATCCATTCCTCTGTTGAAGCACACCTGGGTTTTTTCCAGTTTCTGGCTGCTATAAATAAGGCTGCTATAAAAATGGTAGAACATGTGTCCTTGTTAAATGTTCTAGCATCTTTTGTGTGTATGCCCAGGAGTGATGTAGCTGGGTCCTCAGGTAGTACTGTTTAATTTTCTGAGAAACTACCAGACTGATATCCAGAGTGGTCGTACCAACTTCAATCCCTACCTAGATGTCTTATGTCACATAGGAAAAGAGGTCACGAGGAGATTATTGATTACCTAGCTCAGCCAAATTGGTGAGTTCCAGGTCAGTGAGAAACTATCTCAGAACACAAGATGGATAGACACTCAAGGTTGTCCTCTGATGTCTACATGCACATGCACACACAAGGCACTGGCACACATATGACCCCACATACATGTAAACACACACAAATACTGAACCTCCCACATACACACACATTTATTAATCTAATATAAAGAATAAACCTAAAAACCCAAGACATTTGAAACACGAAAACTGTATCAAGGTATTGATGGACAATCAAACAGCCTAAAGTAGAAACTGGGGAAAACATTGAGAAAAAAAAAATTACACACTGAGCCACAAAGACAAGGCGTGGTAGCAGATTGCTCATCGGCAACAACATAAGGAAAATCATAACAAATCATTTTCTTTGTAGAAATATAAAAACTCCCAATGTACACTTTTATATCCTATGAACTAACATTTAAAAACTGAAGACAAGGACCAGCCAGTGCTTACAGAAAGAAGCTTGAAAGAATAAATCACCCACAGATTTTTGTGTTCTGGGGAATGTTACCCAGTGTCTTTCAGGTGGACGAAAAGTTAAGTCAGGCAGAGAAGAATGAAGATAAACATTGGGGGTCCCACTGATAAATATGCCTTTATAGTGTTTAAATATCCCTGAAGGTGATTAAACTTTACTCAGAAGTAGTAATGTCTTCAGAATCTGCAGCAGAGCCAAAAGTGAGGCATGGTTGGAACCACCTACACCGAGAAACAGGATATTACAGGATGTATGAAATGCTGGGGCTTCACTTTGAGACAGATGTAGTGCGCTGAAGATGTATTCTGTGAACTCAAAACAACCATGAAGATAGCAAACTAAAAGACTTAATCCAACCCAGGCAGTAAAACAAAATAAAACACTCAGTGAAAGGCTGGGAAGACGCTAAATCCCTTGCAAGCACTAATCCTCAGAGCTCATGGGGAGCCAGGCACAGTGTGTGTGTAATTCCAGGGCTCACAGGGGTTAGAAGACAGAGTGCAAGGAGACTAAAGGGCCAGCTCGTCTGGCAGACACAGTATGTGATGGTGGGTGAGGATCAGCTCCCAAGGTTGTCCTTGGACTTCGACACATGTGGTAAGGCAGGCATGTATATATAGTAACTCACGTGTGTATAGATACATACATCACACACACCCACATTGAATAGAAATAAAAATAAAAAGAAAGGTGCCAAACTCGGACCCAGGGCTGTCAGTAATCATAGCATATATAACTAGAATAAATACTCCAGTTAAGAGACAGAATGTTAGGATGTTAGGGCCCTGAGGATCTTGAGTTTTATCCCTGTCACTTATGAGAGGGGGGGGGGAAGGACGTGCGCAGCAGCCCAGTACCTTGCCACACACAATACAAATAAATAAAGGTTAAACAAAAGAGCCTGGACTGCACAGTGACACTCTTCCTCAAACCCCAATCAGCCCCCTCCCCAAGGCGCACACCCACGCCATACAAAAGCAAATCAAATCCAACCAAACTTTAAGCAGGCATTTCTACTTAGCTGCAACACTTCAACCTGGATTCTTTTTGTTTTTTGAAATGTGTATCTACTGATGTTTGTAAAAGTAACTTGTCCTTGATGGACAGAAATAAAAGAAAGGAAAACAAGCTCCTCTGGCCCCTGTCTAAAGAGAACCGACCTGCTGCTGAAAGTGGTCAGTTGAGCTGAGCTGCCTGCCCTGTATCCTCAGAGCTAAGGTGGGAGTGGCCTTAGGAACCGGCAGGCTGACCAGGGGCTGGCATTGTGTTTTGAAATGTGCTAAATGTTAAAATGAAGAGGCTTCTGGCGCTCTGACAGGGTCTTTCTTCCGGGTGGAGCCTCCCTCAGCTACTCTGAAGCAGTGACTGAGTGAAGTGTAATTATCCCTGTTTACCATTCAGCCGGGGTGGGGTGGGCTGGGAAGAGAGGCTGGGGAGGGGTGGGCTGAGGAGAGAGGCTGGGGAGGGGTGGGCAGGGAAGAGAGGCTGGGGAGGGGTGAGTTGGGGAGAAATGCTGGGAGGGGTGAGATGGGGAGAGAGGCTGGGGAGGGGTGAGTTGGGGAGAGAGGCTGAGGAGGGGTGAGTTGGGGAGAGAGGCTGGGGAGGGGGGAGTTGAGGAGAGAGGCTGGGGAGGGGGGAGTTGGGGAGAGAGGCTGGGGAGGGGGGAGTTGGGGAGAGAGGCTGGGGAGGGGGGAGTTGGGGAGAGAGGCTGGGGAGGAGGGAGTTGGGGAGAGAGGGTGGGGAGGGGGGAGTTGGGGAACTGGTATTAACCAGAGACTGTATTGTTTTCTTAGGATGGGAAAGGACAGGCAAGACCACGTTGCAGTCGCTGGGGAAACATTCCACGAGCACACAAATTAAGTGTCTTACCTTGTGTACACAGGCCTTTGCGTTCAGGAAAAACAGCTCCACTGTGTTTTTATCTTTAAGAAAGGATATGCTCTCGATGTAGAACCTGAAAGACAGTAGGGGAGTTCATTTCTTCACACGTGAATTCCATGTCTTGGTGTGATTTTATTTCCTCTAAGATAGTGTAAATGGTTCTGCTTTTAAGAGAGCTCAACCTCAGTGCTCACACACACATACCTGCAGATGCTATCTCTCCCACAACATAACTGCACGTAGGCCGTGAGTTAGAGAGGGACTCAACAAAAGGTCTACCGGCAAAAACCGTGTGTGTGTGCTCATTCGATGAGCACACAAGCCTAGTTAAGAGCCCAGAGCAAGCAGGCAGTGTGTGAACCTCGAGGCATCTTGCAGGTCCAGTGGTGATCAGAGCTGGGGTTCGTGGGGACTCCAGGTCCACCTTACCACATCTCACACAGAGTTAACGTTAGGCCCTTCTCTTTCCATGCGGAGCTAGGGTTTTCCTTGGCTGGAAGCCAAGCTCCCAATAGCTGTTAGTTTTGTTCTTTTCTTATGCAAATCAGGGCACTCTGGGCCTCCCTCCTCTGGCCCTTTCTAAGATCTCCTAATACAGTGTGTGAGCCTACAGATTCTAAGTTCCCTTTTAGCAGGGGGGCTCTGACAGCTTTGAGGTGGGAAGGAAGGGAAGCTGAGGGTGTCAAACCTTTCTCATCAACACACAGTGCTAAAAGCAGTCTAGGGAGGCCTCAGGCTCTGGGCTGAGCACAAGCAAACCTTAGCTCTGGCTTTTTTTTTTTTTTTTTGAGTTCTAGAACCTTCTTGTTAAATAATACAAGAAGGACATGATGTCCCAGGGCAACTCACACAGCTGGGGTCCTCAAAAAGAGCTTGCTCTCAAACCAATGAGAATCCAAACGCAAGAGGGTCATGGGTGGAGTTGGGGGATAATATTCTCAGGCCTGTGAATTCATATGGGGATTGGGCATTTGTTTTTGTTTTCCTTTCTTGTTAATGAAGTATGTGAATCACTAATGCAGCTGCAAAGGCTGTAAAAGAAGTCGCCACAGAAAGGTTAAGATCACTCTGAAAATGTCACCTCTGTGTGTTGCCTTGTCAAGAGAGGCTCCAGAGGGAGGATAAATCTGGGATATTTGTACTTAAAAGGGCTGAGCTCACCGTTAAGTGAGATTAATGAAGGCTGGGGAGGCTTGGGTTTTGAAAAGTGTGAAGGCAGGAAAGGAAATGAGGAGTTATGGAAAACAGGCTTTCAAGTAAGAATCTGGAATGTCACTCACCTGTTATTAACATTAACAGAGAGGTGTGTAGTGTTGGGCAAGTTACTGGACTTGTGACTTTTTCAAGGTAAGTATCATGACTGAAATAATTTTGGAGAATTGAACTTAGATATTAAGTGTAAACTTAAGAAAAAAAAACCTCTTAAGATAGCTAAGAAAATCTCTCCCCTGTCCTTACTGAATTCCTGTGTGGCGATGGTTTCCAATCCTCCTAATACTGGAACCCTTTCATACAGCTCCTCATGTTCTGGTAAACCCCAGGCATAAAATTACTTCCACTGGGCTGGAGAGATGGCTCAGTGGTTAAGAGCACTGACTGCTCTTCCAGAGGTCCTGAGTTCAATTCCCAGCAACCACATGGTGGCTCACAACCATCTGTAATGAGATCTAATGCTCTCTTCTGGTGTGTCTGAAGACAGCTACTGTGTACTGACAAATAATAAAAAAGCAAAAAAAAAAAAAAAAATTACTTCCACTGCTACCTCATAACTGTAATGTTGCTACTGTTATGAATTGTAATGTAAATATCAGATATGAAGATGGTCTGAGGTGACCCCTGTAAAAGGTTCATCTGATCCCACAGGTTAAGAAATGCTGCTCTACAGAGGAATAAAGTGGTGATCAAATCTAGATCCTTCTGTGTAAGGTGGAGCTACTGATTCTTCCCTAGGAGGGCTCTCCTGTGATCCGAAGACTTTACTCAACAAATGAGGGTGGCCGGTACAATGCCTGTGTATGGTAGGAATCCAGGAAATCCTAACCACTAAGGCTCTGTGCAACCTCACTTTATTAATCAGCTCGAGGGGTGTGATGGCATCTGAAGACCAAGGGGACTCACGTTTCTGCTGAGCAGAAGAATAAATCCAGAAGAGACAAACGTAGGAGTTAAACAGAGCCGTCTTTGGACAGGATGAGAAACAGTCTTTGGAATTTGCCCTTCACCAGGACTACAGCAGTGATACCTTGGGGAGTCTTTCATAGCTTTAGTTTGTTTTACCCTGAGCACAACTATGAGGAGCAGGCTGGTGAAGTGGCCTGGGAGAGAGAGAGAAAGAGGGAGGGGAGGGAGGGAGGGAGAGAGAGAGAGATGAGAGAGGAGAGAGAGAGAGAGAGAGAGAGAGAGAGAGAGAGAGAGAGAGAGAGAGAGAGAGAGAGAGAGAGCGCTCCCAAAGTAGCCTGGGAGAGATGAAAGAGTTCCCAAAGTAGCCTGGGAGAGAGAGTGCTCCCAAAGTGGCCTAGGAGGGAGAGAGTGCTCCCAACAGAGGCTTCTGATTGGACCAAGATGGCCTCTTGGAGAATGGGAGGGTAAGGATAAGGACTCATAGGAGGCTAAGAGAGGCAGTAAACAGAAACCACAGGCAGGAAGCTGGAGGGAAGAGGGAACAGCAGGAGGTAAAGAAGCAGACAGTGGTCCAGTCATTGTGATGGTGGATGGTGGATATGGAGGAGAAGAGGACCAGGCTGGCTGCTGCTGCAGGACCAAGATGAATGGTTGCTGGCATACAACTCACTGTGTGGACCAGGCCGGTCTTGAGCTCACAGAGATCTGCCTGCACTTGCCTCTGGGAACAAAGGTTTGCCTGTGCCACCGAGTCTGGTGTCTTTCTGTCTCTCTCTGTCTGTCACT
This sequence comes from Micromys minutus, assembly GCF_963924665.1. NCBI lineage: Eukaryota > Metazoa > Chordata > Mammalia > Rodentia > Muridae > Micromys > Micromys minutus. The sequence continues at coordinate 48,226,369 of NC_137972.1, read as the reverse complement.
GTCTCTCTTTGGCAGAAAGTCTTAGACTCCATGTATCAGGATAACCCAAGGAGGTTTCCAGTGAGAGACTGAAGGGCAGCACCAGCCTCCTGGCTGTTGACCGGCCTCCTGCTGTGTGCTGGGCTGTGTTCAGTGTTTTCATGTGTTCTCTCGTTTAACAGTCACAGGCTCAGGGTTTTTGTCACCCTCTCACAGATGCAGCCACGGAGCATCAGAGCCCCGCTTGAACAATAGGCTACATCTGACTTGGCCTCCTTTGACACTGTTGAGAATACTGTTAACTTCTTTCTGGCTGCTACTGGGTGAGCAATTGTATAGGAAGGTAAGCCCTCAGGAATGGCAGCTGTCTCATTATGTTAATAAACACATTGAGAAACAAGTGTCATCATCAGTGTACTAACATGTATAGACATATGTTTTCTCTGTGACTCCAGAACAGCAAAGCCAGCACCTGTGGGCAGCAGCCAGGTGATAGATCTTGAACTAATGTATAGAGTTGGAGCTATCTTGAGGGAAGAGCTCCCTCAGAGTAGAGACCTCCTAGCCCAGAATCCCCCATCATACCAATAGAATCCCAAACCTATTCTCCATCCCAAGAGTCTATATTTCTATCCCTCCTTTACCTTCAATGGAATATCTGCTTTCCAAAAGATTCATTTTGTACATTATTAAGAGTACAGTGCTGAATAGGGATCATTCATTGTCAACACACCATCAGGAAGCCAAAGTAATCATAGGCTCACATGAATGTCTTTATGACTAAAAATTATTCCTTTAACAAACACTAAATACCTAATTGGCACCAAACATTGAGAAAGATGAAGGAGAAGTTAGGGACAGAAATGACAATATGGATAATGACAATAGGAACCACTTACCTAGAGCCCTCTAGGAACTGGCCACTGGGTAAGAATTCCCCATACTGTTATCGCCACATTTTAGGTTGACGAGAACTAGAGAAAGTACCGGCCAAATACAGACTTTCAGATCTGTAGACCTGGCTACCAAGTGACAAACGGCTGGGCTCAAAAGGAGCAGTTGTGTCACACCATTCCCATCCAAAGTCACTGAAGATGAAGGACTATACATTATTAAGGAAAAGCAACATACACAGCCATAACACACTGTGCTGATTACTGTCATTCAGGCATGCTGTCACTCGTCACCCTGGACTATCACGGTGAGTGCCTCTCACAGAATACAGCTGTACAAAAATCATAAGCGCAATGGATTTTCACACTGACGAGTTCACAATCATTCCTTCATGCTATGTAAAATCCAATTCTCATTCAGATTTTCTCTTTCTCTCCCTAGCACTTTCTTCTTAAATTCTGTATCTGAATCAATAACACCGCATTGATTTTTGGGAAGAGTCACATGAGCAAAGTCAAGAAGGCTGCTGACTAGATATGAACGGGTGAGGCTGAGCAAGGGACTATCCTTGGAGGATAGGAGAATACACTCCAGTGTGTAGGTGTGTGGTCCAGGCTAGTCCAGGCCAATTCTTTCACTCTGGAATTTAACAAGGGTAGACCGACAAAGATGTTGGGATCTTACTTGGTCTGCCAGGACCACTCCAACGCATGGCTCTGTCTAGTTCCTGCCCTCCACATCCTCACTGAAGCCCTGTCTCCTCAGAGGCTTTGCTCTATTAATTTTCCTTCAGTGATGTTCCTTTCCATGATAGCTGCAATTGAAACCTGTCTGCTGGCAACCGACAAACCAGATTAAGTGTTAGAAACACTACACAGTGTTCTACAGACAGAATCTCTCTCTCTCTCTCTCTCTCTCTCTCTCTCTCTCTCTCTCTCTCTCTCTCTCTGCTCATCAGTAAAACCAGATACGGTAGGAAGCAGATTCTGACTCTATCCTTCATAGAAGGCTGAAGAACAGAGATGCTATGCTCTCCTTGCTTGTTCACAGAGGCTACTAGACTTCCCAGTATATGTATATGTTCCCAAATATAATTCTTTCCTATAGTAACAAGCTCAATGAAGTACACTATGAGCTGTGTCTTGGGAGCCTACAAGAGGGATGCAATTAACTCAGCTGATAAATAAAAGGAAGCACGCTGCCAAAGTGAAATCCATCGGCTAAGTGCCACAGGAGAGAGGACAAGTGAGCTGAGTCTTAAAGAATGTATGCGGTCAGCAGGTGACAGTGGCAGGAAGGCCGTTTCAGGCAGAGGACATATCAGCCTGAGCAGTTCTCTTGCCAGGCTTTGAGAACTGAAGGACCCACATTGCCGGTGGCCTAGCACCAAATCGATCTGTAGCGCTTCCAGCTTCGAATAGATCCCTCCATAACAGACACGGGGCTCATCTCTGATGCAGGCCCCTGACTGTATCCTACTTCCAGCGAACAAGTCCCTATCCTGTTTCTCTCTAGCCTCTGCCAATCCTCCCTGGTTAGTGCTTCTACTTGGGCATCCAGTTGCCAGCTCTCTGAATCCACCATCCTGTCAAGCGAATCTCTGTGACAACTTCAGGTGTAGGGGGTGTATGAAAAGTGCAGGCGGTCTTCAGGGATGAAGACTTTCTAGACTCACAAACACCTATTGCTTCTGCTCATTTTGAAAAACATGGGGTTTATTCTCTGTAGGTTTCCTATGAGGAGTTTCACCATGTGTCTTTTAATCTGATGGCCAGGGTAGATGTTCAGCTTCAGAACCAGCCCATGCTTTTTGAATAGGTGTCTCTCTGGAGATAAAACCACAAACATGATGAAAGATAATTTCTTGGGAGGAAGAATTATTTGGAGAGTTCTTGGCTTTAATTTTTGTGCCCTTCTGGCATATTCTCACCTTCTTCGTGGTTTGCTTAGTTTCTAGACTTCTAGAACCTGACATCTCAGTGCCATGACGACAAAGACAGGTTACAGTTAAAGGAAGATGGCCTGCTGGTCAGATAGCAAGATGGTATATGGAAAAAAACAGGGTGTGGAAAGATGGCTCAGTTGGTAAAGAAGTTGCCCTCTTAGTTCAAGCCATGGGATCTACATAAAAAATTGGGTATGGTGGCACTCACTTCACACAGGTGGATCCCTGGGGCTTGCTGGCCAAACAGTCTGGTCAACCCAGAGAGCTACAGGACATTGAAAAACCCTGTCTTAAAAGCTGAGATGGATATCACCTGAGGAACAACATCTGAGGTTGGCTTTTGATCTCCATATGCACATGTGTATACACATACACACATACACACACACATCATTGGAGTTCCTTGGGTGACTCTCCTTTGAACAGTTAACAGCTGTTTGGACAGCCACCATTTTTATGTCATGGTATTTATCTATAGAGGGTCAAGCAATGCTGTAGGTGGGGTGGTACTTTTTTGTATTGCAAAGCCTACAAAGGTCTGTCTCCCGACTTCAGGCCATCAGTCTGGGCCCAGTATCTCTCTTTCCTTGGGGCAAACAGTGGGAAGCACACACTATACGGCATACACTGCATGGCAATAGTAATTATTATATTGTAGCCCAGGCTGCCCTTGTACTTACTATGTAGCCTATGTAACCTTCCACCGTAGGCTCTTAAGGCTGGTCCTCCTTGTGAAACAGAATGGGAAAATATGGCTACTGAAATGGTTGCCTGGTCAGCTGTGACTTACTTTCTCTTCAAGTGAGCATGTTTTCTTTCTTTACCAAGGTCTTGGCTGGACTTTTGTGACAATCTTCTCAAGAGGTGAAATGCGCTAGAATCTCTTAATCATTTCGTAGTCAGAACAATACTGAGTTGATGTCTGGCAAGAGCTGGGCCAGGAGAAACACGCCTCACTGTAGTTTCTCTAGGCTGCCTCCAATAGTGTGAATAACCAACGTCTGGCAGGGAGATAGCACACTCAGCCAAGTGCTTCCTGTCCTCTTGCCCCCACTAACTTGAACATACACGTGCATCCACCTATCCACAGGTGCCTACAACTATGACCATATGAACACACCAGAGAGAGAGAGAGAGAGAGAGAGAGAGAGAGAGAGCACCATAGCTAGGTAGGTAGGTAAGTAGATGGATAGATAGATAGATAGATAGATAGATAGATAGACAGACAGACAGACAGATAGATAGATAGCCCACTGTAACCACATGTCTCAGAAGATTCTCATCAGATTTCAATCCACATTCTGAATTGGGTGATCAATTCCTATTTATTATTGCTGGTAATGACCCTACAGTACAGACATGGTCTCCTTCGCCATGCACGCTAAAGGCTGAGTTGTAATTTAACTTGAAGGCATCTCTCTGTCTTCGATCACATTTCTTACTGTCACACAATGGCAGTACAGAAGTGGGGAGGCACTGTGCTTCTTTTCACCACTGTGAGGGGAGCGGTCTTAGAGCACTCCCTAGAGAAGTATTCTGGGCTTCTGTGAGCTCAGGGCCAGAACTGTACTCCCTCCTTCCTGCGTGTCCAGACTGGCCATGGGATCCAGACAGGACACCCAGCTGAGCCTGCTGGGACCTGCCCTCTTGCTCTTCCCCTCAAAGGGGTTTTTCCAGGTTCTTTAGAAGGGCCAGTGACCTTGGGTGAGACCTGCTAGGGACAGAGTGAACATCTTTAAGGATTGTTTATTAACAGCTTGTCTCTTCAAAGCAGGGTCCTGTAGACCTCCTGGGGGCAAGCAGAGGCTAAGGCTTTGCAAGGAACTGGAAAAAGGAGCAGGAGAGACATGTCTGGTGGGGAGAGGACAGCTGGGTGTGGTGACTAATGAAGATAAATGCTAAGGCCCTCCACCCTGAGCAGGGGAGACTAGGTCAGACCCAAGCCACACAGTCTCAAATCTTCTACACTGAAAGGCTGTATATCACCTAATGGGCTGTTTTACCCACTCAGCACGTGGAGATAGACTCTGTGGCTTTAAGTATACAAACGCCTAACATGTATCGGAAGCCTTCATCACTGTTAACGTGATGATCCAACAGACCCTCACATAGATTAACAGTACCCGTTCTGCACCAAATGCTTTGTGCCTGAGAAGTGAAAAAGTTAGAACGGGAACAAGAATGGTGGGAAAGCCTGCTGTCCAAGGTGGGGGACTGAGGGATCTGGACGGTGAGGTTTCGATGATAAAGGGCTTGGGCAGGGGTGTTGGCAGCCGGTGGATGAGGCCAGGCATGCCTCTCAGTGCTTTACAGCCCACGGACAAGATGGCCCCAAATATTAGTTCTTGGAGAGACCCTGTGTGAAAGAGCATACCACATGTTTAACTTGAAAAGTTTATTATCTTTGCTATTTGGGGGGGGTTGGGGGGGAGAGAGAGGGAGGGGAATGGGGAGAGGGGGAGGGGGAGTGCTCAGGCTACCGCAGCATGCTTGTGGTAGTCAGAGGACGATTTTGTGGACTTGGTTCTCTTTTTCCCTTTTACATGGGTTCTGGGGGTTAAACTCAGGAGTTCAGGGCAAGTGCCTTTGCTAGCTCAGCCACATCCCTGCCCCTAACTCTCACCTTTCACTGCGCCCTAAGGCTTCTTTCTTTTTGAGATACACATGGCTGTGTGTACACACACACACACACACACACACACACACAGAGAGAGAGAGAGAGAGAGAGAGAGAGAGAGAGAGATTCAGACAAACAGGTAGGCATTCATAGCCTTGTTTTTTAAAAACCAGATACAGGAGGCTAAAACAACTGGCTATCTGATAGAGGAGCAGAAATGAAAATCCGTAACTTGAATCTGGTCTGGGAGTGAGTTCAGGGGATTCTATGTCTTTCATGAACCTGAGTTAGAATGGTGGAACCTCATGAGTGGAAACTCAGACACACTCTGGTAAGTTCAGATCAGTCTGTCCAGTGGCAGGGTCACAGCCGACATTAAAGGGATTCACAGCTACTCCCAGGTTCTGGGATGCTCTGCATCCAGAAGAAACTGACATGGGGTGAGGGGCTTTGAAGATTCTCACCCCTGGCCACCCTCTGCCTAGCCTGGGATGAGGCCATTACTCCTTGGGCTAATCACACTCCTCTTTAAAAGGATGGTCTCCCCATGCCTTTTGACTGCCACTCCTCCTCAAGGCTGTGAGGTAGTGCACACTATTCAGTCACAGCCATGGGACAGCTCCTTTTTAAATACTCTTCCCACTTGAATTAAAAAACAAAACAAAACAGATTTTCTCAAATAATTTGCTCCTGCCCACTGCAGGCAAAACATAAAGCAGTGTCAATAATTCATCACTAAAGGCATTTTACTCGGAGGTTTAACCCACCAAAACCTGAAACATGCAGGCAAAACAGCAACGTACATTTGAAAAAAAGTCAATAAATCGTTTGAACAGAAAAAAGGAGTTTCAGATGTGCGGGTGTGGGATCCTCTGGAACTGGCGTTACAGGCAGTTGTGAGCTCTGCCCATACATGAGGTCAGGAAACAAACCTGACTGCTCTGGAAGATCAGCCAGTGTTCTGAACTGCTGAACTATCTCTCTGGCCCCTGGAACTCTTTTTTAATGTGCTCAAATACTTCACAAAAGTATTTCCATGTTAAATACTCTTATTTTGTGATTTTTTTTGCACCTAGGATTTTCTTGAAGTATCTTTCTACAACAATAAATCTCTTCTCACTGAGGTTTATGAATATATTAATAAATCAATAAATGGAAAAAAGTGTTTTTTTAAAAAATCTAACAGAGTAATGAAGCTCACTGTTGTAGTTATGATGTTCCCTAGAGTAGAACTTATTCCTTGTTCTTTTTACTTTTGTGACAAGGTCTCGTTATGTAGCCTGGGCTACCCTTGAACTCAAGATCCTATTTCTTTGACCTCCTGAGTGCTGGAATTAGAGAATGTGTGTTCGACCATTTCTAGCCCTTGCTCATCTCATTCCAGAGGTCTAACCTGTCCACAGCAGGCCAGAGGTCGATGGCAAAGCAAGCAGCATGCAGCAGGTTTCCAAAGGCTCCTTGTTCCAATAATCAAAATGGTAGCTGTTTCCCCTAACAGAATTGCCTTCCAAGCTGAGAAGTACTCAGTCCTGAGTGTCTCCAGCAATGTTTGGGTGCCACAGAAAGGACATGTACAGTCTGGGACAGAGCAAATATGAAGGAAGGAAGAGGAAAAAAAGACCCACAGGAAAGGAACTGTGAGCCTAAGAGCTATTAAGGGGGATAAGGCTGGTGAAAGGTACTGAGGTTCCAGTGGGTGGATCAGGATGGTACCAGTCTGCACCACCCCCACCCCCTGACTGCTGCCCTCCCTGAGGGACTGGGAACCTTTCCAGTGAGGCCGGGCAAGTCTCTGCACTCTGATTTAGGCAGGCTGGTAATAGCTCACTTAGTATGAGCTCTTCAAATGTTGACATCTGGGCTCCATTACCAAGGAGGCTTATGTTTGCCAAAGATAATTTACAGCTGTAAGGTAACAACCCCAGTCAGGGAGGAGGTCCCAGAAACCTGGGGGAGGTTTGCACTGCATAGAGATAGTTCCCATTCATAAATTATAGCATGCCCATTCACAAAAGGGTCATTGCATATTGGTTCACATTTTGTTTAAAAGTTTCAAAGTTTTATTTATTTAGTGTGTGTGTGTGTGTGTGTGTGTGTGTGTGTGTGTGTGTGATACTGACATCATAAAACATTGTATGCTTCTCCTTCAATTCTTTCCATCACTTCTCTGTGTCAGAAATGCCCCTTGTTCCAGGTTCTAAAGCATAGATTCATTTACTCTCTCATTGGTAGGACTGCCAGGCCCACCCCAGGAGTAAAGGTGGCACATATCAATCGTCTAGCCCATTGCCCACCACAGGGCTTGTTACATTGCAGGAAAGAGGAACCTTCCCCACAGGAAAAAGCGCATGGCCACCTTCTTGAACTTGATAAAGTTTTGTAAAGTCATTTCATACCCTCTGTTCCCTCTTGTATCCCCACAGGACCACTCTTTTATCATCTCCAGGTGAATGGAGTATGGAGGATGCAGGAAAGCTCCTGCCCTTCTCTCAAGTCTGCCCTGGGCTCCTGAAACTACTGCCTACCTCAGTTCCTTCCGGTGCCCTCTCCTCACCTGCTCCATTCTGCTCAACACCAGAGCCCCAGTGAGTTCATTACAGAAACTGTTCAATTACTCTCTTTGCCCCTGAACTCCAAGCCTCTCTCCCTCCCTCCCCCATCCCTCCCTCCCTCCCTCCCCCTCCCTCCCTCCCTTCCCCCTCCCTCCCTCCCTCCCTCCCCCATCCCTCCCTCCCTCCCTCCCCCTCCCCTCACACTCTCCCTCCTTCCTTCCCTCCCTTCCTCCCTCCCCCTCCCTCCCCCCTCCTCTCACACTCTCCCTCCCTCCTTCCCTCCCTTCCTCCCTCCCCCTCCCTCCCTCCTCCTCTCACACTCTCCCTCCTTCCTTCCCTCCCTTCCTCCCTCCCCCTCCCTCCCCCCTCCTCTCACACTCTCCCTCCCTCCTTCCCTCCCTTCCTCCCTCCCCCTCCCTCCCTCCTCCTCTCACACTCTCCCTCCCTCCCTCCTTCCCTCCCTTCCTCCCTCCCTCCTCCCCTTTGAGTTTTCTCCAGAAACACAGCTTCCTACCATCCATACTCCCACTGCCCAGCCTGCTTACTAACTAGTCTCCTGGCCTTGGATGAACCTCCCCAGAGATCTGATACCTCCTTGTCTTGCCTGTCTCCATGTTTTTGCTGATAACAACTTCTGTGATAAGATAGCTTGGACTATTCTGATTAACACAGCAGCCCTGGCTTCACCAACACATCCTGGATTCCACCCCGAGAGCATTTTCTTTTTCCAGAACATCTTACATAAGACACCCTAACTCACTTTTTAAATGCCAGGCACCCCCACCCCATAGCCGTGGGAACAGGACTGTACCCATCATTTGTCACTGCAACCCCAGCACCAGCACAGGACCAGACTCAGGGTAGGACTCAGTAACTACCAGAGGGAAGGGCACAAGGATAGACTGAGGGATGGCTGTCTACTTTCAGACAAGGATGGTACCGATGTCTCCTCATCCATGATTGTCTCTCCTCGGCAGAAACAGGGCAGAGGTCAGTAAAGGATGAATAAAAAGAAGAGAAGAAATGTTTATTTGAGGCACAGTGTAGTTCTTTCTAGATGGTTTTCTGGCCCTTAATATTTATAAAATGTACCAACTTAACAAAAAATTGTGAGCTTCTCTCAAGGGTTTATTAACATCTTTCATACATGCTGATTCTCTGTTTGTTCAGATACAACCTGCTTTATGACAGGTGCCCAGGAGACAAGGCAGGCAAGGACATCCCTGAGTGTTGAGTTATTCATAGGCGGAGGACTGAGAGAGGGGCTCCACACAGAACCCTCTCCCATGGTATAATGGTAAAACCTGGGCCAGCGCCATGGATGAGGTGGAAGTTTTGGTCCTAAAGGGGACAGCTAGTGCTTTGTTTGAAAATTTTTCAACATGATTACATTGGACTCCTCTTTTTGAGCCAGGCCCCCACAGTTCAAATCACCTTCAGCACCAATGTCTTCCATATTTCTCCTAGAATGACCTATTAAGCTCCACTTAAAGCATTCCAGTGCTTTCCAAATCCAAGTCCCCAAATCCACATTCTTCCAAACGAAAGTATGAAATATCACAGCAGGCATATCATAGCAATAGCACCAGTCCCTGGCACCAACTTCTGTTTTAGTTACGGCTTCCATTACTGTGAAGAGACACCATGACCAAGCCAATTCTTATAATGGACAACATTTAATTGGGGCTGGTTTACACTTTCAGAGCTTCTGTACATTATTATCATGGCGAGAAGCATGGCAGCATCCAGGCAGACATGGTGTTGGAGGGCCTAGAGGTCTACATCTTCACTGAAAGGAAGCCAGGAGCAGACTGTCTTCCAGGCAGCTAGGAGGAGGGTCTCAAAGCCCATGTCTACAGTGACAGTTTCTTCCACAAGGCCACACCTCCTGTTAGTGCCACTCTCTGTGCCAAGCATTCAAACACCACAGCCAGCTGTAAAGGGTCTCTATGCTCTAATATGCCCCAGCACATTACACTGGTGTCCATGAATGAAAGACCCCTGTGTTCTATATCCTAGCATGTTGTTGACATCCCGTGCTCTGTATTCTAGTATATCACTAGACATCCATGGATTAGGAGCTCCAGTGTTCTCCCAGCACATCACCTGATGTCCACAGGAGGGACCCTTGACAATTTAGGTGCCTTTATAGTACTCAAAGATCAAAAGAACCAAATAATATCTTTGGTTTTATTTGTGTGTGTGTGTGTGTGTAATATCCACTACCCCTGCACCCAGAGTTTCTCACTAAGCAGTATATGCTGGCTGGCCAGTAAGCTTCAGGGATCTACCTGTTTTGACTGTACTGGGGCTGGGATTACAAGTGAGCCTAATAATACCTAAGTTTTTCTAGCAAAAAATAATTTTAAAAAATGCTAGTTTGAATTCCCTGGTTACATTTTCTGGCCAATACAAGCAACTTGACAGGTTCTTTCCTCAAATGGAAATGTCACCAACAATTGTTGGTGTGAGAACCTCAGACAAACAACTGTGACAGACAAGTGTGACAAAAGCCGTTCACTAGTTGTCCCTGGACTGTGAGCCTCCACTCTGTGACCTCAGTGAAGTCCATTCAGGTTTTAGAGAGTTCTGCTCTGTGTGTGCTTCCGTGACCATTTCTTTAGCAGGACTAACAATTGCTTGCCTTGAAGAACAAAGGCTATGATGATGTCACTGCCTTGTTGGGAGGATGAGTTAAGTGAATCATTAAAGCCTTGATAAGGGTTTCAATTATGCTAGCAGAGAAGAGAAAGTTAACACCAAGCAGTTACAGGACACTTGAGATAACGTGCTAAGTAGGGGCTGAAGCCCCAGGAACAAGCCACCACCAACTGCTCTTGGAATCCCAGGAACCTGCTACAAAAGATAGCATGGCTTTGTGAGAGACTGTCAGGAAGGGGAGGCAGGGTCTGCTCTCTGGAATTTTCAGACACACACTAGATCTCAGCAGCTGTTGCAGAACAGGCACACAAATGTGGTCACTAAATAAATGGCATTTGTTAAGATTCTCCAAAGACACATTGCTTTGGCTGGGCTGTGACACAGCAAAAACATGGTGTGTGTCCACAAAGATGAATGTGGAAGGATGCTGACAGTGCCCAGAATTTAACATAGCCAGGGGCAGTTCGTGTGTTTGCAGGAGGCTGGCCAGCTGAAGTATGCAAGAGCAAAGAAACACATTTTCCCCATCCTTAGTGAGATACAAACAGTAAGCCACTAAACAACCCACCCAGTTTTCTTCAAGGCAGGAAAAAGAGGTAGAGGAAGTTCCCATGGAAAAAAACTTCCTGTGGAGAGAAACTTCCTGTGGAGAGATATTTCCTGTGGAGAGGTACTTCTAGTGGAGGAGAACTTCTCATTTTGTATTTTCAGAGTTTGAAATGCTCACAAAGGTAACTTTATTCCTTATAGGTATTCACACGATTCACACCAACTGCCCCTCACTTTCTGACTGACTAGGGCAGCATTCTCCTTGCTTCTGGTAATGCCTCCTTTCACTTGCTTCTGGGCACACATGCCTTGCAACACACCCTTTCAGTAAACTCCAGGTTTTCCATAGGATCCTTGGACACCTCTCCAGCTATGATTTAGACCTATACAAGTCATTCTGTGTGCCCTTCTTCTTGGGTGTTAATAATAATGAAAACAATGTTGTTTGTGAAACTTCATCATGACTTAGTTTGCCTGAACATTAAAGAAATGAGGAGGTGAAGAAGAGGGGAGGAGGTGGAGGAGAAGGAGAAGTAAGAGAAAAAGAAGGGAAGAAGAGGGAAAAGAGGAAGGAAGGGAGGGAGTGGAGGAGGGGTAGGGTTTCCAACATCATTGTATAATAATTTAAAATGATTTTACACTTAATTATTCTGGGTGCACATGTTTACGTGTATGGGTGCATGCCTGTGGAGGAGACGGGACAACTGTTGGAGTTCCTTTTCTTCTTTCACCTCCATGCACTGTGTGTGTGTGCATGTGTGTGCATTTGTGTGTGTGTGTGTGTGTGTGAGATGTGTGTGTGTGTGTGTGTGTGTGTGTGAGAGAGAGAGAGAGAGAAAGAGAGAGAGAGTAATAGCTCCTATCCTATGCACCCAGAATATGCACCCAGCTCACTACCAAGGGATCTCACTAAGTGTGTACGCAAGCCTCAGGGATCCACCTATTTTGACTTTACTAAGGCTGGGATTACAAGTGAGCCAGGGATCAAATTCAGGCAGCCAGGATTGGTATTGAGTACCTTTCCTGGTGGAGGCATCTGGATCAGCTTCACGAAAATAACTGCTTTATGAACAATCTACCAGCAATACAAAGTTGTTGTAAAGCTTGAATCAGGTCTAAAGTGGGGGCAGGGCTACGACAGAAGGAACTGTAGGCTCCATTGGCAATTCTCCATATCTTAAGCTATGGAGAGGGCTAGAGGGTTGGTTAGTCTTTAAACATTCCACTTCTCTCAGGTTGCTAATAATTAATGCTAAAATACGTTTCTGGTGAGCCAGCCCTGAGAAAATCCCTCATTTAGTTAAATGCATGGGTCTCAGGACCCTGTAAAGAAGCTTTCCCAAACAGAGCTCACGGAACATGACTAGAGTCATGAGAGTTATCTTTGTCTATTTCTGCATGAAACAATTCAGATCTCTGAGCTGTTGGGATAATTCTTTCTCTATGAGCTGTTTTGCATTGTATCTTCAATTTAAACTAAGACATGGAATTGTGTAAAACTTAGTTGTGTAAAACATCTCTTGCACACATTATTCCCAACATAAAGGAGAATAGTGAATGTTTGCCAGATTTCAGATTTGAAGAAACTTAATAGCTTATTGATTAAAAAAAAAAAAAAAGACCCCAGGCTTAACATTAAAATCTATCTCTCAGGTCCCTCAGTCTTACATTTACTCCAAGTCTTTGAGGAATAAAGCAAGATGCTTCACTCCTTTATCTTCAAAGAAAACAACTCTACGCAGTCTCTATGGTAACCTAGACCAAGACCCTAGGCAATCTCTTTCTCATGGCGATGCTCTTATAGGGTCCTCTCTCTTTTTACTCTCTATCTCTGATTTCTATAAATTGTGAAAGATGGAAATAAACAAAAAAGGAGGCGAATGCAGGGCGCACCCACGCATACCTGACAGCAAAGTGCAGGGTGGCTGGGCCGGGCTTCTTAGGCAAGTCATGCTCCAGAACTCTGTGGTCGAGCTGCAGCCAGTTCTCTTGACCCCTGTGAGAACAAAGCGAAGGCAGAGCATGACACAGAAAGTTCAGTGACACACGGTGGTGGCACATCTGCCTGTACACACACACACACACACATACACACACACACACACACACACACACACACACACACACACACGGTCTCACACCAGGCAGAGAATACAGCAGATGTGAGGCCACTTCAGCAATCTCTGTTACACCGATTGAACCCGGCTACTTGTGAGCCAGCATTTCCAACTGGAGAAGCTTGTAAGAGGAGTTCGCACATTTAAAAAAAAAAAAAACGACCCATATATAAAAATCACTCACTTTGATAGCCAAATGTCTGGAAATAATTCAAAAATGTATAGGGTATTGTTAAAATAATTATTTAAATGCATACAAAGAAATGCAATACAGTCACAAAACAAGCTTACAAAGTTGCTTGGAACAATTTTCTAGATACGGTTCTCTGGGCCTGCTGATGTACGATTTAATCCTGGAAAGGGGTGGGGAAGCAGAAGCAAGTGGATCTCTGTGAGTTTGAGGCTATCGTGACCGATGCAAGTCTGGGTCAGCTAGCACTACTCAGTGACACCTCATCTCAAATGAAATAAACGAATAAACACTTAAAATCTTAATAAAAAACATGGCAGTAAGTACAACATATTTCCTACACTGCTTTCTGTTTATGGAAACAAAGCCTGGCTATAGCTGGTAATGTCTGGCTTCACCAATGGAAATCCATACATGTTATGTGCACATATTCATAAAAACTGAGAGAATAAATAAGAAATGGAAAACGCTTTGGGAGGTTAAGACACTGAACAACACTAAATTAAACTTTACACACATATAAAAGGTTAAATGTGACATGTTTTAGTCAAGCAGGGGGAAGATTCCAGTTTAATAAGATGAAGGGATTCAAATCCAGCAGTGCAGTGTCCTCCTCTGGACCTCTGTGTGGACACATGACTTACAGATGTTTAAATATTTATTTACTCCCGAGCCTCTCTTCAGCTCACAGGTATAAACAGTTCTCTCAGGACCTTGACCTTTATGGCTCCGCGGACTGTTTACACGGTTTCCGAGGCCGCTCACCTGACCTGTCCATCTTAGAGCCCGTCTGAATGTGCTTATGCTAAATCCAGGTTCAGAAGACATTTCGGGTGGTGGGAAGGGGATGCCAAATTCCAGCAAAATCTGTTCTAAGCTAGAAAACATTTTCCAGCCTATTTCGGTCCTTGAATAAATAATTAAAAGACAAACTCGGGAAATTCCAAGCCGTCATTCAATGTAAGTAGGTAGAAGGGGGGGCTGGAGAGATGGCTCAGCGGAAACAGACGCTGGCTGCTCTTGTTCAGGACCTGGGGTTCAGTTCTTAGCACGTACATGGGGGCTTATAGCCAATCATCTGGGGGTTCCAATGCTTTCTGTTCTCTATGGGCACTCTATACACATGGTGCACATGCATACATGCAGGCACATATGTCTACATATAATAGTTTTAAGAAATTAGAAACAAAGCAGATAAATGGGTGGTCCCAATTAGTAATAGTATAAACAGTAACACTTGGGGCTGGAGAGATGGCTCAGTGGTCAGAGCACCGACTGCTCTTCCAGAGGTCCTGAGTTCAAATCCCAGCAACCACATGGTGGCTCACAGCCATCTGTAATGGGATCTGATGCCTTCTTTTGGTGTGTCTCTAGAGAGCAACAGTGTACTCACCAAAATAAATCTTTTAAAAAAGATGGTAACAGCTACTCTTTAGTAAGCAAGTACATTTTGTGAACTCTTAGGTTTATGTGTCTACACATGAGCTCAGGTTGAACTGTAAAAGGATTTCTTCGGTGGTCAGGTCAGATAAAAGCCAGTGTTACTTGGACATTTGTAAAACAAGCCTTTCCTGCCCCCACAAAGGAGTCATTCCCCTGGCTTCTGGCAAAGAGGACATGGCTCTCCACTGATGTACCCTTAGTCACACATCAAAGCCCAGGCTTGTCTCCAGTCTCTCGGTCCCCACTCACAAGTCCCTGTTATACATTTAAAGGTTCCAGCTAGCCTCCTGGCTCTTCCGTCCTCACAGCGATTTGTCTGCTACCCCGATCTCTGCCACTCACTAGCTCCTCTCACAGACAACCCTGTCCAGACATGTCTCATAGATACGTCCAGTCGACTTTTTCTCTCTGCTCTGGACTTCTGATGCCTCTGGTATCTCTTCTTATCCACAGTAAAACCCTTACCCCTAACGGGACCACAGGGCAGCCATCTCAGAGGTTTCTTTACTGCATGACCAAATTGGAAGTCTTTATTTATTAATGTTATCTTTTATAGTAAATATGCAAGAAAAACGTCAGGGCTGAAAATTTGAACCTAGATCTCTCAATGTGCGGTAACTGATACCAGAGGATTTCCTTCCTTATATAACACTGGGCTCAGTGTCTGTGTATTTGTTTCTATAATTACAAGACACGGCTGCTGGGAACAAAGACTTTCTTGGTGGAACTTTGGGAGAGTTTCTTAGAAGCAGTGATATTGTGTGCAAGAAAAATCCAGACAAAACAGAAACAAAAACAAAAAAAGCCGGAAGTTAAAGGATTCTTGCATTATACTTTGTCATGTTTAATGTGGTACTTAAGGACACTTCAGCTTCAAAGCAGTTAAAAATAAGTGTTTAACTACATGGCCCATCAGTTTTAAGTTTTTCAAGGTTTTAAATGGCAGATCAGACTAACTTGAATTCTTCCTCTTCCTTCCTTCCTTCTTCCTCCCCCTTTCCTTCCTCTCCCCTTCCTCATTCTTTTCTTTGGAAGGAAGTTGAAAGAGGATCTCACTGTGTAGCCAGGATGGCCTCGAATAGCCATCTTCCTGCCTCATCCTTGAGCGGGTGTGACACACCATCATGGGAGGTGTGGCATGATTGAAGATGTGTAACATGTTTTCTGTGAAGCAGCATAGAACCCTGTATAAGAATGAATGAGGCAAGTGTATACTACACACGCAGCACATTGCAACTGGGCTAGACACAGAAGCAGGGCAAGCTGTATTTAAACATGGAGGGAAAGTTGAATATAGAATTCTGGACAGATAGAGAACAAGGTGTGGGTACCAGTTACCTCTCTGGACGATAACAAAAGTGACTGTCGATAACCACGACAAATGCTCCAAGGACATATTTATGTATATGTAATAGACATATACTCCTTAAGCGTGAAAGTATATATTAGAGATGTACATTTTCCCTTCTGTTGGGAGTTGGATCATTGTGCATGCTAGGCAAGAGCTCTGACATGAGCTCTATCTCCAACCCAGCACCCAGATTCTACTGTTTATAATTGAGACTGGCCTTCCTGTCATGAAGACTCTGGCCTTGGATTCTACATGCAGTTCATGTCAGCCTCAATCTCATGATCCTCCTGCCTCAGTTTCTGAAGGGCTGAGAGTACAGGCATGTACCACTAATACGCATATTATATTTTTCAATTTTTATTTTAAAAGTGTACTTATAGTCCTTTCAACTAAATGAAAACCCCGAGGAATAAAAAGAAAATTACTTATGCCTAAATACAAAGATGTAATAAAGTTTATTTAAGACTTTTATCTTGCTGTTGTTGTTTTCATCAATAAGTATAAAATCTAGTTAACTTAAACATACAAACAAACTAACTAATTCACTGACTAAACCAGCCAGCCAAACAAACAAACAATAGACAAGCACTCAAACCATAAGTCCACACTCTATACAGTGGAAGCCCATCATCTACCAGGAAGGACAGAGACCCAAAGCTATTGTGGTGCAAAGCTTCTCTGTTATTTCTTCATCAACAGTCACTCAGCAAAGTTTTTCCAAATGGATGAAGGGAGGTGATAGGAAGGGCCCCTTGTGGGAAAGCAGGGCTGAGGCTGCCCTCTAGAGGTGGAAGACAGCCCTGCACATAGAGCAGCCTTAGATTCCTCTGTCAGGGACCTGCTTTACTTGGTCAGCTTTGCTGCCTTCCTTATATAACTGTGGTCCCCGGCCCCTTTCTGGCTCCCTGAGCTGGGGTAAAGACAGTCATTGACACTGTCCCTTGCAGCTGTGCCTTCCTTTGTTCAGTTTACCACAGTCTAAAGGCTGATGTGGCATCAAGGATGGAAGAATGCAGCTCAGCCAGTGAGTGCCCTGAAAGGGAGGGATCTGACTTGTGGGCTTCAAGGGGGTGGACAGAGTGCTGGGGCGAAACGCCTTCCAAAAATATTTACCAGACAAAGAACCAGGCTTGTGACCAAGACTTTCCGAGGAGACACCCTTAGACATAAATACATTTCCAGGCCTGTTCCCCGGAAAGGTGGAAATGGCCAAGACCTTTCGTCTCACAGAAAAGACCAAGTCGCACTTCTGAAAATAAACACAGGCAGAGCCAGGAGACACCTTCTCCAGCTGGTTGTAGTTCTGACATTAGCTGTTGCTGGTTACCTGTAGGGGAGCCGGGGCACACAGGGACCTAGGAAAACTTACGGTTTGACTTCTGTGGTCCAAGAAAAGGAGATTGGAAAGAAGTCTACAATCCCAGGGTAGACAAGGAAGGTGACGGCTTAAGTCCTCTAAGGAAATCATGCATACTGGGCCATTCTCTTTCTGGTATGTGCGTGTGATGTGTGTGTTTGTGGTGTGTTTTCACACATGTGTGCAGAGACCAGAAGAAAGCGGTGGGCATTTTGCTTTATTTATAACTCTCGGTCTTACTCCCTTGGGTAGGCTTTGTTACTGAATCTGGAGTTAGGCTGTCCATGAACAAGTCCCAGCAATCCTCTTTTCTCCTTATGCAGTGCTAAGGTTACAGATGAATGTGTCCAGGCTGTTTCTTACGTGGATCCTAGGGATTAGAACTCAGGTCTTCATAACTGTGCAGCAAGCTCTCTTACCCAGTGAGCCCTCACCCCAGACCCCCCTTTTCCTTGACAGAGTTTCATATGTTGCTGAGGCTGGCCTAGAGTTTAAGGTACACCTCTTTCACCTTCCAGGTGCTGGGATTACACATATTTCCCCTTTTATCCAGCAGAGGGCAGACAATCAAGTGCCTCCCCACCAGCTATTGGGTGAACACATATTTGGGTGACCGAGTAAGAGGGCAACGTCCGCTGCATTTCCCCCTGCTTTGGATGAGTCATCTTCAGTAAACATTCTGAGTCAGGCTCGAGGTTTTTCTGGGGTTTGTATGTCTCTACACAAGCATCTTGTTCATTTGGGGTTAGCAGCCAGAGTTGACAGTTTTGTTTAGACTTCCTAGAAGCCCTGAGTTAGGAAACATTACAGAAAACAAGGTGTTAAAAACAAATTAACTCATTCTTGAGGTTATTTTCCACCTGTTCTAACGGGACAGCTGAAAAACTGCTCGAATAGAGAAAGTTATGATAAGAATGTCGTGGTTGGCCGGCATATTTTGTGTCTGGAACACAAGCTCTTGGGCTTTAGTATTTAAGGAAAATATCTTCAGAAAAGGAAAGGATGCCGCTCATAAAATATCAGACCACATACAGACAAACTAAGTTGATATAATACAGACAGGGATACACACACACACACACACACACACACACACACACACACACACATACACATACACATACACCAACATATTAACATGAAGAATAAAGATAAATGGGAAAAAACAAAAACAAACAAAAACCCCCCAGGCAACATGAATGAGACTTAGATTGTAGGTAAAGATTAATTCAATATTCAACGACATATATGAAAGTAAGTCACAAACTGGACTTTAAACTGTCTAGCCATGAACATCAAAACATTAAATTAATTTCTTGGTACTTGTGAATAACGACTGGTATTTCCATTACTGACCCATGGAGTGAATTGGGAAACGTTACCACCCATTCACAAAGACACGTAACATAAACTGCAGACGTACACACATTTCTAAACACGTTTGGAGGTTTCTTTCCTTGTTTCTTTCTCCAGCTCCCCAGCCTGGCTTGCCTGAAGCTTGTTATGCAGACCAGGATGGCCTAGAACTTGCATCCGCCACTCTGTCTCTACTTCCTGAGGGCTGTGATGACATTTGCCACCACACCTGGCGGTATTTGCAAGACTTCTACATTCTCTGTGTTCCTTTCCTTCTTCCTTTATGACATTTGTAGGGAAAGATTTCTCTACACTGAGACACTCATAACTAAACGGGATGCAAATTCTTGCTCCCTTGTTGCCAGCCCTGAGAGTCAGCAAGTCCAGGCAGAAGGCAAAGAGATGAAGAAACCACACACTTACGTGTCATCTATAAACGTTATTCCAAAGTACTCCTTCTCTTTCAGGTTGAAGTGTGACGCCACGAGGTCCAGCAGCTCTCTTGATAAAAGCTTTGGCTGCCAAAACACAAATCTGATTAGCGCCGGTTTGCTCGCCCGTCTCTCCCGTCGCTAGCACCTTCTTCCGCCTTAACCCGCCAAAAGCAGCTTTTGCTTGCTTGTGTGATTTTTAAACAGCCTTCCTCAAGCCATCGGTACCACTAAGTTCTGAGCCCTCCACCTAGGGAAGGAGCTATCAATGAACTTCGGGAATTCTATGGGTCTGGGGGGGAAGGAAGAATGGTTTGGAATCTGCCAGAACGTCCAACTGATGACTGATGTTGGCCCTTCAAGGACATCACAGGACAGCAGCCTGAGAGGTTTCCTTCTCAACCCTGAGCACCACAGCTCATGATGGTCTGAAGTACAGACATCTGCAGTTGGAGGCGACAAAATGAGGCAGAGAAAGACAAGGAAAGGAAGCCAGGAAGAAAGGGAGGAGAAAGACACCGAGACAAGGGGCAGGGACGAATTTTTTTCTTCATGCATGTTTGTACAGCGTGTGCTTCGTGGTGCTTGGAGAGGTCAGAAATGGAGTTATAAATGGCTGTGAATCATCATATGGATGCTGGGAACAGAACCTGAATCTTCTACAAGAGCAACAAGCACTCTGGTCCATGGAGCCTGCTAGCTCCTGTTTTATTAATTTTAATTGCACTGTGGTGCAGTGTATGAGGAGCAAGTCTTAAAAGAGAAAGTAAAGCAGGCTTGGTCTTGAAGAAGTACCTAGGCCAGCCATAGGTGTAGCCTGGCTGCAGGACATCAGCAATTTATTTTGTTTGTTTTTCTCTCATACAGTATATGCCCACCTAAGCCTCCCCTTCTCTCCCCACTCCTTCTGGTCTCCCGGCCAACTTCCTCCCTCCCCCAGATCCACTGTCCCCTCGGTTTCCCTTCAGGAAAGAGCAATGGCAAAGCAGAGTAAGGTACAAGATCCAGTAAGACTAGGCCTAAATTGTCATATCAAGGCTGGGTGAGGCAACCCAGCAAAAGGAACAAGGTCACAGGAACAGGCAAGAGAGCCAGAGACACCTTCTCTCCCAATGTTAAGAGTCCCACAAACCCCCCAAGCTGTATCTGCCACAGCACATCTGCTAGTGCAGACCTATGTGGGCTCCGTGTTTGCTGCTTCAGTTGTGGTGAGCCCCTATGAACCCTGTTTAGTTGATTCTGTGGGCTGTGTTCTCCTGGTATCCTAGATCGCTCTGGAAAGGCTCCTACCATCCTTCCTCCCTTCTCCTACAGGGTCCACAGAACTCTGCCTAATGTTTGGTTATGAGTCTCTGCATTTACTCCTCTCTGATGACAATGAGACCAGGCGCCAATCTATAAGTACAGCGGGGTATTTCAACCATATTTTTAAAAAGTAAAAAACAAACAAACAAAAAAACCTTTTGGTATAGTGTTGTGCAAATATAAAGAAAATTACCAACAAATGAAATAAATAAAATCCAAGTACTGTCACATGTTTTACAAAGGGCTTCCACTCACGTATGTTAAGTAGCTTGACTTAATCAGGATTTTGTCAGGAAGACGAAGCTATAGTAGCTCACTTACAGACCAAGCTTGCTGATCTTAGAGCTGCCTCTTCTCCCTGGGTCACTCTGAAGCACTGAGTTCCAGGCATAGTTAGGCGAACAGCCTGGACACAGGTCCCTACACTCCAAAGAGGGCAGGGAAGGACTACTGGGAATGTGCAACACCTACCTGGACCAGCAGCTCCAGTCTCCTGTCATCCAGCAGGTGAACCTGGCAGTGCCTGCCTTCCGTCATCTGTGGGGACGGAAAAATAAAAAAAGAAAGAAAAATCAAGAGATGGATCAGGCCAGAAATCTGCAGGTGCACCTTATCTATTTATGTGGCATGTCCCAGCGAGTTCACCAGTGGGATACCCAGAACCAGACTTACTATAGACTTGCAAGCCTTGCTATAAACTGCAGGCTGCAGGCTGTGTGAGGCCAAGGACATCGATGAAAGATTTTGTGCCCATCACAAAATCACATTTGCTCAAGACTTTGTTTTGCTTTGTTTGTTTTTCTTTTTTTTTAAATAACTCGATTGTACAGTTTTTGAATGTGAATGTTGGAGAGGAAATATTCTGTGTCCCAATGTCAAAAGATTGGCTATGCTTGGGGACACTCACATGGACTTAAAGTAAGAACAAGATGAAAAGCAAATACTACTTAGTGTATGCAGGGAACAAAAGCAACAACAATACCAGTGCCCACATAGTAGGGCAAGTTCACACCGGGCACAGATCATGCGGAGAGAAGCAGGTCTCTCAGAAACAAGCATGTTTCCTCGAGTCACAGTGACATTTCACAGTCGCAAACACCTTTCATCATACCTGTGCTCTGGTCAACTCCATCCTTATACAGTACGAGGAGGGAAACACAAGATTGAAGTTCAAATGCAAAGGCCTCAACTTTTGAACTCTTTGCCCCCTTTTAATAGATCACCGTTTATAGTTAGCAGGTAAGATGTACAGCTGACAGTTTGACAGATCAATTTTCAATGTGTAATTTTCTTTTTACATTGAAAAGCACAGTGTTGGGAAATGCTGGCTGTAAAGTGGTAAACTCACACTCCAAACCATCTCATCTTTGCTGTCAGCACCACCTTCACCTTCACTTCTGAAATGCACGTTTATGGGTATTTTCTTGTTTTTCAGACACAGCCTTGCTATACGGTCTAGTCTGGCCCCAAACTTGAAAGCTCCTCACTTACACATGCTTGGCTGTGGAATTACAGAGGTGAGCCTCTGTTTCCAGCTTGTCCTTCCTTTCCCCTCTCTTTGTGCGGTGCTGACACTAAACTCAACACATGTTCAACAAATGTTCTAGCAATGAGCAACATCGCTAGCCCCTACTTACACTTTTATACTAAATATCTTTCTTTAATATTGTTATGGTAGGCACTTACCCAAATGAAGTGTGCACTGTTTCTGTTTGTTTGTTTTGCTGAAACCATCCATCCATGTTACATGTAAGTGTGTATGTATATGCACACTCTTATAAACCTTTATGTGTGATGAAGCCATACTCATGGCTTTGTCTCCTGTGCCATCCACTCTGATTATTTCTTGGAAAATTTCCCTCTAGGGCTTTATTTTCCTTACATGTTTTGTGTCATGGGACCATGTCTCCTTCTGAGAGATGCCCAGGCTGTCCCCAGCACTGAGATGAACAGCATCCCAGTTGCTCTGTCTATTTTTGGCCACGAATGTTGAGATTGTTGGGTCACATTTGGGAAGCTTGGACGACATTTTTTTTCCTTTCAGACACTGCACAAACTCAGGCATTTGTAAAACCAGTTTGAAAAACAAACTGAGTTGGAGGTGGTGGTGTGCACCTGTAATTCCCATGCTTGGGAAGTGGAGGCAGGAGGATCACAAAGTCAAGATCAGTCCTGGTCACAAAGCGGATTCAAGGCCAATCTCCTGAGCTACCAGAGCACTTACTTCAAAAGCTCAAAGTGAATAAATAAGTATGAAGAAAGCTGTGTTTGTTGTTACGTGCTTGTTCACCTATAGATGAGGCAGATTGCTGGAGGGCAGGAGTTCAAGACCAGCCTGAGCAACATAGTGACACCCTATCTCAAAAACATGGCCTATTCCATTACTGGATACCACCTGTACATGTGCATTGCTGTGGGTGTTTTATATATGTTATCTCTGAGCTGTGATGGAGCATTCCGTGATTCCTATTATTATCCATATTTAATAGAGGAGGCAAGAGGTGCTCAAGGTGGGAATAAGTAACCTTTTCTCAATGCAAAAAAATTCTGCATTTTCAGTTTTGATTGAATCTTTGCATCTGTGAACTAGCTTGGCAGGTCAGACCATGGGCTGATAGACACATAGTCCACAGAAACCACAGAACTGGGAATAAGAGGTGAGTGGACAAACTTTGCTTAGCTCATGGCCACAGATCACATTCTTGACTAGGCATTACAAAGGTCAAGTACTGCCCTAGGGAGGCTCAGTGAACAGGGTTGTTAGTTCCAGTTGCTGAACCAGCCAGTGCATATTAAGTATGTATTCTCATTAAAGCTTTGCCGAAAGGAGGGCTGGAGCTGCAGCTCAGAGGTGAGAGGGCTTGCCTAGCATGCACACTGCCCTGGGCTTGCTTACAGTGCCACACACACACACACACACACACACACACACAAACACTGGATATGGTGGTACACACCTGTGATCTCAGCATTAGGAAGAGAGCAGCAGGAGAATCAGAAATTCATCCTTGACTCTATAAGGATTTGTTACCAGCCTGGGGGTACTTTAGAACCTGCTTCAACCATCTCCCCCTCTAAGGTCTGCAAACAACAACACAAGAACAATGTCCTTGTTTATATGCTAGAAAACTGACTCTCTAACTGTAGGATAATTTATTCCAAATTACCTGGGAAAGTAGAAAACCAAGTCAAAATTCGAATAAGGTGATTGTGCATAGCTATTTTGACAACATGTGCAAGGCCCTCAGTCACATGTATAGTAGTGAATGCTTGTAATATCAACAGGACTCAGGAGGCTGAAGCAGGAAAATTGCCAGGAGTTCAAGGCCACCAAGGGCTACATAGTAAATTTGAGGTCTTGTATAAAACAAAATGAAACTACATACAAAAAACCCCCAAAACCCCCCAAACCAAAAGAAAATCAACAAAAACAACCAAACAAAACCCCACAACATCAAAACCTAATTACATTAAAGTAAATATACAATTTAACACAATAAAAAAAGAATTCCAATAACAGATAAAAATAGAGGTGACCAAAAAACCCCACTCATTTCTTCATGGTGTAGAGGGTTGTAAAGAAATATGTTGGTTTAAATTGTTGTGCTTTTGTACCCATAAGAACTAACTATATATGTGTCCTACAAAAAGCTGAACACTCACACACACACACACACACACACACACACACACTATAAGTCCATAAGAAAATGCCGTAACTCGTACAATATTTCAAGTTACTAGTTTGCCTTATAATAAAAATATGTTTATTTTTCTCTTTTTTAAATATGTATCCACTGTCTTTCAACTGATGTGCCTTTAATTCCAGCACTGAGGAGGCAGGCAGATCTCTGTGAGTTTGAGGCCAGTGTGGTCTACATATCGAGTTATAGGAAAGCCAGGGCTATGCAGAGACTATGTATGTCTCAAACAAACAAAAACCAAAAAGATCTGCTTGCTATGTGCCAATCTGTTTTGACCTCTCCTCCGACCAACTCACATCCTTTTCTTAATACATAGTTTTATCATACATATATCAGGTGGGCCAAGGGGAAAACTTCAAAACCACCATCCATCTCTAAGGCTTTTTCTGTTTTCATGCTTCTTTTGGTCTGTGTTAACTCACCTCTTTGCATTCCACAAGAGTCCAGAGAGTCTCAGGACAATTCACTTCTGTCCTCTCTGTTAAGCTGACTTGCACTGAATTTTATTCTTCAGATAAGACACACAGGCTGTGTGAGGGATGAGTAGGGTCATGAATCTTTGAAGGATCTGTTCATTTCTGACTCCCATCTTACATTCCCTAAAAAAGGAGCAGACTTCTGTGTCTGACTCTCTCCAGAGGGTCTGGGGGGTCTCATCTCATACATGTTAGGCGTGTGCTTTACCAAGCAAGCCTGCTCTCCAGCCCATACACCGTGGGTTTCTGTAATCATCCAAAACAAATAGTTTACAAAGGCCAGAGTCCAAAATGATGGGCCCACACCATCTGTTTACCATTTCGGATGTGCCATGGAGAGCAAATAGCCCTCGGAAAGATTGACGCTGGGAGAGGAGAGTGGCGGACACTTCCCGGGATGGTGTGGTAAAAGATGATGGGGGTCAGTGGAGGAGGGCAGGGGGAGCCTACGCTCAGAGCATCCTGTTCAATAGTCCCTGATTTCTTCCCCTGCAGGACTGTGCTTCTGAGATGTCATAGGGATGATTTGATTGTCAGTAGGAACAGAAGGGCCTGCCCTTGTCACTTAGAGGCTGAAAAGTGAGAGGTGTATTTCATTCGTCAAAACAACACTTATGAATAGATCGTAGTTGACAACAGAAACTGAGAGAGGCCATAAAACACACATTTCAAGGGAGAGCTTCTTTGACAAGGAAAAGATTTGGGAACATGGGGTTTGATTTTCTCCATGGCAGTATGCGGCAGCATAGGGCAGAATAGAGCCATTGTTGGATATGGATTGTGGTTTCTGGATCAGCCAAGGGTATGACCTGTGGGGAGTCCTGTCAGAGGAGTGAGCAAACCCTGAGCCAGTGACGTTACATGGTACCAAAACAGGGACAGAAAGAAGTACAGATCAAAATTCTCCTGAACACAGGAAAATTGTTCACAGGAATTCACCTGGATCATGAATTTAAAAAAGATTAGTCAATGCCTGTAACTGATGCATGCTTTTGGGTAAGTCTGTGAGGGTGTTTCTAGGGACCATATGGTCACATAAACTCTGCCCCAGCAAATGGAATAATCCTTTGGTTAATTTATGTGATGGATCACTAAGAGGTTCTAAAGGCAGGGAGGAGGCAGCCTGCTTGGAAGAAGGACGTTACTAGTTGAGTATCCTTGGAGGCTGTGGCTTAGCTCACCCCTGTATGTGCCCTTTGCCCTGCCCCCCAACTGCAGCAAGGTGAATAAATTCTCCAGCCCAGCCTTCCACTACCATGATACTCTGTTCAAAGGCATGGGCCATGGGGACCACAGTGGGCTGGGTCCTCCTATAGCAATGAACACTCCAGGCAATCCCTCCTAGATACATACACAGATTGACCTGATAAAAGACAGTTCTTCAACAACTTTGCTCACAGGTGTCTCTAGGTTGGCAGCTAGGACCTGCCCTGTTTTTTTGAAGACTGGTTAACCAGGCAAACTTTTCTATAATCTATACACACTCATTTTGGAGATGCTCAACTGCAGGGTAAATTATTAACAAGCCAGTTAAAAGGCACATGACAGGGAAATTGTGCAGAGCTGACAAAATAAGGAAAACAAAGGAAGTAAATAAAGGAAGAGAAAGGCCATGGGTTCCTGCATGCCTTCAGTCTGCATAGAGTTTAATAGCAACTCTAACAGCATGGCTCCCAGGAACCCTCTGTTATCCAGGCGTTACCACACATTCAACCCTGTGATGTCTCTGAGGCAAGTACTCTTCATAGTTCAGCATCATTAGAGAAACCAAAGGCAAACAAGATTCATAAACAATGGAACAAGAGCTCAGCAGAGAACCCCCAGCTCTTCACCACACAGCAATGCACACAGTCCTGACTCCAGTGCACACTGACCAACATGGAAAAGCCTTCCTGTGAAGTTCATTCTGAATAGACCACAGGCAGAACTGGACAGATTCACCCAAAGCCACACAAGTCACTAAACCTAGACCTGGGAAAGAGACTCTGAATTCTGGCTTCTGAGTCAAAGCATAATTGAGGTATTTAAAATTATTCAGTTTAAACAAAAGCCATCTAATTAAAATGGATGTTATCTCAACAGATCAGTTAATATGTACATATTTATAACCATAAATTATGTAATATTGTATATAAATATAAATAATGTTATATACATTACACACTCACAAACAAAAAGAAGTTTCCAAGCCAGGCATGTCTCACTTATTTTAAAGCATGACTAAAAAATACTTGATTTTCTAATTTAAATCACGGCTGTGTTTAAGAAGTATGTATGAGGACTTTCTTAATTAGATGTCCAAATCTAGAATCACTTTTGAGTCCCACAGGGACCATGGGAATAGTTTCCGAATTTACCTCTAGTGGTCATTGGTCAATGATAGCTAGTAGTTGTAATATCTCAAATAAAATCCCACAAGGTATGTATCCAAATGTGATCTCTTGGGAGACCTCTCTGCAGCCACTGCCCAGATGATTCACCTTCCCCCACCTCTTGTCCATCTAACTCCAGATATCCGGAGGTTAGAATGGTGCATGCTGGGTTAGAACTCCTACCTCAGACCTTGCGTTTACTTCTCAGCTGATAAGAGCGGGTCCTCATCTTGCAAGTTCTGGTAGCTGGTGGAAATGCTTTGTCAGTGGTCATGGGGGTAGGTCTACAGGGAGGCGAGAATCTGCTACAGCCTTGGTTTCTACTGCCAGCACCCAGATGTGGCAGCGCACAGGGAACACTCACCACCTGGCTCCAGCCCCAGCCTTTCTATCTGACCTAAGAGATGTGAAGAGAGCTGGGCGGGAAGGAATCGAAAGGCAATCCCACACAGGGCAGAAGGGACCTACTCAGAATATCTGGGGTCAGGCTAAAAAGTATTTTTAAAAAAAGTATTTCAAAGGAAACAACTATTGAAAAAGAGCAAACTCCTGGCCGCCTTTGGTTTTGTTTTAGCTGATGTTAGGAACACGGAAACACTTGGTAAGGAAGTAGCAAGCTTCGTATTTCCCCTTCCCTCTTCTGGTTCCCTACTGGCTGTTCCTGAGACTCAGCAGAAAAGACCTTGCCTCATAAAGATGGCTTCTCGTGGTTTTGGGTGGTATGAGCCAGGCAAGGGCAAAACTGCTTTCTGGCTGAGGACAGCGTCAGCTCTTTGACCAGGCTCATGGTTCCCATGCAGCTGGGCAACAGTCCTATTGCTGTGACATGGCCTTGGGAGTGGTACCTTCTAAATGTGAACTGGTCCTCTCTACTTTCTATACAACACACCCAGAAACTAACTTCACTTGTGCTGAAAAGAACAGGTCTGTGATGGCTAATATTGACAACAGGCTTTACTTCACAATTCTCTAGGCATGTGAGGGAGTGTAAATGAGTTAATGGGTTGGGAGACTCGTCTTAAATGTTGGTGATACTGAGACCCTCAACTGAATCAGAAGGAAGGGAGCTGAGCACCAGCCTTCCTTCCCCTCCCGCTTCTCTTTTCTGACTGACCAACCAGCCTTCCTCCCCCTCTCCATTCTTCTGACTGTGGATATAATGTCTCATTTCTGACTATAGATACAATGTCTCATTTCTGACTATGGATACAATGTTTCATTTCTGACTATGGATACAATGTCTCATTTCTGACTATAGATACAATGTCTCATTTCTGACTATGGATACAATATGACCAGCAGCCTCAAGCTCTGTCTGCCTCGATTTCTGGCTATGGCAGATTGAGATGTGAGCCAAAATCATGACTTCCTTCTGTTAGTTGAGTCTGTCACACTGACAAGAAGAAATGCTAACCTGGGCTCATCCCTTCTACTTTTCCCTGTGTCTCAGGTCTCACCTCTATCTCAGCACATCCACACTGGCCCCCTTCTCTTCCTTCATATCAAACCTTGGTCCTATCTTGGGGTGTCACATTTGCTGTTCTCTCTGGATGGAATGACCCGCCCTCTATCTAGTCAACTCTTAGGTCCCTTCATGTCTTTCAGATCTGAGATCAGATATCTGTTGCCTTCTCTGGATTCCTTCCCTGCTTCATCTAATTCAGAGCCTCCTCTACTCCATTGTGCTGTTCTGTGTCGCTAAGATTTACAGTTTCTCACTCAGATGTATCTGTCTGCCTGTCTCCTACCACCAGATCTTAACTTTCACAAGATGGGAGACCTTGACTGTGTCATCCCTTATTTCTCCTCTAGGGCTTCAATCTAAAAAAACAGGGTCTCCAAAAAGTATCTGAGTTAAGGCTGGGAGTAACATGCTTCTGAGAAATCCATGCAAGTCTGAAGTCTTTAATAAGGATCCCCAGGCCCCCTGTACAGCTGCATGGAATAGAACATACATGTATGATCCTACAGTTCCTACGGAGAGATGGACTGTGAAGTCAGAATACATGAGAACGTGTTGGCTAGTCTGGCATATGAAGTAGTGAGAAAAATGAGACTCTGCTTTAAAACCAAGCAGAAGGTGAGGACAGATACTCAAGGTTGTCCTTTGACCTCCATTGTGTGTCATGGCACCTGCACAGGTCTGTCTATTGAATGAATTGAACCTAGATGCTAACACACATTCATAAACATTTACTTACACCAGTTGTTCTCAATGTCTCTAATGCTGTGACCTCTTAATACAGTGCCTCATCTTGTGGTACCTCCCCAACCATAAAATTATTTTCATTGGTATTTCATAACTGCAATCTTGCTACTGTCATGGATGGAAATGTAAATATCTGTATTTTTTGGTGGTCTTAGGTAACCCCCGGCCCCAGGTTGAGAACTGCTGATTTATACTGACTGAGCATGATCTAAAGACAGGCTGTCCTGTCTAAAGACAAGCAACTCCCAAGCGGTAGCCCATAAAACCCAACACACCAGGAAACAAGTTTTCCAACCGGAGAGCTATTAAACTCCTCATCAGATGAGAGTCTGGAGTGAGAAGGGGCTGGGGGTGGGGATCTAGGCCAGTCTTACTTTGAGACCCATTGAATGGATGGAGTTTTATATTTCACCCGGATGATGTCAATCCCAGCAGAACAGGGCTCTTTTATATCATCTCAGGGTGGTGACTGAGCGTGAGCTATTGACACCCTCGTCCAGAGAATGGCCTGCACTGACACAGATGTCTCCAGAAAAGTCAGCTGTGATTTCTCCCTTACTTCTCTCAAGACAGAGTCTGTCTTCCCAGCGTGCAACTGCACCATCTATGAAGCACCGACTTAGTGGCACACACTGGCATGCTCCTGCTGCATGTTGCTAACAAGCCCTCAAAGTAGGACCCATTGCTACTCCAATTAGGCAGAGGGCAAAGCGGAGCCCTGGAGGGGCTGGTGGTCCCACTGCTGTGATGTGGGGCGGGCCTCACAGGTCCCTGGCAGACCGCTTGGGAGTGGTTATGGTAAAAGAGACAGAGGTGAAGGAAGAGAGTTAGGTAAAAAAGTAAAAAAAGAAAGTGGGTAGATGAGGGAGAAATAAAAAAGAATGTGAGAATTCAGTTTGCTAAAGATGAAGTTGGATGACAAGTGTGGTGGTGTGTGTGTGTATTCCCAACAATTAAGGAGTCCGAGGCCGAAGTTCAAGGACAGCCTTGGCTAAATGCGACCTCTTGTCAGAGCGAACAAAAAAAGGAAGGGAGGAGACTGAGCCGCTGAATCACTGTCTTAAGAAAATGTAACAAGAAGGAATGGCCAGGCTGGATAGCTCCTGAAATCATTGCCTGAATTTACTAGATGGAATTTATATACTGAGCGATCAGCTTCTCTGATGGTTCGTGGTGCCTGATGAGAAGTTGTGTGGCCTCCTGGGCCCGAGTCCACATTAGCTTGGCTTGGAATTGAGTCCAATACACAATGCCAGTCAAGCATTCATGTTTAACCACGTGCTCACACCACTGTCAGTACAAATAGGACCATTCAATGATTCCATGAGGGCACTGCACAAGGAGCTTGTCCTAGCATTCGGAGCCTCAAGACCATGGTCACTGCAGCAGCAGAATCTTTGGTGTCTTTTGTGATGTGGAGCCACCAACAACTACTGTGACACTAAACACATCTTCAAGTGTTGCTAAATGACCACTCCTGGATAGAGTTGTTTCTTTGGAGAAGAACTGCTTTAGAGACAAGGAGAGAAACTCTGAGCAATTAAACCAGTAAGAAGTTTGCAGTTCATGGGAAGGGCTTAAGGCTCAGCAGGTCAAAGGGATTGTTACCAAGTCTGATCCCTAAGTTTGATCCTGGAAACTCACTAGCTAGATAGAGAGACCAGACCTAAGTTGTCTTCTGACTTCCACAGATGTGCCCTGGTGCATGTGTAACTACCTACCGACTTACCTACCCACATAAACAAACGAACAGACAAACAAATGCAAAAAGAAAAATAAGACAGGCTTGAGGACTTGAAATCAAGCTGGTCAGTGACCTGAAGCCCAGAGCTCTGCCCCGGCTCAATCTCTCTTTACCCAGGAGGCACGAGAAAGGAGGCTGTGGATGGAGAGAGTCTCCTTGTTCATTGTTATCAACAAGTGT
The DNA here is from genome assembly GCF_963924665.1 of Micromys minutus. NCBI lineage: Eukaryota > Metazoa > Chordata > Mammalia > Rodentia > Muridae > Micromys > Micromys minutus. Next base: position 48,194,937 of record NC_137972.1, on the reverse strand, counting down.
CCGCCAGCGAGGACTGAAAGGCTAACCTCTTTTTTGGGCATTAGCATTCAATTGCAAGCTCCTTTCTGCGTGGGGGAGGTTTGGAAAGGAAAGCCCACAAGGAGGGCTGGGAGTTTGGATTCTAGATTCTGGATTGTGTACATAGCTGTTTTGTTGCTGTTGTTGTTTGTGTTGTGTTGTTCATGGTAGAGAGCTTGTGGGCTAGCTAGCCTGAGATCCTGCTTCAGAAGCTAATTGGCAGACAGAGCAAAAAAGACACAGCTTCAGCAACTCTCAAAAGTTGTCCTCTGACCCCCATACACATACCCTTTCACTTACCCACACACACACATTACACCACACACACACACATCACACCACACACACCACACACACATACACACACACATCATACCACACACACCACATCACACCACAAACACACACAACACATCACACCACACACATTACACCACATACACCACACATGCACACACGCACACACACATCACATTACACACACCACATCATACCACACACACCACAAACACACACATATCACGTCACACCACACACCACAAACACACACACACACACACATACATACACATCACACCACACACACCACAAACACACACACACACACACACACACATCACACCACACACATACACACACAGAATTAAAAAAATAATAAATTTCTCCTGGCAGTAAAACATTCACACACACACACACACACACACACACACACACACACACACACACACAACTATTTATATTGTGGTTCGAGGCAGGGCCCTATTCTTCAGCTTAGGCTGGCCTGGAGTTAGCTCAGGCTTTGGGGTTCTGAGTGCTGGGATTTCAGGTGTGTGCCACTGTGCCTGGTTTCTTGTAAGTCTTTGCTGTGCTCTTTGTCATTGGGAATTAAAGCCAGAGTGCTGCTCACGCTAAGCACATACTCCACCCCACAGACTTCCAGCCTTTCCTGTTTAGATCTGTCCCTCTTGCATTCAAGCCAAGCCATACAAAGTGGAGGATAGCGGCCTTTACTCTAGTGCAAGGGGTTCCCTGGCCAGCAGACGTGACTCGGTAACTGTACTGTTAATCTTAAATGCTCAGATTGCTTAGATAGCTTTTTCTACCCTTCTGTTTCTTCCCCCAAATGTTTCTTTTGGAATATTAAGATGTCAAACAGGCTTATTCAAGTTGAAAATCAACCTATTAGTCAAACCCAGGAGAGGGCAGCAATCCAATATCTGGGTTTAATTCATTTCTTATTTCTCTGTCAAAATCAATAAACTAACTCAAAATCACTGTTCAGGGATGAGGAAAAAGCTCATCAGTGGAGCATTTGCTGAGAAAGCGTAAGGCACTGAGCTTCTCCGCCAGTACTGCAAACACACCATTTAAAGTGGCCCTGTGTCTGAAGTCAGCGAAGGCTGCTGTCCATCTCTTGCTGTTTGTATGATTGTGACCAGACAGTTCACAGTTGAACTCCTTAATGCTCAGATACACATACAAAAAGAAATTAACGTGTGCAGGCAGATTATTTATACTAAATGTGTTAATTTACATACCTACTTAATATGTATTTAGTGTTTCTATTTATTCTTTGAGAAAGTCACAACAAATTTTGAACATATTCTTTCCCTTCTCCCAGGTCCTCCCTTTTAAAATGTTTTTAAGGTGGAGTGTTTGTTATGCGTGGTACCGGCTTTCACAAGGTCACTTTCGTGCAAGTATACGATGTTCTCTGAGCACACTGCCCTCTCCCACTTCCTCCCCTACTCACCACCTTACCCACTTGGGTCCCTAGACTGTTCCAGTTTCACTTTTGGGCCACATAGACATGCATAGTTTTACAACCTGCTTCGTTGGATGTGTGTCTGCACATTCACACCTGTGTGGACATGGGTCTATGTGCCCATGTGTGTAAGCAGAGGGAGGACAAGGGCTAAGCATGGTTCTTCAGATGCTGTCCACCTTGGTTTTGTTGAAACAAAGTCTCTCACTGTCCTGGAGTATCCAGGTTAGGTTAGGCTTCAGGACCAGCAAGTCCCAAGGTTCTGCCCAGTTCTGTCTCCCTAGCCCTGGGATCACAAGTAGAGGTTGCCATACATGTCTTAGTGTGGCTTGCTGTTGTTTTGTTTGGGACAGGGTTTCTCTGTGTAGCCCTTTAGCTCTCTGTGTAGACCAGACTGGCCTTGAACTCACAGAGAACTACCGGTCTCTGTTTCTATACTACAGTGCTGGCATTAAAGGTGTGTGCTCCCATCTCACAACCACCCCATGGTGGGTTTCAACTTTCTCTGAGAGACTGAGCCAACTTGACAAGGGGCTCACCAGATGACAAGAAAGGGTGAAGGCTGGGGCTGTAACTTCACAGATGAAAGTACAGCGGGAGCCATCTTCTCCCTGGAAAAGGCCTGAAGGGGCTTCTGCAACCAGTTCTTCCTCGCAGGCCCAGAGGACACTGTCAAGGGTTCATGGCCACAGAGTCACTCAGGTCATTTCTGCCGTTCCTCTTTCTTGAAAACCAGTGGTTAGGCTGTATTTTTAGACATTGTGGCTCAGTATCAATGAGTCCAAGAAAAAAAAGTAAAGGAAGAGGGAGAGAGAAGAAAAAGGCAAAAATATTGGAAACAGGAAAAGTCACAAATGCATAACCAAGGGGTAACCAAGGCGTAACCAAGGGGTAACCAAGGCGTAACCAAGGGGTAACCAAGGCGTAACCAAGGGGTAACCAAGGCGTAACCAAGGCGTAACCAAGGGGTAACCAAGGCATGCTCTGGCAGGTCCACAGCACAGGCTAGCTGCCTCCACATTGGAGTTGAAGAAAGTGGAAATTCTGGTGTTGGGGTTATGTGAGGAGCAGACAGCCTGCGGTCTGGAAACTTTTAGTTCTGCCAGCTGTTTTCTCTTTTTTGGAGAAAAACAGCCAGTAGGGAGAGGCAGGGGCAGAGCGTCTTTCAAAAATTTAAAATGTAATCACATGGGCTGTCCAGGGAAGGGCTTTTCCAGATGAATGGCCGTACTTGTGATGTACAGACGCTGTAGTCCTGCTTAGTGCCCGTATTATAACAAGCACAGCAAACCTGACTCTGAGCCACCGCAGGGCAAACAGATCGCACACGTCACACAGAAACACAAATAAACCACAGAGGACCCAAAACCCCCTCACCCTCATTCTGAGCACAGGTTTCATGGTTACTCTGTCTCTGTTCCTGAACTCTATTCAAACACACTCCAATTGGTGTCTGTCAATCTCTCTGCTCTTTGTGATCCATGAGCAAACACAGGTGAAAGAAGTCCTCAGGGGACTCACAATTAGTAAAGAACAAACTGTGTTAGAGCCAGCGCCCCGGTCTGTCTCTTGTTCGTTAATAGAAAATATGCTGGGTCGATGGATTTAGAAAAGTTTACCAAATTGGGAAAAAACGTTAAGTTCATTTGGGCTTTTAGAAAAATAATCTTTCCTCCCTGCCTCATTTCTTTCTTTTCTGCTTGTGTGTTTATACTAGAGATGGAACCCAGGACTTTTTGCTCACCAGGCAAGTGCCCCCCCCCAGATCACTGTTGCCCCAGCCCAGAGAAATGTGAACCTCAAGACCCAGGCTCATAACATCCCAGAAGAAACATCCCTCTTGCTCTAGAAGCTACCAACACGCAGGCATGAGCATGTCTTGTTGCTATGTAGGCTCTGTTTTTAAGTGGGTTTTGGGAGTCCCTTTGAAGTTTCAGCATGGAATTAAATGTTAGTGAAATGAAACAGAATAAAAGCTGGAAGACCACAGTTGGGAGAAGACAGGGCTGTGAAAAGAAGAATGACCTACCGCGCTCCCAATAAACAAACAAATAAAATAAAACAAAATTATCAAGCAGCCAGCGAAGGATGAGGAGAAGGAATCCTTTCTGATAGGCTGTGTGATGGGACCAGTCACAGCAGTGCCTGGGAACCCACTGACTGTCCCCATGTTGGCCTTTAGACACAAACAGTAGTAAGATTTAAAGCGCACGTCTAAGGTACTTTAAGTACATACACAGGAGCAGTGGAATGCTCAGCATAAGGGAAAGGCATCTGGAATACCTTACTAACCTGTCACCTGAAATCCACAGCCCCTGTACCACTGAGGGCCTCCATGTTCACTGAACTCGGAGGGGAGCGACAGACTACGGTTCAACTCTTCTCCACCTGGTAATATCTCCATCACAAAGACTGGCAAATGCCACAAGTCAGTGTCCCTGTCCCAGACAGCAGGCTGTGGAACCTCGGCCAGCACAGCTCAGACTAATAGCATGTGGTATACTTGAGGACACTAACGGGTCACCTCCATCTTCAGGATGTTCTGGCCACTGATGAGACCACGTGATAGCGGTTAAATACCAGAAACTCAGATGTACACAGCCATGTCTAAGTCACAGCTTACTAAAATTCAACGTTCGAAGGGTTCAAAATAATAAAATCTTTCAAACAGTGGTAATCACACCTGCCATCAGGGTAGCCATGTGCTGAACACAGAGCTTGGTAAGCACAGGTCATCACAACAGCACAAATGTGTCTTGTTGCATTTGTGGGTAGGCTCGCTTCTAAGCTTCTGATGCAGGAGAGTCCACTCCCAGGTCAAATGCTCGGTCATTTATACAAGTTCTGTGAGGAAAAACTGTCTTTCATTCACTGGCTTTTTGAGCTTTTTAAATGGTACCCAGTTCACTGTAGGCGCCAGGAAACATGTGCACTATACACTAATGAATGAATGAATGAATGAATGAATGAATGAATGAAGAATAAACCCATTTCCATCTCTGGCTTCTGGCCTGAGACTTTACCCCCTTCTACAGTACAAGTGATTCAGTGCTTCCTTTGCCTGTTGCTTTGAATTTTTTTTTTTTTTTTGGTAGGTTGGTAGAATTCTTTCCTAACAGCCACAAAAGCCTAGGTTTGGTGCCCCTGGCAGCAGATAAACCAGATGTGGCCCCACATGCTTATCACCCCAGGTAGGTAGGAAGACTGGGAATTTAAGGCCATCCTTGGCTACACAGGGAATTTGAAACCAGCCTTGGCTACAAGAGACCTTGTCTCAAAACCAACCAAACAACCCCCAAACAACAACAACAACAACAAAAACCCCACAAACAAACAAACAAACAAACAAAACTCTAAAAAAATTCTTGAATGTATTTGTGAGATTCCTTAGCAATGGAACTGACATATTCCAAACAGCTGTGCTGCCACTGTTTCTCAGGTTCTTCTCCCTAGTAGCCAAGGCAGCTGTGACCTGATGGCCTGCTACAAGACAGTCAGGATTTCTCCCTGAGCAGCAAAACAGAGCACGTGTCATTCTCACTAGCACTGCTGTCCAGTCTAGTCGGCAAGTTTCTTCCCACTTCTGTTCTCTCTGAGTCTCACTTCCCTCCCTTGGAAGGGCTGCATCTTGGAAGAGGAAATCTCACCTAACACATAGGCTGTATCCAGGGAACAAAATATTTTCCCCTGTGGCCTGCATGGGCCACGATCTGTCACTTGTTCTCCTGGTGTGGCTTTCCAAAGTAGGAGGCACAGGGCGTGGCCACGGGGCTGGGGTGGCTGTGGTCACTTCCATACTTCTGGGAATCAGGCAGCACATTAGGCAAGGTCTCTGCAGTTACTCTGTCCTGTAATTCAGAGTTCTGATTACAGTCTGGCCAGGTAAAACCATAAGCTGGAGGTTGCTTTAACCATTTAGCAGTTTAGGACAGGTTAAGCAGGAAGAGGAGCCATACAGGTCTGAGAGGTCTGATTCTGGTCTACGGCAACCTGGTTGGCAATGTTAGGTACGTCATACCCCACTCTAAGGAACTGCTGTAAAATAGATAAACCTTTGCTTAATGTGCTGGTTCTCAATTTGTGGGTTGTGGCCCCCTTAGGCGTCAAAATGACCCTTTCACTGGGGTCACATATCAGATACTTTCATTATGATCCGTAACAGAAGCAAAATTGCAGGTATGAAGTGTCAATGAAAATAATCTCATGGTTGTGGCTCACCACAACATGGGGACTGCATTAAAGGTCGTAGCATTAGAGGGCTGAGAACCACTGGCTTAGTGCATTGTATGGATTCCCTAGGCAGCAGCTGAAGTAGCTAGTGTGGTATGTTCCTGTGGTCACAACAAAACAGCTGGAAGTTCGAAGCCAGCCTATTCTGCACTGTGGTGTCCAGGGCAGCTAGAACCACACAGTGACACCTTGCTTCAAAGTCTCAACAAAGAACGAGGGTACAGAGCACAGGCCTGGGGTTAAGTCCAGCTTTATGTTCTATAGTACCCACGTGATCCTAAAACTCCTCTCCTCCCTTCGGGTAATACGCCATTTTCCACCAGCTATGAATCCTTTTAGAATAGACCATTGGCTGGGTGAGGGTTGGGCTATTTCTTGGCCCCCGAGCCCCAGGAAAAAAGGAGCAAATAGCTTTCTGATGTAACCTTCTAAAGCTACCCACCCATCCCTTTATACCACCTCTTCCTTCTCCTTCTAGAGACAGGGTCTCGATATGTAGCTCTGGTTGCCTGGGACTTGCTATATAGACTGAACTGACCTCTAATTCACAGAGATTCACTGCCTCTGTCTCCTGAGTGTTGGTATTGAACTCATGGGACACTGATCCTGGTTCCTGTTTTCTTTTTGAAGACAGAATCTCATATGTAGCCCAGGCTGGCCTTGAAATCACTATAACTTTTAATTTTTCCTGTCACTCTCTCCCAAATGTTGGGTTATAGGCATGTGCCACCAGACCCTGTGTTCGGTTTGTTTTGGTTTACTTTTCATTTTGAGATAAGATCCCAAGGTGTAATCTGAGTCAAAATACTGTTGCCATGGTTTTATCTTTTGAACTTCATTGAGTCACAATTCCACTTTGCAAGTGAGTTCACTTTGATATGACTTCCCTTTCTGGATCTACAGCAAGACTGTGTCAGGACTCCTGGCTCTGGGATGGATGGGGTGGGGGTGGGACACTCTTTCTACAGATGGCAGTCTTACTATAAGACTCTCTAAAGAGTAGTTAAAGCTAACTAAAACATAAGCCAGCTCTGCTATGCAATAGTTTTCCACATATTGAAACTATATTTCTTTACCATAAAAATATTGGAAATAAATTAAAATACCACACACTAAAATTAACCAGACTCAAAGACTATACAACTTAAATGAACTCATCTCCAGTTAGAATTACCATTCAAAACAGAAGCTGTGAAGCCTTGCATTGAATTTGACATGTTCAGTATTGAATAGATTTCATGTACTTGCCCACCACAAAACTGAAACAATCTGTGATAGAGATAGACTAGAAAGATCATGTAGCTTCAATATAAACTTGAATGTGCAATACCCACATTCACTCTGTTCTCCTAAATGAGTGGAAATTGGAATTAAAAAAAAAAAACTATTCTAGAGTTGGTGTGATTGAACACATGTGTAGTCTTGGCACCCAGCCAAGTCAGAAGGAACACACATTTGGAGACCTGCTTAAAAATCTCGAGCCTAGGGTGTATCAAGTGAATGAATGTAGATCTTGCCTGGCCTTCAGCAGCCAGCAGTGGCCTGTCAGGGTGGATCTGGCGGGCTTGGAGACTCATCATTTTTATGACCCCACAGTCAATGAAATATATGCACCAGTTTTACAACAGGCCCTGGGCCAGGTGGGAGGAGCCCTGGCAAGCAAATTGGAGCAGGAAAGAATTCTATCACAAGAAGGGATTTATTCACATTTTATTATTATTATTATTATTATTATTATTATTATTATTAATCATTTGTGTGTGTCTGTGTGTTCATGCGTGGGCACATGTGAGCACACACGTATGTTTGTCTGCAAGCATTCAAGGTATAGCACATATTTGGAAGTCAGAGGACAACTTTATGGAGACAGTTTTCTCCTATCTGGTACGTCCTGATCATGGAACACAGGTTAATAGGCAGGCAGCAAATGCTTCTACCCGTGAAGCCACCTCACCAGCCTTGAAGTTGCTTGTTTAGATATACAGATGTTCTCATCCTGTGGATTGGGCCAAGAGTGTCACAGAAGCCAGGACTGGGAGCCAGTGAGCTATGCTGTCCCCACAGTTCATGACTGTTCTGGCAGGCAGTCAGATATCTGCAGAGCTCTGTTTTGTTCAGCTAAGCCGCTTTCCTCTAGTGTGCCGGACAATCTGAGTTCTGCTACAGAAATTCCTGCTGCAAACGTAATAGGAAGTTGCTTATTAAGATTGCATCCGGGACAGTAAGGATGTTTTTCTTCTTTAGTTGAGCATGATACTACTGTTTCTTTTCCTGATTCCCACGCAGCGTGGTATGTTCTGCCTGCTTTCTGCCTGCTCCCCCTACCCTTTTCTAGTGAGTGGACCCTTCTCTTGGATCCAACACAATGATCACATACTTGGTTGGGCAGATGAATATCAACAACTGAATCTCGTGCCTCAGATGAAGGAACCAGAAATTACCTAGATTTAACTTACGAGTCACGAGATGTGACATTTGAAGTCATCTCCCCACTTGCCAGGCTGGGATAGTCACGAGACCAAAAAAAGAGCCTTTTCATCCATGTCCAAAGATTGTCCTGAGATGAAGGAGATGTTCTAGAATGTGGTGGCTCACACTCTAAGGGTTAAGGGGTAGAGTCAGGTGTAACAAACTCACAGGTCCCAGGGGAAGACAAGAGAACAGGGTGACTCTATATTCTCTTCAGCTGCTGGCTGTGCAGCCCTGGGAATTTGATTAAGGTTTTGAGCCCCAGCTTCTGAATTTGTAAAAAGGGGAGGATGTTGTCACCATAGCTCTTGACACAGATCACCTCATCCAGGCTACAGGGGTCTCCTGATTCCTGCTTGTGATAATCATGGAACAATACAAAGTGCTGGGAAGTCCTTTCAATGATCTGGAAAAATGTTGGGAAAGTCTTGGCTCCATAAATGGCCATCAGATGCACATAGTCATCCTCAAGCTCAGTAACTATGATGTCATTCTTCTCCCAGGTGTCATCATTGAAATAGGTAGGCCTTGGGCTCAGATCTCAGCCCCATGTCTCTATGGGATGTGTGACAAACAGACCTTTATGTCCCCGAAAATAACAGAAGGTTCTCATTTTCTGGAACTTTCTAATAGTCTGGGGACTCAACAGTGATGCGGTTACTGAACACTCACAGCACTCTTGCCTTGCTTTCTAGTGAAGGAGGCAAGCAAACCAACCCACAGGATAACTGCAGATCAGCAAGTACCACACAAACAGGAAGCAGGGAGATGTGGGAGAGTTGTTGCTGTAGGAAGGACAGTCAGAACAGGGAAAAGGGCTGTTTGAGGAGGCTGACATTTAATCTGTGATGGTAATGCTGAAAAACCAGCCTTTGTAATATCTGAGACAAGAACATTTTGAAAAGAGAAAACCAAGAAGAGCAAAGGCCATGAGACAAAAACTCGCTTAGTTCAAGACACTACTGCAAAGGTTTCTTCCTTCTTTTCTTCCTTCCTTCCTTCCTTCTTTGCTTCCTTCCTTCCTTTCTTCCTTTCCTTCTTCCTTCCTTTCTTTACCTTATTATAGCCACCAGAAATTTGCTTCCCGGGGTTAAAGAGATGGCTCAGCAGTTAAGAGCACTGGCTGTTCTTCCAGAGGTTCCGAGTTCAATTCCCAGCAACCACATGGTGGCTCATAACCATCTGTAATGGGATCTGATGCCCTCTTCTGGTGTGTCTGAAGACAGCTACAGTTTATTCATATACAAAAAAATAATTAAATGAGTCTTAAAAAATTTGCTTCCCTGTCCCCCAATATTTTATCCCCATGAAATTTTAATACCACAGACAGTATCTCTCTAAGGCAGAACTAAGCTCTGTAAGGTTTCAACTTTTTCTCTATCCCTCAAGAAGCAACTTTCATTTTCTTTGGCACTCAACCTACAGAGATTGACTGGCGTAAGAAAGCAATGGCAGAGAGTGGCTGAAGCGTGGCAAATACAAGAGTCATGAGATTCACCATTGGCTCTTAAAGGGTATCTCCTGGACCAGCGCTATGGTTAGAAATTTAGAGTTAAGGTGGGGATGCATCTCAGTAGACAGCATGCAAGAACACCCACTGAGATAAAGCTCAACCTGGGAAAACTGAGACCCCGCCTCAAAACAAATGTAGACACTCATGATGCACCTGTGACCTTTTCCCACAGGGCTTCCTGCATGCTTTAACTCTGATCCATGTCCAAGTCTGAAGCCACTGGTCTAGAATGTTCACCCAGGCCACAGAGATTGTGGTGCTTATGACAAACGCAGGGCAAAGCGGCTGGAGGCTCTGAGGTCTGGAGGAGGCAGTCTGGGGACATTTATATTTATATAAGAGGAGTCTAGCTATTGGGAGATGAGACTGGGGGTGGACAATGATGGGAGAGGGGAAAGCAATCTAGGAAGTCTCACAACTGGTCCTCTAACTGCAAAATGGGAGAACAGTATACAAGCTGCTAAGAGCCATGGGACTGCACTGGTGGTATATAATGCCCGTGAATCATCTCTCAGTAATGCTGTTCTTAAACAAAAGTAAATGGCTTCAAAGGTAAAAAGGGGGAGGAGGAAGAGGCCTTGGTAACAACCCTGTAAGGCTGTTAAACAAATTGGAGTGAAAGCTAATAAGGGACTCAGCATACTCATGATAAACTCAATTTAAATACTCATAGATACCAAAGTACATAGTAAGTACCTGATAAATGTTGACACTATTCTGATCTGGCCTCCATTTCTTCCTTCCAAACTTTTACTTGTTAAAGTTGAACACATGTTCAGCCCACACCTCTCCAATAGAGTCTCCTTACTTGAGTCAGCATGACCAGTTCAGTGAGCCAGTAAGCTAGTTAGGTATCTTTGTGGTCTGGTCACTCTGTGACATGCTTACCAGGCAGCTTCTGGTCAGGGGAAGGTACCTGGTGTTCTATTCAATTTCCTTTCATTTCCATGCCCCGCCCCCAGCTGTGGGATTTAACTGTTGGGGCCCAGAGAGTGAAACTTAATGTGAAATCTAAGTTTTAAGGTCAGTTTTATGATTAACCCTGGAGTGACACTATGCTGGTAAAGTGTGAAGTGTTTTCTGTGGGGAGGCATGACAGTGTAGGGCTAACAGGTGCTTAGGACTAATGTACCAGACTTGTTACAGTCAGGCTGACCCTGGCATCCCTGAGGCTTGGCTGCCCATCCTCAGGTGGTCAAGTAAGAAAGGTAATAGAGAAAAACTAACAGAGAATATGCTTTCAGTGTGGTCACATGGGAAGACAAGCAAAGAGAGCCAGTGACCCCCTTGCCTGTTTTTGGAGTCCTAGTACAAGGTTTAGGCTTAGACAGGATAAGACAGTGGTTCCCAACCTGTAAATTATGATCCCTTTGGAGATGTAACGACTTTTCACAGGGGTCACACATCAGATATCCTGCGTATCAGATACTAATATTACAATTCTTAGCCATAGCATGAAGAACTGTATTAAATGGTCCCATCATTAACACTGAGTTAAAAGGTATGCAGAACAGGGCCACGGTGTGGTCTACCCATCACCACTGCCTCAGCTCAGTCTCTCCTGTAAGGGGGTCTGATAAATTATTAAAAAAAACATGTAAGCTCTTTCTGGGAAACAAGTTCCCTGTCTGTCTGGCACCAGACTTCCAGACTTCTTTTATCTCCCAGGATAAGATTTCTGGGGAAATTCCAATTGTTTGGGCTCTATTGTCTAAATCGCTTGATAGGCAAAGGGACGCATATACAATTCTATTTAGAATATCTTCATTCCTGCCTGGTCAATTGCACAGGTTCTCACAGAAGCTGAGGAAACCTTGGAGCAAATGAATTAATTCCTGTAAATCTGTTTTGTTTTGTTTTTAAATCTGACAGACATAAAGATGACAGAGGCAAAGAAGGGGCACGTAGCTTTGAGCACAGTTCCCAGACTTCTTTGTCCACCAAGATCATCACTAAGGGCTGAAATGGCCATGGGAACATGGAGCTTCATGAACCATTAAGAAAACAGAATTCTGGGGCTGGAGACATGGTTCAATGGTTAAGAGCACTGACTGCTCTTCCAAAGGTCCTGAGTTCAATTCCCAGCAACCACATGGTGGCTCACAACCATCTGTAAATGTGATTCGATGCACTCTTCTGGTGTGTCTGAAGACAGCTGCAGTATACTCAGATAAATATTTTTTTTAAAGAAAAAATAAAAGGAAACACCATTCTCTAGACCTCCAAAATATGACTTGAGTTGGCTTGGGATGGACATTGCAGGGATAAAAGGTAGGACACTAAATAAAATGTTTCTAGGCTGGTTACTTCCAATGTATCCAATATGCATCTCAAGTAGCTCAGGCAGCCCCGAAGAACACCTCTCCATGTCTACAGATCACATGCAAGTCTGGGAGAGTCTTCTAGAGAAAAGGGCAAAGCTATCTTTGGAGCTGATCTCGTCACATCCACCCCTTACACAATATCATCCCTCCCCCCCTTTTTTTCTTTTTGTAGCCACGTTCCTTCACTCTCTTTCTGCATTATATTCACACAGGTCTCCTTTCGGAATTTCTTCACCCTATCTTCTTTCTACCTCTGGAAATACACACTAGAGACTGGTTCTCACTATGTTGTCTTTAAGCACGTAGATTAAAATTATTTTCTGGGAAATGATCAGTTGGTAAAGGTCTTGCAGGCAGGAAGGTCCTGAGTTTAAATGCCCTGAACCCAATAAAAGTCTGGCACCGTGACAGTGGACCTATAATCCCAGTGTTGGGGAGGGGGAAGGAAGAGAATTTGGGGGTATTACTGGCAAGCCAGTGTAAACAAATTGGTGATCTCCAGATCTGTAAGAGAACCCATTTCAAAGTTGGGGGAGGGTCTGGGGAGGAGCTCAGTGGATAAAGCATTCACCGTGCAAGTGTGAAGACCCCGGCTTGTACCATAAGGCATCCAGGTAAATTTTGGGTGGGTATGGTAGCGTATTTGTAATTTCAGTGTTCATGAGGTGGAGGCAGGGGAGACCCAGGGCATGCTGGCTAGCTAGACTGTCTGGGTTCAGCTGAGACTCTGCTTCAGTAGACAAGAAAGCCAATCTCTCATTTCCACAAGCATATGCACAGACATCCATGTGCGCCTTTATACACATGTGCATCAACAGAGACACATGAATACATAACACACACACACACACACACACACACACACACATGCAAAGAGAGACTAAAAAAGATATCTGACATCAAACTCTGGCCTCTATGAGTATATCTGAACATGTACACACATATGGACATACTCACACACAAACACACTCTCACAGACACAGACACACAGACACCACAAAGACATTTTCTTATAGTAATTACTGTGGAATGCTTATGGGCAAATACTGACCAGCAAGGGGTTCAAGACTCAGCTTGGCCATTCTGCTAATGCGGTGGGGGTCCTGACTTACCCTAATGTTTTGACCCTTTAACACAGTTCCACTTGTTGTGGTGATTTCCAGCTACAAATAATTTTGTATGAATCGATATAGGTATATATATACACATATGATTTCTGACAATCTGAGGTGACCCCTGTGAAAGGGCCACTTGACCCCGAAAAGGGTCAAGATTCATAGGTTGAGAACTGCCCATGCTAATGTCACCACTGTGGACAGCTGGCCTCATGCCTTTGTTCCCTGATCTTCATGATAGAGGTTTAAACACTCAGTTGCTCTCCACTTTGAGCTACCTGCCTTCCGGGACAAAATGAGTCGACTGAACCACTGAACCCCAAGCCTGCAGCATGCTTTTTGCAAAAGGAGCCACTTGATAAACACCTGCAAAAGGAATGCTGGGATAGTGGCCCAGGTTTTTAATTATAGCACTTGAGGCTGAAACAGGACAGCAAGTTAGAGACAGACCTGACATATCCGGTGAATTCAAGTCTAGTCTGAGATAGGCAGTGTGACCAACTCAGCAGTAACTAAACCAACAAGTAGACATATCATGAGATGGCCAGTTACTTCTTTTAAAAAGAAAATGGGAGCTGAAGAGGTGGCTCAGTGGTTAAGAGCACTAGCCTCTCTCACAGAGGACCCAGGTTCAATTTCTAGCATCTACACAGTGGCTCATAACCATCTGTAATTCCAGATCCAGAGGATCCAGTGTCTTCTCAACTCTATGGGCATTACAGATATGTGATACACACATGTAGGCAAAACCATACACACACACACACACACACACACACACACACAAAGTAAATTAATTCACTAATTAGAAGTATTTTTAAAAGAGGAAGAAATGTTTCACATCTGACCTTCGTACTTGTCTAATAGAGCAGAGTGCTTACATCTCAAGGGGCATCTGGCATGGGCCATAATTCCCTGAGCAACCTTCTATTACCCTAACTCCAATGCAGAGGTGATTATAAAATCTCTGCAGATTTACAGATAAATCCGCCAAAGCCAATGGCTGTTTTCGCGGTGAGCAGAGCAGAGCAATTGCTCTCTGGTCCCACTAGGGTGATCTGACTCTCAGTGCAACACAAGGCCCTGTACCAAGAGGGCACAGCTACCTCTGGACCTGGGTGTTACCTATGGCCTGATTCCTCCTCTCAGAGGAACAGCGTAAATAGCTGGAGGAGGGAGGGAGCAGTCCCTGCTCTCAGATTCAAAACACCTTCTCCAGAGTCCTGGTCAATGTCAGTGAGCGCATGCAAACAAAGGTAGTAGCATTTCTGAGGCATGAGGTTGCTATGGATGTGCCCTCAGTGAAAGAGCTAACAGCTGGGGTCTTAAAGGTAACAAGGCTTCAAGCCCATTCCTCCCTTATGAAGGAGCTTCGTGCAGTGTTAGGTTAGTTTGACAGCTTGCTCTTCTGCCTTCTCCCACGTGAGGCTGCAGTAAGACGGTCCTCGCCAGTGTCAGAAAGAAAGAACAGCAAGCAGGTTCATTGAAAGGAGCTGCAGCAGGAAGTCATTCTGGGGGATGGGTGGAGAGACTCGGAACCGTGGACAGCCACGATCAAGCCTTTAGTGGGAGAATATGAGGGGAGATAACTGCCATGATGGGAGATAACTGCTGTAATGCATGATGGGTATCCTGAAGGGAGAGAGACAGACCCTTCTGTTCTGGAGAACTTCCTGACTCTTACTTGTTTACATGGGGTAAGGTATTCTACACCGTGCAACCTAGGCTGGCCTGGTCTATGTCCCAAGGGACATGGAGGCAGGCAGATGCTGAGTACAGCCATAAACTGACCCTGTCGTCACAAGGAGGAGGCCTGAAAGTCTACAGCACAGCTTGCTTTGTGTCCAACTCTCTGGGAGCTTCAAGGGTTATGGCCTGATGTCTGGGGGAGGGAGAAAGGCAACCAGGGAGCCTGTATGCTCACAGCAAGGTCAAACGCTGATGCCTCAAATTTGGGCTTCTCAGCATCCAGCACAGTGAGGAACAGTTCCTGTTTGTTTCATTTTAAAAATAAATCACCCACTCTCAGGTGTTCTGTTAGACAAGACAAGCAGACTCAAAGGCATCACATACGGAGGCCAAGCACCTTACCTTTCTCAGGAAGATGCAGTCTAAGACAGCAGATGCCAGGCTGAGACTCCTCACCGTATTTTAAAGTGCAAAGATGAATTTTCAAGGTCCCATTTCCCATGATAGAAGCAAAATGTTTTTAAAAGACTCTTTCCAGAAAAATATTCTAGAATTCTCATCCCATTTGTTTTGGGTTTAGATCTTTCACGTGGCGGAGAAATACATCCTTATAGTGTAAATTCCTCCTCCCCTACCCTCAAGTCAATACCAGGTCTGCAAAAGACATTCTATAATTATCTTCCCTGGCCAGAGATTTGTGAATCTCTGCCCAGTGAATCCAGACAAATGTCCACAGGGTCAAGTGGAGAGAAGACCGAAAAATGCTCGGACAGAGACAAGATGCCATCAGATACACACTTGGATCGAACGGGACCTCTGATTCTCATTCATGTAAACATGAACACTGCACTCTGTGAAAAACTATCCACTTGCTGGACACTGGTTCTTCTGGTAATGTCTAGACACTTTCACTACTGACTGTATAAGCAACAGTATTCACCACCTACCTATAGAGCACATCGTTAATGACAGACAGGAGGCAGCTCTACCCTCTCAATATTATAAATGGGTTCTTAACCATTCCATCAGAAGGGATCACTCAGTGTGAGAGTAGAAAGTCAAGATTTACACACACACACACACACACACACACACACACACACACACACACAAATACACACACACACTGCTGTTAACTGCACACACTCAACTCTTCCTTCTTCTTTGTTTCTGGGAGACAAGGGTACATCAAAATCAGAATTTCCAAACATATCTGAGAGCCATTGTTTGCCCAAACAGAACTGATCTGATATCTCTCTAAATATGCATGATTCTTATGACTCAAATACAGGGGGTGCTGCAAAAGTCAGTTTAATCCTTTGACCTCAGAATTATATTAATTAAATTCTACTTATCACAGCTGCCTCAAGTCATCGGCTTTGATACTCACTGAGTAGTCAATGAGCTAACGGTAAAGCTTGGGTGAGTGGCAGAGTGTCAAGGTGCCTGTCTGGTTGTCCTTGCCAACTGCGGGAGGCTGCCAGGACTCTGGCCATACTTAACTCATCTTTAATAATTTAAGTCTGACATAGTACTGAAGAACCTAGGAAATAGGTGAGGGAGGAGTGGCTTTATATTTCTTATTTAATCTTATTTTATGTTCATGGGTGTTTTGCCTACATGTATGCCTGTGTATCACTTGTGTGCCTGGTGCTCATTGAGACTGTTGGATGCTTTGGAACTGGGGTAAGAGATGTTTGTGAGCGGCCATGTGGGTGTCAGAAATCGAACTGAGGTCTTCCTAAAGAGCAGTAAGTGTCCTTAACTGCTGAGCTATCTCTGGCCAGGTGTCCAGTGCTCTTGTTTCTCGCTTTGTTTCGGGGACAACTCACTATCCCACCTGCTCTGGCTGTGAACTTTTTGGTTTGGGGGTCTTTCTCCTGCTGCTGCCTCCCATGCAGCTGGGGTTAAGAGTACATCTCACCACACTTTGCTGACTTTTATAGAGGTCTGATCTAAGGAACATCGAAGAGTTGGAATAGTTATAGTCACAACCCACATGCTCCCATTTCTTCATAGATAGCACTTGACTCCTGCTTCCAGTTAATAAGAGCAATTCTCCATTCTCAAGTGTACCTGACTCTGTTGGTCTCACACATACTGCCACTGACTCTAAGGAACGCAGGTCATTCTTGTCTCCTGATTTTCTTTCTAGGTGAAAAACAAAAACTGGTGGAGAAGAAGAAAGAAGGGAGAGATGGGAGGGAGGAAGGAAGGGAGAAAGGGAGGGAAGAAAAAGAGAAAGGGGATGGAAGGAAACATAGAGACATATATTGCTTCCATTTGTAGGGGTGCTTGGGAAGTAAACCAAACAGTTAAGGAGCCTCAGCACTAGTCTCAGTTCTGAACCCATCAAGGCAAGAGGAAAAGCGCCTGCTGTGTCTCCAGCTCAAGCTTCTTAGAGCTTTCATTTTTATCCAGTGCTACCTCTTGTGGTGGCTGGAGCCTGTTTCTTAGGGTCCTTTCTGTATTAGCATACTGATTTCTGCAAGTAATTGCTCCTAATAAGACCTCCTTTGGACTGGGCAGTGGCAGGCAGATCTCTGTCAGTTTGAGGCCAGCCTGGTATACAGAGTGAGTTCCAGGATAGCCAAGGCTACACAGAGAAGCAAACAAAACAAACAATCAAACAAAGACCTCCTTTGAAATGTTATTCTCAATTTTCTGTCCCAAGATGCTCCTGTGAAAGGCTGCTCTTCCTTCAGGGCAGCCAGGTACAGGAGACTGGGCTGAGTAACTAGATGCTTCTGAACCCCAGTGTAGACAGCATCAGGGTACAAACTTTGGAGAAAAACCCTTCCACTTTTTTTTTTTTTTTTGGTATTTTATTTTAGTTTGAAATGTATTTATTTGATGAGTATGGGTGTTTGTGTCTTAACATGAGGATGTGGGCCTGATATAATGCATGTGTGGGAGTCAGAGGACATCTTGAGGGAGTTGGTTCTGTCCTTCTACCATGTGGGTCATGGGGATGGAACTCAGTTCCTCAGGCTTGACAGCATTCTGGTTTTTGTTTGTTTGTTTGTTTTTCCTGCTGCAATCTTGCCTGGTCAGTGACACAGGGATCTTCATGGCCGAGCAGGGAGAGGTGGAGATTGGACGAGCCAGGGGTGTTTCTTATCATAGAGGGGAAAAGGTTTTCCAGTCACAGTGGAGGAGCTGCATAGAGGAACTCACAACAGTCCTGACAGCGTGCACGAGGACTGCACAAGCTCTAGCTAGATAAAAGTCCCAGCACAGAGGACAGAAGGCAGACATGACATCCCACTGCTGGCTGACAAGCTATTGGTGTTTGGTAGGTGGTGGGAGAGGGAGAGTTGGTTTTCTTCAACCTCAGTCACATGACGTGTAGACCCGGATAAAGTGATTTAAAGACCTTCCTCCAGCTTAGGCATTTCATGGCTCGAGTATACAGTTCTTCTAAACAGGGGTGTTTGTCTCGCCGCTCCCCCACATTCTGATGATCATCATGCCCACTCTCGAGCACCTTTCTGCCTATCCTGCATCCCACAGTAACACCTTCCCCAGGCTCCAGATGGGGCCCAGTAAATAGCACACCAGAAAACAGAATGCCCTCTGGCATGCTTAAAGCCTAATAGCCAATTGTAGAGTTAGTTTACGACTTCTTAAAGGGGCTAAGAGCAGGATGGCTTTACTTTGCAAGGAGACTGACTCTCTTGTGTGAGTCAAGTCACACCAGCCCCTATAACACTACTCTTAGAATCCAGACCAGGGCTGCCTTTCAGAAGATCACACATGCTTTCAGATATCAGACACCTTTAGGTAGGTCTGATTTACAGATAGATGGCAGTTTCTAAGGTCAAACCCTTGTGTTCTACTATGGTGGGAGGTCCCATCACGGTCCGCACTGTGACATGTTTGTTTCTTTAAGGTTTCTCTCCTCTTACCCAACCCCACCTACTTCCTCCACAGACTTCCTCCTATTGCCCCTCCCATCCCCCCAAGCTCTGCACTCCAGTGCATTAGATAATTTCCTTTCTTTTCTGAAGTCTAACCAGATTTCCCTCCCTTCCCCCATTGCCAACAACTGACTAAGGAAGAAAGGCTGAACACACGATGTGGACCTTTAATGAGTTTACCTTAACCACGTTACAGGGGAAAAGAACAAAAAGCTTCCCTTTAATAAGGATGTAAGACTTCCTCTGACAAATCGGAAGAGTCTATTTAATTAATTGATAGCAATCCACAAAAAAAAAACGACATCTCCGAGGTCTCTTCTGTGAGTTGGTGAATTCTGGTCACACAGAAGCTTCGCCAAGAGACAGTGTGAAGGTAATGGACAGGATTCAGTCGCCCTGCTTTTCCTGGGCAGAGCAGGGCACACATGTCAAAGGGTCCTTTCAGAAAAGACACTAATGAATTCTAGCCTACTAGGACCTTTGCTGCCAAACTCCAGACAAAAACAGAGGGGTCCCATCTTGCTGGTGAGGTGATGAGCAATTACAAATCAGAAGCATTTCTGTGCTACGTGCAGGGACCTTTTCCACCACTCTTTCCAGTGGAGGAAAGACGCTTGGCTCTTTCAAATTACAAAATAATTAAGAGGAAAGAAAGAATAGAAAAACAGTAGGTGTGTGAGGCTGACAGTGACCTGGGATTACACACTCCAGCAATCAGCCTTTCCAATCTTTTGAAGAAGCCAAGACAACGGTTTTTACACACACCAGGAAAACCTTCCAAAAGACGTGCGGTAAGAGCCGTCTCTGTCAGGATATTGTCCCAGACCTTTCTCAACAGGAGTTAGCAAGGAGTAATTCCTCGAGCACACAGAGAGATAAACATGCCTTCTTAGTTTTGTTTCTTAATCCTTGGTTTCAGAGATACTCTGCTCACAGGAACCTCCCCCCACACAGTGTTAAAACCTGTCCAACATTTTGCTCAAGATGCCCCAGGACACTGCCTGCCTGCAAACTGACGGTCAGAGACCTTCCTCTTACCTCCAACCCATGCTCGAGGCTCATTTAGAGGGACTGGCGAGGAGGCGCAGGACGCAGGACACATGTATTCAGCGCTGTGTGGTGTGTGTGCTTATGTCCTCCAAATACAAGCAGGCAGAAGTGAGGACCCAAAGCCCCCGACACCTTCCGCTGCCATATAATCGCAAGGAAGTGACCTTACTGTTTGTTGCTTTGATTAGAAACAAAAGCCTTTCAACATGAGTCAGAAAAGCAACAGAGGAAAGCCCAGCTAAAAGCCTGCTGTTTCTTTTGGCCACCCGAAGCCTCTCTTATTATACACTGTAATCACACGATGACATACTGTGTCCTGAATTCTCAACTTTATAAACAATGTCCAACGGGAATTAAGAATTACCCAGAGATGGGCTATAGTGGGTACCATTTAAACTTCAATCTGGCTTCCCATCTTATACATACTCCTGGCTAGCCTGGTGATTTAATGTATGGAATAGAATATTTAATGAACTTTGCTTCTTAGAGACATCATATGCCAATGGCCCTTCCACTCTGAAGTAAATGCAGAGCTCCACAGTGAAAACATCTACAGAATCCAGCGTCAGAGATGCCAGGCTTGGAGTGTCTTGGCAGGCTAACTGTGGACTCAGAGAGGGCTCATTACATCATTTGCATTTTGCAGAATAATTTACCAATGGAATTATTCACGGGGTAGGGAATATTCAAATTAAGCTATACTTCATCGTAATCTGAGAAAAATACACAGAAATGTAACTGATTGACTTGTTTTACTTAGGGCAGATGAGAAATAGCTTATAAGATGGTACCATGGTTCTTCCTTCGGAAGAATAAGGGCCTTCTGGCAGTACAGGGGAAAGCCTAAGTTCTAGAGTGAAACACACCTTGGTGTTTTGTTAGTGGTTTGTCTTTGAGAAAGCTACTTGATCTTTGTGGGAACCTATTTGGTCTTTTGTAGAACGGAGACAAAAATCCCTATGTCACAAGGGTGTTGGAGGAGGTAAAGGAGAAAGCACAGGTCAGGCAATGGGGATCTGATGGCCAGAAGGTATCAGGTGCCCCAATACTGCAGGGTGAGCAGCCTCCACTCCTTCTTCACATTTACCTGTCAAGCATCCGAAATGGTTTAACATCAAGTCTTTTCAAAGATTCACTTACTCGTACAACAGACCAGGGAAGACTCAGTCAGAAACCAATTTTATTTTCTGTGCATTGATGTTTTGCCTGCATGTATGTCTATGTGAGAATGTCAGATCTTGGAGTTACAGCCATTGTCAGTTGCCATGTGGATGCTGAACCGTGGTCTTCTGGAAGAACAGTCAGTTCCCTTAACCGCTGAGCCATCTTTCCAGCCCCCTCCAGAAGCCAACGTAACCAGAAACAAATTTGAATGCAGACAGAGGTCACACCAGTAGAAAATGTGACAAACAATTTACTCTGCACTTAATAATTATTGGTGCATGTGCATTCTGACCACTGGAAGAGCTGGAAGCCGGAATAAGTTGCTTAAGCACTCTAAGGAGCTGTGCAGTCAGTGGTTGAGGAGCCCACATACATTTGCCTATAGAATAAATGAGACTGTATACAGAATGCTCTGTAATGATGTCCTTGAGAATATTTAGAAAGTCGAGAGTCTCTGACAATCTGGGCCCAAGGGAAGATGGCATGATAAGGAGGGCTGTGAAGATAACTCAAAGTAGAACTTAAAAAAAAAAATCAGTGCCAATGCACATATACAGAAGGGAGATGAAGGTAAAATCTTGGGGTGTGGGAGAGCTTGACTCGCCATGCACAAAGGCCTGGGTTTACTCCCTAGCACCATATTTGCAAAAAGAACCAGTCCTTAGGTAATTAATTAGACCCTGAATGCTTGTAAGTATTAGATAAATATCTCATCTCCAACCTTCAAGTTCCAGAAGTACTCTATAATTGCTTAGAGTAACAGGAACTGGGATGGCAGCCTGGAGCCACCAGGACACACCCTAGTAGGCAGCTGGGCTGGAGGTAGACATTGACAAGCTCTGTCTAGATGGCAAAATTAATGGATGTGTCATTCATTCCCTGAATTTTTCTGTTTGTAGTTTCTACTTCAGCTTGTGGATGAAAAGGTTCTCTGTAACGTGTCACTGTGAGAGAAAAGACAGCGTGACTTGGATGTCCTTAACCAATTGTTCCGTGTGTCTCTGGATTCTGGGTGTTATCAATACAAGGTAGGATGGACTTTAGGTGTAATGTTGGGGGAGCATAGGAGTAGAGCATGCTCAGAGTGGCTCATCCCTGTAGCATTAGGCTATCAGACAGGAATGGGGTGGCCAGCTGAGAAACACTCCTAGACAAGTGACATTCAGAGACCAGGGGTGGGCAAAGGCCACTATCTGACTTGATTGTTCTTCCCAATGTTCCTGACAGGCTCCCAGCTCTGGGGCAGACTTAGATGTCCTGTTTAAGAACCCCGTCTTAGCTTATTTTCTTTTGTTGCTATATTACAGATAAGTAAATTTATATAAAAAAAAGATGTATCTTATGGTTCTGGCATCGGAGAAGTCTCAGGGCATAGTCATGACATCTTTTAAGAGCCTTCTTGCTACATCGCAGTGTGAGTATCACATGCACAGAGACAGAGCGAGCTTGCTCACTTGGGTTTCTCTTCCTTTTTGTACAAAACCAGTTAATACCGTCATGGGTACTCCGCCCTTATGACCTCATGTAATCTTAACTACCCCTCAAAAACTCCTCCCCCACATACCATTAGCACAGAGGTTTGGGAAGGAAGCTTCCAGCACTCAAAGACACTGGGGCCAGTGAAACCCACTGAAGAATCCCCGAGAAGCGAACTGACATCTTGAACAGTTCCAAACGAAGATGAGCATCAGCGAGGCAAGACTATGGAGCCCCCGTCAGGAACTCTGGCAGGCGCACCGGGGACTCACTGTCTCCGCAGGCAAGAGGAGGGAGAGTATGCAGAGTTTAGGGGGAAATATGTGTAGGTGGGTCCAGTTTATTTTGAAAGTTTAGTTACTTTTGATTTTATATATGTGAGTGTTCTGGCATTATGTATGAGAACCATATGGGTGAAGGGCCTTCAAAGGCCAGAAGCGGGTGCCAGATTCCCTAGAAGTGAAGTTAGAGAAAGATGTGAGTGTCCATGTGTGTGCTGAAAACCTAACCCGAGTCCCCAAAGTCCTCTGCAAAAGCAGCAAGTACTCTTAACTGCTGAGCCACCTCCCTAGTCCGCAGGGTCTTGTTTTCTTCTAAAAGGAACATAGAGTTTTTTCATATCATCACTAAACTGTCATTTTCATTCCTCATCAAACACTTCATATGCCAGGCAGATGCTAGTCACACTGTAAACACCAACATAGGCAACGTGTTGCCATCTTTCAAAACCAACAGCTTCGAGAAGCACCAAGCCATCTGCCAGAACTAGGAGATCAGCTGCCCTAAGGGTAGTGAGCTTTACAATAAAGAAAGGAATATTTTCCTTCAGATTTCACTCACAAGAACTTGCTTGGTTTGGTTCAAATGTGCTCAGGCACCAAACACAACACACACAGGGGTGCTGTAGGGAGACCAGCTTGGAAAAGACCATCATGCATCTAACCTCAGCCCATTAGACTTTATGGCCCTGGAGAAGGGAAGTGGCCACTGGATCTGATACCTGACTGTCTGGGACCAGCATCTCTTCCATACATACTGTCTCTGTTCTTCATTGTTACCAACCTGTAACCACTTGGAGAGCTTATTTATTAAGGTTTTGCTCATTAGAAAGACTATTACTTTGGCAGTTCATAAAGTGTCGGGCACCAGAGCTGTACCATGGGTGCTCAGATTGGCACTGTGGACTCACAAGATCCTATACTTGGTTTAATACTATTCTTTTTTCTTCTCCTCCTCCTCCTCCTCCTCCTTCATCATCATCATCATCATCATCATTATCATCTTCTTCTTCTTCTTCATCATCATCATCATCTTCTTCTTCATCATCATCTTCTTCTTCTTCATCTTCTTCTTCTTGTTCTTGTTCTTCTTGTTCTTGTTCTTGTTCTTGTTCTTCTTCGTCTTCTTCTTCTTCTTCTTCTTCTTCTTCTTCTTCTTCTTCTTCTTCTTCTTCTTCTTCTTCTTCTTCTTCTTCTTCTTCTTCTTCTTTTTCTTCTTCTTCTTCTTCTTCTTCTTCTTCATCTTCTTGTTCTTCTTGTTCTTGTTCTTCTTGTTCTTCTTGTTCTTGTTCTTGTTCTTCTTCTTCTCTTCTTCTTCTTCTTCTTCTTCTTCTTCTTCTTCTTCTTCTTCTTCTTCTTCTTCTTCTTCTTCTCCTCCTCCTCCTCCTCCTCCTCCTCCTCCTCCTCCTCCTCCTCCTCCTCCTCCTCCTCTTCTTCTTCTTCTTCTTCTTCTTCTTCTTCTTCTTCTTCTAGACAGGGTTTCTCTGCATACCTCTGGCTATCCTGCACCTCACTCTGTAGACCAGGCTGTTCTTGATCTCAAAGATCTGACTGTCTCTGTCTCTGAAGTGCTGGGATCACCACCTAACTATTATAGTTCTTAATATGACTGTTATTATTTTGTGTGGATTGGGGTCAAACTAAGGGCTGTGTTTTTGCTGAACAAATGTTCTACTTATCAAGTACAGAGTCTCTAAAGTCTTGTCTTGAACACATGACCTGCCTCCCAAGTGTGAAAGTTACAGGTCCTACTATGCCTGGCTCTTGTTGAATAAGGAATTGTGTGTTTGCATTTTGCATAGGGCTTCTCTGCCTGGCATTATGCTGGGAGGTAGAGATCGGTGAATGAGCAGGAGAGGCAAGGAATATGACCACAAGTCATGATAAAGAGGGCCGAGCACCCTGCCCAGAGAAACCGCTGGGCAAGGCAGGGGAGACAGGCAAGACAGGCAGGAGCTGCTACAGGGACTTGGGCTGAGCACAAGGCATTCCTGTTATGTTCAGGGCTATGCGGTAAGGCACCTGGGAAGTTCTCAGCAGCTACTGAATGAAAAAGAACTTCTGTCTAAAAAGGAAAATCAGCAACTACAGAAAGTGAATTCATAAGTTCCTAAAATTGGAGCTGATAAAAACACTGAAAGTTTATTTAAGGTCTCTCTGAGATCACATGCTGCAGCCGTTGGACGGTGCGCTGTGTCCAGGAAAAACAGCTCCGATGGAAAAATCTGTTACTCATGTTCTCCTCCAGGCAGAAAAAGAGGGAACTTTTTTGCACAGGGCGGGCTCCTGCTTTCTTAACCACGAATGGAAAAGCCGAGGTAAAAAGCTCAGGGGAGAGAAGCAGGCATCCCGGGGTTCTTATGACTCTCACATAAAGAGGCCAAAGGCTCCTGCAGCTTTTCAGGCACTGGACACAAACTCTGTAAAATCTAATAACTTCCTCATGTTTGGAAAAATAAAGACAAAAAGGCCTTTGAACAGCATGTTTGAAGTCCACCTCACACACAGGAACTGAGATTCAGAGTACTCAACCTCCCAGCTAGGAGTAAGACAATGGAATCTGCACCCAGCGTCCCCGGTAGGGTCTTTCTGAGATGTTGCACAGACAACGTGAAGAAAGTGTCTTGGCTTCCCACTCAGCTTTCTGTCTCACTTCCTTCCTGGCTTTCTGCAGAGTCTGATTTTTTTGTTCTGTTTCATTTTCCCCTTTCTTTGCCCATTTGCAGTGCTTTGAAAAGAAAACAAAACTATCTCCTCCTCTCCCTCCTCCTCTCCCTCCTCCTTCTCCCTGCTCTTCCTCCTCCTCCACTTCTGACACAGGGGTCTTTCTATGTAGCCAGGCTAGCCTTGAGTTAGGATTGCCCATGCCTAAAATGTTTTTTTTTTTTTTTAAATGAAGGAAAACTTCAGGACACACACAGTGGCTTACTGGCACCACTCACTGTGTCCATCTCATTTTTTGGCACACACCTTTTAATCTGGCCACTCTTGAGACATCTAAATCAGTAGTTCGCAGTCTGTGGTTTTCAACCCCCACAGGGTCATATATCAGATACCCTGCCTATTAGATGTTTCTTTATGATTCATTAACAGTAGCAAAATTATAGTTATGAAGTAGCAATAAAATAGTCTTATGGTTAGGGGTCACCACCAACATGAGAAACTGTGTTAAGGGATCACAACATTAGGAAGGTTGAGAGAACTCTCTATATTATCCCCTCTGGGTAATTTAAAGCCAAATCTAAAACTTCAGGTAATTGTGGGTGCCAAGAAGTGCATGCTGACAGGAGCCTGATATAGCTGTCTCCTGAGAGGCTCTGCTAGAACCTGAGAAATACAGATGTGGATGCTTTTAGCCAACCATTGGACTCAAAATAGGGTCGCCAATGGAGGAGTTAAGAAAAGAACTGAAAGAGCTGAAGGGGTTTTCAACCCCACAGGAAGAACAATATCAACCAACCAGACCCCCCAGAGCTCTCAGAGACTAAACCATCAACCAAAGAGTACACGCAAAGGAACTCATGGCTCCAGCTGCATATGTAGCAAAGAATGGCCTTATCAGGTATCAGCGAGGGGAGAGGTCCTAGGCCTTGTGAAGGCTCAATACCCCAGTGTAGGGGAATGCCAGGGTGGGGAGATGGGAGGGAGTGGGTGGATGGGTGGAGGAACACTCATAGAGTCAGGGGGAGGGGGGATGGGATAGGGGGATTCCAGAAGGGAAACCAGGAAAGGGGATAACATTTAAAATATAGGTAAAGAAAATATCCAATAAAAAAGATTTTAATATAAAAGATCATGCTTTAAAATATAAACCCAGATAACTAAAAGAAAAATTCTCAATATTTCCAATTGATTGATATCTTTTCTTATTTCCTTATTTTTTGGGTCAAGGTCTCACAACGCAGTACAACTTGGCCTCGAACTCATGATTCTTCGGCCCCAGCCTACAGAGTGCTGGGATTATAAACATGTATGGCTGCATCTGCATCCAATTCTTCCCTTCTTTCTTTCACTTTTCATCTCTGTCTCCCTCTTCTTCTGTCTCCGAGTCAGTCTCTCTATCTCTCTATGTAATCCCTGGAACTATCTATGTAGAAATCTTGGCTTTGACCTTACAGAGATCTGTCTGCCTTTGCCTACAGAATGTGCTGGGATTAAGGGTGTATACCACCATTGGTAGCCTCCTCTCCCTTCCTCCCACTTTGCTGGACATAAGATCCCAAACCAGATGCCATATTTTGACACTGGTTCACATTCCTCTTAAATTTTGGGTAATCTATAAGTACCCCCCCTGTTAACTATTTACTGAAGATGTGGAGTTCTTTAGCTCATCAATTGTCAGACCACCAGGCTGGCTGACTGTGTTTCTAAGGTAACACTTAAAAACACTTCTATCTACTGTGCTTCCTGAAGGCCTCTGCTTCTGGATGGATCTTTTGATCAGGACTCTCTCCTAGACCCTGTAGACCTGTTCTTGCATTGGGAGTGTATTTGCTCTCTTATGGTAGCAAACCAATACTCATGTCCAAGGTTATTTATTTAATCAAGGACACCAACTTTCTAATTCTGCTAACCTTTTCCACTAGAGTACCTCAATGTGGACAGCTCTGCCCTCATCTGCAAATGGGCGATGCTCTGTTCAATGTTGCTGAATAACTAGTCACCCAGGAGTGGTACCCACTCAGAAAAGACATGCTTTGTGTTTTACCCTTCCCTACCCATTCTTAAGATGCTGAGTTATACAACCGCTCAGTATGAAGCAGCAGCGAGATGGTGTTGACTACTGTGAGTGCAGACATGTGCAGAAATGAAAAACTGAATTAGAATTTATAGCCCCCCCCCCAACATTCAACCAAGAAGTGCCAATGGGCATCACATGTGAAGTGGCTTGCACGCTTTCATGTATAGGTCCTTGATGTTGTCAGCTTTCCTCTTACTTCAACCCAGCTTCCTTTTAGCTTAAACATTTTCCTTTTATCGACACATCCCGTTTTTGATCTTTTCCTCAGGGGGTTCTTATTCTGAGCCTCTTCTATTCTTGCTGTTGTTGCAGGACTCTTTTCCGAGAACCAATCTTGCGTGGATATTATATCAAAAAGCTTTTCAGCAGTAAGTATAATGACACCAAGCAAGAAGTGTCTGTGATAATTTATATTGATTGTGGATTTGACTCTGCAGAGACAAGCCTCAAGTGTACCTGTGAGGGATTATCTCAAGTACATTAGCTGAGGTGGGAAGAGTCACTCTAAATGTGGGTCCTAGACACTAGAAAAGGGAGACTGTGGGCTGAATACTATCACTCTGAATGTGACCAGTCGCCCCTCAATTCTTGTCACCAATACTTCTCACAATGTACTGTGCTCCCTCAAACCATAAGCCCTTCTTCCTTTAAGTTTCGCCCTGTCAGAGATTTGGCCACCGAAAATAAGACAGGAACTAATACAATTCCTTGACTACTATAGGTTTTTGATTTCAGTATCCAGGTCTAAGGTTGGTGAGTTGTACCATGAGCAATATACCGAAGGCTCCAAGTTTCTTGTGTTGTTCTATTTAGCATGTTTTCTGCAAGTTGGCATTCACAATTGCAGTATAGCTGCCACTCTTCCAGACATGAGATCTCCATCCTACCCTACCTTTTTCAAGGAATAGACAGATTGCCATTGCCCACCTTAAGCCAGATGCTCACTCAAGTCCCATCATTAGCAGGGGAGTAAAGGTGGTAGGACCAGCTCAGCTGCACAATCACAAGCTCTAGGTCTTCTGAGGCTTTCAGTTCAGCCACAATACCTACAATGGTCACATCCATCCATGAGCAGCCTCACCCATGTCCCCAGTGCCATAGAGATGATACCATCTTCTGTGAATTCTAAGACTGCAAACAAGTCCAAGACTCAGGCCTTGGAGAAAGTTGTGGCAGTTGGAAAACCTTACTAATAAATCTAGTAAACCGGAACTGATAAGAGAGACTCAGTTTTGGACAGCAGGCTGGTGAAAATCAAAAGACACTGACTAGGATTCTGGTTCACTCAGTGTCAACATAAACTGGCACAATCTCTTTGGAAAACCCCCCTAGCAATACCCCTTCATGCTATTCACCTTACAGAAATCTGATCACAGACATCTCATGTATATGATATTGATAAACACTGGAAATAACATAAATACCCATCAATCGCTAATTGATGAAATTTCAGGGCACTGATTACACAACAGTTTGGGAAACACTAAGATACTACCATACCAAAGACATGTTAGTCAGCCTCTAAGAGACTTCATGGTAATATTATAGGATGGTCGCAATGCTTTAAAATTTGTGTTGTAATATTCTAATATGTGAATCATGGTATGCTAGAAAATATCATCGATATACACTATGAAACTTTGACCCTCTAAGTTTCGTGTACGTTTTCCAATTAACATGGTGAATATATGTTACTTTAATGACAATTTTATGGTTCTCAAAAGAGCATAAATGTTTTCTTCTGCTACAGTAATTATCAATAATAACTAGTGATTATTAAGTGGACACACTATGTAAATACCAGACTCACTACAACACACTGGCTCTGTGCAAGTGGAAGCCAGGTGATATCAGAGCGGTGGTCCAGAAACAGTCTGCACATAGGTCTAGAAGCAATAGGTTTCTTTCTTTTCTTTTCTTTTTTCTTTTCTTTTCTTTTCTTTCCTTTTCTTTCCTTTCCTTTTCTTTTCTTTTCTTTTCTTTTCTCTCCCTGTTTTGTCGAGACAGAGCCTTTGATAATGTCTAGACTGGCTTTGAACTCATAGTCTTTGCACCTCTACCTTCTGGATTCTAGAATTAGAGGTGTAAGTCACCATACCTGGCTTAGGTAAGATGTTCTGAAAAAAAAATTTTTGCAAAAAGTCTACATACTCTTGTAACAAAAACTGTAAATTTGGAAGTGTTGCTGTAAATATTAAAAATGATGGCTTATCTCTTAAAGAAACACACCGGGGCAGAAGCACCAGGGCAGGTGGAGTGAACTGCTTGGGAAGGGTACACTCATGAAGAGTGTAGCTCGTAGACCGAGTGACAGAGTACTTGTGCTTGACTCCATACTAAAGAGGTGGAACCATGGGGGCCGATAAGGAGATAAGGTATCCTTTTTAATATTTACAGCAACACATAAGTATGATAGTAAAAAACAATCCTGAAACTTCTCCCCTCATTCACTTATACTTTTTAAGGTGTAAAATATTACTGATTTAGTATGTGCATTTCTACTCACATACATAAATGCACATGGCTTGAAATTACCTATAGCTATATAAACATACAAATTCATATGCATCTATATGTGTGTTCAAAACATGCACCCACTTACATATATGTACACACACACACTATATATATATATATATATATATATATATATATATATATATATATATACATATATAGTTTTATACTATGTCTTTACCTGAAAATATAGCACAAATAATTTTCTAGGTCTGGTGAGTTTATGTTAGAGAGTGTCTTAATTTCATTTCTCTCATTGTGATAAAATACCCTAAATCAAACAACTTAGGGGAGAAAACTCTAATTTACAGCTCACAAGTACATGCTAGACCTTACCCAGCATGGAAAACAAAGCGGCAGGTGGGAACTTGAAACAGTCATATGACATTTAGAGTCAAAAGAAGAGAATGACAAATTTATATATACTAATTTGTGCTCAACTTACTTTCTCCTCTTTTCAACAGTTAAGGATCCCCTGCCTAGAGAATGGGGCTGCCTAGAGTGGGCAGGTCTTGATTAACATAATCAAGATGACCCTGTCCATAGGCATGTCCATTTAGCAAACTGATCTAGACAATCTCTATTGACACAAACAAATTCTACACGGTGTCAAGTTGACATTTAAGCTGCTCATCACACAAGAGGACTGCCACTTTACTTCCTGGTTTGTTAATAATGAGACAATAACCACCTACACCCAAATAAATATCTGCTCAAGGGGATCATAACTTACATTTGGTTGCATGCAAGTAAATTGCCCTACAAAAAAATTGTAATAGTTTACCAAGCTAAGTATATTTTTTCTTCTCAGAAATATTTCCATTAGTTATCATCTAAACAATTTTACCTATATGAGAGAAAAGAAACTCTCACTCCAGAATGCTTTTTCTTCTATTTCTTTGCTTATTTTGTAAGGTAGAACTTTGGGTTCTTGTTAGGCTATCACTTTAAGCAGTCATTTGCATGCTCCCATTGAAGTTCAACAGTGTTTGCCTTAGTGTGATGAGGGTCAACCCCAGGGACTTGGGTATGCTAGGTAACTGTATCATTGAGATACATCCAACATATGCTCTGTTTGAAGTAGTGTGCCATTATGTGTTCATTGGCCTGGAATTCATGTGGTCCAGTCTGACCTCAAGCTCATGACCCTCCCATCTAAGATTCTCAACTGCTGGGCGGACAGGTTTCCACCTGCACACCTTACCTGGCAACAGTATTATGAGATATTGTAGCTACTAGAAGAGCACACTAGTCTCCAAGGGGTTAGCCATGTACTCTGGGTAACAAAAAGAGTAAGGAATGAGGCATGGGGATGAAAGTAGGCTGTCTCTCAGCCTTCACTCCCACAAGCCATGTGAATATTGCTTAAAGGAGACAGGGGATGCTCATCTTACTGAAATGTCCATCAGAACAGACTGGTGTCATTTAGTTCCTGCACATAACTCAGGATGGCACTGTGTGGCCCCATGCTCCTTCCTTCCTCAGGCCTGTGGCTGCCTACCATGATCTCAGACAGGAGTAGGCTACATGTCAACCTCCATGCTGTGTGTTTAGTAGCTGGCTCTTTGCCTTGGCACCTGACATTCAGTGACCATTATGTTCCAGGTTCACAGACAATTATATCAGCCAAGCTAGTAGGGGGCTCTTTTACTCCTTCCACACTACATCTTATTTAGGCCGTGGATATGGATGTCTCTCATCAAATTTTCACTTGCTGAACTTGTATAAACTTGGCAGGCATTTCCTAAAGAATATTCCTGCAATAGACTCTAACCCCTTTGGTGGCGGATTATTTCAGTTGGGCTATAAGCTTAGAAGTGATGTTGACCAAGGATAAGAAGGCAACTGCTATGCACAGTGGTGGCAGCGGCTCGTGGGTTTACTTCCTGGAAAAGCTCAATAGTCACTTATGTTTCTGTATATGGTGGTTCATCCGGACTGTCAGCTTGACTGCATGGGGAAGAACCTAGTAAACTGATTAGGTATATCCCAGGTACACACACACACACACACACACACACACACACACACACACACACACAAGTGCACAAGCATTTCCAGAGAGAGATTTTTCTCAGGGGAGACTACCAGTGCTGAATGTAGGAGGCAGGGTTCCAGAGGCTGGAGGCCCAGAGTAAAATCTAAGGGTAAAGGAGAAACCCAGCTGCTTCAGACATGTTCTCTGTTTCCTGGTTGCCAGGAAGCAAACTGTTTTATCCACCAAATCTTTCTACCATAACAGACTTGTACCAGTGAGCCAAAATAAATCCTTCCTCTCTCAAGTTGTTTATGTAGGACATTGGGTTGTAGTGGAAATCCAGCCAATACAGCACACACATGCACACATGTATAAATACTTATCTCATACACATGTAGATTATAAATACTTATTTCACATACATGCATATTATAGACATGTTTTATTTATTTATGTATTTATACATTTAAAATCTCCTATTGGCTGAGACTAAAACAATAAAAATATAAAAGAAAAGAGAAAAGGAAGACACCATACAATTAAATGATTTATTTAACATATACATTATCCAGGTTACAGCATGGCAAACCTTTGCTGTTATTTACATGACCTTTAAAAACAAATTACACTTCCAGCACTAAGAGACAAAGGACACTGTCTAGACTCTAGGAATTGCCCCTCAAAAATTGGCTTCTGAAGTTTATTAAAGAAGAGTGCACTCACTAAAATAAAAAATTTTGAAAAAGAATTTAACAACCAAGTCTTATGAGCTTGGCTGGACCTATATTTGGCATCGATGCCTTGAAAGTTTAATATATACAAACCCTACAGGAGGAAGTGCCCAAGAATATCACAGGAGCTCAAGGTTAAGAGTCCAGAGAGCACTGGTATTAGCTTATTTATTAAAAATAAAGTATTCCTCTCTTTAGTAAATATTTGCAAAACACCCAAAATTCCACTTGTTTCTGAGGTTATGATTCTGTGATTATTTGAGGTGATTTAACAGTAACTTCTAGGGCCAGAGTCTCTTTATACTGTCTGTTATTACAGAATTAGAAAAATCCCGCACATAGCCAAGAGTTAAGCAAAGTACGTTTTAAATTAGACACCAAGAAAAACTGGGAATGAAAGGACTGGGGGTGGAGAAGGCTCTGAGACACAGAGAGACAGACAGGGGTAGAGAGACAGAGAAAGAGGGAGACACACTTTTGCTTTTTACCTCTAAGAATCCAAGGACATCAAACAGAACAGGTCTCACTACCCTTAACTTTGGTGGATGAGAGTGAGGAGAGAAGGGCTGATGCATAAGCAATGCTGGCAAATGGTACAAGACATCAAGAAAAGGAAGCAAATGGTTTGAGACAGCTGTCTGTCAGGAAAAGCAGGATACCTTCCAGAGCCCAACCGCAGGCCCTGGCGGGACATGACAATCACTTGGCTGCAGAGCTGCTGAGGGCGGCAGGACTGCCAGCCTCACACCTTGGGGTGGGCACAGAGGGTTCTGGTCGTGGGTGAGTTTCTAAACAGCCCTTGGGTGTGCCTGCTTTCCTGTCTACTCTGTCCCTAACACACTCCTCTCATGAAGTGATCATCAGAGAGGATACACAAATGTGCTCTGTAGCACTTTTGCACTGACTCATTATTTTCAATGAGGAAGAAGTTTACCCACACATGCAAATCTTCTTCCAGATCAAGCCTCCTGTAGTGTTCCAGAGTACAAGCAGCCCCCACCCCCACACAGAGCTGCAGGCACTCCGCATCCTAGTATGTTTGAGTACTGGTTATCACAAACAGCCTGCTCCATCCCAGAGCTACCAGAGTGTTCAGCAAGCACACCCACAGGCTCATCTGGCAACAATTACTTTCTGAAGCTCATACCAGGTGTGAGCACTCTTCTAGAGGACAGCAAGGTGTAGTCCCTAGCTAACTCCCACTAGTGTCTGGCCTGGAAGCTACAAATGAACAAATCCGCAGGTCCATAAAGCCAGAGATGCTAACAGTTATAGAGGAAAATATCAACCCCACTTCTACACTTCTAATAGTTTCCCACCACACTGGGTGAAAATTCCAAAACAGCTGGGGAGCTAGGTGTTTCCTTCCTATGCTATTTGGGTTCCAGGGATCATACTCAGGTCACTAGGCTTACACAGCAAGGGCTCCAGCATGAGCCATCTTTCTAGCCTTCCTTTTAAAGTAAAGGTCCTGTTCCCATTTAGATAGTGAATATTTCATTCAGTTTAATGAGAAAGACTAAATTTGGTAAAAGATATTTGCTGGCCACTACCCAAGGGCAGTGTGGTATAGTTTACCCAGAGAGTTGAGAAGCAACTGAGGCCAGACTGGTCAGAAGTGTGAATCTGGGGTCTCTCATTCTCGGGAGTTGGGTTCAGGATTGGGAAAAATAGTTTAATTGCTTCATTTAGAGATGAAATAAAACAATGAGTCAGGCATATTAGCCTTCCCCGAATAAAACAGGGCAACATCAGCATCAGGACTGGAGCAACTTAATGAAAAGCTGAGTCATCAAATGATGTGGTCCTGATGTTCCCAGACAGCTGTCAATTATTGCCTCTCCAGTGCTTATAAAGACTGCAAGTTTTCACTTGGGGTAAGGGAAGAATAAAGGACAAGGCTTCTGTATATTTTAGAAGCTCTAAAGGTTATACTATGTATAAATGTTGAGAGTTGTGGATATCTGAAGACAGTTATCTAACATGCATCCATCCATCCATCCATCCATCCATCCATCCATCCATCCATCCATCTATACATCTACTTATTGTTCAGCCAACCAGCCCCATATTAATTTACAGCCACTAATCCATCTCTCTATCCTCTATCTACTTAGCCATCCACAAAAAGTAACAATTTTTAAAAACTATTTGTGCATTACATTTTTACAATAATTTCAGAAAATCAGCTCATCCTGTGGTGGGGAGTAAGGGAACTATCATTGTCCACATTTACAGCAGAGAAAGACTGAGCTTCAGAGACCCCAACATGGTTAACAAAAGCTGTGTGTGCATGTACATATGTGTCAAGCCCAGAGGACAACTATACTTGGGTACCTTGACTTCTGAGTGATGTTTTCTCACTGGTGTACAACTCACCACTGGCCAGGATGGCTAGCCAGTGAGTCCCAGGGATTCACTTCTCCCTGCCTTCCCAGTGCTGAGATTACAAGTACATGCCACTATACCCAAGCTTCTTCTATTTCTTCTCCTTCTCTTTCTCCTTCCTCATCTTCCTCCTCTTCCTCCTCCTCTTCCTCCTCCTCCTCTTCCTCCTTCTCTTCTTCTTCTTTTTTACACAAAAACATGGATTCTGGAATTGAACCCAGTTTCTTGAGCTTTCAAGGAAGTACTTTCCTGACTGCTCCATCTTCCCAAGCCTAGGATTTGAACTCTTCAAGCCCAAGTCTCTAGATAACCATTTCCACCATCTTCAAGCTTCTCGTTCATGCCAAATGCATGAATAAGAAGACACCAATGAATCTGATTCGACCAATCAGATTATGATAGCTTATTTACCTTTCAATTAGCTGAAGAAGTGAGTTGGTGACCTGAGGCCTCAAATGAGTTGGTTACAGCAGTATCACCTATTGGCTGATACAGTTTTAAAACTGGTTAAATGGTCATGTGACATCATCGTGCTGAGCCAAAGATAGGCACACCATGCATAGCAGGAGTGTCCAGCAATACTTTTGTTCTATACGTACCACAGAGAAGCTCCTCTTGTAAGTCATGATGAAATACACACTGTCACTGGCTTTGGCTACTTTTTGGGCTCTTTCTACTACCCTTCTCTACCCTTTTTCTTCTACCCTTTCAATTCTTTAACACTTGATAAGACAGAAATAAAAACAAAAAATAGAGGGGAAAGGAAAGAGATTCTTAAATGAAGTCAGGAGTTGGAAAGGAGGCAACATTATCATTAGACTATCTCCTAATTAGGGGTGTCAAGTTTCTTTGGCAAGTTTGATCTTCACCATCAGAAGAACTTATTTTTCTTGTATTTTTCTTTTGCACATGCCCACTGTCATGGTTTGATTATGCTTGACACAGGGAGTGTCACTATTAGGAGGTGTGGCCCTGTTGGAGTAGGTGTGGATATGGGCTTTAAGACCCTCATTCTAGCTGCCCAGAAATCAGTATTCTGCTAGCAACCTTCAGATAAAGATGCTGAACTCTCAGCTCCTCCTGAACCATGCCTGCCTGTACTCTGCTATGCTCCCACCTTGGTGATAATGGACTAGACACTTATGAACCTATAAGCCAGCCTTAATTAAATGTTGTTCTTATATGAGTTAACTTGGAGATGTCTGTTCACAGCAGTTAACCTTAACTAGGACAACTACTTAACAAACCACGACCAACAACCAACAGCCCACACCACCTCTCAGGGCCCTAGCCCTCTGAAGAGTCCCCAAAATTACAAATTCACACAGTCAGCTGCTGTGGACAACCGAAGCTGCACATATTCCACACCTAGAATTAAAATGAAAACACATTCTTATAATATTTTTTTAAAGAAACCAAAATTCCAAAATTGTCACCACAACTAACCTTTACTGCAATTCTTTAGAAATCTGGCAAGGTCACTATCCCTTAACAAGAGATGGGCATATTCTTCAGTGGAGTCCAGAGTTAATGGCACTTAGAGATGCATTCCAAAAACAGGTTGAGGGAGAGATACAGGAGACTAAAGACACTCAGATAGTCTGACAAAGATGTGGCATAGTATAGTAGTATATCATGTATAAATAGAGCAGATGGGATGGAATTATTAGTGCCTGTTAAGGTCTGGGTAAGACTCTTTCTGTGGGGATAATTTCTTATTACAATAACCTTCAATTCATTGTGATCCTCCTGCCTTTGTCTCCTGAGTGCAGGGATTACAGACACAAGCTTTCTCTTCACTGGGAATCAAACCCAGGACCTTGTAAGTGCTGAGAAGACAGTCTACCACTGCTGACGTGTCCTAGGTGAGACTACTTCTAGGGAAAGGGGGGGGGTAGAAATGAGGCTTTGTCTAACTTTGTAATTGTATGACACCATAAAAAGTCATTTGGGACCAATAATCTCCCTTAAAACAGAGTTGCAAATACCTATCACTATGCTTTTGTAGTCCTCTCCCCCCTTTTGGCAGGAAGTCATTATATAGCACAGACTGCTTAAAAAAAAAAAAAAAGACAACTCATGACTCTCCTGCCTCAGTCTCCCAAGTGCTCAGATTCCAGGTATGTGTAACCACTTGGCTCCCTAAGATTATTTTCTTTCACCTCCTGAATGCTAACATTGTTTGTGTGAGGTGCCTTAACATAGTGTAGGCCTCCTGTGCCCACAGCTCAATACCTACTAGTGTAGCCAAATTCAGATGGCAAAGATCGGTGAAAGCATCCGGCAAAGGAAGAAGAGCCCTTAAGCAAACACTCTGCCTAGACATTCAGCCGACCGAAAACAGTTGGGATATTAGGAGAAAACGGGGCTAGAGAACTCGCCATATCTACCTGCCTCTTTCAAAATGAAGCCATGTTTGAGCACACACGCAATGCCTGTGAAATGACGAGGGAAATGTGACTGTTTTTTTTTTTTTTTCCACAAAGGTTCAATTTTGCCTTTTTTCCAGTATGCAAGTCATATGGTCTTGCTTATATAATTTAGAACAACAGATCTGATTCTTTTTTTGAGCCATGCAAGCTCTTTCACAACAACCTGTCAGGACACCAAAATATAACGTTCAGAATAAACCTAAGCAGGGGTTGAACAAGAACTATTTTTTTATCCCGCGAGATGGAAAAAGAAAAACAAACACTCATTTGAAATGGCAGGAGAGTCCGTTCTTAACCTCCTGTTTGCCAAGCTCCATGGCGAAAGTTCACAGATGTATTTTAAAGACTGAGACTAAACTTGTTGACCTTAAATAATATGACTTCTTGAGAAATATATTTATGTTATGTAAAGGGGGCTCAAAAAGTAAAGCTCATTCTGCCTTTCTTTGCTTTTCAGGGTGAGGATTAAGCCCTGCTCTAGCTGAAAGTTATTAGTAGTAGTAGTAGGAGGAGGAGGAGTAGTAGTGGTAGTAGTAGTAGTAGTGGTCATAGTGGTAGTAGTAGTAGTAGTGGTAGTAGTAGTAATAGTGGTAGTAGTAGTAGTAGTAGTAGTAGGAGTGGTAATAGTGGTAGTAGTAGTAGTAGTAGGAGGAGGAGGAGTGGTAATAGTGGTAGTAGTAGTAGTAGTAGTAGTAGGAGGAGGAGTGGTAGTAGTGGTAGTAGTAGTAGTGGTAGTAGTTAGTAGTCACTATTGCTTGATTCCATGTTGATCTAGTCTCTTCAGCAGAGGGCAGGTTCCTGTTAAGTAGCCACTCTGAAGGTTGTGCAGGGCTTTTGAAACATTTTTAAATGATTTGCTTATTCTTATGTTCACTGGTGTTTTGTCCGCATGTGTGTGTGTGTGTGTGTGTGTGTGTGTGACTGAGTCAGAGCTACTGGAACTGGAGTTATAGACAGCTGTGAGCTGCCACATGGGTGCTGGGAATTGAGCTTGGGTTCTCTAGAAGACCAGCCCCTATTCTTAACTGCTGAGCCATGTTTACAGCCCTGGTTATGCAATTTTTAATAGCTGAATCCAGCATCTTCCTGATAGTGCGGACTTTACCCTTCACTTCCTTCCTGCTGGCCCTGATTTAGTTCCGGCCCAGGTCCAGCACTTGCCGGGAGACATTTGTAGAAGATGGTAGGCTATATTACCAGACCGATCCTCCTCAGCTGATGAGAGCGTTGTGAACTGACAGCTTCGGCTCCCTCCCCTCCTTTAAAGAGAGCTGCCTGCTTCAAGGTCAACCAAGGGAGCATTAGAGCATTCCAGCATTCGAAGGCCACCATGGGGCTAGAGAGAAAAGCTGGTGCTACTGTCCCAGTTAGGGAGAACTCTAGGCTTCCGAGTGACCTGTGAGGTCCGTTGTGGCTTTACCAATTGTGAACTCTAACTAAACTTCTCTCTTTGCTTAACTCCGCTCACTTCCTAGTCTCTTACACAGGGATCAATCCTCACAGCTCTATTGATAACCTTCCTGATCATTAATCCCGGTTCCACTGACTGCTAAGGAACACATTCTACACCAGCATTTGCTCTGCTGCCTGGCTCCTGAGTATGGGTCTACTGTGGACCCATTCTCACCAGTGACCCGTGGGAAGTAATATAAGTTCCTTGGAGGCTGTGTACTTAATGGCCAGACCTCTAAAAGTACCCCACTTTCCATCCTGGTAACTGGCATTACTGTGAAATTCTAAGAACCTGAAAGATGACAATGAACTTTGTTTGCCACCATGTGACTGGCTAGATATCATGGGTAAGTCCAAATCTTAACTTCTGTATGTCCCCAGGGCAGTTTGTTGTCATTACTTGTGTGCAGTGCCCACAGAAGTCAGAACAGGATGTTGGTCTCCCTGGAACTGGGGTGATGGACAGTTGTGAGCTATCACATGGGTGCTGGGACTTAAACTCTATTCTAAGTGAGACCCCAATATTGCCAGCACTACCTTCACGAACCCCTTCCCTTCTGGCCTCCACTATTACGCTCTCGAAATCCAGCAGTCTCACTACTGCCAGCAATAGTTCTAAGTCAATCTCTCCCCTCCTAAAAGTCTGAAGGAAAATGTCAAAAGCACAAGATCATTTGAGGGCAGGTGTTACTCTCTCGAAATTGCTCTGTCACTCTTTTTGCTCATCAAGCTCTGAAGAAAAAGCTCGCTTTCACAAACGCCTCTGCCTGGAACGCCCTGCTTTCTGCTTTACCTGCAGAACTCTAATAGTCCTTCAAAGGGTAGCAAAGGAATCACCTCCTCCAGGAAGACCCCTGTTGTCTGCCTTTCATGTTTACTCTTGTCTGCTCTCTAAGCATCACCTGAAAGCTGGTTGCTTTCTTAACATTCTCCCTGGTTACCATTACATTTATGGAGGGCAGGGGGTGGTGGCACAGAGAGCAATTGCTAATTATTTTAGGTGTGAATGAATAATCAAATTACTGAATCGCCAGAAATAACAGCCATTATGTGTAAAACAAAGAACTGGGTAAACGTTAAGTTCAGCACTTGTCTTGAACATTTCTTAATGACAATCTTAGGCTTTTGTTTGTTTTTGCATTGGCATGAGTTACAGAATGGTGGCAGTGCAGTGCCCGTGTGTGGGGAGATGGCCAGAGCAGGATTTGGTGCCTTCTTCTATTGCCTTCCCTCATTTCCTTGTGTCATGGTCCCTCACTGAACCAAAGCTTGTCATTTTGGTCAGGTTGTGACTTCCAAGGCTGGGCAAATATGCGCTGCTATGCCGAGCCTTTCGTCTCAGTGCTGAGCTCTCAGACCTGGCTCCTCACGCTGGATAGCCAGTGCTCTGCCCTGTCAGCCACCCCTGCCCCTTAGGGTTTTGATGGAAAAAAATTTCAAGTTTTAAAATGGCAGATGTTTTATGTAAAGGGAAAAATGGTAGGGTTATATATATATATATATATGTATACACACACAAACACATACACACACACACACATATATATATACATATATACATACATATATATATATATATATATATATATATATATATATATATATATATATATATATATATAAAACTTGTACCAATCATTCAACTCTTGAGTAACTGAGCCATAGATAGTCGTCCTCCCAAGAGGATCAATGTAGGCATAGATGCATACATGGTCTGTAACAATAAATATTTACTCATAAAAGCAGGAGGCAGACACATTTCCAGAATGTAAAACAAAAAGTCAGAGCAAGCAAAGTGCATGTGCTCTGAAATAACAGAGATCATCAGGTGTTTGGGTTACAGATCGTCTTGGGTGAGGGGTGGGAGTGACCGTTTCCAATTAAGCGATTGAGACTCACAGGTCAGCTAGTCTAGCTCATCATAGTAAGAGGTGAACTCAGAAACCTGACTACAGGATGCCTGTAGTTTCCTGGATGTATGTATGGGCTAAGAGAGACTATCAGACTTCTGGAAGAGAAGGCTTCAGATGCCCATGTAGCACATTCATGATGCCAAAGGGATTCTTGTCTACTTTGTAAGTGGACATGTACCCACTTAGTTTCCACACAGCTTGTCTGTCTCAGGTGTAAAACCAATAGCAATACTGCCAGTGACCTTTTATCACAAACACTCTGAGCTCAGTGTTAAGGACTTTATATAACCAAGAGCTGGCCTTTATTAACCATTTTTTATGCCTGTAAAGTGTCAGAGTTCTATGACTATGTTTCCCAGTTTCCCATCAGATCTCTACTGTAGTTACAGTGACTGCTTCCTTGTTACCAGGAGGAAGTGAGGGTCAGAGAGGGGAAGTCATTTGTACAAGGTCAAGTCGAGCCTGAACACTCTCCAAGTCCTTGAACGCTCTGCCCCCTCTTCTGTGCCAGCTGCCTGTCCCAGAGGAGCTGACCCAGCCTCTTCTTGTCACTCAAATACCCCAGATTCTGTTCACATTGATGACTCTATTCAAGGGCTGTAGGAAATTCTACCTTGGGGACTGTGGTGTGAAGAAAAATCTGAGCCCAGGTAACAAACTGAGGGCTTTGTTAGAGCTCGTCCCACTTCACTGAAAGGAAAAGGAGTTAATCCTTTGTCAACAATACCCCCTCATCACTTTCTAACTCACATGACTTAGATAATTCATTATGGCAGTGCATCCTGTCCAGAAGAGGTACAAGCAGGGCAGGCAAGTGGCTGAAGACTGAGCTTTGAGAATTTTGCCGAAATTAAAGGTGTGTTCTCAAGTCTGGTACTTGACCGGTCTAAGTCTTCCCGTATACAGTCTCTTTCCTCAGGGTGCTCCTCCCACTTTAGTTAGTTCCCTTACTACAAAAAGGCCTTGCAGAAAATACCTTCATTATTTATAGTTTGTTGGCAAATTAAATCACTTGCTGTTCCAACATCTAGAAGTGGAGGAAGTGTTCAATTCCAAAGAAACTGTGCCCTTCCCAGCTTTGCCAGCCAGGCAATAATGTCCTGGCCAAATACTTTATGAATAGGTGAAGGATCATCTTTCAAGCGTAGTATATGAATAAACAAAACACTCTAGGGGCCTGCCAGATATTTCAGGTAATGGATATCTCCTGCCCCACCCTGATCTCTCTAGAGTGATTCAGCACAGGGCTTCGTCACAAACAAGACTATTGAGACTAGAAGCAAGAAAAATGACGCCTTAGGAAGAAAAATCAACAAGATGATAAGAAAATATGGGTTCAG
The DNA here is from genome assembly GCF_963924665.1 of Micromys minutus. Taxonomy (NCBI): domain Eukaryota; kingdom Metazoa; phylum Chordata; class Mammalia; order Rodentia; family Muridae; genus Micromys; species Micromys minutus. The sequence continues at coordinate 48,152,434 of NC_137972.1, read as the reverse complement.
TATCACCTGTGACTCCCGTGTGTATCCAGTTCACACAGGAGTGAACTGAGCCGAACAGAAGCACCGTCTTCTATATGGTTTACAATGTGCAATTCTAGAATAAGACGCTAGTATTCTCATCGTGAGTCTCACACAGTTCAAACAACTGTAGCAGCAGTAGCAACAACAACAACAACAACAAAACTTTGAAAGTAATTTTTGTCTTTAACTTTGAACTTACCTCGAAGAATAACTTTTTATTGAGAGAAAGCTAGATTTGAGATTCTCATGAAAATAAAAGACTCGATTTGTTGCCTTTTAAAATTAGTGTGTGTGCACGTACATGCACCTGTCTGTCTGTGCCTAAGGGCTTTAGGTTTCCTGTTCTATAACTATATTCCTCATTGCCCTGAAACAGGGTCTCTCATTGAACCTGAAAATAGGACTGCAGTCAGCAAGTCCCAGCAATTCTGTCTCAACTACCCAAAGGTTCACATGGCCACTCCCAGTTTCTTCCATAGGTTCTGAGTATTTGAATTCAGTTTCCTCACACTTATAGAGCAATTTCTCTCACTAGTGGAACCATTGCCCCAGCCCATGGCTGCATTTTAACCAAATGCTGCCCCTTCCTTTGTCTTTCAGAGTTTGGGATTAAACCGCAGATAGACCATCATCACCAAATGGGGTCTAATCAAGGCTGGGACCTTGCTAAGAGGAAACGGGTGAACCAGGAGCGTGCCTTTGAAGGTCCCATGCCTTTGAAGGTTCCATGGTCCCATCTTCTGTATGTCTGTATCCTGGCTACCATGATGTGGGCATCCTCCATGGTCTTCCACCATGTTTTTGCCTTGCTACAGGCCCAAGAGAATAGAGCCAGCTGCCTGTCCTGTACTGAAACCTTGAGCCAAATAAATCCTTCCTGCTTTTAGGTTTTTTCCCCCTTCAGATATTTTCAGAGCAGTAGACAATATGTGGTCAGCGGGCCCCACACCATTCTTAGCTTTCAGAAACAGGTTTGCACTCCGGTGTCTCCTGACCCTTTTTGTTCATCATTATCCGCTTAAAGAGTCTTTTATTTTAATGTATATTTTTGTTTGGCAATCAATTCACTTACCATTACAAAATAAAGCATTTGCTTACTTGTGTTTGTGTGTGGTGGGTGTACCATGGGCACAGGTGGCAGTCCGAGGCCAACTTGTAAAAGTCTGTTCTCCCTTTGTACCATGTAGCTTCCTCTACCTGCTGAGGCAGCTTTAATGCCACACACCTCACATTTGCTTACATGTCATTTATTGTCATTGCTATTATTACTATTGACACACTGAGGATTGAACTCAATGCCCCACATGTGCTAGGCAAGTGTTTTACCCACAAGCTACACCCCAGCCTGAGGAGAGATCTTTTTTTTCTACCTCTCCCTGAAAACATTTTTGTTCCTTTTGGGAATATACCATGCCACTGAGAATGCACGAAAAGTAATCCTGTTTCCTGTGCCAGTAAGTGCATGGCACCGGGGTGATACATGGCCATTGGGGTGGTGTGTGGTATCGAGTGGGCAGAGTCTACATTAGCAGCCCCGAGGAGACACAGGGAACTTTGATAGGGGAATATATGAAATTCACTTTCTCTCTGGCTATGTTGATACGCAGGCCTAACGAACTACTACAGTTATCAGATACCAGGAGGAAAGAAGTCAGACAAGCACAAACCCAGTGAGTGGGCATAGCCAGGGCTGAGGAACGAGAGCTCTGCTCCACTCTGATCGCCCCTCAATTTTACTCTGCAAGGAGAGTTGTGAGCTGTGTGGTTGCCACCTCTTCTTACTCTGTTTCTAGTTTTGAGTTTGGCCTCTTACCATTAAAAACAAAACAAACACCCACCCCAGGTGATAGAACAGGTAATATTTACTGGATGCTTTCTAAGCTCTAGGTAGTGTGCTAAATGTTCTACATGTCAATTAACCCTTATTAACCTCTTTAATTAGTTCTGTTCTACTCTTCACCTTATGGAGGATGAAAGGGAATCATAGGAAGGCTAATTTCCCAATGGTCACACACAGGAAGAGCTTGGATCCACCCCTCCTCCATCTCTGGGACGAAGGGTGGAAATCACGTTTTCTCTTGCTTCTCAGTCGATCTAACCACCACTGGCATTTTACTGCTAAGCACTTGAAAAAAAAATTAATGATCTTTCTAAGCTAGCAATGAAGCTCAGAGGTAGAGTCTTCACCTAGAAACACCTTGGGCCTGGGTTCGATGCACTTAACTGTCCAAACAAACAAACATCTTCACAAACAATCAAGCCATTTAGGTCTGTGGCTTACCCTGGGACACCATAGCTCTCCTAAGGTGAAAAATTGTCTTTTTTTTTTTTTTTTTTTTTTTTTTTTTTTTTTGTTCTGCCTTTAAAATCTTAGTTCTCCAAAGGACGAGGGACTTCAATGTAAATGACATATTTTTTCTCTGCTTATGACAATACTTATAAAGCCATTTTTATTTTGCATGTTCTTTTTGACTGGGAGGATGAGAGGAGAGAGACAAGGTTAACTCCCGTTTTACCGAGAACAAAGTATTCAAGCAGCTTACCCTGTCGACCTGCTGTTGTGTTTCAGATGAATGAACAATGAGTCCTACTATATATTTGTAATTTCAATGCTTTTCAAGTCAAGGACAGGTAGATCCATGGCGCTTGCTGTCCAGAGAGCCTCACCTACCTAGCAAGCCCCAGGCCAATGACAGGCCCTGTCTCAAACCTAAGGTGGACAGTATTGCTGAGGAGTGACCCTTCTGGCCACACCTAAGTGTGCACACGCAGCACATGCCTCATACATGTGTGTGCCCACACAATCATGAACATGTTCACACGAAACCTTTTCAAAATTAAGGAGAATAGCTACTGGTTGATGTTCTAGAGAAGCCGAAGACTCTCGGCGTTTTGGAGCCGTCGTCTTTGAATGGTTCAGGAACAGCATTAGCAGTAAGCCATAAATCCACTGGGTCTGTGGGGAGTGGGGGGCACAGAGCCTGGCCGGGTCGCTACAGCATTTGTGCTCTCCTTTTGAAAGTTCCTCAAAAATTAAAAAGAAAAGTCAGCCTAGGGGGTGGACTGGGTGTGTGTACTCCAAACCAAAGTGAGCAAAGACTCCCAAGAGAGAAAAGGCTTGAAAGATAGACACATATCTGGCTCCAAAAAAGCCAGGAGTGCAGTTTCCTGTGTCCAGATGGGCTACAGACACAGATCCCTAATGCTCTCAAGCCTCATCGGGCTTCCAGAGCTCTCAGTGAGCCTTGCTGGTCCTATTTCAACCAGATATGTTAGGCAAACCAGGAGCACTGAAAAGCACAGGTTAAAAATGCGAGTTTTTAAAATTTTATTTTAATAAGAACGGCAAGGGAACATTCATTCCTTAGAACTCTTGTAGTCTGTCCTCAGTTGGCCTTTCTTCTGTCTGATTGATGGAAGACTATGGCTTTTCAAAATCAAAGCCCCAGTCACACACATATGGGACACACTATGACACATATACTTCAGCCCTATTAGGAAGAGGGTCGTGTTGTGTGTGTAAGGGACTCCGAGGACTGTCTCAAACTCTATCCAGGAAAGAAGCCCAGGTAAAAATCTTCACAATTTAGCAATGTAGTTTTTACCTTTTTATCTTGAAGGTATTAATAACCTAAACAGAGGACTTTTATATTTGTTTACTACTGTTTACAAAAATCCAGGCAAGTTGCAATCCCAGAGAGGATGAATGGTCTCCTCATTGGGCAAAGTTGCTGCAGATTTTTGCCTGCAAGATGGGGCCAGCAAAGCAATAAAGAGGCAGTGTTGTGCGACAGATTAAATCCAAGCGAAAGCATTCCAGCACTCAGCCAAGCCATCCTTCCCTTCCCTAGCCTGTCAGCCTTCCCACAAAGTGCTCACAATCCACAGTCCTTCCTCCAGTCAACACAGAATCAGCTTTTCCTGGCTGTGCCCTGCAAGCTGAGTCTGTCTGGTGAAAAAGTGCAATAGAATCAGAAGGAAGAAGGCAAATTCGCTGAGACGTGCTCTGACAGCAAGCAATGATGGGAAATCCTAGCTTCTGAAATGGCCACCCAAATGAAACGAAATGAAATAAAACAGAAATAATCCTCTCAACCTCAAAGTCGCTTTCCACAAACGCTGTGTTGCAAAGCTACAGACCCTTGCCCTGTGCCAGCAGGGACCTCCATCACGTTCGAATACATGTCTGCTGGGGGTCTGGGGGGGGGGTAACTCTCAAGTGCCCCATGCCCAAATGAAAAAAAAAAAAAAATCAGGCCACAGTTAGCTAGAGCTGCTGAGAATTTGACCCAAGTGCTAAGCTACCCGCGAGGAGTTGAAAACAAAGATATGGGAAGCCCGAGGTTATGAAATCATACAGGTGGACTGGCTCTCAGCTGAGCGCCGGGCGTCCCGCAAGGGCCCCAGGGCGCGAGCTCCTGGGCTCACCTGGTACACATCCCGCAGCCCGCACCACGTCCGCAGCACCTGGTGGCAAGCCCGCAGCCTCTCGGTGTACCATCTCCGCAGCGTGGACACGGTCAAGTTCCACACGAAGCGGCTGCCGCTGAACAGCAGGTCTTCCACTCCGCACATGAACACCGAAGCCATGCCGCTGCTCTCCCTCCGAGCCTGGGATCCGCGATTCTGAGCTCGCCGCGCTGCTGTAGCTGACAGCCCCCGGGGGTCAGATCTGCCGCTGAACTCGCCTTTCACTGTGTGTCCCGGCCAGGTTGGGGCGGCATGCCCCGGGATTGGGTGCCCGCCAGCCAACGGCTGCGGCTGGCACGGAGGCTGTGTCACCCCGCCCGCCCCCAGCGCCAGCTTCCTAAGCTCCGCCAGGCCAGCCTTGGGTGCTCCCTGGGCGCGGGAAGCCCGGGCCGGCGAGGACTCCCCGCTGCGCAGCTCCAGGGCACAGGGCCACTGGCAAAGCCCAGCAACTCTTTGCCAGCCTAATGGGGAGCTGCATTTCAGCGTGCTTGCACACACACACACACACACACACACACACACACACACACACACACACACCACCTAGACCCAGCCCTGGGACCCTTGTATTTTATGAGGTTTCTCTGCCTGGCTCTGTCTACACCTCAGTGATAAACACCTCTGGGGAAGCTCTAGTAGCAGAAGAAGGGGAAGAAAAAAAAAACCCAGTAGCATCTCCCTTTAGATCTCACTCCCGAGGGCATTGTGCATGTTTTCTTGGCTCTGCTGAAGGCAGATGAAGAACCTCAAAGCAACAGTGTGTACGCGCGCCTCCAGACGCTCTTTGGCTCTTTGCTCTTAACTTGAGGGTCTCAAAGGGGGGGGGGGTGCCAGACTGCTGTAGCCACCAGCAAAGCAAGTTCCTGATAACCTCATGAGGCCAATTCCAGGGCAGCTGTGGGCTCAGAATTAACAAGACGTCTTTGATCCTCTGCAAACAGCATTCAGTTAAGACCTCCTGGAAACCAGAAGCTTCGAAAGAGGACACCTGGTCAGTTTGGACAAAATTCAACCTCAGGATATGCTTAGCCACAGTTGGCATCACAAACTTGAATGGGGAACTTGTTGCTCAAAAATAAATAAGCAATATATACATAAATAGAAAAATATAAAACGCTTCCTCAGTTCAAGAAGCTATGGGACAATTTATGCTTTTTACGATCTCCACAGGGAATGGTATTATCTAAGGAGTTTGAAAGGGAATCCAAGGAGTCCCACATACCCCTTGTCTGTATTTTTCCTTGAGAATGTTTGTACTTTGCAGTCCCCAGAATCCTATCCCATATCCAGAGCAAGGTCGCTGCAGCATGGAAGCAATCCTAATTCCACTTCCTGGGTCACATGGACCAAGACAAAGACGCGAAAACAGAAGTGGGGTAGCTGGAGAGAGAGAGGGGTCCAGCATCAGAGGTGGAGTCCAGAGAAGTCAATGGGATGATTATAATCAAACTGCATTATTCATGTGTGTGAGAGTATCCTGAAGCCCATTATGATATAAGTAATACATGATGATGATGATGGTGATGATGATGGTGATGATGATGATGGTGATGATGATGGTGATGACCTTAACAATAAACAACCCACTGCACTAGATTTCAGGAAGGAGGTATTTTTCTCTGAATCTACCTGTTGGACAATGGTGAGCCTTTCATTGGTGGATTCACACCTGTGCTATTTTATCTTTGCTATTAAGTGAGGTAGGATGCCAAAGCTTTTCTTTCCAACTAGCTCCAGAGGCCTTGGGACAGATTATCTGCCAGTCAGCCAGCTTCATTTCAGATTTCAAATGTGCCGTTAGCATCTCAATTCGGGCCAAACACAATCATTCAAAACAACACAAAAAAATCTGTCCTTGGAGCACCTGTCAGTTTCAAGGTGACTATAATTGGAAAACTTTTTAAATGAAGTTTCTTTTATCACCAGAAAAAAAAAAATGCTTAAGGGAGTCTGGGATTCGTAAAGGACGCAAACGCTCTGAGAGCTGATGATCTTCCTGGCAGCAAATCTGCCGACCTGTTCCTGTTGGCATTCTGGCTGCAGCTTACCAGGCTAACAGTCATGGTTTACACACACAGTCTGACACAGGAGGCTTTACTGAATTGGAATAAAATGAACCAAGCATAATTTGGGGGGAAATGTCACCTGATGGGAAATTACAGAACTTCCAAAGGTCAGGGGGAAGCTTCGTAGAGTAAATCATTGTACACTCTTTTTTTTTTTTTTTTTTAAATGATGCAGTGGACTGAGTTCTCGGAAATGTCGGGCAGCCTAGGGAATACCAGAATAACACTCCCAACAAGTCAACTCCCAGTGTCTTGTGACACCATCCTCTGAGAAAAGATGCTCCCAAGACACTTGGGCAGGTACCGATCAGCTTTTGTGTGAGGAGTCCATTGCAGCCTGGGACATTTTCACTCAAGAGTTCAAAGCTAGGGCTTACGGTAAGCTATGGGAGTCCAGGCTTGCTCCTGTGGAGGCTGGAGGTCGATGTGGTGTATCTTCCACAGTCACTCGTCCACGTTCTTAGTATTGGTTCAGACAGGGGCTTGGGTAGTCAGGGTGGCCTCAGGACTGCTGTGTGGTCAGGATGATCCTGAGCTCCTGATCCTCCCACCCCTCTCTCCTAAGTGCTGAGATTACAGGAATGTGCCACCACTTCATGCAGGTTATGTGGTTCTGGAGACTAAACGCAGGGCCTGTGTATACTAGGCAAGCAGGTATTCTGCTGGCTGAGTTACATTCGCAGCCCCTCCACCTCATTCCTTCAGACAGGGTCTCTCAGTGACCCGGAAGCTTATGTTTGGCTAGACTGGCTGGCTTGTGAGCCTCTAGGATCTGCTTGCCTCTACCTCCCAGTTCCGGGGTTAGAGGGCCACAGGGTCACCTGGCAGGGGCATGCATGGAGGCTGAAGATCTGAACTTAGGCCCTCAGTTTGTATAGCAAGTACTTGACCCTCTGAGCCACCACCCTCACTCCTGCTCTTTTCCCAGGCCTGGACACAGTGTTTGCCAGACTGGTCAATCAACAGCACTCGGGAGCTTGCTCAGGTTGCAAGTTTCCAGTCCACTCGTGGACCAGCAGTCATGGGGACTGAGGTTAGTGGTGTCGCTTTTTACATGGTCTAGAGGTGAATCCAGTTCACGTTAAAATCATCACCTTGTGGAGGAGAAGGATGGTGGGGGTGGGGAGCTAAGTGTGGTTTCAAATTCCACAGCACCTTGAATATAGTCCTTAAGCAGGCAAAGTCTGAATATACTCAGCATCAGGGGAAGATCAAGTAAACATACACTGCAGGAAGTGTTGAGAATGGCGGCTGGCAAGAGGCAAGCACCCAGGACATCCAGCACTACCAAAATCAGAAAGCCTCTGAACTTTTTGGATTTAGGGAAAATAGTATAAGTAAAATGTCCATTACAAATTTTGTTTCCTATGTATGGGTACTTTGCTTGCATGTAAGTCTATGTACCACATGCATGCAGTACTCATGGAGGCCAGCAGAGGGTGTCCTATTCTCTGAAATGGTAGTTGCAGACACTGATCCGCCATGTAGGCGCTGGGACTGGAATCCAGGTCCTCCTGAAGAGTGCTCTTAACCACTAAGCCACCTCTCTGGTGCCCAAATATGCATTTTGAAAGCTGGCTATGAGCATCTGTGTTTTTAATCCCAGTGCTAGGGAGACAGTTAGGGAGAACCCTGGAATTTGCTGGCCAGCCAGCCTAACTTCATCCAGAAACTCCAGGCCAGAAACCGACACTGTCTCAACAAGTTAAAACCAACAAGATAGAGGTCTATGATCTCAACACACACATGCACGTACATGTGCACATGTGCTAGGACCCATACATGTACTCACGAAAACATACACACACAAACATGCTTTTTTGGTAAATACTCTTTAAACAACTCTTTAGGTCATTCTCCTTTGCCGAGGGTAGGGGTCAGTGGTGACTTGTATTGAAGAGCAGTTCTAATGCTTTGCCCCAACTTCCCCAACTTCTAGAACCTTGGTCTTCACAGTCAGAGACAGCCTTTCCTGTGGACATAGGAAGATAGAGCACACTCAAAGCTCGCTGTAGGAAGCCTCATTGTTCCCATCAAACACAGATATAGTTAGATGCCTCCTCTTCCATTCCAGAAACTGACTGGGCTGCAGCTGAACAGAAGCATGTAGCCAGAGAAAAGAGCAACCTTGATAACCAGTCACAGGCAAGACCAGGCCCCAGATGCACACCTTAAACTTGGTCTGTACTTTTCCACAGAAAGAAAGTTAAATCACACCAGTGTAAAAACTGTCTTGTTCCCCCTTTTTAATTCAAAGGTGGATTCTTCTCTCCCCGGCATCAGAGATCCCTGCAACACACTGTAATTTCCTGTAGCTCTCTCCAGAGGCTTAGGGAGATGCTTGGCTGACAGCATTACTCACACACCTGGGGGAGCTGCTGTAGATGTCAGAGACATTGTCATCATCCCGAGGCTCCTGTAGGTTTCTCCTTAAACAGTCAGCAGGAAGGACAGCAACAGTGACCACCAGGAAGATTGCACAACCCCTAGAAAGGGAGAGGCAGCCTGCCCTAACATGGCTCCCATGTTAAAGAGTCCTCTGTGCTGGGCGTGGTGATGTAATCCTAGCACCAGAGAGACTGAGGCTGATGGAGCTCAATTTACGGAGTAGCCTAGGCTACATGGTGAGTTCCGGACATGCCCGTGTTACATGGAGGGAGGCCATCTCAAAAGAACAAGGTGGAAAAGGAATGAAAGAAGAGCCCTTCTGACCTCTGGGGACATAGCTCAGCTGTACTCCTCACACGTGCAGCCAATTTCTGAAAAGCCACACGTACCGGACGCAAGGCTGTTAAAGTGGATGTGGGCAAGGTCCAGATCAACGGTCTCTAAACAGGAACCGTTTTGCACCCCACCTCTAAATCAGTGCAGTGATTGTGTGTATTTCTGGTGCTCCTGGGATACTGCTCGCTACGCTGTAGAGCACGTGACCGTACCCCGACGTCAGACCCAACGTCAGAGATCTGGGATTGAAGGATCCCAGGTCTAGTTAACCTCCATAGCTCACAATTTCCCTCTTGCTGAAACACCCTCCCCAAAGGGCCAGAAGAAACGAGCCAATGAGTCATGCCAGCTTTCACACCTCACAAAGCCTTCAGAGAAAGACCTGGAATTATGCTTCCCGATGGTTCATTTTCTCCCCTTTAATATTTACCACAGAAGGAGGTGTAACTTCCATCATAGACTATTGATATTTTCCTGCTTTACCTTTAACTTGCTTTAGGGAAGCCCTGAAGCTGTTCATATTTTAATGTTAATTCCACTTCCCCAAGAAGTGCCTAGTCAAGTACTCAAGATATGACTTCATCTGAACCTTTCCATTTTAATTAGTGACATAAAGGAAAGCCAGTGACTGGGCAGAGTAAAGGAGGTGGAGAGAGAGGTCAGAGGATGAGGAAGGAGAAGTCCCAACATGGAGGTCCAGAGAGACCAGCTAGATCCACATGGGCTTAATTGGCGTTAACAGCTATGAACATTAAGGATTTTATAGGTCTAATATCTCATATAAAAGGGCAGCTTGTATCTTTGTCTATTTGATGTAATCTTGTTGTGTTTTGATTGAGAATTGAATACATTAACCTGTATGTAAAGCTACTGGGCTGTAGAGTTGTGTTTGTGTTGGGTTTTGGGATAAAGAAACACCCAGGAACAGAAAACAGGCGGTGGAAAGCCGCAAGGGAAGGGAGTTGTGTGAATGGAGTGAGACCTGGGTGGCGGCTTGGATCAGGCAACAGAGGCACATGAGGCTCTGTACTAGAATTGGACCCTCAGAGTGAGGCGCGGGGCTGATAAAGAGATAAACCTTTTTTTATTTTTTAATACTTACCACAACAGGAAGCAAAGTTTTTCTTTGACGTTTTGTTTTTTTTTTTTTTGAGATGTTGACTTCATTATGTATCTCGTCCAACCTGGAACTTGTTCTGGATTGTGGTTTGAATGAGAACGGTCCCCATGGGCTCATATATTTGAATGCCTGGTCTACAGCTGGTAGAACTGTTTTGGAAGGACTATGAGGTGTGGCTCTGTTGGAGGATCTCTCTCTCTCTCTCTCTCTCTCTCTCTCTCTCTCTTTCTTTCCCCCACTAGCAGATAAGATCTCAGCGGCCGCTCTACTGCCTTGTCTGCCTGTCAGATGCCACTCCCTGCCATGAGGTCATACACTTACCCTCTGAACCTATCAGCTCCCAGTTAAAGGTTTCCTTTTTATAAGTTGCCCAAGTCATGGTGTCTGTTCCCAGCAATAAAAAAGTAACTAAGATCCTATGTAACCCAGCCAGCCTTTGTACTCAGGATCTGTCTGCCTCAGTGCCCCCGAGTGCTAGGATTACAGGTGTGTGCCCCCAGGCCGTACACTGTTGTGAAGGTGTCTTACTGCACACGTGGTCACTTGCAGTTCGATTTTCCTCTGCTCTGTAAGCAGCCATCCAGCCTCACCCAGAAGCAGGGCAGTCCAGCACAGTCCCCCTGTCGGTGTCCTCACGTCTGCCTGAAGGCATCTGGTGACTGTGACGGTTTATTTTGATTGTCAGTTAAGCAGGATTTAGAGTAACCATGAGAAGGAGCCTCTGAGAGACTTGTTATCTTGGCTTAAGTGATGTGAGAAAATCCATCCTCTGCAGAGGTGGCCCCTGTCGCAGGAGGGTTTCAGACTGAACTAAAAGCAGAGAGGGAGCTCTGGCATTCACTGGGTCTGTGACTGCAGACGTATGACCAACTGTCAGTATCCATGGCACTGATCCCTGAGTGCAGAAAAGTCAACCAACTGCCTCACACTCCTGTCCCCATGTTCTTGTCAGGGACTCTAACAGCAGTGGGGGAAGTAACTGATAAAGTGACTTCTGGCTTTGCCCAGTAAAACCTATAGCACCCCAGTCATCAAAACAAGGGCAACACCAAAACTTCCATACATTTCTACAAGCTGACAGCTAGTCCTCCCCTGAAACCACCCTGTGGATCTTGGGAAAGCGTCTTATTCATCCATAATCCTGGCTGGCACAGAGCAGGCAGTCTCTAACTGCTGACTGAACTGAATAATGAACGGTTATCTCAGCAATGAATGCAGAAAGGGGTCCATCCAGTCTCCAAGCACACCCATCTCGGCCAAAACTCATCGTCCGTGTCAGTCAGGACCCAAGCAAAGCACTGACTGGCAGAACTGAGGCCATCTCTGTCTAAAAGGACCTTCAAGAAAAATGGGGATGTCAGATATTTTGAATGAGGATCATAAAGGAACAGGCACGGCCACGGGGGACAGGGAGATCACAAGAGGCATGTCATGCAGACTAGAATCAGGAATGGCTTCTGGAACAAAGAGCATCTAAGCTGAGGTCTGACAGCTAGGGAGGGAAGAGTTAGTCATGGAGGAGGTCATAGCCTAGAAGTCTGAGGTTCAGAGAGCTCTGTTAACTAACTAAGGTCCTGAGGTCAGAAACCTTTTATGTTTGGAAATGTTAGGGAGAAAGCCAGCAAGGGTCCAGGAGATGCTAGGGATGACAGATCAGAGAACCCAAGTAGGGGGTGCATCTGCAAAGTCACAAGGTACAAAGAAAGAGCTTGGGGTAGGTCCAGGAACTACTCTAGACTAAGCAGAGTTCCTCTGCTTCTAATATATTCCTAGCTTCCATAAGAGAGGGAAGGGAGCTGGACCTGCTGGGACAGGCCTTTCATGCTGGCCACTAGGGCTGTTAGGGGATGAGGATTCTAAATTCAAGGTCAGCTTGGGCCACAGAGTGAGTTGAAGGCTAGCCTTGGAAACACTAAAGGCAGATCTCAAAAATAGGTCATAAAATGAAGGTTGTAGAGAGAAGTTGGTGAGTATTTGCAAAGCACACCCAAGGCTCTAGACTCAATCCACACACACACACACACACACACACACACACACACACACACACACACGGAGGGGGACAGAGAGGGAGGGAAGGGAGAGGGAGGGAGAGAGAATCAATAAATAAATAATGGAAGAAGTTGGGGAAGTTGTCCTCTACAACCCCTCCTTTGCAGCAGCTGTTTCTCATGCAGAGGTCTGCAGACTCCCCTTACCCCAAAGGCTGAAAGACATGGCCAGCTTTGCCCTTTCCTGTTCTCAGTCTTCTTTCCCTGTGGAATATCCCGTTCTTCAGCCCTGTCTTCAAGTAGCAGGAGAGGAAGTAGGCAGGCAGTAGAGCAGGTCTGAGGTGCTGTTCTTGCAGCCAAGGAGGCACGATGGGCTAATTGACCTCTTTGCCTATGAATAACACCCCAAAAGCTGAAGTTATGGTAAACTAAATAGTGTTCTGCATGAAGGCAGTGATTCAGCTTCTGATTTGGCAAGATCATCCTATCTCTAGAAGAACATAAAGAGTAAAGATGGGAGAGGGAGGTAGGGGAGGGAAGGAGAGAGAAGGAAAGGGAAGGGAAGAGGAGGAAGGGGGAGGAAGGGGAGGGAAGAGGGAGGGAGGAAGAAGTATTAGGAGAGAAGAGGAATGGGAGGAGGAAAGAGAGAGAGAGAAGAGGAAAGGAAAATTTCTTATTCTTCTAAAAACTTCATCCGTCATTGTGTTAAGCTGTATTCTCTCTACTCAAAGGCAAAAGGAAGGACCCTGCCTTCTTTGTATTAAAGTGCAGTTCTAGGCTCCTGGCTGTTCCCATTTTGGTCATTAACCAACTGAGCTGATATGGGAAAAATTTCCCAGGTCCAGTTTTAGACCTCATTGATGTAGCTGTGAAACTGTTTGAGGGAGGATGCTGGCTCTAAGGAAGCTGGTGTGGACCAGACAGCAAGAGCTGACCTGATTTCCAGAGGCAGCGGTGACAGTCTTGTGACTGAGTGCCCCCCAATAACCTGTCACCTTGTCACCTCATTTTCATCCACATAGACAATGACAAAAATAAAGTGTAATAAATTCTATAACATCCTTTACTAATAAATAAAGGTGGCTTTACCTACACCATCAGTTGGTTTTCACAAGATCTGATGGAAAAGGTCATTTGGCCCCAATCCTTAGATGTGAATCTGATATACAGAGAAATCAGGACACTTGCCAAAGACCAGTGGGAAGACGTTTCTAAGGTTATTCTTATATGGTGTAGCTTCTAAATCTTCAGTCCTGCTCTGGGAGACAACAGTTCCTTTTGCATTTATCAGTTATAATTTACTTTGGCCTCATACTGAAAATTTTAAGGTATTGTCTTAGTTTGGACAGCCATGACAAAAGGCTCATGCTGAGTGGCTTCAACAGCAGAATTAACTGTTCATCATGGTAGAGGCTGGGACATTTGGAACTAGGAGGCCAGGATATGTGGCTTTGAAAGAAGGACTAAATTGTATTTGTTATAAAAAGTTTTAATCCCATGGGTTTTCTACCCTGCCTTTGGCCATTTAGTTTTTGGATAAAAGACACATCTTATGTTTACAACAGGCCTTAAACAGCATAAGAACTGGTAAGATGTCTACCCTCAGGGGGAAGGAGGAATAGAGAGACACTGTAAGTCAGGAATCAAAAGACCACAGACTGAGACCTGACCAATTGGAGTTAAGAGCAGCCCAGATTAAACATAGTAAGGAATAACTCAGGGTTATCAACAGGAAAGTAGATTCTAGTAACATAATGGGTAGATTTAAGACTCATTGTAAATATAAAAGTTGTGTGTGTCTTTTATCCAGGAACTAAATGGTCGAAGGTGGGGTAGAAGCTCCAGTTGGGATTAAATACATTATACAGCAGGCATTTCCTGGTCTATGGATGGCTACCCCCTCACTGTATTCTCAGATATCAGAGCTGGTAACTCCTGGATCTTCTCAACCTCTTATATGGGCACCATCATCTCCATAAGGGTTCACCCTCATGATGTCATCTCAACCCTCTTCTTTGCCCCACGGGCCACACCTCCACACACTATCAAGTGGGGATCTACACTTCAAATATCAATGTTGGGAAAACAGTCAGTCAACAGCAGGTTTGGATGACCCCAGAATGCACTTTACTCTTCAGGGATGGAGTGTGACAAAAGCTGCAGCCTTTGGCTTTAACAGTATTACATAAGACAACCATAATGGCATTAAAAATTGACCCAAGAGGACAAGGAATGAAACAGCACATGGAGGTCAATTCACCTGACACACAGGGCCACCGCTCCTATACAGCAAACAGTAGAGGGCAGTGAATACTTTCATGAAAATTCTCCATCCTTAAAAGATCTACTAGCCTACCCTCCTGGGTGCAGATAGGAAAATAAAGAAGAGAAATTAGCCAGCATTAAGGGCTAGGAGCACTGAAAGCCAAAATAAAACAAGGCTCTTAAGCTGGTAGACTGTGGCCTTCAAGCAAATGTGAGTGATCTTGAAAACAGACCATTTTCCTGTCTTCACTAAAGATACCGAAAATTTAATATGATTACTGCTAGGAATTTCAAATATTTGGCCCTTGGCAGTACAAGCAAAAGAAAAGCCAAAGCAAGGGGGAAAAAAAGGATTTCATATATCTTGCTGTTCTAATATTAACTTCGCAGTTGAGGGTAGCAACACACCGCACTTCACTATGCAGTGGACTGCCTGCACCAAGATGCAGAAGCCAGCATGCCACAGGCCTCCACACTGGGGACTGTGTGTCTGCACAGCTCAGAAGTGGTATGCCAAGAGCTGTGGGCAGAGGAAGAGGTGTATGATCTGCTTCGAGTCAACACAGGAAGGAAGGCTAGATCTCACTTTTGAAGTCACAGGCACCGAGACGTTGAAGGTAGACTTCCGCCCCTAGGAATGGGCTGTTATTTAGGTTACAGGTCATTGTGGGTCAAGCCTAGTCAGCTTGTATATATGGGCAGATGTTGTTTGGCTGCCTTATCATCATATTTCCCTTTTCAGAGACTCCGACTCTGTGGGCTGCCTGCTACGATGGACTATGGTTGATTTAGAACACTATTCCCAGAATAAGACACAAAGTAGAGGCTTCTAAAAATATGCCCCTTCAGCTGGGAGCATAGCTAGGCTCGAAGTGTGTTTACCTACAGTGCACGGAGCCCAGAGCTCCATTCCTGATACTGGATAAACGGGATGGTGGTGTTCATTTATGCTTGTAATCTCAGCACTTGGAGGTTGGGGGAGGGGGAAGAAGGTCAGAAGTTTCGAGTCATCCTTGGCTACATAGTGATTTTAAGGCCTGGTCTACAGAAGACCCTGTCTCAAAAACTAAAATAAAACATGAAATCAAATAAAAATACTTTCCTCTTTGGAGAGATGGAACAGAAGAAAAGCTTAGCATATGGAGAGAGGTTAGTTACCAGGGAAGTGCAACTCAAAACCACAATAATATATTGCTTTAACCCACAAGAATAAATAAAGTAAGAAATATGAATAGTAACGAATTGTGCTGGCTAATGTTTATATCAACTTGACACAAGCTAGAGCATCTTTTGAGAAGAGGGAACCTTTACTTATAAGATCAGGCTGCTGGCAAGCCTGTAGGGCATTTTTCTGGACTAGTGATACGGGAGGGTCCAGCCCTTTGTGGGAATTGCCATCACTGGGCAGACAGTCCTGAGTTCTGTAAAAAAGCAGAAGCCATGAGGAGCAAGCCCGTAAGCAGGGCTTCCCCATGGCCTCTCCATCAACTCCTGCCTCTAGGTTTCTTCCCTGTTTAAGCTCTTGTAACTGTGATACAGAAGTTTACACTGTATAAATAAACCCCTTCCTCTCCAAGTTTCTTTTGGTCATAGTGTTTCATCACAGCAGTAAAAGTTCTTAGTAAGACACACATGCTAGCAAAGAGATGGAGAAACTGCAATCTTGTATTGCTGGCGGGAATAGAGTGTGCTGTGGCCACTGTGGAAGAGATGCCTGTCATCGAGATGAGATTTCTTCTCCATATGACCCAGTAACTTGGCAGGAGGGTTCATAGCAACAGTAATTAGATTATAGCCAAAGGATGGGGGAAATCACATATACTACAGACTCTAAAAATGCAGGGCTGAGGATGAAGCTCAGTGGTAGAGCCCTTGCCTTGGTACTCAAAGGCTTTTGGTTCAACCCCCCAGCATCACACACAAGAAAATGGTAGACTCCCACGCAACTGAATAGTCTCAGCAATGATAAGGAACAAGGCTTATACCAAAGAGAATTGAAAACATGTGCTCAACAGAAACGTGGAACACAAGTGTTCACAGTGATATTATTTAGAGTAGTCCCAAAGTGGAAAACTCAGTGTCTATCACTTGATGAGCAGATATACAGAATATGCTCTGTCTACATTATTCAGCCATAAGTAGAAATCAGGCACTGACAGATATACCTATTTTCTAATACCGATTGTATCATATTAGGTAAAAGAAACGAGGCAAAACTATACATATTCTAGAAATGGAGAATAGGTTAGTGGTCATGAAGTTGTCAGGATATAGGTGCAGTGGCTGAGAAATGTCTTGACATTGGGTTATATCCCCAGAACTAATGCTACATAGGAAGCTACTGAATCATATATGATAAATGTGTGAACCCTAAGATAAAAGGTAATACTTAAGATACAACTTTATCTGGATTTACAAGTATTCTACAAGAAGCATGCAAAGTTACTACCTGCAACTGAAAAACTAGATGCTAAACTTTATACTGATGTAGATGAAGAACATAGTTTAAAACAAAAAGTAAAAATAAAAACAGGAAAAAATGTGTATGTGAACATAGCTGTGAAGCCCAGAAAAGATTGTGGAATATGTAGTGGATTACTATTGCTTTTTCTGTTCAGACTCACCATGTAGTCCAGGCTAGCCATGTAGTCTAGGCTAGCTTCTAACTCATAATGTAGCTGAGGATGACTTTGAATCCTTGATCTGCTATATTCACAGTGCATGGGTCAAGCCTTCATTTCTCTACCTGGAATGAATTATTATCAGCAGTGCTTTCTGGCTTGAGATTACTGGATGGCCTGGGCTCAGTGGAGGGCCTTCTTCCCCTGGTTTTCTACATCAGCCCACACTACTTCAAGCTTATAATTTTGAAATGCACACACTATCAAGCAAAAGGTGCTGTAATAAGTGCAGGACAGGCCTCCCTCCCATCCTTGGTCCCTGTTTCTCATTCCCAGGTAAAATTGCTCACATTATTTGCTGCTCAGCTGCCCTGCTGATGTAATGTGGAGGCGTTCCTGTATCCAGAGCTCCTATGGATAAGCCAGAATCACAGCTTTGACAAGATTCCAGTCAGGTGTGGTGGCTTATGCATGCAGGGGGTTGAGGCAAGGGGATCGGGAGTTCAAGATCATCCTCAGCTACAAATTGAAGTTGGCTTGGATTATGTGAAACTCTGTCTCAAAAATAAACACGCAAACAACAACAAAACCCATAGAGACACAGACAAAAGAGAAACCATTCTTTCCATCTAAATCATTATATACCCAAGTCGTTGGGTAGCTTCTCTTTCCTCCCAAAGGTTGGTGATTCCTAGTTTTGTGAATATTCTTCCAGAGGCAGACAATGCTACATAAACACACTCCTCCCAGCACATGTATAGGGAGGCATTTTTACTAGGGTAATTCAAGGATGATACATTGTTCAAAATTGGCAACTCAGTATATTCAAAGCTCACATGTGGTTTTAAAGAAGCCATTTGAGGCAATCTGGTAAAATTGCATTTAAAGGAAGAAGAAAAAGAAGAGAAAAGAGGAAGAGAAGTCCTAAGAGAAGACTCGGATGTGCCAGGACTCTTAGATGGTTTCTATCCTACAGGATGTCAAGTCATATAAATCGTCTGAACAGAAAATGAAATTGGTGCTCTCCATTGCCAACAGATGAACAGCCCATATTGATTTTGTCATTCCTCCCAGAAGAGCAACCAAGGCTGGTCCAAGTTTCACTGTGGGAGTTTTAAGACTTCAGCCTGCTGAAGAGCCTGTGAATGAGTGTCCCCATCCTGGGAATGAATGTCCCAACCCTCACACTTGAATTTCTCTCACCCTAGAGTCCCTCAAAGCAAGGATTCCTCAACAGACATTCCAGAGCATTCACCTGCATCATACCCAAACAGACCTATGCTATTCAGTCTATATTGAAGTTTTAACTTCTTCAGGGGAAAATGATGGTTTAAGTCTGAAAATCTAGACAATGACACTGGACTGCAGGAATGGCTCTGCACCTCTTAGTAGAGTTTGAAGCTGCTCCAGTGTTCATTTCTTTAATTACTCTCCTATTGCTGTAAGAAGACACAATAACCTAGTCTTACAAGAGAAAGTGTTTAATTGAGCTTATGGTTTCAGAGTGTTAGAGTCTGTTTTAGTTTAAGTTCTTGCTGTGAGGAGACATCATGAACACAGCAACCCTTATAAAAGAAAATATTTAATTGGAACTGGCCTACAGTTTGAGAGGTTTAGCCCATTATCATTGTGGTGGGAATCATGGCAGCATACAGCAAATATGGTCTTGGAGAGGTGGCCGAAAGTTCTACATTTGGATCCACAGGCAGCAAGAAGAGTATGAGACACACTGGTCAGGCTTAAGCACCTAAGACCTCAAAGCTGTCCCTCAGTGACACATTTCCTCCAACATGCCATACCAACTCCAACAAGGTCACACCTCCTAATAGTGCCACTCCTTCAAGCCTATAGAGGCCATTTTTTAATCCAAACCACCACAAAGTCCATGATTGCAGGGCAAAGGCATGACAGCAGCAACACCCGAGAGAGTTCACATCATGATCCATAAACAAGAGGCGAATATGGAATGGTGTCAGTTTTGAAAACTCAAAGTGACACACCTCCTCTAACAAGGCTACACCTCTTAACCCTTCCCAAATAGTTCTTCCAACTGGGAAGTCATCAAATATTCAAACATATAAGCCTATGGGGGAACATTCTCATTCAAAACTCCATACTCCTCTTCCATGTTCTACCTCATTAGAGAGGGTGACACTGATCTCACTTGGCATTCTAATGCTTTAACCCCAACACCTTGATATTTGCTGTTCTTTCACACTTGGACCATCTCCTCCAAACTATAATTTGTCCCACCTATTTGTCAAGCCTTAGCTTTTATGTTGATCCGTCTGTGATGATGAGAGTCCATCTTGATCTTTTCTGTCCTAACACCCATCATGTTTGACGTTGCCTGGTCTTGGCATGAGCTCCATGATCAAAGAGACCCCATGTGCTCATCACTACTATGGTGCCTGGCACAGTATCTGGCTTATCGCAGACTTGCAAGGAATTGTTGTGAACCGAGGATGCAAATGTAACCTCTCTCTCCCCACAAAAGAGACTTTCACAAATACATACAACAGGCACAGTATCATCAGCACCATCATCAGAGTGCCTGTGACTAAACTTTCGGCGTGGAAGCATTTTCCAAGCAAGAGAAAACCTGAAGCTGGTATCAGACTAGAACCAGCCACCACCTGAGATCAAGAAAAGTAACTGGGACAAAGCGACGGAGACACAGTGGTCAGACACAGCTAGGCGTGAGGTGCTTCCAATTACACGAGGACAGTGGGAGCTAAGAAAGTAGGCGGTGGACCAGATTCTAGGTCTAAACCATGGTAATCTTAATTTGACCTGATTCCGAGTGGTCCTGACAAGAATAGCAAGGATTATCTGAGGTATATTTATCCCTCCTAAGTGGCTTAGGTCTCCAAAGCTCCTTTCTAGAGTGCACTGGGACATGCAGATGCGACTTCTGTTCCTAGGAGAGGCTACGCTAGGGGCAGCGTAGGATGATTCAGTCTGTGTCCTCGTGAGCTTGCTCTTTGTTTCTAAACTAGAACTCCTAAGCCCATATCCCGATTAGCCACGGAAACAGAGAAAGCACTGACAGTTACCAGCAGCTTTCACTGAAGTTTTGAATGCCGCTTTCCAAGTGCACTAGTCTATGTTTTTAGAAAGGAAAAACAATTAAAGACTTTAAGGACATGCAGTATAGGAGTACAAAAACAGTATATGTAGGCGAAAAGGCATAACCATACAAGCATCAGGTTAGAGTTAGCTGAGGAAGTGTTTTCAAAAGCTCAGTCTCTAAAGAATGGTCATGTGAGGAAAGCATCCAGATAAATTTCTCCTTATAGCAGTGAAAATATGTGGAGACAGGACCGTTTTCAACTGCTTCATCAAGCAAATTTCACTCCGAGGTAACGGGTCAGGTAGATGCCCTGTGCCAACTCATCAACATCTTGAACTTATCTTGTTTATCTTAAAGATCCCTTTGAAGTTTGAACGCTTCTTTGAATGACTTTGAGTTTCTTTCTTAAGATTCACATTGGCAAGGGCTGGAGACATGGCTCAGATGTTAAGAGTGCTGACTGCCCTTCCAGAGGTCCTGAGTTCAATTCCAGGCAAACACATGATTGCTTACAACCATCTGTAATGGGATCTGATGCCCTCTTCTGGTGTGTCTGAAGAGAGCTACATTAATATACTCATATACATAAAGTAAATAAATGATAATTAAAAAAAAACTCACATAAGTACTGTTGCTCTAGGAAGTCCTGCTGGTTGGTGTCTCATTCTGCAGACTATGGTACCTACTGAGGAAAGTCTATGGAGGAGATGGTAGGGGAGAGATGGTCACAGACAGCAGGAGATCCAATCACAGGAAATTATTCAATATGCCTGCCTGTGCATAGACAGTCCTTCTGGGATGCCATAAGCTTTCCTATTATGTCATACTACAAAATACACTACAGTAAATTTCCTATTCCTTGTGTCTATCACCTGATATAGCCATTGGTCATTATCTGACATCTCTTCTATTACAACCATCATCTATCTTGCCATTAGATGGGTTTAAGAAAGCACAATGATTTCAGTTTGGGCCTTTAAAACCCAGAGAAAAACTTCCGAGGCACAGTTTTGGAAGCTTTGCAAAGAAATCCTACTGTGGCTGTAAGGCTGGAGCTGATACAGAGGGCTTGACTTAAACATGGCGATCACCAAGAAAGCAACTTGGAGGCTTTAAGAACCACACATGAGTTGCATTTGCTTAGGATATCCTGAGATAGTGTCTCCTTAGGAACAGTGAGATGAGGAGCTGGAGAGATGGTTCAGTGGTTAGGAACACTTGCTGCTCTTCCAGAGGACCTGGGTTCACTTCCCAGCAGTCACATGGTGGTTAAAACCATCTCAAATTCCAGCTCCAGAAGATCCAAACCATGTTCTGGTCATTTTGGATACCAAGCATGCAAACTGTCCACATACATATACACAGGCAGATAAAACAAAATAAAAATCCTAAATAAAAATAAACTTTGGGATGGTATGTCTACTTATTAGCCAAACCAATTGATGGGTGGATTCTCTGTCACTTTTGGAGAATGTCAGGTATACATTTTACATATGACTTGAAATCTTTGTGAAAGGTGAGTTTGTCATTGTATTCCACAGCCTAAGGCAAACTGCCACACAGGGTAGATGTAAAATTTACAGATGTGGTGGTAAACACAGCCAAATTCCAAAGTAAGCCATGACTTGTATTTCCTATCAGCTCCGGGCCTCGTGGTTCCCGAATATCCAACTAGGCAACCAGTTTATGGGGACTACAATTGATTTTCAGATACTGTACTTGAATCAAGCAGGAATCAAACGGGAAGAAACGAATGAGGCCCAAGCATATAAATAATATATAACAAATAAATAATAAAACAAAACAAGTTGAAGAGTGACTAAAAAAAAAGCCCAAGGGGTTGGGGAAATAGCCCAGCTGATCAGGGGAGGGCCTGAGTTCAGTCCCCAGCACCCACAGGGGCCTGGTAACATATGAAACATGCTCCTATCTAGTGCTTCAGAGGAAAGAACGGGGATTCCTGCAGCCCACTAGCCCATTCTGGAAGCTCCAGGCCAGTGAGAGATTATCTCAAAATATAAAAGAAGGACATGAAGAATGGGGGTGGGAGAGGAGGGAAGGGAAAAGGAAGGGAAAGAAAGTTAAGGAAAGGAAAAGTGGGCAGACCTAAGGAAAGAGACCTGATAGCCTCCTTGGGCCTCTGTGTGCACGCACATGAATGTGCACATGTACCTATGCCCCATGTACCTGCACACATGGAAGTACCTATATAACCACACACATAGGGCAGGGGAGGAAGTGGCCCAGAATTGTTATGTAGTGTGAAAAAAGTACAGCACTGAGGTCCTGGACTGCAGTGACCACACAAACTCAGAATCCAACACAGTCCTCGCCTGTGGAAAACCCAGCGCACACAGTTGTAGTGGTTTCTTAAAAAAAAACAGTTTCGTTATGTGAATTCCAGGTGTGGGCCGACAGGCAGCGTCACCCAGCAGGTGATTATGCTTTGCCAGCTGCAGTTTCCGTGAGGGTTTGGAATTCTGGGAACTTTTCAGAGGGTATAAATGTCAGAGTCCGGAGAGGAGCTGCTGGTTTCTGGTGCCATGGTTTGTCAAGTGGTCCTGAGATGAAGCAATTAGAGATGTCCTGATGACAAAGATTGGTCTTCCCACAAGGAACTCAGCACCCTTAGTCAGCAAAAAGTAGTCTAAAGAGATCTACCTTTCCCCTCTAACCTTCTTTTTCTCCTACCTAGTGTTGGGGGATTGGAAGGGATTAGGGTCATGAAATAAGGTTCAGAGGGTGGCAGACATAAAAACCCAATAAAACAGACCAGAAAGCATGTTCACACACAACAGCTGTCTGTGTGGAGATCCTGGATGTGACACATGCCCACACTGAAAACATACAAAGTCTACATGAGATCTTTACCACTGTCCTTAGTTCATTTGTACAAACTCTTTTAGACTACGAGGTGCTTTGGCATTCAGCACGGACTCATGGGCCTCAGACAGCGGCCCCCAATAAAGATTAATTCTTGCTGTTTCGGTTGTTGATTCTAATAAAACAATGCCTTGTGTCTCCTGCTGTGCTGGTACCCAGCTGTCAACCCAGAGGCTGAAGCAGGAGGGAAGCTTGGCCATGTGGTGAGGAAGAGAAGTAGGTTAGTTCTTTAAAATCCTTCAGCACAGGAGTTCTGTGCTCAGTAGCCCACCCAGGGGTGCCTAGCAAAAAGGACTGGAGCTGTGACCACCCTCCTGACTGCCGTGTCCTGTGTTTATCACAAAGTCTGCACAGAAGCGGCGCTCCGCTCAAGTTTGCAGAAGCAGGTGGGCTGAGAAAAACTAGAACTTGGCTTGGCAACCCACAGGAGGAATGTGGGGCACCCATGGACAGAAGCTGAAGTATCTCTGGCAGACCTCTTATCTGTGAATGATGGAAACACTATCTCTTTTAACAGAGAAAAATGTACTTACTGATAAGACCAAGTAAAGGAGAGCGTGGATGCCAAGAACCTTCTGCTTTGACTTGGGGTGTGTGTGTGTGTGTGTGTGTGTGTGTGTGTGTGTGTGTGTGTGTGTGTGATTTGTTATGTCTGGTATTGTTGTGTATAGTTTTTGTTTGTTTGCTTTTTTTTTTTTTTTGGCATCCACATTCAGTCCATCGACTATGGTCTTTGCTGATTGTATTCATGCAGCTGGCTACAAGGTTAAAAGGATGAACGGTGTCACAAACTCATGTCCCAACTGTCTCATACTCAGAGGGGAAAGAGAACTCTCCTCTGCCAGCTAGTAGTTAAATCATGGGGGATGTGCCGATTGACAATCATAATCATCGTAACCAGGTGAGGAAGGGGGGCCTTCGGAGTGATCGGCTAATCCAGACGCAAGAACCTTTAGAGAGCCCGGAAGTGTGGGGTGCCATGGTGAATGGCTTCCTCAGCACAACTTGATCAGGAGTCTGGAGGGAATACTTGTTTCAATGGGTACAGGAGTGCTGAGTGGCAGGAACAGCCAACATCTTTTTTAGCCCCATTGCTTCAGGAGCACATGGATATTCCAGTGAAGGCAGAAAGTAGCCCCAAACCTTGGCATCCTTGCTCTGGGATACAACACAGCTTCTTGCTCATTTGGGTACCATGTTTCTCAACTCTTCCTTCCTTTGTACTGACAATGAAGTAACTCGTGATGATTTGTTCTCTGGCCTTCCAGTGTCTTGACAGCCCACTGAAATATAATTTAATTTTAACCTGGTCCCTCTATGAACTGACCTCACTCATATGTAGTATATTAATAGGAACAGCCCTTAATGCGACTTCAAATAATATTTTTTTTCATTTTTAACAATTTGGTTGTGTGGTATCTCTCTCTCTCTGTCTCTCTCTCTCTCTCCCTCCTTTCCTCCCTCTTCTTTCTCCTTCCCTCTTCCTCTTTACTATCTCCAAGGAATAATATCACTTTCTTAATCTCATTGGAATTCCATAAACCCATAAGCTTAAAACATGAATTTGAAGGTTCCTGGCCCCTGTCACTGGGAGAGCATTTTTACCCTGTTTTCCATAAATTTCACACAAAAAGGCATAAGGTGCCAAGAGTCAAAGCCTTTGCCGAGGCTGGCTTATGGCTTTTAAATGGCCAACGGTAGATGCACAGTCTCTCTGTCTCGGCTTCTACAGCTCCAGGTTCGATGAACAGTGGTTCTTGGAAAGCCCCACACTGGATTGCAGCCCACACACCCGGCTTACAACTTGTTTGTCAGGAGGCCAACCTGCACAAGGCTCCTCCCATTTCTCCATGGAACTGCTGAGGTTAGGAAGCAGAGTCTCCCAGTCCTTTAAATAGCCTGGCCATATCTCCTTGGTAAAATACTTACTTCTGGAGGAAAAAAAAAAAGAAACCAGAAACTGTGAAGGGAAGCCGCCTCCTCATTCACAACTTCCCTATCACCTCCTCCTCAAAGGAAGCTTGTTCTGCTGCTCACTGGCAACAGATGCAGCCTGGGGTGGATCCTCACAGCAGCCAGTGCATGCCTGTGTCTCCAAGAACTACAGGTGTCAGAGCAAGTACCTGCCCTTATGTTTGAGCATGTTGTTTGGGGGTATGTTGTTCGGAACTGTCTATGAAGTGAGTATAGTGGGTGTGACCCAGTTTGAGGCAGATGAGGGAGGGTCACATAAATGACCAGACCCTACAAAAAGCACACCTATGCATTTACCCTATATTGGTCTCAACCTTTCTAACACTGTGGCCCTTTAATACAGTTCCTCATGTTGTGGTGACCTCCGGCCATCAGCTTACTTTCTTGTCACTTTATAGCTCTAACTTTGCTAACATTATGAATTGTAATGTAAATGTCCGATATTCGGGTTATCCGATATGTGACCCCCAGAACTTGAGAACCACTCCCCTTATAAATCAACAATAGGGGCCTGCTTACCAAAGGTTATAAGAGTTAGCAGGAGAGAAAGAACATAAACACAGTCAGGGTCTCAACCAATATAGCCATTTAGTAAAGTCAGTAAGTATTAGCTGAGTTTCTAGAACATTCTCAGTGGGACTTAGCTTCATTGTCTTTCTCAAGTTGTGGGCATTGCAGGGTAATGAGCAGACGTTTTAAAGGGAGGGATTTTTGTACAAAATAGCCCTAGTTATATGACGCATACTCTATATGGCATTGTACCAAAGAAACAGAGAAAATTAGTTTCATTCCCTTGGCTACACAGGGAATGCTGTCCGGAGCAGGATAACCCAAAGGACACCCATCCGGTACGTTGCACTTCATTCTTGTCTTACCTGGCTTTTCCAATCTGATACTGATTCCTGGGCTAGGGAGGGGGATACTTTTCCACTCTTGTGCTGCAGTCAGTGTCTGAACAGTAACTGTCTGGGCATGGCTCGGAAGGGGGGCTGGAGCATGTGGCAGGCCAGCGGCATCTACCCTAGGTACAAGTAGAGGCAGGACACCCACCTACCTCTTTTCCTTGCAAGTGAACATACATGAGATGATGTTTTTTTTTTTTTTTTTCCTTTCCAAACATCAGACTTTTTCTCCTGGCCATGGGAAGATTTGGGGGAGGTAGAGGACACGGATGTCTCTGGAGTTACTGACATAGACCAGGGGTCACCATACTTTTCTCCAAAGGCTCAGAATATTTTGGACATTCCAGAAAAAAATGGAATGGTCTCAGCTATGATGAGTCTCTTACTATGTCGGGGAAACAGCTGGAGACAATGCGTATGTCTATGAACATGGCTGCATGCCATTAACATACATTTGTCATTTAAAGGCTGTGGCTGACCCTGAACATGATTGGGAGAAACAGAGAGAGGAGATAAAACAAGAAGGTGAAAGGAGAGGGCATTTGGGTATGGAAAGGGGCTTTGGAGCATTTCTGGAACATTCCTTTTGAAGTAACAGAGAACCACTCAGGATTGGAATTTAGTGTTCCTTTCCGCTAATGGTCTGCTGGATGCAGCTGGGTACAAAGAAGACACCGTGCTTACCTGGAGTGCTTCAAGAGCCAAGGGCTCCAGAAGGCATTGTCTTGTTTGTGTGAAACTTTTTCCCTATTGAGCCAGACGGCCTCCACAAATGCATTCAGTGCAGTCAACAGCACTTGGGGATGCCTTCATTACACAGTTACAACAGGGCAGGGCAGGGATGGAATCAAATGTATGTTTTGAATAAAAAAAATGGTGTACATCAGGGAAATGCAATTCTCCAAGAAGCAGGTTTTACGGCATTAGATAGGCAGGTCTCAGTAAATAGATAAACAGACGCAGCTGTCCTGGGAGGGAGGCCAGGGACTGTGTGGGGTTCTGGCAATAGGACAGAGCCGAGGATGAAGAGGGCTCCATGAGGGAAAGGCAGAAGATGGGAAGGCTGCCTTCCATCTTATCCCGGAAGCACCGCTGTGAGTGCACGTCTGCAGAGAGACACCGGTGAGAAGCTTAGGTATCATCCACAAGCTCCAGCAAACCTAGGCTAAAATCCCACTTGGGTCTTTATATGCCTCATTACCTTCAGGGAATTATTTCACCCCATCAAGATTCTGGCTCACTATCTGTGAAATTCAGAGGAAGTGTCCTTTTCCTCAAGACTGTTGGCGAAGAACACACATGATGGGCAGAGTCAGAGGGACAGCCCTGCAGAGATGACAGGTTGCTAGTAAAGAGCCCAGGCCACCACCAGTACACTACTGTAGCTGCTTCTGTGGAAACCCAGCTTTGGCTGATCCCTTCTTATTGGGGCAGAAGTCACAAAAGGAAGATAGGAATAGGTACTCGTGAATGCTGGACTGATCTTTACCCTGGAGGCAAAAGTCTGAACTTCTTTCTTCGTCTAGGAGAGGCAGTCTACTGGGCTATAGAGTCATTTCCAGAAAAAGTCCACAAAGTGGAAATCAGCTAGAGTAGCAAGGCGAGGACACAAGCCCCTTGTGTCTGTGTGTACCATGGAAAGTTGTGAGGTGTAGGGGGCAGGGAGTTCACACTGTGTCATCAGCCTTTGATAAGATGACGTGGGGAATATAATGAGGTCCTCTTCCAGCTAGCTGGAGGTCTCATCAGGTGGTTTAGGTGCCTGTGGCATCCATTGGCTTTCTTGGTGTTCCTTTTTTATCCATCACTCTCCTCAACCCCTCACTCTGGGAGCAATCCTCCAGATTAGCTTGTGCACACACCAGGTAGCATGCAAGTGGACCTGGGACAGGAGGCAACCCATCAGAGAGAATGTGAGGTTTATCGCTTAGAATTCTGGGAGGCGGGACCATTTACCCTCTCTAGGAACAACTTAACCACGTGTTCGTGCTGTTGTAAAGGAGGACGATCTGGTCACAGAGATCACCTGCAGAAAATGCAGGACAAAAGGAATCCAGGGCACACTGTCAGCCTCTTGATCAAACTTTGTCTGAAGCAGGCAACCCAGTTCTCGGAGCCAATAGCGATCTCAGTATGGAAGCCAGTATAAATTGTGGTTGCCTCCACTTTCAAACTCCCCAGAAACTCCAGACAGTACCCTCCAAACTCCACCCTTTCTTCAAAAAGATCACATTTCCTGAAAACAAATGCTGTTTCGAAGGACACAGAATAGACCCTGGCATGCTGCCTTCAGGTTCCGTAGCGAACAGCATCTCCTCACCTTCTCCTCCGAGTACAGCTTTCGCTCTTGACCTGGTCCCTCCATCACAACAACACTTGGATGACAACTCACTGTCTACCAAGTTGAACTAACATGGAGTTCTAAAAGCAGCTCTGAACACCAGGCCACCCCCATGCCATTCGGATGTCAAAGAGTGCGCACGCGTGTGTAGCTGAGGGTGTGAATTCGAGGCAGTCTCGGAGAACGTGAGCATGTATTAGTGTGTGTGGCAGTGTGCGGCATACAAGCCAGTGGGAATGTGCATAGCACAGGAGGGTCTGAGAGTGCCCGGGTGTGTGTACTGCATGCACCCAGTAAGGCAATAGCCTCTGAGAAAATGCTACCCTTAAGGGCAGACCACCAAACATATGCCCAAGAGAGAAAACAAACACAGGTAGGGCCTAGAAACGAGCACTGAGAAGCAAAACAGCATGACATTTGACTCCCAGGACACACTGTCCTCTTTCTGCGGAGCTGGGAATGAGACCTAGGACATCGCACATGCCAGATCAATAGCCTACCACTGAGGTATTCCTCTGAGACATCCTCTTTTAGTGAATAATGCTTGAAAGATTATGGAGGGGGCAGGGTGGGGAGGACTTGTTGTTTGCTGCAATTGTGTGTTCACTTAAATTGTAACGACAAGCAACCGTGTCCCGAATCCTGCAGTCAGCCTTCTAGAAAAGGAGCTGGGATCCTCAGGAGTCACCTAGGTTAGAGTCACAAATCCTGCAGACTGCCCCCCCCCCCCCCGTGACAGCTGGAGAAAGCTTGTCTGATTGACAAAGGAACATTGTCATTTGTCTCTCAGTGATGCCACATGTCACTCAACTCTCCACGGTGCCACATGGTGGTGACAGCTCAGGACTCTCAGAAGTCCAATTTAAGCCCGAAGCCACAACGTGAGAGCGCTCCACGTTTCCTGTTTTTTTCTCTGGCAGCTTCTCGATCTCAGATTACTTATGTTACCTTCACTCTTCCCCGTCTGTGCTGTGGATTCTCCATTGGCTGCTTTTGCTTAGAGAAAGTTTGACTCAGGACTTATCACTGCCCCAAGACTCCTCACAAAGAGGACTCGACTTATGAAAGGCCCACACGACCTCAGCCTGGAGCAAGGTGTGCCCGAGCAATTAAACGTGTCTAAGCAACACTGTTCACACCTGGGGCAGACAGGAAGAGAGAGCACTGGCTTCCTAAACTGATTTCTCCTCCCACGGGATGTGAGTCACCCCAGGTCTGATTTCTCAGCAAAGTGAATCTCTTTGTCAAGAGCATGGGGAATCAGAAATTTTCAGTCCTGTGACTTCTCAAAAACTGTGGGACACACAAAAATGTCTCTACTTCCAAAATGGAGCCTTCGAATCTTCCTGGGGTGACTTTGAACCGTCCAGGAGTGAAGGTGTGAGAAGGTGACACCATGCTGGATATAAACCAAATCAGAACAAACTCTTGACTCGGCATTTACAATTTTTCATTTTTTTAAACCAGAGCTTTGTCAGTAAGAGATGGAGCCCTCATGCATGTATCACACATGTATCAGTAATAGTACACACTGGATGATCTAGTTAGACAGGTGGCACTTTTCTCTAGATGAAGGCGACAGTGAACATTTACTGGGGTTGACCATGTGTCCCAAGTACCATGCTGATCACTTTCCATCCATTAAGTCTCTGAGAGGCACAATACTGTTATCCTCGCTGTCCAACGGGTAGACAGTGGGAAGGGAGAGAAAAAAGAGACAGACAGAGAGAGAGAGAGAAAGAGAAAGAGAGAGAGAGAGAGAGAGAGAGAGAGAGAGAGAGAGAAAGAGAAAGAGAGAGAGAGAGAGAGAGAGAAAGGAGGAGGAAGAAAAAACAGTATGATTCATACAAGCCTTCCCTAGGTCCCAGCTGTCTGGCTCATAACCCACACTAACTGGCTGACTCACTGGAAACATACATTTAAACAACTCTTTCAAATCAGGACCAAGAAAAGATGAACTGAAGTTTCCTGATGTCACAAGAAAGAAACAACTGGAATTTGGAGAAGTCACTGGTATTTCACCACAGGACGAAAGTGTTTATTTTCAGGATTCCTGTTCTCTTGACAGCCCCAAAGTTAGTGAGAACAAGCAGAAGTGGACAGTCAGGGTAAGGGTGGTGAATGTGGATTGCCTGGAGTGGACAGTCCCTTGTTTAGAGGTTGCCCCTCCTTCTAATGGTCAAAGAGAGTCTATCCAGCTAAATTTCTCTTGAAACACAAGAGACCAGAGAGAGATGAACGGTGTCTTCATCGAGTCAGACCTTTATCTGTGTGAATTTTCCCTTGTCATTTAGAAATTTGTCTCCCCAGTCATTTAAGGTTTATTGCAGGAAAGGGTTAACTTGGTTGAATGCTGTAAGGGGTGGCTCCAGTGACAGAGCAGAGAGGGTGCCAGTGACAAGTTCCATAGCCTCCTCAGATCCTCCATTTCAATGGGAAGGTTCACAGGTTATCAGTATCAATGGTGGGTCAGCGTTAATGTCCTCTTTGGTTCCACTGCTCTGCCAATCTCTTCTGTAATTTCCATGGCAACTACTATTCTCCTAATACCTTGCACGGTGATTGTGTACATGATGTACAATAGCCACTTACTAAAGGGTAGATTAAAGTCACACAACTACATAGGCTCATCACTGACACTGATAAGAGTAATTACTAGGGTTGGAGAGATGGCTCAGTGGCTAAGAGCACTGATTGCTCTTCCGGAGGTCCTGAGTTCAAATCCCAGCAACCACATGGTGGCTCACAACCATCTGCAATGAAATCTGATGTCCTCTTCTGGTGTGTCTGAAGACAGCTACAGTGTACTTAAAATAAATAAATAAATAAATAAATCTTTTAAAAAGAGTAATTATTATTACTAATAATAATACTATTGGTACTAATGAGTACTAATAGGCTGTTTACACATAGTCAATTTCAGCTCCTCTTCCTGTGACTCTATAATGTAGGCATTGTCTCCGTCATCTCCAGCCTACAGTAAGGACACAAAGGCACGGGGATGTTCAGAAACTGATTCAAGGTAACTTAGGTTAGATTTGACTCTGGTAATTTGATGTTCCAGTCAGATCCTCGAGCCTCATACCAAATCTGCTGCCTGAAGTCAATTGAGCACGAAAACTTCCTGCCTACTTCTCAAATCTTTTCCCACCATCCGTCTCTCTCCAGAAGGACACTGGTTGAGTCAATCATATGTCACTGAAATCCGGATTTATACCCAGGCCTCCCCAGCTGTCTTCAGATGCTAAGACAGAATAAATATGCAAAGGAACTTGAAATAGCCAGGGTTCCCGTCGTCCCATTTTCTCCTAGTTGCTGTGCTGTTGGGCTTGATTGTCTCATTTATCTCAAGACAGTGTGATGGAGTCGCGGAGCATCCAAATGAGTGTAGCTTTCCCAGAGGCAGCAGAATGAAGACATTACAACCATATCTCAGATGCTCCGAGCTGCATCAGAAAGCAGCATCATCATCATCAGTAACAAATGTGCGAACTTCTCAGAAAAGCAAGCAGAGGGAACTTTCTACTTTCCCAACAAGTTCTGGTTCCACAAATGCTGCTAAACTCCCATGGGGAATGGGAACCTTCTGAAATTTCTCCATTCTGGGCTATCTCGGGACATTTATTGCTAAATTTTTATTATTGGGTTTGTTTTCTTCTCAGGAGGGTAGTGTTGGCCTGGGGGAGGTAAAAACATGGAATGATTTTAACTGTGTTTCTCGAGATGCACGTTTCCATGTCTAGAGCAAGAATAACAAATAGCACAGTTACATTTCATCGCTTCCAGAGCGGGGAGGGAGCTCCAGGTAAGGTGCTTTGCTTTAGAGCAAGTGCAAAATACATGATACCTGTTCCAACATATTAAATGGGAACAAGGCATGCCTCTCATGACTGAGGATGTCCCAAAGAACAAGAGTGCCCATCTGACCATATTTGGGAGGTGGGGCATAAAACAAGTCTACACTAAAGCCAAGCTCCCTTCCCCATGTTCGCATGTTGAATACAAGTGGCTAAGAACCATCAGTCTTAGAAAGCAGCCAGTTCTTCCCATTGGCAGGGGAAAATGATGCTTCCTTGTAATTGAAAGGTATTTCTTCAGTGAAAACCCAGAGGGAAAGTCAGCAGTACCAGCGTGAGAGATCCAAAACCTTGGGAATAAAAGTTTTCAATTCCCGTTGGAAGCAAACTCTGCTCCTCAGAGGGAGCCACTGACAATGGCCTTTAATCGGTGATGGCCCTGATTTAGGGAGGGTCAGTCTGAAGCTGAGTCAGGTCTTGGGACACCGAGCTGGAGGAGGTAACCAAGAATTGAGCTGGTCTCTGAGATTCTCCCAGGTCTCACCAAATATAATGAAACTAACTTAGCAACCAACCAAAATTGCCCTAATACCACTTTTCCGCCCCTGCCAATCAATCATGTTAGAGGCTATCTAACCCTTCCAGAAAAATTCTCCTTAGCTCTGCAAAAAAAGGGGGCCTTTGAGCCCTTTAGGTCATTGACATTTTGATAACTGGTTGACCCCTGCATGTTGATAATTTCTGCAGAATAAATACTCATTGCCTTTGCATACTGTTTGAGTCTAGGGTCTTCATCCATCAGTTCTTGGATGCTAAGACGTGTGTGTTGGCAGTGAGGGCCTGCTCATTGCTCTAGATAGACAAAGATACAACCTGAATCTGTCAGTGAGAACTTTAAAGGGTGGTACTTTAATGCCCTCATAGGTGCTGTCTGAGGGGAAAGAACATACCAGAAAGCAGCCTTAGCAGCATTCTGTAGGTGGCTGAATAGTTCTTCAGGAACACCCATAGGAGCCCCGTCCTGATTGGGTATGATCTAGCCATCAGCTCTCAGATGAAAAGCCACATCTGGGGGAAAATTGTTCATGAGTCAGTGATTCAGCCTCAGCCAAGTTGAATAACTTTCCAGAATGACTTTTTTTTTCCTCCTGATGTTGTCTTCAGACTTAACTCAGCCTGCAGTTTCATACATATTCAAAAGTCTATCTGATTTTTGTCTTTCCCCTGGATCGATGGAGATTTTTGAGAGAAGGAAATATTGTCTATTTAGTCTGAACCATGTCTCCACCTCCCATGACACTCTGATGGGTATCAACCCTTGTTTGTGGAATGAGAAAAAAAAATGCTCAAGAGAATGAGATAGAAAGTCCAAACGTCTGAGACTGAACTGCTATAGAGTTAAAACCTGTGTAAAAACAAGGAAGCAAGCACGTGAGGGATGTGATCAATACATGAAGCATGTGATCAATGATCAATACATGGACGGGGGCTGGAGGTCCCTGTTAGAGCATTTGCGTAGCGGGGAACAAGTGGGTTGATCCCCTGCAACAAAGGTGGACGTGTTCAGGGAGAACAACCAAAGCAAAACACGATAATACTCAGCTCACTTAATTTCCCCTGAAAGATGCACTACTTACCGATGAGGAAAACTAGGACCCTTTCACGGAACAAAGGGCTCTGTCTTTCCAGCTAACATGAAACCGTGTTGGGCCCTGTGCTGTTATCCACGGACATGATTCACATGGAACTCTGAGCAGGTCAGTTCTAAACCAGCTCCCACAGGGCTGCAGAGCATGCACTCCAGAGACTTGGTCAGGGGAAGTACTATACTGTAAGACCAGTCAGGCCAATCAAACTGACTTTGAGCTTGAGCACGTTTGAGGTTATGAGCTGGATTCCAAGGCTCTAGCACTCTTCTTAGGGGTTCTGCAGCAAACCTCTGTAGAACAGGACGCTTGAAACCACAGAAGGGCAGCTTCCATGGTTGAGACTCAGAAGCTCCAAATCACTACCACTGAGCTAAAATCGCAGTCCAGGGGCACGGGGGGGGGGGGGGGGCTCTGGTTCTTGCATCTCCATGTTCCCGGTGGGTGTTGTCACTTCTTCATTGGTGGCCCCATCGCTCAACTCTCTGTCTTCAGATTACTTTGTCTAGATCTGCATATATGTCTAAAATTTATCTCTCATAGAAATATGTATGGTGATATGCTGGGTCTATACAGATAATTTGGGGTACCTCCCATTTTGAGAACCATAATTTAATCACTCCTGCCAAGTCTTCCTTAAATAGGGCAACATTTACAGATTGCAGAAATTAGGACTCCGTCCCTCTGGCCTATTATTATTCAACCTACTATACTTGTCTTTCCAAATCCACCATGTATTCACACACCATAGTTCTCATTTCCGTTTATGTAGGACAACTTTACTAACCAGTACGAATCACTACTGAAGCGGGCTTAGGCCATGAGGTGACAGGCCAGTGCGAGGTGATGCCAACATGTGCCCCAGGTGTGCACTCCCCGAGGAACCCGTGCTTTTGTGTGCTGCTGGGGCTTGTGATGGCATCATGACAGATGGGAGAGAAAGGTGGCCTGCTGTCTCCGAAGAAGCACACCGCCCTCCTGTGGAGCCAGCCTGTGGGGGAACTACAGGTGGCTGAGGGGCTCAGTCCTGCAGCTGCAGTGAGCCACATTCTCCCAGCAGCCAGTGGGCATGAAGGAGGAATCTGGAGGAATCTGGGCCTCTGGATAGATCATAGCCTGGACCTGCACCTGAATTGCAGTCTGGTGAAACCCTGAGCAAAGGGCCCAATTAAATTCCGTGAGAGGCCTGACCCATAGCCAACCACGTGTGCTGAGCAAGCCACCACTGATGGTAATTGGTCATGCGCCAATAGAAAATTGATGGACTCATTTTGCCAGGGGTTTACTGTGCAGATCTGAACTAGAGAGTACATAAGCCAAGAGGCAAGAGCCTTCCCACCGCCCTGCAGCAAGGTATCCTGGGAAGAAAATGTCCGCTGTGTAAGTGAGATGGCTCAGAGCCAGGAAACAAGATTAATGTTAACTGCAAAATAGACTGGGAGACAGGGCTGAGGGAAATTCAGAAATGGAGCAGGGAGATGTTTAGCCAAGCCTTTCAGCTGCAGGGATGAAAGTCCAAGTCAAACAGGCCAAGTCACCATGAACAACTCCAATGAACACCAAAAGCTCAGTGGTTTCTGCGTCAGCTGAACGCCTGCCTCTCCAGGTCTCTCTCTTACTTCCTCACTGCTCACTTGGCTATGGGGCAGTCCTTTCCAGTCCTTTCCAGTCCTTTCCAGTCCTTTCCAGTCCTTTCCAGTCCTTTCCAGTCCTTTCACAGTAACCAGTCAAGGGCTCAGGCTGATAGCTGCCTTACTAAATAACCCCCAAGGTGAGAGATTCTTCCTAGTCATCCTGGCAGGAGTGCCCTGCCCTCTGCACTAGCTCTGACCCTGGCACACCTGACTCACAGGCCTGACTTTGACCCCATGAGGGAGGGGGACGGCCTCATCTGAAACCAAACTGTACTCAGTTAGCAAAGGTCCCAGACACATGTCAGATGAAAGAGGGCCAAGACTGCACAAGAAGTGGTAAAGGCCTCTGCCTGGCATCTGGCTTCATGCTCACTATCACAGTCATGTCACGCTCACTATCACACCCATGTGATGCTCACTATCACACCCATGTCATCCTCAATATCACACCCATGTCACACTCACTATCACACCCATGTGATGCTCACTATCACACCCATGTCACGCTCACTATCACACTCATGTCACACTCACTATTACACCCATGTGATGCTCACTATCACACCCATGTGATGCTCACTATCACACCCATGTCACACTCACTATCACACTCATGTCACACTCACTATCACACCCATGTGATGCTCACTATCACACCCATGTCACCCTCAATATCACACCCATGTCACGCTCACTATCACACCCATGTCATGCTCACTATCACACCCATGTCACCCTCACTATCACACCCATGTCACGCTCACTATCACACCCATGTCATGCTCATTAACACACTCCTGTCACACTCACTATCACACTCATGTCACACTCACTATCACACCCATGTGATGCTCATTAACACACTCCTGTCACGCTCACTATCACACTCATGTCACACTCACTATCACACCCATGTGATGCTCACTATCATACTCATGTCACGCTCACTATCACACCCATGTCATGCTCATTAACACACTCCTGTTATGCTCACTATCACACCCATGTTACGCTCACTATCACACCCATGTCATGCTCAATATCACACCCATGTCACTCTCACTAACACACTCATGTCACTGGCAGCTGCTGTAGCAGGCACACTGGCATCGGAGAAGACAATTTCCCCAGGCCACTGACCTAGCCACTGGCAAAGTACAACTCAAATCAAGGTATATGGGTTTCCAAAGTATGGAGTTAAATGGTCTCTTCCTAAGCAAACTTTAACCAGACTAGCACATGGAGATGAGATAACACCCAATACAACGTAACACCCCTCCATGGAGGCCCACACAAACCTTTCCTGTGGGGATTTAACAAGTGCCCGACTTTCATTGGCTAGGACTTCAGAAGAAAGCCCACAGGGCTCTGGGAAAAAGAAAGTGGATCTCAGCACACCCAGGGGTTGTGAAGGAACAGAAACATGGGAGAGGACAGTCTGTGGAGGGCCATCAGAAGCTTCAGCATTGCCGCTCATGGCAAGGCCAGAGGCAGACAATGAGAGAGGAAGTGTGAAGGAAACAGGTTCAGGACTCTCCCCTCCCATGCCCTCCCTCCCATTGTGCCTCTCACTGAGTCAGCCTGGAGAGGAAGAAAACAGACTCATCCTCCCCCACACACCTCCAACTTATCCCCAACAGGGAAGGAGATCCACACACTCAGACACTCTGTGATATCCCGCAACCCCCACCACACAGCAGAGATTTCCGTCAGGGTTCCAGGGAGCAGGCACACTTTCAAGGACTGATGTCAGCCTAAGACGTGTCACGTAATAACAGAATGACAGGCTGCCGGTGTAGCTATGTTGGGAAAGTGCTTTCCTCCCACACAGGGAGCCCTGGGTTCAGTGTCCAGCCTAGCATAAACCGAACATACCTATGATCGAAGCACTCAGCAGAAGGAGATAGGTAGTTTAGAAGTTCAAGGTTATCCTCAGCCATGTAAAGACTTGAGGTTAGCCTGGACTGTATAAAACCTTGTTTTAAAAAAAATGCCAGATGATGTAATGCCTCTGGACTTTAGTATAGCGTTGAGGTAGATGATGATAATAAAGCAGGATATATATATATATATACATATATACGTGTACACACACACACACACACACACACGCACGCACGCACGCATGCACACACACACTAGCTAGGCACAGGAGCAGCTGGAAAACACAGCTTACTCTCTCAGAACACGTTACCTCTACATGTTCTAATTTTCCACAAGGATCTAGAATTTTGACCTTTACATAACAGCTTCTTATCTTTAAAAATTGGGAACAAGCCCAGCCTTCAGGCAGTTTGTAATCTTGAGTCCACACGGGTAGCCACACGTGGATACTTCTATTTAGTTAAACATGAACAAACACTAAATGTTCAGTTCCACGTCTCAAGTATTCAGTGGTCACCCATATCGGGTTGGCATAGCAGGGAAAGCAGATCAGGGAAAGGCAGAGTCACGGCAGAGTCTCCTGGTGGCCCTGGTCTAACTGGTCTCCCGGATAATGATCAAATCAAGACAAAATGAAACAGACTTTACATTCAGAACATAGCTGCTGGAAATTGATCATTAACCCAAAGCATTCACTCACTAGATAATGAATATGTTCAACTTTGTGGAATCAAAGGTTTCTTCTAACTTCTCATCTTACCACACAAAGGCCGCAGGTGACAACACAAAATCACCTGGGCACAACTGTGCTCCAGCAAAATGTTTTCAGGAACCAAAGTGTGAATATTGTATGGTCTCCATAGGTCAAAGGAAGAGCTCTCAAATTCCCTGCCTCCATTTAAAAATGAACTAGCCTGTCTCACAGTAACATAATCCTCCAACAGGGAGCTGTATGCTGTACTGGGCCTCAGGCAGTCCGGTGGCCTTCTGGAAACTTTCTGATGGCCACAGTGGGCTGCAGATGGGGGAGTGATGGGGTTTGGGCACATTAATTTAATACCCTGGCCATTTCCCCATGTAAGTGCTATACTTCACCAACACTGATCAGAGACGGAGGGAAAGACCACCACAGGCCTTTCTGTGAGGCCTTTCACCAACCTGGGCTATCCTCATCAATCACAGACTCCAAATTTAGAAATCTGTCTACTATCTTAAATTTATTTGTAAGCTCTAAAATCAACACGTGAGGCTCTAGTCCAACCGTTCTGTGACTTAACACAGATCAGAGAAGACGTGAGTCTCCACACACATGTTTCCTGCTGAGGTGTGACAGGGAACTCACGGCTTCTAGCTTCAGCTTTCATGGTGTTGCATCTGTCTCATGACTTTTAGGTACGTCCACCCTGTTGCTAAAGACCCCACAGGATAGCCAGGAATGCAGCCCAACGCATTTGTGGACCACAGAGTCATGTCTCGGCGTCTAGGCCTGGGCACTGTCTCTAGTCCATGCATGATTTATACAACTTTGTTGGTTATTTTGTTGGTGTTTAAAGGGAGACCCCGGAGTGCTGATCTGTAGAGTTGGCTATGTGTGAGTGTTTGTGTCCTTACCCCTTAAAACATCTATATTGAAACTGAATTACCAGTTAGTTCCAGAATACAGACCCCTCATGAATGTAAGCAGTGCTGTTGTAAGTTGTAAATGCAGCTACAGGAGATGCCTTGCCACTTAACACCAGTAGAGGGCAGCACTAAGCGACACCATCTATACCTATGAGACCTTGCTAGACCCAATCAACTGGTGCCTTGATCTTGACCTTCCAGCCCCGAGACTGTGAGACGTACATTTCTGTTGATTCCCAGTCTTCTGGGTTAGGGTTTTGTTTCAGAACAGTTTCTAAGTACAAGGCCACCGTGTCCTTGAGAGAAAAGAGGGGAGGTGGGAAGCCATGGTGAAGTGAAGGAAGAAGGGTGTGTTGGTAAAGGTGACTCTGGGCTACAAAGGAAGAACTTGTGTCACGACCCAAGCCCAGCCAGATAAAACGAAACCAACAAAAACTATCTCAAATAATGAGACTTTAATGACATTTTTAAAAGACTCAGTAGACACCCAGTTTGTTCCCTCTGTCTTGTGAACTACACTTTAGGTTTAATGAGAAAGGTTAAAATTACGTTAAACGTTGGATTGCTTCATGATGTTATGTTTCTGTAATTCCATGGTTCTGATTTCTCACACAATATGGCTAGTGACTAGAATGTAGCATAGAAAAACTATTAAAACAAAATCTCACTTAAAGTGCATTCACACACTGTTATCCAAAGAGGGACGCACCCTGGCCTAACAGTAGCAGGATCCCAGTGGAGAATGATTGGGTGAGCTGTTTGTCTTACTCCAAACAGTTAACTCAGATGGGAGACCATCTGAGAGGCACTGGACATCAATGAATTGTAAATATTCATTGCCCAGACCACCCAGAGTTTGATAGGAGACCTTTGCTTAACTACAGAAAAGGATTTTCATTTGCAAACACTGCACAATATATGGGTGCTATCCTCTGGAAATCCATCCTGTGGGGTGGTCCAGTAGGGGAAGTTATTTGGAAACAGAAAAGGATGTTGGGAGGTGATGCAGCTGAGAGCCAAGGCCCAGTAAGAGCCAAAAATCAAGTTCATTTAGCAAAATACTAACAAGTAAGTTGGTGTGGCTTTTGGGACACACACACACACTCATCCCTTTAATACACCCCCCCTTACACTAATTAGCTCCTCCTGGTCAGGCGCTATCTCTCAGTGGTTATAGAAAGTAATCTCCACTTTGCCGCTCTTTATCACAGCCTTGGCTCCCTCACAACTATTTTTAAATATTACACAACTTTACAGCATTTATTATGTGCCTGATTTTTTTATTTTCATTATCATAAGCACCGTAAACATGAATCCATTTAATCCTCACTCATTTGGAATAAACACAGTCACAGCCCTGTGCGTTTTCTGGTAAAGGATGTCACAGAGATGTCTGTGAACTTGCTCTGTGTCACACAGCAAACAGGCATTGGAACCAGAACTGGAACAGAGTCTTTCCGCTTACCCTCTGCTGTCTCATGAACCCTCTGTAGGTGCCTTAATATTGGAGGGACTGTAACAGCAGCTGCTTCCTTTGGTAGCAACATTCCACCCATTATCTTTTCATTCTTCTTCTTCTCTCTCTCTCTCTCTCTCTCTCTCTCTCTCTCTCTCTCTCTCTCTCTCCCTCCCTCCCTCTCTCCCTTTTCTTTCTTCTCTTCCTCTCTCTCTTCCTTCCTTCCTCCCTTCTCTCTCTCTCTCTCTCTCTCTCTCTCTCTCTCTCTCTCTCTCTCTCATTCTTTCTTCCCTTAATGCTTAACTTAATGCAGCAGAATTTACCCTTTCAAATGGACAGATTGTAAGTTTTGGACACGTATTCACACTCACATGAACATCACCATAGTCAAACTGAATGGTCTCATCCGTCTCCATGTTGCTTTGGGGTTCGCCCTGTCCCCACCCTACCTAGCTCAGAGACCATGGGATTTTAGCCAGACACCCATGACTCTCCAAGGAACCTCGAAGAGAATTCAAGAACAGAATATAGATCTGTTAGAGAAGATTACATCTTTTATCACCATTATCTCTAACCCCCTTCAGTTACTAATGGGAGCCTTGAACTATAGTTTCTCTGCCAGCATCATCCTCGGGAAGCACAGATCCGTTTCTAACACACAGCAGGTACCTAGGTGGAAAACATTGCTTATCCTCCTCGCAGCTCAGCATTACAGTTGCCACAAGATTCATCCACAGAACTCACATTTTGTCTTAATAAAATAAGCACCATTGGAGACTCTTTTTTATGGCACCAAATATCAATCGTATGGAAATATTCATTGTAGAAATCAGCCAGAGTGCTTACATCACAGACATGTTTAATATTTAATAACTCTATTTCAGTATAAATTAAATTTATTAGTGCATTTTTTCGAAGCAGGGATACTTGAGCTTTGCCACTTTGCTGAAACGGATTTGTTTTCTAGAGCGTTCCCCGGGAGAATTGATGGATAGGTAAAAGTAAGTCATTGGTAACTTACTCCATTATGACAGGGAATAAAGAAAATATGCAACCACAGAGAAGCACTTTGCCAGCTCAAGCCAGTTTTCTGTTGAGTGTAAGACACTAACTGGATAAGGTCCCCTTGCTGCGCACACTGCTGGAAGAACTCTATAGATCTTTATCTGAAAACTGTGTAAGCTGAGCTGTGCTCCAAGGCGGGGACGAGCTATTGGGAGCATCTGTGTTGCTCAGCAGCGCCATCTGCCGTGTAGCTGAGAATCTGCATGGAGGGCAGCTGAAAGGGGAGGATTCTAGGAGGGACTGCCCCCTGGAGAGCACCAGTCATAGCACAGCAGGCAGAAGCTGAACATCCACGATGTCCAATTATTTGGGACTGCAGGCTGAATGTCTCCAAAAACACCAAACGCAAAAATGCTCCAAAACATGAGATTGCTTAAGCACCGACAGTGGAAAATTCCACACCACAAATCTGTCTCACTTACAGAATTATTTAATATATTGTATAAATCACCCCAGGCTTATGTATAGTACACGTAACAAACTGCATGAGAAACATGAAGGAAATCTATGTTTAGGTGTGGGTTTTGTTCCAAAGAGGTCAGTATGGGAATACAGCTTTTCTAAAACTAAAAAAAAAAAAAAAAAAAAAAAAAAAAAAAAAATCTAAAATCCAAAACACACTGTCCTCAATTAGCTCAGATAAGGGACACTCAGCCTGTACTGAACTACCTGGGTTGATAATGAAGACATTTTATTTTGCCTTTCAGTTTGTTACCTCCAGATTATTTTTTTCATAAGCTACACGAACAGAAACTATATGTAAGGGGAAACCCCTTGATTAAGAAATGAACAAATGAGGTGCATTTCATCCTCCCTCTGGTCGTAAATCAAATGACTCTGAGGAGACACAAGAACCCACATATCTGTCAATTACCTTGAATCCCCATGTGAATGTTCCTGGTTGAAGTCAAAGCAGCTTCTTTCAATGTGAGGAGATGCATTTAAGACTTCCTGAGCAGCACTTGGTTAATTTCCGAAGCTACTCTATCGAGGTAAAGCTAAAAGAACTCAAGTAAGCTCCTGAACCACAAACGGGCCAGAGGCTCTGTAACACAGATGAGGGTGATGTTGACCTTAGCTTTCAGGCAGGACTTAAAACGTCACACAGCTTTTTT
Source organism: Micromys minutus (assembly GCF_963924665.1). NCBI lineage: Eukaryota > Metazoa > Chordata > Mammalia > Rodentia > Muridae > Micromys > Micromys minutus. Next base: position 48,109,763 of record NC_137972.1, on the reverse strand, counting down.
ATCCCAACCTTTGGATCTCATCTTTGGCATGTCCGATGGCTTTCGGCAGCCCGGTAGAGGGAGGTGTGCTAGCGCTCCTTAAAGACACCCACTTCTTCTCGGCCTTCACAGAGCTGAGAATGTTCATCTCCCATTGTAATATTTCCACAGTGCTCTCTTCCCAATATCTAATAGGCCCTTGTCCCCTCCTCTTGACACTAAAAATCCCCCCATGCTGAGTACTTCTGGCAAGTTCTTTAACAAAGGCTAATCTGTTCAGCTGTCCTAAGGATGTGGATGGCATGGAATTTCACAGGGAAGCTTCTAGAGATTGACAGCAAGGTGGAACAGGGCTGCTCATTATTTTCTCACCTTCCTACCTGATGGGTAACAGTGTCCCGAAGCCACGAGGGGACAGTTCACTCCCCAGTGCTCCATTGATGAATTAAATTTTGACCCTGGGGCCTAGCTGTCAGATCTCATAGCTGATGGAATTGGAATTCAAGAGTGCACATGGCTGCTTTTTTTTTTTCATCTTACATTGCAGCACCTGCAGGCACCATAAATGTCTGGTAATTATACTATCAAATTCCCAACCCCACACAATCTTCACAGTGGCAGCACTGGCTACACAAATGAGCCACAGGAGGTGGGTGTTAAGTGTAAGTCACCAGAGACTCTAATACCAATTAAGCCAAGGAGCGGGCCTCACTTCACTTCAGAAGCCAGGCCTAGTGGCTGTGCCATCGTGTCTCTGAGTCTGTAATACTAAGTATGTGTTCAGTGTTCAATAGAACGAGGCTGTCAGATGTCGACTAGGCTACAAGTCCGCCACTGTATTCCTGCTTCTCAAACCTGACACAGGTTTTGCACGCACACACGCACGCAGAATCTTCTCAGCACTTTATTCACAGAACCTGCTAGTTCTATGGACTTGCTAATTAAAATGGGATATGTGTCATATAATAGTATCATGGATCCAGAAGGTAAGCCTCAGGGTGGCCCAGGTTTGGGCCTGTGGCTGATGCTGGGATGTAACAGCATCCCTGTTTCAATTACACATGGCGCCTGAGAGGGCATCATGAGGAAGCTATAGTAAAACTAGCTGGGGCTGTAGAGACAAACTTTACTGCGGGTCAGAAACAAACAAAACACCATCTTCTTGAGACACGTCTTTGAATTCCATGTCCTCTAACCCCAAGCTCCCCAGGTTTTTTTTTTTTTTTTTTTTTTTTTTTTGGTCTGTGCCGTCATACATGACCAATTTTTCTTTCCATGTGTGTGTAACCTTTTCTCCCCATAAAAAATTAGAGAAATTAAGCTGAATCACCAGAGAAGGTTCAAAGTGTGGACAGAACTTACATGATAACCTTCAAGGTAAAGTTATGTTAACTAATAGCCTTTTGATTAGTAATGTCTGCCTAAGTCAGGAAGGGATCTTGAGACCATTTTGAGTTCTGAGAACAAGGGGTGTTGTGGGAGATTGATGATGTCTGTCCTGGCATGGGAAGGGAGGGTGGCTTCCTTACTAGAGGCATATCAGATCCAGTGATGTCTGGGGCACTGACCAAACCACTCATGGCTTTCATAACTTTCCTCAGAGAAGCCAACCAGGCCTGACAGGAAACAGAAGCTTACACCGGAAAAGGCGGTGCAGTTCCTGCAGTGCCTGATGAATTTCTCCTCAGAGACCACTTGCAAAGTCCACAAGGGGTTCCTGGAACCTGTGACGACAGAAATGCCATGGCCCTAGGAAAAATGGGGGAACCCCGGAGGATGAAGACTCGAGGCAGGGGTGGGGAGTGGGTCTGGAAGTAAGGCTATTTAGAGGGCTCCTAAACCTGCTTGTGCCTCCCTGGAACGTTAGTGGTGTATACTTGGAAACACTAGCGGGCCTCAGAGGGGTTACTTGGGGAATGTTTGTCAGGATAGGAAAGGGCCAGGGTAGCGCTGGGCGCGACACGACTGACCCCTAGTGGTGGATCTGGAAAATTCCTACTTAAAAGATCTTCAAAAAGTCCACTAGAAAGTGCGGCGAACCCGACTGGGGATTTCATGGAAGAAGGGTTTAGGGGTAAAATAACTAAGAGAAGGGTACATTCTATCTTTTTGGTGATTCACCCATGTGTTTTAAATTTTTGAAAGTCTTTGCAATAAAGTAACTTAAATTCTCTTTAACACTCGATTTGCTTGAACATTACTGTTTTGTTTTGTTTTCTTTCTTAAATCATCTTCTTGTTCTGTGAGATGTAGATCCTTGGAGTAAGGAAAGACTGTGCATTCCTGTTTTTCCCTTCAGCATGGAGACTTTGTGGAGATTTCATCTATCAACTCTCCCTGCCAAAACCTCTGAAAACCTGTGTTTTTTGGTAAGACTCCTTCCTTTGTTCGCTATCATGACTGTAGTTGAGGAGAATGATACAATTTAGATTTATGTTAATTACTAGTCAAATCTAACTAAATGTTAAAGACTTCTTCCAGCTAGAGACAGAGGGTTTCGTATGCCTCGGGTTAGAAGCCATATTGAAGAAAATCAAATTCCTTTCAGGCCTGCTAGGTCTCCAGGAACACTTGGGGGCTCACACAGCCTACAATGCTTTCTTGCTTCTGAAGCCTTCGAGTCAGAGCCGGTGAGGCTGGTGGTCAGCTGCTACGGAGCCTTTTCCCTCCTGAAGACCAGTTCTGCGTTTCCTGGGCTGTGTGACTTTGGGTGTGTTGCATATCCTCTCTGTTCTCAGTGTTATCATCCATGAAATGGAAATGACGATACCTCTTCGCTCTATAAAGGCTTCAATGAGCACATACCATAACTGGAAGTTAGCTAGTAATTTGATGCTTTCTCTTTACCTTTTCTAACTTGGGAGTATGAAGTACCACTTGAAAGGAAAATAAGGTCTGGGCTTCGAGGAAACAGTTTAGTTGGTAAAGTGCTTGTTTTACAGACTCAAGGATCCAAGTTTGATCCCTCAAACCTGCCCAAAACTCATTTCTTTTAGAATTTTACATTGTATGTATATGCATGTTTTGCTCGTATGCATGTCTGCATACTATGTGTGTGCCTGGTGCCCATGGAAGTTACAAGAGGGCATCAGATCACCTGCAACTGGAGTTATAGATGGTTGTGAGCTGGGAATTGAACCTAGATCATCTGCAAGAACAAGAGCTCTCGGCCACGGAGCCAGCTCTGCTAGTTTTAAAATAAGTGCATGAGTGTGCGTCTGTGTAGGTTTGTGCACAGGAGTGCAGTTGGCTCAAGGGTCTGGAGCTGGACTAACAGGCAGTGAACTGAAAGACACTGGGACCTGGCTTGGCCTTTTGAAACCTCGAAGCCTACCCCCAGTGATACACTTCTCCCCAACAAGGCCAGTCCTGCTAATCCTTTCAAATAGTGCCACTGCCTGGTGACCAAGCATTCAAACCTGTGAGCCTGTGGGGGCTGTCTAAGTTAGGGTTTTACTGCTGGGAACAGACTCCATGACCAACGCAAGTCTTATAAAGGACGAATGTCTATTTGGGGCTGGCTTACAGGTTCAGAGGTTTAGCCCATTATCATCAAGGTGGGAGCAAAGCAACATCCAGGCAGGCATGGTACAGGAGGAGCTGAGAGTTCTACATCTTCCTCTGAAGGCTGCCAGTGGAAGACTGACTCCCAGGCAGCTAGGATGAGGGTCTTATAGCCCACGCCCACAGTGACACATCTACTCCAACAGGGCCATACCTTCTAATAGTGCTACTCCCTGGGCTGAGCACATAGAAACCATCACAGGGGCCATTCTCATTGAAACCACCACAGGTGCTCTGGCCTGTCATCTCCCCCTAGTCCCTAAAGACAGGGTCTGTCAGTATCTGAAACTGAGTTATGCTGACAGACCAGCCAGTCTCAGGGATCCTCCTTTTCTGCCTCCTCAGTGCCTACACACAACCCCCACACTACCATGCCTGGCTTTCTTACATAGGTGCTGGGCATTTGAACTCAGGCCTTTAGCTTCCGTGGCATATGCTCTTACCCATGAACCATCTCAGTGGCCCACAGCACACTTTCTGTTTCCCCATTGACTCCAGATGTGGAACATATTACAGTTCTTACTGTGTCCTTGATGCCAATTCTGTGGGCATTTAGACTTTCTAGTATCCTATGTACAACCAGTCAAAGAGCTGAGAATTAAGTAGCTGCTGAGTGTTCAAGCACCGAATAGGCTGTTTATATTAATCTTACCTCGAGAGACATAGGGCAAGGGGGCAGAATCATGGCACAGGGGACTGAAAGACTGTGAGTCAGGGTTACAAGCCAGTCAAAATTCTAGGCATGAATAGAGGAGAAGGTCCTGATGCCCGGGCCTAAAAGAAGAGCTGCTGGGGAAGGAATTTCCTTTAGGGGTGTGGCCTCTGAAAGGTTAACCATTCTCTAGTGTAGCAGTTCTCAATCTGTGGCTCATGACTGCTTTGGGAGCCACAGGGGTCACCAAAGACCACCAGAAAATGCAGATATATACATTACATTGTACAAGACCAGTAAAATTATAGCTACGAAGTTGCAACAAAAATTTTATGTTTGAGTGTCTCCGAGACACAAAGAACTGTATTAAAGGTCCAGAGCATCAGGAAGGATGGGAACCAGTTCTCTGGGGGCGGGGCCATAGCTATGCACAGATGGACAGCAGCAGTTACACTCAATGAGTTATTTAAAAAGAACAAGAGAACATTAATGTTGGAAGGGGCAGTGTTGGGAAGATCAGATAAAAGAAGGGAAGATCCTGATATGATCAAGCTGCAATTGTACACATGGATGAAATAGTCAAAGAACAAACAAAATCACTAAATCTCCGTTATTAGCTTTGTCCACCCGTTCACTGGGCTGGAGATAGTTACGTGTTTAATTGTGAATAGAAGGGTGTACAGACATGCATGCAGGCAAAACTCCCCATACATACACAAAACATTTAAAAAAAATTCACAAATAGAATGCTTGAGCAAAATTTTAACAACACATAGGCAATTCATCTAAAGCACAGAATAGTTGCTACTTTTAATTTTTTTTCTTTTTCTTTTAGTTTTAGTTTATTTTTCTCTCTAGGAAGAGAACTTCTATAAATTGTAAGCCTTCCAGTCAACATTGGGTCATTTTGCTTTTATTTCAACGTGGAAGAGTAAATGTGTTCTTTTGTCTCCATCAGAGCCGACACAGATGTTTGGATGGTTATTGGTAATGTGAATTTTGCTCCCCCCCAGCCACCCGTGAGACACCTTAGAGTGTGCTCACAGCTCATCCAAGGCTTTGGTAGTCACTGAACTTAGCACTTACCTTTGGCTAATGGCTTTTCTCTCGCCCTCAGTCTGTTCTCACAGGAAGGATCCTTAGGTTCTGTCCGGCCTGCACCAATGTCATCTTTTCCTTCCCCACATTCTTTCTTCTGAAAGCCTGGAACACAGAGCAGAGAGGCTCAGTCCTCTCCACAGCAGTTAGAAGGACCGTCAGTCACATGTCATTGACAATTCCAGTTTATATTGCTAATTTTCCCTTGGCTGGCTACAGTTTAATCACAGGTTTAGAGAGTTGGATAATTAGATATTTAGCACGGGGCTCTCTGATAACACACACGAAAACGGGCTAGTCTCCTTAACCAAAGATGCAACAATGACTTGACCTCTCCCTGACGACCTGCGTCATCACATGAGCCCTGGACATCTGGTGTCAGGCACTGGTTTCTCTAAGGGGAGATTCTGAAGGGTGGGGAGTTACCCACAGTATACTCCGGGCTGTCAGGGTAAGTAGGATTGAGAACCCAGGGAAATAGCATCTTAGACCCGAGTCTCGGCATTACCCAAAACAGCATGGCAGCTTTGAGTGTGGTGTTGAACAGATTTTGACTGTGGTAAGGAGGAAGGTGGCCGTGGATGCTGATGAACTAACCGTTGGTGTGGGCACTGTGTCTTGAGACCATTTAGATGTATTTATCATACTCCCTCTAAAAGGGATGGCTTTGCCCTGGAGACTCTGCTTCATTCAGTAAGCACGCCTCCCCCTTGCCAATTGTTTGGCCAAACAGCTTCACACAGCAGCGGGTAAACGCTGGACTAGGAGGGCAGACACAGCAGATGTGGCTTCCATCGTTCCATTGTGTGGATGAATGAGACTCCTGTCACCCCCTCCCCTTGGCAGCTTCCCGTCACTTGCTCCTCTGTACCCACTCTGGATACAGGCGTGAGTCCAGTTGGTGCAGGAGGCAGAAGGAACTCAACATGGATCCCTACAAGCACCTTTGCCCTGCTCTGCTCACAGATGCCACAGGATAAAGTCGGTCTTCCGGTGCAGAAACCATGCCTGTCAGTTTCTCATGCTATGACAAAGACCTTCAATTATTTCAGAGGAAAAACTTGGTCGTCTCGTTTATGGTTTCAGAGGGTGTCCCCTGGCTGCCTTCCTCCATCACTGTGAGGTAGAATAGAACATCATGGTGGTAAGAACGTGGGGAGCAGGTGGTTGCTGTCACAGAAAGGACATCAAGAGAGAAGGGCGGGGTGAGACTTTTAAGGTCCCACCCTCATGACTTTTCAACATGGCCCTATCTTCAAATATTTGCCCACATTCCAGTAAGAGCAACATGGTTTTGCATCACAAATGTATGGATCCATCGATACACCAGCATCTATCAGAGGAGACACTTCAACACCCAAACCATGACAAAAACTGTAGGAAGTCAGTTACAAATAAAACATAGTGCCGGTTGGAAGTTCCATGCAATATTTTCCAGCATTCTTCTATAAGAAAATCCCAAGTTGTGCAGGAAACAAGTTCATTTACTTTAATCTTCCAAAGCCAATAGAGGCTGTTTTTATGTAAGCTGTTTTAAAATAAGTATCAAAGTGCCAAAAAGTTGGGCATGGTGGCTCCTACTTGCAATCCCAGTATTTAGGAATCGGAGGCAGGAGGATTGCCAGGAGCTCAGGGCCAGCCTAGACTATATTGCAAATTCTAGGCTAGTTTGACTCCGTGTGAAGCCTTGTCTCAGCAAACGAGTGAAGCCAATGAGACTGGATAGCTGGTCCATCCTCTTGGGCCTCACAACTTTGGGGTAAACTGTTGGTTTCAGAAAAACATATGCTAGAGATGTATTCTAGACCAAGGCCTCACTTTGCAGATAAAGAGAAGGATCGTGCAAAAGGTTACATAGTCACCCTCAAAAGATGTACATACCTCCTATTTTATTACATGCCTTTTATGTGTCTACCAGGCCACAGAAACTCCCTGAGCAGCTAAGCCTTGTAGTGCTGACATAAGCCATATTGCATACACCAAACACAGGGAATTAGTTAAACCTCTTAGGTAAGCAAACACGACACAGCTTATACAAACTCAAAACACAAGAGCAGAAAGGGAGAGATAAGCAGATACTTCCCCATCACCTAGAAAGCTACTATTGATTGACCAACCTGAGCCATCCAGAGTGCCAGTGCCATGCCTGTCCCTTGCCCATTCCTTTTGGTAACACTAAATGCTTCCAGAAACTCTGAAAATAACAAACACATTAACATACCATGAAAACCAGAAAACTGAGCCAGGAAAGTAAGATAGCCTGTCTGAGGTTGCACACGGCTAGTAAGTTTTCAGATCCTATGATCCCCCCATTATGCCCCCCCCCACACCAACTTCCTGTCTGTGACAAGCCACTCAGCTCAATAAGCCACGGAAATAGGGATCTGCTGGAAACCCCAGAGTCCAGAAATAGAAGCAGCTCATCTGTACTGGACATAATAGGAGAGAGAAGAAATGGACTCAGAGCATCGCTGTGGTTTCAACAGGCTCCTGCTTTGAACAGTTGGTCCCCAGCTGGTGGCACACTTGTGGGAAACTGTAAATTTTGGGAGGTGGGATCTGGTTGGAGGGATTAGTTACTGGTTTAGTGTTGAAGGGTATTTTTGGCCTCCAGTACCTCTTTGCTTTTTGTCTGTCATGGGGTGAGAACCTCTCCTGACGAATGCTCTCCCGTTACAGAATTCTGCTCAAGTGGATGGAGCCAAGTAACTATGGGATGAACCCTCTAGAGCCAGGGATCAGCAGCACATCTGTTCTCTACAATCTCCTTTCAGGTTTGTTGGCCACAGTGACATGAAAATAATCAATACAAACACTATAGGAATCTGTAGTTCTAGAGTTTGCCACCATTGGGGACATGCCAAAAGTCAGGGAACACACAAGCTATGTCAATGTAATCAACATACAACCAAATCCTTAAGAGTCCGAAGAAGACAGTTGTGATGTTGGGACCAGAAGGACGAGACAAGCCGTGCAAACTCTCAGTACAATGGATGGCTTTGGGTCAACAGCAGTTTTCTAGGGTTGTCATTAGAAACTGAAGCAGACTGCGGACTTAAATGAGCAAAAGCTATGTCCTCGTGGTTATGAAGGCTGGAAATTTGGGATTTAGTCAATGACAGGGTGAGTTGCATGCAGTCTCTTGGCTTGGCTTGCAGATGGCTACCCCACACTTCTTTCATATGATCTTTCCTGTGTGCACGCAGCCCTGGCGTCTCTCTTTCTGTGTTCATCCTTCCTCCTTTTACAAGGACATTAGTCAGATTATATTAAGACTTGTCTTAAGAGACTCATTGTGCTGGCTGGTTTTTATGTCAAGTTGACACAGTGAGGAACATCTTGTTAGGGGCACTGGGAAAGTGTCTGTATGTATTGGGCAACAAGCAAGTCTATTGAGTATTATCTTGAATAATGATTGATGTGGGAGTGCTCCACCCATTGTGGGTGGTGAGAGCCCTGGGCAGGTTGTCCTGGATAGTATAAGAAAACAGGCTGAGCAAGCCACGAGGAGCAAGCCAGTCAGTAGCACTCCTTCATGGCTTCTGCATGACTCCTGGTCACTTCCTTGAGTTCCTGACATGACTTCTCTCAGGGGATGAAGCGAGACTTGAAAGTTGTAAGATGACATAAACCCTTCACTCTTCCAAGCTGCTTTTAGTGATGGTATTTAATAGAACACTTAAACTAAGATGCCTACAGAAGCCAGACAGAAGAGGGCATCAGATCCCCTGAGATGCCCCCCAAACCATGTCATGTATACCGCATCTGGGAAAATGCTGAACTTATCCAGGGTGTTAAGAGGCTAGTTAAAACAAACAAACAAAAAACAAAGAATATATAAGGTTTAGCATTGACTTTAAAGGAAACAGCACCCATTTGAGTGACTTTGCAAACAGGAAATAGCAAGAATGGACAACAATGTGCAGAAACCACACCAGACACCGCTGATGGAAATGAAAGGTGCTGCTCTGTTAGAGTTTGCAGTCACTCAAAGATGAGTCTTAAATGCCCCTCGGGCTTCCTCAGCCACCTCTAGGCATTGCCTCAAACACAGGAGGGATATGAGCAAATGTTTGTATGCTGATGTTCAAGGCTGAGCTTTTCACAGTAGCCAAGGCTAGCGACAATCCAGAACTCCACTGACATGGGCAAGCCAAGTGTGCTTCGCCATGCAATGGAAGGTTGTTCTAAACAGAATGAAGTTTAGACACAAGGTAAAATGGGGAGTCGTCTCAAAAGCAACCCCCTAAACACAAGGAGCCAGCACACAAAGACAAATATTGCCTGATTCTACCTATGTGGTATTCTGGGAAGAGTCCTAGTCTACGGAGAAAACAGAAGACACCAGGAAGGGAGGAACTGAGAACAGAAGATGGTTACTACGTGGGCGGAGAGCTCCAGTTTAAGACCATGAGGTCCTGAGCATGACGGCCGCCTGCAGTTTGACAACAGTGCTCATGTCATTACTTTGTAGAAACCGGACATCTTGAAACGGGAACGTTCACCCTTTTCGTATCTTACCACCGGAAGGAAAACTAATCAGGAAAAAGTCCCAGGATTAAAGCACAGCTGGGAGGACGGTCCCTGCTCCTCAGCTGTCAGAGCGTCAGGCCACTGTGCTACAAGTCTAACAGTTGACAGACGCCCGGCCTTGCTCAGACAACTTCAAAGCCGGGGAAGCAGGGAGGGGAGAGCTTTCAGGGAAAGTGCGGTTCAGGGGAGGGCTTTGTGTGATGAAGCAATGGGGCACAAAGGGTATTCTCTGCTCTTGGGGGTTCAAAGCCACGGAGGCAGGCATCACTTGAGGTCCTTACTTCTAGAACAGCCCTCCCATTGAATCAGGCCATCACTCGGTGTCCCCACAGAGGTCCTCAGGGGTGAAGTACAGCAGTACAGCCAAGGTACAGCAACAAACTCCACCCATGAGCCTTGCTGGAAACAGTGTTCCTCTTCACACTGACTTCATATCCTGCCTTCACTTCTAGAAAACTAAGAGCCACACAAAGTTTAACGCCCCTGGGCTGATTTCTCCAGTCCAGTTTCTCCTTGGCTATTGCAGGTGACCACTACCAGGAGTTAAATAAATATCTATTTATGTGTGCATGTGTGTGCTATGGTTTTAAGGATCCTAAACTTGTTTTTTTTTAAATGCTCCATACAATATTTTACTCCAAGCCTTATATTTTTGAGATATTTTCATTTTGCTCCACAGAGCCCTGTTGTGCAGTGAGCTCTGTTCATGTATATTTTTTGCTCACAATATTGCACATTGCATCGGTGACCTTTCTGTCCCGGGGACAGAATACCAGGCAGAAACAGCTTAAAGGAAGGAAGATTTGTGCTGGCTCGTGGTTTCAGGGGGTCTCAGTCATCACAGCAGAGCCTACGTCACAGTTCAGCGCTGCTCGGTGTCAGGAGCGTGATGCAGAGGCAGGAAATGGACAGCTTAGGGTGGGTTTGGGGGGCACATACAAGGGCCTGCTCCCAGTTCCCACTTTCACAAGTCACGCCTCATTTCCGTACGGTTCTACAACACTCAAAACATCACCCCAAGCTTGAGACAGGCCACTTAGAACTGAACCTGTACATTACATTTCAGATTTAAACCTTAACATACATCATAATTAGCTTTCATTGCCAAGTTGACATTCCTGGCAAGATGAAAGGCCCAACTGAGAAAACCCCTTCATCAGGTTGGCCTGTCAGCATGTCTACAGCACATTGTCTTGTTGCTGACTGACTGAGGAGGGCAGGTGCCAGAAAGCAAGCCAGGAAGCAGCATCCTTCTGGGGTCCCTGCTTCAACTTTCGCCTCCAGGTTCCTTCCTTGACTTCCCTAGATGATAGGCTTTTGCTATAGTAGTTTGAAGGAAAATGGTCCCCGAAGGCTCATATGCCTGATGCTTGGTTCCCAGTTGGTGGAATGATTTGGGAAGGATCAGGAGGAGGGGCCTTTCTGGAGGAGGTGTGTCACTGGGAAAAGGCTTCTGAGGTTTCAAAAGACTCCTCCCTATACCCAGTATGCTTTGTCTGCTTTCTGCCTTTGGATCAGGATGTGAACTCTCAGCTATTCCTACTACCACACCTGCGCTTCGCCATCATGGATTCTAACCCTGGGAAATGATAAGCCCAATGAAAAGCTTTCTCTTATAAGTTGTCTTGGTCATGGTATTTTGTTACAGCAATGGAAACATAACTAATGCAATTCTCTATATACTATGCTGCTTTTTGGCTATTGTTTATCACAGCCACAGGAAGCAAACTAGGACACCATGCAACTTAGATTGTTCTCTGTGCAACTGTGGAGGTTGTGTAGGGTTCAAACTGTTCGAGCGCAAAGCTGCACTGGGTGGAAATGGGTATGAATTTCTTCTGAGAAACCTTACTTGGGGTTACCCAGAGCCTCTGAGTATTCAAAAATCTGGGTTAATGTTTTTGTGTCTTGGGATGGGTGTGTGTGTGCATGGGGATGCTAAACTGTGCCTGAAATAATCAGGCTTGCTCCACACAAGCATGAAGAGGCTCCTCTTCAAACAGTGTCTAATTTGAAGTAGCATCTTTGTGCTACAGAGGGTGTGCATCTGTGAGTCTAATTAGGGGCTGACAGCTTGCTCTCCAGTGCCAAGTGCCACAGCTGAAGTGCCTGTTTGCCGTCACTCCTTGCCAAATGCCACCATCGGCCTTCGGATTTCTACTCCTCCGATGGGTATAAAATGCTGTCTCACAGGGCTCCGTCTTGTGGGGATTGTGTTTGTGATGTGGGAAAATTAACCATCTTTCTGTGGGTCCTGTCCCTCCACAGGAAGGCACCCATTCTCCGCTAGGTAATTTGGATTTCCCCTTTGATGGAGAGAGTTATGCCAGAGATTTGGGGTTACCAATGTCCTCCACCAGTTTGTCATTTGCTTTCAGTTCATGCTATCATATCACATGAAAGCAATGGTGAGATCTATGTAATCCTAAGTGGGCTTTTTTTATATTCCTAATTTATAAAAAACAACTACTCTGATATCATAAGGATAACCTCCATTTTCTCACTTCCGGGTTTTACATTTTCTCTTCATTGTATGTAGCTTTTGTTCCACCTCACAGTTTGGTTATACATAAGGTGTGAATGAGGAATCTTACTGTGCTTTTCTGCCATTGAGTCTGTTGTAGTAACACCATTTACTTTTCATATTCTCTGTCCCCTTTCAGTTCCAATATACCCTATGTGCTTTGAGTGTGTGTAGGGGTGTGTGTGTGCATGTGTATGCTTTGTGTGTGCGTGTGTGAATGTGTGTGTATGTGCAAGTGTGTATGTGCATGTGTGTGCCTGTGTGTGTGCATGTATGCTTTGTGTGTGCATGTGTGTGTGTGTGTGTGTGTGTGAGGGGGGGAGAGAGAGAGAGAGAGAGAGAGAGAGAGAGAGAGATAGAGGTGTGGAGGGGTAACTTTGTGTATGTTCATCTCCCTGTCTGTGAGTACGGGCACATGTATAGCACACACGTGTAGAGGTCAGAGGATGACCTGCTTAGCCCCACCTATTTCTTGTGTTTTATCTCACATTTCCTATCGTTCATCTCTAGCTTGTTTCTCCTTGGAACTCTAGATCTTGTAGCTTCCCCTTCCAGAATTAAGTTCCATACTCATGTGCACGGCTGGTTCTTCTTGGTGCGAGCTCCTCAGTTCAGATGTCTGCTTTCGGAGAAATTGTTCCCAGACACAAGATGAGTTTTCCAACTGCTCATAATGGCACCCTCCTCTATTTCCCCCATTACTACCATCTTCCTAAACCTTCCCACACTATTTTATATGCATATGTTAGTGTGTGTGAGTCACATGAGCACGGAGGACAGAGGTCAGCTTCAATTGTCTTGGAACTACAGTCTCTCACATCTACCTGAAACCTTCTAGTTTGTCTGCTCAATTAAGATGCAGGGATCTTGTCTCCCCCTGTTCCTTACTCTGCACACATCACCATGTTCTGCTTTGTGATGTGGGTTCTCAGGCTTGCACAGCAAGCGCACCACCGACTGCGCATCTCCTCAGACCGTTGGCATTTGTCCTCAGTCAGACCAAACTCTACAGGATTGAAGACCATACTGCCTTATTCTTTCCACGGTCTCCAGAACTTACAACAATAGCACATAGTAGGTGCTCAGTTAGTTAGACAAATGAGTAAGTGAGCTACCCTCCCCATGACTGTTCCTTCTGTTATGTGGCCCAGGTGTATTGCCAAGTAGCAAATGCTATGCTGATACCTGTGGTCTCTCAACTCGACAGCTGTGAACACGCCACAAAAGCATTCATGCTCTGACCACCCAAGGCCTCAGGGGTTAACACAGTGAAAGTTTCATGCCCTACTCTAACCAAGGTCTACTCAGGAGATGGCTGTCAATAGTTTCTTTGTTGGAAACTATTAAAAATCATTTAAAAAGAGATTTTAATGAATATACAAAGCATAGAATTCCTCACGGCATTAGTTAACCTTTTCCTATCCCCACCCCTCTTTCCCACTTCTGGGAATTTCCCTCCCTCCCTCCCTCCCTCCCTCCCTCCCTCCCTTCCTCCCTCCCTCCCTCCCTTCCTCCCTCCCTCCCTCTCTCCCTCTGTTCCTTCCTCTCTTCATCATTCCTTTCTTCCCCTTCTTCCCTTTCTTTTTTCTTCACTTTATTTCTTTCAAAATTATTTATTTTAATTTTATGTGTATGCATGCACCATATACATGCAGTGCTCAGACAGGCCAGTAGAAGGCACCAGAAGCCCTGGTCACTCTGGAACTGAAGCTACATGTGGCCAGGAGCCATCCCGTGGATAGTGGAAACAGAACCGAGGGTTTTTGCAAGTGAGTTCTTTCCTTTGCCCTGCCCCTACCACATGTTCTTAGCTTCCCCACCCCCTTTCTTAAAGTCTCCCCCCCTTACTAGTATGGTCCCCTTGTCTAGTTTCATGATCTCTACCTGCATTCACTACCATGTAAGGATACATAAAATTACAAGTTAGAATCTGTGTGTGAAAGAAAACATGTTTCCTGGGTTACCTCACTCAAAATAGTTTTGTAGTTTCATCCAGTTTTTATTGCCGAATATGTTTTATCCCTTTATAAACATCTGCACGTTCACCCCACATCTACTTCTCTTTCCACTGTAGATTAGGTGATATGAACAATCCAATATAAGAAGCCTAATTCTTACGGAAAAGTATTAGCTTTTTACTGGACCTCGCCACTGTCCCTCTTCCTCTGGCCTCTCATCATTTCTCATCTGTGACCAAGGAACAACAAATACAGTGTTTCAGACACGATTGCTGAGCTGTTAGGACTTTGGTGGATCTGAGCGGGGACAGAAAAACCTCCATTTGTGTTAAGTTGATCCGAAGGCCAAGAGGCCTGGGCTTGTGATTGGTGTCAAAGGGAGCTGAGCCCTTGTTCTGCAGGCTCTTACCAGCAGCAGAGCCAGTGTCCGGGTAGGGCTGAGTCAGACTGAATGAGACACACCCTCCTGGTACCCAGAGAGCGGGAGATCTGACTGTAGCAAGCAAATGTATACACTGGGTATTAGAACTGTGACTAAGTGTTGCTAAAAAACTAATTCCCTTTCAAACAGATCATTTTAAAAGTCCAGTCTCCCTGTACAATTTTATGCCAACTGTAACATTTGATTTTTTAAATTGAGTTATGGCTAATTTTTCTACTATAGTTTCTATTTTTCCAAGAATAGCTCTCTCTCTCTCTCTCTCTCTCTCTCTCTCTCTCTCTCTCTCTCTCTCTCGCTGACTCTCTATCTCTCTGTCTCTCTCCTTTTCTCCTTTTTCAATGAAAAAGAAAAAAAAAAAGAATATGTTTAAAAGGTCCCATTCCCCACGGTTTTTATCTAGTAGGAGAAAAGCTTCAAAGGCATTTCTGCTACATATCTCATTGCTGTAAGGACAAAAGCTTCAAAGGAATTTAGTCAAGAGCACCTTCTGAAAGGAAGGGCTTATGCAGCCCAGAAGGCATCATGGCAGGAGCATGGTCACCGGTCACTGATCATCTGACTCAGGAGGCAGAGAGCGGTGAACCCAGGTACTCAGCTAACTTTCTCTTTTTATTCCCATTGGGACTCCCAGGTACTCAGCTAACTTCCTCTTTTTATTCCCTTTGGGACTCCAGCCCGTAGAATGGAGTCCCCACAGTTAGGGTGAGTCTCCTCACCTCAACCCAATCTAGACACCACCACTCCCCACACAGTGATGCTGAGAGCTGTCTGCTAGGTGATTCTAGAGGCAATCAGGTTGATAATCAAGATCCATGTCCTACGTTTAATTATAATGGCTGGACACGGAAGACAGGAAACATAAGGACATGAAATTGCCCAACAGTCCCAGGCCAAATGAAGACTATTCTAGATTCCTGACCACAGCATCCTGCTGATTACCCCAACATTTCCTGATGCTCCATCCATTCCCAACTTCTCCTGTCCCACTTTTTCCCACCCTCCTATCTACAGCTAGTGTTGGTTCAACCAAGTGATTAAGAGCATTTGTCTCCCAATTTTCCCTGTAACATTGCCAAGGACTCTCTCTGGGTCTCACAGACTACTTCTGTTCTTGGCTTACTTTTATTACTCTCCACAAACGACAAAATCTCTACACACAATTTTCTGTTTTAATGGGGAAAATTGGATCTGTGGCTCCAAACAAGACGGTAAACAGCCCAAGGATCAGATTTAAACGAAAACCACCTATCATGTGGAGAAATTAAGCAGTTCTTAAATATTTAATCACACCCTGTAATATTTTAGACTCCTGGGCTCCAAAATTATTGACAGAGTAATTTCTAAGCCGTAATTAACCAAAACAGGCAATCTTCCAAAAAGTCTCGCAAAGCTGAAGTAACCTCCTAAGAGAGTCACTGCATAGCCAGCAGGATGCTCATACTCAGCAGCCCAATAGACAAGAGCAGGCAGAAAAGCTGGAGCTGCCCTGAGCTGGTGTCGCTGCAAACGGCTCTAGAAAGACAGGGCTGTGACTGGAAGACTGGGGCACTGTATTTGTTAGTCAGGAGTCACGGACTTATGGAATGTCTCTGTATATTGAAGGAAGTTGTTGGAATGACTCACAGCCTGCAGTCCAAGTAACCCAACAATGGGCAGCTGTGGATGGGAAGTCCAAGCTCCCAGTTACTTAGTCTCATAAGAGTATGTTTTTCAGTTGGTCTTCTGTATAAGCTGGAATCCTGAGAGAGTAGGTTCCAACAGATGTGCTGGCAGGTAAATGCAAGCAGGTAGTGGTGGTGGTGGTGGTGGTGGTGGTGGTGGTGGTGGTGGTGGTGGTGGTGGTGGTAGGGGTGGAGGAGGAGGAGGAGGAGGAGGAGGAGGAGGAGGAGGAGGAGGAGGAGGAGGAGGAGGAGGAGGAGGAGCTGTCTTTCTTCCATTGGCCTTATATAGGTCTCCAGCAGAAGGTACTGCCCAGATTGAAGGTGCATACCACCATGCCTGGATCTAAGCTGTTTTTGGAACTTGCTCTGTCCCAGGCTGGCCTTGAACTCAGAGATCTGCTTGCTTCTGTTTCCTGGAAATAAAGCTGTGTACCATCTTGCCTGGGCCTAAGCTTTTTATAGTTACCAAGCCTCAAGATTCAGATCAACAGCCCGTGTCTTCCAGCTTGGAGATCTGGATCACAGGTGTGCCCTCAGTTCCACAAATAGTCAAGTTGACAATGGGGAATAACCATCACAGACATTTCCAGCAGCTGCTAAAGGTCTGGAAGATCATGGGAGGGGGATGAAGAGGTCTGTACAAGCAGTGTTCCTCTGGCATGTCTATAAACATTGCTTTTCTGACCCACAGAGTAGCCTAATTGCTGATCTTAGGGCTGGCAAAGGATATACACCCTACCCAACACTCCATTTCATCTCCTGTCAAAGTCTCACAATAACTGCTTGGTTATAATCTGCAATCTATAACCTATAATCTACCGGTTCTTTTTCTTCACCGTTGTCCCGTTTACCCAGCCTCAGGGACACTCCTTCTGTGATATATTCCTATACTTAACTTTAAGATATATACATCTCTTAATCTATGGTGTCATCACCAAAGTACAAGTGCACCTTCTTACCACAGTGCCTTTGCACTTACAGTGCCCTCTTCTTGGGCAACTGGTTCTCTACATCTTTGCTTAGTGGACTTATCTCTATTCCACCTCAGCTCAATAGAGGGAAGATGGTGCTTTTTCCGGTCACGGGGACATCCCCATTCCAGGAAAAAACATGCAGTAGACACTGAGGGGCCACTTCTTAAATGGATGCATGTGTTGTTTCGGGTTAAACCTGGAGCCAACATCACGGTGTTTCTTCTTTCGTTCAGAGACACAGTTTCCTGTCTAGGAGGCAAGTTGCTCGTTTTCAGGTGAGACACAGCTCACTCTCGGTGCTAGCACCTGTTAGACTCTCTGATACAGAACTCATTTCTCAAAAAGCATAAGAATCAAATGAAGTTAAACCTTGGTAGCAAGCTAAGATGACTCTCCAGATGCTGCTTGACGTGAGGGAACAATTGTGCTGACTGTTACGGCTGAAAGTGGAGGGCGTGGGAGAGTTAAACAGTATATGGCAGGAGCAGATGGAAGTTTATCTTTTCTTTTTTTTAAACTTTATTTATTTTTTTACACTCCAGATTTTATCCTCCTACCAGCCCATCCTCTGACTGTTCCACATCCCATACTTCCCCCTCCCCGTCCCCATGAGGCTGTCCCCCTCCCCACCTCCCCCGACCCCACCAGATTTCAAAGTACTGAGGAAACTTGTTTAGCTCCTCAGTGATCTTATCATTCAGCAAGAAGGGAATTCATTTACACCCTAAATGAGGGGATCGATTCTTTGAATTATTAGCCTCAAGTCAAGATAATTTCTCTCTAGCTCTTTGAGTGAAACAACAACAGCAAAAACATTTTTTTTCTGAGTAATATCATGACTCAGAAATCCCTTTTTGGACATTCATCACTTCTGTGACACTGGCCAAATGTCAGCATCATATCTGATATTTATTTATTTATTTATAATATTTATTTATTTATTTATTTATTTATTTATTTATTTATTTATTATACTTGCAATTGAACCCTAGAAATCATGCATCCTAGGTAAGTGCTCTACCATGGAGCTGTCCTCAGTGCTGCTGTATTTGTGTTATATTTGATGGCTCCAGGACCCAAGATCATCTAATGTAAAGGTCACAACCCTCCTAATACTTCGACCTTTTAATAAAGTTTCTTACGTTGTGGTGACCACAACCTTAAAATTTTTTTCATGGCTACTTCAAAGCTGTAATTTTGCTACTGCTATGAGTTGTAACATAAATATCTGTGTTTTCCAATGGTCTTGGGCAGCCCCGGTGAAAGGGTTGTTCAACCCCCAGAGAAGCTCACAACCCATAGGCTGAGAAGTGCTGCTCTGATGATTAATTACCAGACTTTTGATTGGGAGTCAAGGTCTTAGGAGGCCAGCTTCCAGGGATGCAAATGAATCAATAAGGATGACATTGCCAAGAGCATCAAAAGGGATCAAATTAGTGAGCTGGTGAGACGGCTCAGTTGTGAGCTGGTGAGAAGGCTCAGTTGTGAGCTGGTGAGACGGCTCAGTTGTGAGCTGGTGAGAAGGCTCAGTTGTGAGGTGGTGAGAAGGCTCAGTTGTGAGCTGGTGAGAAGGCTCAGTTGTGAGCTGGTGAGAAGGCTCAGTTGTGAGCTGGTGAGACGGCTCAGTTGTGAGCTGGTGAGAAGGCTCAGTTGTGAGGTGGTGAGAAGGCTCAGTTGTGAGCTGGTGAGAAGGCTCAGTTGTGAGCTGGTGAGAAGGCTCAGTTGTGAGCTGGTGAGACAGCTCAGTTGTGAGGTGGTGAGATGGCTCAGTGGGTAATGGCATCTTGTTATCAAGATTAATGACCCAGGTCTAACTGGGACCTACATGGTGGAGAACTGATTTCTTCTACACGTTGTCCTCTGACCTCTCCATGCACATAGTTTCAACACTCCCTCCCCATTCAAGCAAATAAAGGTAAAGAGAAAAGAAACCTCAAATTTGATTCAGAGAGATGGTTGAGCAGACAAAAGCTTGCTATGCAAGTCTGTTGACCTGATTCACAAAGCTGTCTCTTGACCTTGACATGCATGACATGGTGACTCAACATGTATGCCATTGCAGCTCAATCATATATACATAATAACAAATGATTTTTAAGATCAACTTTATTTTAGTATACTATGTAATAAAATAGACCCAAGTGTAAGGTCCAACAGATATTGACAAATATATGTATCATAATCCTGTACCTAACCAAGTAGGGCAAGTGGGCAGTGCCACCAGACAGAAGAACTGGAAAGGATAAATGAGCTCAGACCCATGAATCTCAGAGAGTTGAGATTATCAGGGGTGGAGCCATTCCCTAACCATTTCTGCATGTGCTCTGGCACATGTAACCACGACAACCCACTGAGAGAACCATGGGCAGTCAGTCATGTACGGAAATACCTGGCATCCTTCCCCATGCAAGTAGAGTATCACTAACATCTCAAATTGAGCTGATAGAAGACACCTACCTCTAAATCCTCTCTACTCCTCATGTTTATATAGTCTCCATATGGAGTCTGTCCACATGAACTAGAGTGCACAACTTATTTCACTAGAATCTTCTGAGAGTGGTTGTTTTTATCGAGGTGTAACACTTGGGGAAGAGTTCTCTCATCCCAAGCATTCACTGCCAACCTTGGACCCACCTGGCTGGCCGTGTCTACCACCAATGCCAGCAACATCATGGCCTCTGCTGCTGTCACTGCCATGGTAGCTGATGAGAGACCCAGGACCTCAGTTACCTGCTCTGTGCAGGCTGCCCAAACCTCCTTGGTTCCCTTCTAAGAGCTGTTACTCTCCCAGCATTCCCAGCAGGACCAGAGTCTGGTAGAACCTACTCGTCCCAAGTGTTTTGCTTTCCAGGTAGACACGAGACACTTCTAGTAATGGTTCACTACTGTAATGGAGAGACATAGCATCTCTAACCCCTGAAATTTTCCTTCATACCTGCTTGTACTCACGCCTCCCCTCCCCTTCCTCCTGTTTCCTTATGCAACTGGTGATGTGCTTTCTCTCACTGTATGTTAATAGATTGTGTCTAGAACCACACAGATGAAATAATACAGCATCATTTCTTTTGTGGGTTGGGCTTCTTTTGCTCAGTATAATTTGATTGATTAGTTGGTTAATTTTGAGACAAAGCCTTACTCAGTAGCCCAGGCTGGCCAGGCGCTCTTGGAGATACTCCTTCCCTAGCTTCCAAAGTGCTTGGTTTACAGGGCCATAATTTCATCTTGGTTCTTATTTCTTAAAGGATATACTATTTGTTCTTTTGTGGGCACAGTATGATCCTTTGAGACACACATACAACTTGTGGTAGGGGTATCTGTGTAATTATCATTCCCATAAAGTATGCTAGTATTGTTTCTATGTTGGGAACATTAAGATGTACAACCCAGCACAATCACTGTTACACAGCTTTTACATGGTGTTGAGTATTATGAATCCACAGATTGTTTAAAGTAATCATGAAGACAAATAAACATTTTGTCATTTGATATGAGGAATGTAACACCTACAGATTTAATATCCGTAGGGGTCCTAGAACCATCCCCTTATGAAAACCAAAGTGTGATGCATGAATTCATACAGTGATCAAAGAAAATGGAGGGCCAGATTTGTAGGAAGTACTAGGGCTGAGTTAGGAAAAGAAGGAAAAGTCTCTGCTTTCTTCACTTCCAATTACTCTCTGTCTTCCCTATGCTTCATTTTATAGACCAAGGGCTCAATTATTCACACAATCTTTTTATATCCAGCCTCATAAAATTGTAAGGTGAATCATTACAAAATTAATATTCAACAGGCTTTATATAACTGCTTAATGCAATGTATAACTCAGACTTTATCACACTAAGGCCTCTCAAGATCTATAAATGCAACCAAATTACTAAGTACTTTACTTCTAATACCACTTCTAGCACCTCCACCGAACAAGATCACTAAATTTAGAACTAACATGACCAGGAAAGTTAGCTCACCAGAGGGGAGGCTCTTGTGAAATTAGCCAAAACTGTGTTTTAATGAGTTTGTTTGGAGAAGCTTGAGAAGGAAGAGAATTCACATAGAAACCAGTGAAGATGTTTAAATCACATACCAGTGAGATTTTTATTCTTAAATTATTATAACCACCCCAGGAAATAGTAGACAACAGAGCTCATTTATAAAGAAGCGTAGAGCCTAGAGCCTCAGTCAGATGAATGTGAACAATGTTATACCCAGAAGGAGCCAGAGAGATCCAGTCATTCAGTCCAACGGTCCTGTTTCACAGAAAGAGAAACTGAGCCTTAGCAAAATGAAATTCAGATAATCAATTCAGAAGATCCAGACCTGCCTTCAACCATGACTGTCAGTCATGAGAGACCTGCTTTCTTTGGCTTCCATTTCTGTTTTCACTGCTACAGGTACAGTGTGTAGAAACTTTTGAAAAATCAGATGAATACAGGCAAAATACTGATGACCATCTTCCAGCTCCGAGATAAGCACTTGCAGGTTTCCCAGGAAACTGGAGGAGGAAGCTGGGGAAGCTGAGGGGGCAATTTCTGGGGCCAACTGTTTATCAACACCACCTACTCTTTAATGCCTAATAATGTGGTGACCTCAGGAATTACATAACCCTCTCTAGCCACTCCCTTGACACTGCACTGCTGTGCAAACAAACTAGCTGAGGCTTATTAACTGTGACACATAGTGACCACCCAGCATGCAGCACGGGGACAGCAGCCACAGTGGGCGTACTGTTCTGAACATTTCTCAATATGTACATGTTCTTTGGGTTTTTTGGTTTGTTTATTTGGTTGGTTTGGTTTGTTTTTTTTTTTTTCTGTTTGATGATGGAAACTCAGTTAAGAACACCATTTTACAAATGTGGTAAACCAGAGTTAATGACAATACATGCTACTTATATGTCCAAATCAAGAAATTGGTCTTGTAAAAGCGTGTATTCAGAGTCTCTTAAAAGAAAAAAAACAACTATTATACCACTTGCATAATAAAAAATAATAATTAGCTATATGAAAATCTTTCCCACAAACCAACTTTCAGTTGACACATAATAATAAACTAAAATTTTGAAGGGATGATAAGAATAAAAACCAGCTCATCACCATTACAGGGTAGTTTGAATGAGAATGCCCCTATAGGCATTCAAAGTCATGCATTTGAAAGCTTGGTTCCTATTTGGTAGAAGTGTTTGGGAAGGATTAGAAGGTGTGGCCTGGCTTGAGGAGTTGTGTAACTGGGGTTTCCAGTTTGCTCTCTCTCAACCTGATGCTTGTGGATTCAATGGTGTGAGCTCTCAGCTTCTGCTCCAACATCATGTCTCCCTATCACCATTCTCCATCATGATGGTCATGAATTAACCCTCTGAAACTGGAAGCCCAATATACTCTTTCTTCCTTAAGTTGCTTTGGGCATGGTGTCTTAGCACAGCAACAGTAACTAAATAATTCTTTCTTTGCATTTCCTCCAGGGGCCTTGCCCTCCTGGCACCATCCAGTAAACACTGGCATGCCCTTATTCTGGAGAATAATTTGCCAAGTCATTTGTAAATTGCTCAGATTGGTAGACCTGTATGAAACCAAGCATCCCTGCTGCCTGGGTACCACAGCAAGCAGGGCTCGGAAGGCAACACTTTTCTTTTGAGCAGGGAGTAAAGACAAGGCAGCACTTCACCGCTACATTGTGCCTAGATCCTGCTCCAACCACTATTTTATTAAAACAAACAAACAAACAAACAAACAAACCCCAAAATGCTAGATGCTTGGGATATGGCTCAGTTGGTCAAGTTCTTGCTGCCAAGGCCTGAAGACCACAGTTCAGATCCCTACCACCCATGTGCTTAGCAGAGGTTACACTGTGACCTCAGTACTGAGAAAGTGGAGAATGGAGGAGCCCTGAGGCTTGCTAGCCAGCTTATCTTTGGACATAATCTAAAGTTCTGAGATGTTAGCTGCCCAGGCTGCTGTTGAGATTTGAACTTCTGTGGGCTAGTGTGGAGAATGACTTTCCTAGCAGATGAATAGGCCACAGAACTAGTTTCAGATTCTCCCCCTCTCCCTCTTCCTCCCTCCCCCTTTTCCTTCCCTCTCCCCTCCCATTTCTTACTTTTTTTTTTTTTTTTTTTTTTTTTTGAGGTCCTTGGGAGTGTTTATCTTCTAGTGATGTACTCTACCACTGAGTTACCCCACAGCTGAAGTTTAATTTCTGTGTATATATGTGTGTGGTACGTGCCTGTATGAGTATTTTGTGTATGTGTAAGTGTGAAGGGTTGTTATCTTGGTTTTTGTTCTTGTTGTTTTGTTTTGTTTTATTGTGACAGGCTCTATTGCTAAATCTATAGCTCTCCAACTTGGAAAATTAGCCTGTGCCCCAACCACAATGTAACTCTAACCCCCTCATACAACCACAGAAAGAGTTTCTTCCAGGGATTCTGCCATCTCAATGTTAACCTAAGACGTCACTGTGGCCAGGGTGGTAATTTCCAGGTGAAGCAAGGAAGGAAGGTTTATGGATAATAAAAACTATATTAGTCTATTCTCTTCTTTCCCTACCCCAAATAAACAAAGGCCAAACGATTGCTACCTTTGTTCCTGAGACTCCAGAAAGAACAACTGCCTTAGCAGTGATTGGGCATTGATGGCTGACAGCTGCAGAAAGAGCTATGGGAAGGCTTATGGAAATGTATCCTGTATCCATGGGAAAGTGAATTGTAAGTAATGAATGTATGAGTTATCTTCCCTGTTGCTATGATACAATATTCTGACAAAGCAACTTAAGGGAGAAAGGCTTTATTCCAGTTTACAGTTTAAACAGACACAGGCCATCATGGTGAAGAAGGTTTGGAGGCAGGAACAGGAGGCCAGATGTCCACTCTTCATTCGTGCTGTAGAAGCCAAGGAGGGTGGGAGGAGACTATAAAGTCTCAAGACCCATCCTGTAACCTACTTCTTTTTATTAAATTTTTACCACTTAGAGGTTCCACAGCCTCCCCAACACAAGGCCAGCAGGGAGCCAACCCATTTGCCTATGTGGACAGTTCTGTGCTCAAACGTGGCTACGTTTGCTCAAGTGATTCACAAGCTGTGTGCTGTCCTCCTTGATCTACTAAAGTTCAGGACAATGAGGAATCGTGCCTTATCCAAGACTCAAGAGGTAGTACAGTGCGTGGCAGAGCTGGAGTTACTAACCATTCTTTACGGGTTGTTGCTTAGCATTCCTCTCTGTGTGCCTGGCTGTCTTTTCTTCTTTGGTGGGCTGAATGGTTTTCTGTCTTGTAAGCATTAGGTGGTCCTGGCATGCTTCAACCTATTCAGATCCCCTCTGTAATGAATAAATTATGGCAAGATAATTAAAAAAAAAAAAAAAACCTCGGCTTTGTAGCGAAGCTCTGCCAACAGCCAGCACACAGCTGTTTTAAGGATACGTGTCCTCTTTTGACAAAAGGCAGGTTGCCTGTTTGGTCGTGATGGTTTGAGGAATGACAGCATGCAAAACTGGGACAAACAGGGAAGCAGAGGTTTTCTCCTTAGACTCATGCAATGTGGATTTCTTTGTATAACAGAGCTCCGAATAAATAAAATACAAAATGAGTGTTCATAAGATCACGGTTATTGAGGAATGGCCTTCAAGTATTGTTGTAATTTGTTCTAATCCTCTGCAGGAAAATAGAATTTGGCATGAATTTTTATAATGGCGGTGGCGGCCTGTTCATTTACTTCTTCACATGCTGAACAGCCATTACTAAGTGCTTGCAAAATGCCAGGCATGTGTGAGGCCTGTGTATGATAAAGGGATCAGGAGGAAAATAATATCGGTTCTCGCATGAGGTCTATTGGGAAAGATTGTCTATTAAGCATTATAATAAGCGTGCACTCACCAATCAAGAGGGTCATATTTAGAGAGCAGCTGGATGGGGGTGAAGTAACCACAGCTGGCTGAGCACGTATGGAGAAAGTGCCCAGAACTGCAGGGCAAGCAAAACTGGTGAGATTCTATTTCCTGGCCCTTGCCTGGTGGGTGACCTTGAACAAGTCCCTTAAACTTTCTATCTCAATCTCCTCATCTGTGAAGTGAAGCTAATTATGCCTGCTCTGTTGTCAAGCTGCGGGGTAAGGTCCTGGTTCTCAGGCAAGTCTGACACAAAGCCGGGCTCAGCATGTCTTTGTTGATGAAAGGAATCATTATCAAACACCTACTGCATCTCTAATACAGAAGGGGTCACTTGGGAAGAAAGTGATGGAGCAGGAGTGAGGAAATGCCAGCCCTGCTTTGTGCCCAGAGAAATTAAAGAAGCAAGACACCAAAGCCATGGGGAGGCGCAAGCCATGGCTGGGTCTGAGTGAAACAGCAAAGTTGTCTTAAGCTTTGAGAACACGTGAGATACATGTATACATGGCTCTGTGTGTGATGTGCACCTCTGTAGTAGGCACACCAAACCCCCCCCCCAAAAGAGAACAGAAATGTGTATCGTAAGTTTATTAATGTATCTAATCTGGGCTGGAGTCATAGCTCAGTTGGTAAAGTACGTGTGCAAGTGTAAGAACCTTGGTTGGATACCAAAACCCACATATAAAAGTCTGCAATGCACTTGCAATTTTAGCCCTGGGGGAGTAAAGACAGACAGATTTCTGGGACTCACTAGTCAGTCAACCTGGCCAACTTAGTGAGCTTTAAGCCCAGAAAGAGACCCTGTCTCAAAAGAGAAAGTGAACATCATCAGGGAAGTGACACTCAGTGTTGACCTCTGCCCCCACCCAAATATGCATGCATGTGCACACACAAGTGTGCAACCCCCTTCCCAGAGGCATAAGCATAAAATTCTGACAACCAAGTATAGTCAAAATATTGCTATCTTAACCACTGAACAGTATAACTTTACTAACGCATTATTTTGACCCATTTTGTGTATGAGCCATTGAAATCAGGATGTCCTTACACCTGTACCATCTCCTAATTTGGTCTGACCAGAGTTGACATGCTCAGTAACTGTATATCACCAGTGACTCCCATACTGGACAGCACACATAGTTAAAGATGTCTGCAGATGTGAGTTTGCTGAAGATTTAGACAGCTGAGGTGTCTCAGGGAGGAGGTGGGCTTGGGCAGTGGCACTCCGAGGTCCACGTCTTTTGAGAAGCTTCCCAGCAGACTCTTGGATAGCAGCATCTTGAAAATGCCGGAATCACAGCTATTATGCCCCAGAGAGCCTCTCGACTTTCTCCTGTGGCTGCAGGGGCTATGTGCTCAACCCATGTGACCCAGTGTGTCTCATGATGAATGGTACCATTGGCCTGGACCCATGTCTGTCTATTCTCTTCAGTCCCATTCTGACTTCTAGGGACTAGCATGCTAATTATCAAACCAAGGTGGGCAGCTAAAGGAGAGGAATAGATCACTGTGGAGTCAAATGCTGCATGAACCTCTATGATCCTCACAGCTCTCTGGTCTGTCAGCAACAGCCACTGATGAGTTTCTGAAACACTCTTCAGCATCCTTGTGAGAAGGAGCCACCTCTGATCTACCCAGTTGTCAGCAAGTGAGATGGGAACGTCTAGGGATGTTTAATTTCCTTCAGGTCTTTAGTGGCTTTCATGCAACGCCCATGAGTTGTCTAATGTCTCTAAGTCAGTGGGCTTACAGTGGTGCTAATGAGTTCCACTCAAGCCAAAGTCTGCATCTGGCCGGGCTGCCCCCTTGAGGCTTCTGATCTAGAGTCTCATGGTCAGGGGGCAGAGGCTTTACCATCATCTGGCCCTTTGTAGCTTCTCAGACACATGTTGTGAGGCTTAAGTCAGAGCCATTTCACATCATTTTACTCTGAGGCTTAACTCAGCTTATGCGCATGGAGGATTTAGCATAGTTCCTGGCACACGATAAAGGCAGTTAATCGCTGGTGTCCGCCAGCTCTAAGGAACTCGTGAGATTTATTTCTAACTATTATTTAGGGACCAAATCACAGGAAGCCCCTGGAGACAAAACATCAGAAACCACATTCCTGCTCCCACAAATGAGTCCCTACTTCGACATTTCTGTCTCAGGACTCAGTTCGAGACACTTTCATTTTATCCTGTTAGTTTACCAGTAGGTGTATTTGCACAAAGGATGTAAGAAGCGGGAATGAGCAGGCTAGGTGAAAATATAAGTTAGCTTAAAATTTCTAGAAAGCAGTGGACTAGCAAACAACTAGAATAATGTGTGTGCTTTCTGACGTGGCTACTCTACTGCAAAGAATTCATACTAAGAAGAAAATGAGAGTTTTTTTCCCCTTTTGAATAAAGATTTAGCTTAAGAATATTTATGACAGTACAGTCTGCTTCAGAAACAGTCAGGGAAATTAAATGCCAATAAACAGAGGTTTGGGCACAAAAGCGAGGCTAGACTGGAATGCTGATTTTTCTCCATAACTGCTCCCCCTTGCTTGTAAAGTACACACTATGTTAATTGTAAGCGCCTGCAGTAAACTCCCCAAAAGCAGATTCACTACTCAGTAGTGTCAGATTCACTATTATCTGGGTCACCGTATGTAAGCTGGCCCATCAAAGACAACAATGAATATTTAAATATCCAAGGTGGGGCTTGTAGAGCATAATTCTGCATCATGGAGGAGAAACCACATGCGTTTCTGGAAATATGGCTATATGTGCTCATTCTGAGATCAAGGGTCTGAAAACTGCAGACCCCGGGCTGACTAAATAAAGCCTTTGGAACACACCCATATTCATTTCTTACATATTGCCTGTGGTAACTGTTCACCACAATAGTAGAGCCGAGTGGTATAAGACTGTGTGGCCCAACAAAGTGGAAAATGCTCTCTGACCCTTGTAAGGAAAAGTGTGCTGACTGAAGCTCTAGAAGATGGAATTTCTTCTGTTCTAAGTAATCAAATTCACACAGACACATAAACATACAGAAGCACGCAATCTATGCATATGTACATGTACATATGGGTCTGTATGTTTCTCCAATTAACATGTACTTTTGTAACCACAGAAAGTTAGGCTTAGTTTTACAAACACCATATTTAAAGGATAAAGGAAGAAAGGGAGCTACATTCTCATATTTACCGAAATAGAAACTGTCTATGATCAGAACAAATGTTAACAATGGGGTGAAGATTGTGGCTCTGGTTTACTAGCATCTAAACAAAGAGTGGGGAAGGAATATGCAGTGTCTTAGGGCCATGTCCTGAGGGCTCTGTGAGTGGCTTTGCTTTTATAGATCTTGGTTTGCACTTTCTGAGTTAAGCATGCCTTGCTTTTGGACTAACACAACAAAAAAATATAGATAATATTGAAAAGAAAGGTAGAGAAAAGGAGATGCCAGTCTCCATGGGTAGCAATGTCTCTGGCAGCATTTCAAAAGACAACAGAAGCAAGAACTCAGAGTAGTTTCTTTGGGCCGGTCACTAAAGTGGGACCATGACCAGGGTGGCAGCATTAACGTCTGGAGTCACAGCTTTCTCTTATTTCATGGTCCCTAATGATGCGATGGGTGTTTGTTTTCCTTATATACTAAACATGTTTGAAGTTTAGGTCCTTCCAAAGCGCAGCTTACTGTTTCAAGGAAAAGCCTTGGGAATGTTTTCTGCATGAGCAGTCAGCATGTGTAGTGCCTACCTGCTGTAGCTCCAGTCTGCAGTGTCTCTCCAAAGCCTTTGTGAGAAAGGTTTGCTCCTCAGAGTGACATGATTGGCGGGTGGATGTAGAACCTTCATGAGGTGGGGCTGAACAGAGGAACTGTGGTCACTGAATGTTCTTGAAGAGGATGAGACCCAGGCCCCTTCTTCTTCCTCTCGTTTTGCTTCCTTGTCATAAAGTACACAGCATTCATCTCCCATGCATTCTTAACATGATATGCTGCCGCTGGCCCAGGCCAATGGAGCCAATAATCATGACTTAAAACTGCTAAACTATGAGCCAGGATAAACTTTTTTATTCTATAAGTTCATTTTTCTTTGGTATTTGTTACAGTAATAGGTGGGTGACTTGCTCATATCTCCTTGACTTTAGTGTTAGCTTCCTCGAATATCTCTTAGTCTCTCTGCCTCCAGGATGGGTTAGGGCAAGTAGCATCTTCTGGGAATCCCTTTAGTGGAGAAGCAGGGCTGGAGAGATGGCTCAGTGATGAAAAGCACTGGCTGCTCTTCCAGGGTCCCAAGTTTGATTCCCAGCACCCATATGGAGACTCAAAACCAAGTGTAACTCCCAATTCCAGGGAACCCAATCTGCCATCTTATGGTCTTTACAGGTACTGCATGCACATGGTATTTATATGATAGATATACTTGCAAACAAAACATACACAAGTTAATTAAAGAGCAGGCCCAGCCTGTAGGCCACGAAGACTTGGCACAGAGGATGTCCAGTACTATGCGAGGACATTTTTCTTATATATTTCCTTCCTTACTTCCCCCATCTATTTCCCATGCTGCTAGGCAACGCCCTCCCAAATGAAGGATTCAAACAAAGACAGTCAAGTATCACAGCACAGAAGTCCAGAAAGATGTCACACAGATGTCGTCTTTCAAATAGAGCCCATTGGTTCACAGGACACACTATTTATTTTACAACTATTTACTGGATGTTTTCACCAGGCCACACACATGCTGAGGATGTAAGAGCAAAGTAGAAAGACAGGAGATGATAACGCATGGTGCCTATCGACGAGCGTGCAGGCCACTCTGAAAGCACAGGATGCTAGGAAAATGTGGGAAAGGTTGATCTCAGCCACGATCCAATTTCTCTGTCTTTTATTTTTCTTTAAGAAAGCATTTACCCTGAGCCCTCACTTAGGAATTGGCTAAACCACTGTGTTCCTTCCATGTACCAGGGTTGAGGAAAGAGTTGTGCATTGCTGGGCCGATGAACAATATAAAAGAGGTCTGAAAACTTCAAAAAGCATATAGCCAGCAAATATCACCTCCTTTCTTCTCACTTGTATTAAACAGACCTAGAGCTGAACAAATTCATGTCTTCCTGCAGGGTATTAATTACTGCAGGCACAAAGTTACCGTTAACATTAAAACATGACCTAGAGAAACATTGTGGCAAATGGAGGTGTTGCTTGATGGGTTCCATTCTTGCTGTTTAGAGCTCAGCGTGGCCCTAAGAGTGATACACCTTTCAAAATGCAAAGCTTCAGGTTCACAAAGATGTCACTAAAATGGGTTTGAGGAGCACCTGCCTGACAAACTGGGCCTGGAGTGGCTTCAGAAGAATCAGATGAAGCTAAGCTTAGCTGGTGATGCACTTGCCTTGCAAATGGTGAGGACCTGAGTTCAATCTACAGAAGCCATGTGAAAAGCTGGTTTCAGGGAGACATGCTTGCAGCAATGGCCAGATGGGAGGCACAGAAACGGAGGTCTCTGGAGACTTGCTGGCCAGGTATGGCCTGCTTGGCCAAGTGCCAGTCTAATGGAAGACTCTGTCTCAAAAAAAAGAAGGGAAAAGTGCCCGAGGAAGGACATTCACAAAGCTTTAGGGCACACGAACATCTCTCAATACTTTGAATCAGCGTAACTGACTAAGCTTAACTTCTTCCTCAGCACGCACACTTCTGCACAGGGCACCCGTGCCAAGAAAACGTGCTATAGAGCCATCTTTTTGGCACTTCTGTGCTCGTGATCGATGGCCCTTTTTTCTTGCAGCAATCTTGTGTGAGTTTTGCTTCGTATTTTTATTATTCTCGCTGCATACTAATTCTTCAAACATTTTAGTAAATTATCACTCCCAGATTCTACTTCAGAAGTGTTTAACTGATTTAATGAGTTCAGTCCGATTACTGCATTTCACCTTGGTAGTAGCTCAGTCTCTCAAGAAGGAAAAATGATGACGACAGGCAATGCAGGGCTCAGTGCAATTAGTTTTATACCAGAAATTATTCATAAGAAAACATGAGTATAGAGTACACATATACATGTTTTAATTAATTCACTCATTCATAATTCAGTACTATGTTTATGAGGTTCTTGCATGAGCTAGCCACGGTGAAAGAGACAGCTTTTTTTTATTTAAGGCAGCTTAAATACAATTTCTGAGAGCAGCATTCCCCCCTGCTGGGTCACGGAATACAAAAAACTCGGATGATCTGTGCTGTCATTCTTCAGTGTCTCTAGAAAAGGTTCTTAGAGCCCGTGATGCTAAATCTATTACACAAAATAGCACAGACTTAACATGAAACCTGCACACATCCATCCATGCATTTCTCACTAATTTATTTAGATACTCTCTTATTGTGTTGGCTAAGCTGAACTTAAATTCCTTGGCTCAAGTAATTCTTCTGCCTCAGTCTCCCAAGTAACTAGGACTGTAAGCATGTACCATCGAACCTAACTTCATCTATAATGTGCTTGGATTCTTATAGATTAGTCATTACCCCATATAGTGTCAGTGCTAAGGACACGGTTTTCTATTGTGCTGCTCCAGGAATGAAGACTAGAACAAAAGTCCATAGACACAGAGCACGAAGGTGAATATTTGTTCTGTATTTGGTTGGATGTGAGAATTAGGAATTCACGTACACAGAGTAGTTACTGTTTGTTTAGACTCTGTTTCATTACTTTTCACCCCTGTGATACAGGGCATACCAGTGAACTAATTCATTTCCCCTTGTGTACAGTGTAAATTAAAATAGCCCTGACCTCCACAGGCCTGTTGTGGATATATAATGTGTCAGTATAAGTAAACCATGTGAGAGATCCTTTGGGACACAGCAGGCACTTGGTAATTGTTGCCTGTGTATGCCACTATTATATTGTACTTACCTGTAATAACTCACAGCAGTCCCAACCATCTATCTCCTGTCTACCTGTCTATTTAGTTATCCAATAGACATTACTATTTACTGCGGCTTTCTTTTTCAAATTATAGGGTGCACAGAGGCATGCTTGATGCCCGGCTTTGTACTTGGCTTATAGTAATGTACCAGTAGACATTTTCTGAATGCTAAGTGAGCCCATGATCCTCTATTAAGATGTACAGCTCCTTCCACTGTCCTCCGCCTTTCTCTGCAGAGGCTTCCATCATACATGTCCATAAAACGCCATTTGTTGGAAATTCCACACCGTTTGATGTCCAGATGGTGCCACAGCGAAGGGAAGACTTGCTGGCAGGCCTGAGGTTTACGGTGCCAGATGACAAGCCAACTTGCTGTATTATTCATCAGAGAATTCCATTGGCCAGCAAACGTGTCTGCTGTCAGTGAGCTCCATGTTGGTCAAGTGGAGAACAGAAGCCAGGGGCATCACTGCAGACACAGGAGACAAACTAGGGGGTGGAGAGGCAGCCAGTGGGGCATTTGTTGTTGCTTTGGCTCATGAGAAGTATGTGCTCTGCGCCTCTCTGCTTGTTGCTCATGTAAACACACAATTGCCTTCTGACATGTCCAACCCTGATAAGCTTTAGAAACTGATCCTTCCGGCCATGTATGTTTGCAAAGGTTTCAGTGAAGGTCCAGAGACCTTCTGTAACTTTGTAGGCTGTGTGATCTGTTACAGTCGCCTATCCTCTGTTCTGCCACTATGTTGCCAATGTAGCAACAGCCATGCAAAGTAGAAATGGTCAGAACCAGCCAGACTGCTGACAGACCACAGCTGGTGACCTACTGCCCTAGACCCCCTACTGCCTCCTGGCCTAAGTATCAGTTCTCTGAGTATATACAAAGTCTGTGGTCAGTGACTGGGGGACCGCCAGGTTTGAGGATGGACAAGGCTCTTCTGGGTCTATCTGAGAAAGAGTGTGAGGAATAACTTGTTCCCACTCAATGTGGTTCTGATGATTACTTTACTAGTCTTCTAAATCATCTGGGGGCTACGATACTTGATTTTTGAAACTTTTATTCTCAAAATTCAGTTCTTTCCTTTACAAAAATAGAGTTTAAAATAGTATTTTCATCATGTCTTTGAAGGACTTCAACATGTGGTATGTCCTGTTCTTTGTGACAATTTCATCACCCAATTACAAAGTTTAATTTTCATATTGTCTCTGTTAAGAAAGAAAAGAACACAATACAGACAAGCCTCTGTTTTATAAAAAGAGAATGCAGGATGTAGGAAGATTACTTGGTAGGTAAAAATATTTGCTGTGCTACTCTGAGGCCCTGAGTTCCAGCCCTAAGAACATACATAAAGAAACTAGGCATGATGACACATACTTATAGTCCCAGTGCTGAAGGGGAAGGAGAAAGAGGAAGAGGAGGAGGAAGAGGAAAAAGTAAACAGATTCTTGCCAGCCAGCCTAGCTTACTTGGTAAACTTTAGGCCTTGAGAGACCCTGTTTTATAAAACAAGGTAGGTAGTGCAAAGCTAACCTCTGGCCTACACATTTACACACACACACACACACACACACACACACACACAAGAAGAATGCAAAAAGATGTAAAATTCTAAAAAAGATATAAGTGATATAAATGATAGGTATATGATATGGATATAGGTGGAGGTGGAGGTTTAGATAGTGTTCAGGCTATGACTTTCATTGTGGAGAGGGCTCCTGTACTTCTGAAAACCAAAACTGTTGCTTATAGTACAATCTAATTTTTCTGAACAGCTGTAGTTTTTTATCTACACTCTCTAAAGTTTCTCATTTGGGAGCTAGGGAGATGGCCCAATGGGTAAAGTGCTTGTAATGTAAGTGTGAAGACCTGACTCCAGTACCACAGAACCCACATAAGCTTGAGAGTGGGAGCATGTGTTCAAAAGCCCAGCATTCCAAGGGAAAGATGGGAGGCAAAGATTGAGAATCTCTAGAAGCTAGCAGGCCAGCTACCCTAGAAAGCACAGCAGTGAACAACAAAATGACTGTGCTTCAAACAAAGAGTGACAGCTGAGGTTGTCTTTCTCTTCCCACATGTAAGATGGCTCACACATTCCCATATGCATGCACATTCACATACAAAAGCATACATGTGTCCTAAACACACTAAAAGGCATTACTCTCTACATCTCATTTAGATAATAAACACCATAGCCTCCTTTTGCTTCTCACAGCTAATTGAATAGTCAAGTTGATGGCTATTTGATTTAAACTCACTCAAGGCTATGTATTGCTGGTAGGCTTTCCCCCTATTATCTCACTTAATACCTACAATATTTGGGTGACAGTCACGAGATGCCCTTAGACTGGGTTTTCACTGAGACGAAGAGTTAAGGGTAAGTATGTTTGGTGAGGCATTTCCACAAAGCATAGGGAGGGGATTGAAGAGCTGAGAAAGGAAGGGAAGGAAGCTTCTCTGTGGTGCATTCCTATCTAGGTTACCATTGGGCGTGACTGGGTCTCCACCTCACAGGAGCCCTGCAGACACTGTGTGACTGGCCTTGGTATTTCCCGAAGGACTAGGAGGCTGCAATCTTATCTGTGGCTCAGTCTTTCAGGAGTCAAGCTCCCTCCTGGGCATGTTTGCCCTCCCTTAGAGTGTCTGGGCTGTTCAGTCTTCAAAGGGGACTTGTTCCTGTGGCTAGACAGAAGGTTCAGTGAGTTTAGCAGTGTGAGTGAGAACTGTCTAGAGACAGCTTCCTCTGGGGAAGAGCCTGGGGGCTTTTAAAATCAGCGCTATGCAGATTGCGGTTTAGAGAGGTTAGGTCACAGTCTCAGAGCTGCTTAACTAGTGAGTGGTGGAGACAAGACTGTTCCAGAGTCTTCCTGGCTTTGCAGGCTTTAACCTTAGCCACATCACAGCCCTGCCAGAGCCCACACCTGCATCAGGTGCGTTTCACCCTGGATCCTAGGACAGGCTTTGTTTTCTGGCCAGAGGAACTCTGGTCTTGCAAAATTCCAGTTGCAGAGCCAGGTCACCATGGCCTCAGCCTTAGACTCAAACAGAGTTGTCAGGGCCTCTGAAGAAATGACAGGTAAGTACTGGTCCAACCCCACCCCCAGCAATCTTCAGAGCACAGTGATTTCACAAAGCCACTTCCTAAGTTATCTGTCTGAGACCTTGTGTTCTGCCTCTTACTAAGCAGTAGCTGGCTTCCTCACACATTATACACATGTCTGTGTCTGCCTTCTTACCTTCCTGCTCACTCCACCATTCCCTGTCCCTCCTGCTTCCCTGGGATTCAGCTTCACAGTAAACGGAGAGTGTTGACATTTTCATCATGTAACGACATGATCCTCACACAGTAAATTCCGGTAATTGCTGACATCTAGGCAACCACACTGTTCCCCAATCTACAATAATACTACCAGTCCACAAGGGGCCTCTTCCTACTTCATCCACGCTTCTCAGCCAGGACAGCCAACATGTTTTCCACCATCCCATTTTACCTACCCTAGAATGAATGAGTGAACGCACGGTCTACCACACAAGACTTGGTCAAGGGCTGTTTATCAGGGAACCTAGGCTAGGCCTTGGCCTTCCTGGGGAGAGTTTAAGAATTTCTCATACCAGTGAGCACAGATGAGGAGGGAGCCAAAGGAAGGACAAACACTCTCCTTTAAGGTTCATCGTCAAAAATGCTTTCTTTGCGTGACATGTGAGACATGACGTGTGTTTTCAGCCTGGATTTCTTTCTGCAAGGAGTCTTGGGATGACCTTTTGGATCACAACTGAGAAGTTTTGTTTCCATTGAGTGGCAGCCTAAAGTGACAAACCCTGAAATGGAACAGGACTGAGATTTGAACTTGACAGCATCTAACCTCACTCTTGGCTCTCCCACAGAATGGTCTACGTACACTTACTGAGCAGAAATACCCCTACTCACTTAGTGTCCATGATTCTGAGGAAGCCCTGAGGAAGCCCTGAGGAAGCCCCGAGGAAGCCCAGAGAGCACATATCAGCTCATGACTGAAGCATGAGTTGGAAGGGTAAGAAAATGTGTCTGGGAGGGAGGGCTCTCTTCACAAGGAAATAACTGACCTGCCTTAGAGTCAGCTTTGGAAGACTTCCAACTGGAGCTTCACACTGGAGAAAAAAAAAATCTTAGGGTACTGTAGAAAACCCCAGTCACTCTGCACAGGAGGCTGCCTACTGCAACACTACACTGGAAGTCAGAGAGAGAACATGGCAAACAGGCCAAGTCTCACCTTGATTCATTTGGAAATGTAAAGAATTATTTTATTCACTTGAGACTATTTATGGAGCAACTACTGCAAACAGGCTGAGTTACTGAAGAAAGGCTTCATGATTTCCATACATCTGTGGCTCATACTAATTTTTTGTTTTTGAGCCATGGACTCAGGATGTAGCCCAGGCCTACCTTAAACTCATGTTCCTTCTACCTCAGCTTCCCAAGTGCAATGAATTCAAGCAGACACCACAATTGGTAGCACTCATTGTAATTTTAAAGATACGTTTATCATCTTCTCTGGTCATCAGTACCCATTTTGAACTAAATGGAAAGAGCATGCTGACATAGAAGTTCTCTGGCTACAGAACACAAGTATTTACTGACCACTCCGAATATATCTTGAGATAACCCACTGGCTTGACCCATGAATGCAGGGAGTAACACAGTATTGGCGGTGATTTCCCATAAAGAATGTCTGGGGGTCTGGAAAGCAAATACCCCCTGGATCTGATCACTAAACTGGTGAGAGGTGGTGAAAGGGTTTGTTCCTCTTCTATCAAATATGAGGCTAGAAGGTGGTGGAGATGTTTGCCTTGCAAGTGTAAGGACCTGAGTCTCAGTCCCAGAGCCCAGGTGTAAGAGAAAAACAAAACCAAAAAACTCTAAGTGTACTTGTAATCCCAGAACTGGTGAGGCAGGGGCAGGCTGATCTAACTTTCCCTGGGTGAGAAGCCTAACATACCTGATGAGATCCAGGCCAGTGAGAGACCATGGCTCAAAAACCAAGGTGAATATTACCTAGGGATGATACCTGAAGTTGTCCTCTGGTCCTTAGGTGCACATGCATACAGGCAAATCTGCATATACGTGAGCTCCTGTATGCACACACATACACACACACACACACACACACACACACACACACACACAGATCCATGAGACTGGGACGAGCAGTTAACCAAGTCTGCAAATATTTAAAATATGGAGATCCCTCATAGAATTGTTCTTGTCAATACAGAAGAAGGAGAGATAGAACTAAAATTAGAACGTCACTACTTGACAACCTTTAATGAAATAATGAACTCGTCTCTGTCTGCTGACACCGCAGACCAGCCACCCCAAACAATAGGCCTCCAGAAAGAACAACACAGCATTCATGTAAATCAGTGTCAAATATGAAAGGCTGAAGATAAATCCGAGCAAACCCCCAGATCTACTTACCAAAACCCAACAAACAGAAGAATGGAAGGTATTATACCCCGAGGATGGCATTGGCTAAATCCAGACACTGAGAAACTCTTTAAGGCCAAATAGCCCAATTTAGACATTGGAGAAATGTCTAACCTGTAAGGAAAAATAAACCCAAACGGAGCAGAAATTTCTAGAGCTAAGAAGAGACTTTATAGACATATCTGTAATGCCATAGACATATCTGTAATGCCAATAGGTTGGTGCTATTTAAACCTCAACTCAAACAATATGCAGTAAAAGTATGAATCTGCTTGTTACATTATATATTTATTATACTTCCTACATATTGTTTGGATAAATAATGTATGCATATATTACTAGAGACATTAAAGTTTAACATTGACTGGGCTTTCTTCCGTCTTTATACATGTGAGACTGTCTTTGTGACAAGAGTCTACTTTTCAAAGATGTTTGCTGAAACCCTCTTGATCCAGATGGTGTCAGAGATGCGACTCTAAATGGGAGGGAGAACGAGGGTTGGACACAGCACAGCTGGTTTTGCAAGTTAACATCTGAAGCTAGACTAAGCACAGGAATTTCTGTTTTGCCCTTTTAAAAGTGTGTTCGAACTTCTGTAACAAAGCTTAAACGAGAAATAGAGAACTCTTGGAAAACAGTAAGACCTTAAGGAGAATATCTGCCATCAAAAATTCTTGGCTTCCTTAAGCAAAGTGGAAACCAGGCACCCGGACTTGATCGTGTGTCTCCGTCTAACTCTCTGGGCTCTCCTACACAGCACCAAAGCCGTGGTGAGGTATAGGAGCATGGACCCTGGGGCCAGTGAGAACTGGGATTGTGGGCTGGCCCTGCAGATATGACGGGCCACTCTTGTTCCCTCAGTTCAACTCTCCTCATCGCTGAAGTGAGGGTCAGGTGACCTTAAGTGACTCACTGATAGCCAGTCTCTGGATAGTATGCTTCGGACCCAAATCCCTCTGACACCAGATACATCCATGATTGTCACTACTGTTTCACGTGGTCTTCAATGGCAGGCCTCACTATTGGTGATAAGTTATGGAAACTCAGCAGAAACTTCAGTGTAGTGGAGCCATGGCACGGGGTTGGGGACAGGGCACATCATCTCGAGGTCTAACTTCCTATACTTCAGTTATGACTCTGAGTGGGAAGTTAGGTGACCCATCAAGTGTTCAGGGTTTTTGTTTTTTATTCTGTCCTGTAAAATACATTCATGAAAGAATATGCCTAGCATTTTCAAAAGGAGTAAACAAGATGACCTCAACCAGGGCTATCTGTGCTTCTTTCTGTCCCAGTCCATACCTCCTACCTCCAGGGGCCAGGCACCATCATGGCCAGGGCTGATTTAGGCATGGAAAGACGGAATCACAGCCCATGACTTTCTGTTGCAATTTCTTCAA
Organism: Micromys minutus; assembly: GCF_963924665.1. Taxonomy (NCBI): domain Eukaryota; kingdom Metazoa; phylum Chordata; class Mammalia; order Rodentia; family Muridae; genus Micromys; species Micromys minutus. The sequence continues at coordinate 48,070,759 of NC_137972.1, read as the reverse complement.
AGAAGGGGGTAGAGTTGTTGGCTCCTCTTTGATATTGAAGAATCAAGTCAGCCTGAAGCCTCTAGGCACTTGCACATTGAGTTAAGTAATGTGAAGAAAACCAGTTATCAGGTCAAAATCAACCCCTATAAGTTCCAGTAATACCACAAATTCTCTATGGGCCTAAGTCATTCTGAGCACAGGGCAGAGTTTCTGAAAAAGAGGGATAGCTCTGTGCTGCACACACACGACCAATGTTCTCTACATAACATTTCTTTATTCGTATTTTATATATAGGAGTATTTTTTTCCTTTATGTATGTCTCTGTACTGTATGTGTGTGTGTTTTCCTCAAAGGTCAGAGAAGGGCAATGGGTCCTCTGGAACAGGAGTCACAGATGAGCACAGAGTTACAGAGCTGCCAGTGTGTGCTGAGAACCAAATCCAGGTCCTCCACAGAAGCAGCCAGTGCTCGTAACCATTGAGCACTCTCTCCACCCCCCTCCACTCATTTTCCTTCTGTTGATTTGAATCATGTTTCTGCTTAAAGTTGTTCCAAATTATGGACAATTTCAAACACATGCGAAAGGAAGAAAAATATAATGAACGCCACCAATCTTCAATTCATGGACAGTTATGTTTGTTCATACCCCACTACCATGGTTTGATTTCTGTGCTGTAATAAACCACTGACCAAAGGCAATTAGAGGGGAAAGGGCTTATATGGCTTACAGTTCATCACTGAAGACATCCTAGGCAGGAACTTGGACGGACCCTGAAAATAACACTGCTCTCTGGCTTGCTGGACCATCTTTCTTATACGGCCCAGGCCCACCTGCTCAGAGACGCTACCTCTGAGTCACCTGGGCTCTCTTTGTCACCTGGGCTCTCTTTGTCACCTGGGCTTTCTTTTATCAAGTAACAATTAAGGAGATGCCCCCACAGACACGTCCAGAGGTCAATATGAAGGAGGCGATTCCTTAGTTGAGACTGCCTCTTCCCATGTATATCATGACAACGAATTCTAATTATGACGTCTATGTACTGCCTCCTATTTCCTACTATTCTGAAGCAAATCCATAATATATGCTTATTTAATTCTCAAAAATTTCAAACCCCTAAGAGTGTTCTAGTGTAGAGGACATTGTGGTGGCTGGTCTGTTATTCATGTCCTCATCTGCTGTATTCGTCTTGGTCCTTCTCCCTTGCAACTGAAGATAAATGGATCCCATCTAAAATCCAGAGGCAAGTCTATCTGCTCATGGTTAATTTAATTTCCCTTGCCAGTAACACGACCTAGAGTACTACTTAATATTGGCCGTTGCAACAGAACAGGGCATTATGGGTGAAGGGAGAAACTTCTGGCCAATTTTCTGCGCAGTAAGAGGCAACCACAAAAAAACAGGTCCTCATGGACATGAATGTCAGAACAACAGGGACTGTATTTGCTATAGGGATCTTGATGAAATTAATACCAAGATGTCACAAGACAGGGAAGAGCAGAGCCCTTAATGAATCAAGCAGCCAGAAGGCCTGCCCTGTCCCACAGTGTGCCGTTAGCATGGAGAATATCTTGTCAGCCTATTTTAAAACAGCCCCCGGATCTGTTACTTCTGCTGAATGTATTTACCTTTATTGCTACAGAGCCTAATGGTTGGTCTGAGTCTTAAAAACTAAGCAATCATAGAGTTGGTGAGATGATTTATCAGGCATTTAATGCATAAGCCTTGCCACCTGGGTGGATCTGTGGAGCCCAAATAAAGGCAGAAGGAGAAGACTGACGTCCCAAAGTTGCCCTCTGGCTACCATATGCTCTCTGTGGCTTGTGTGTCACATATATTCAAATACACATGTATACAAATGCACACAATAATAAGAATAAAGTGGGGGAGGGGAACCACAAAGAATCAGATTTGGATGCTGTAATAAGTAAGATTTGACAGCTTAGAGCCATCAGGAGTGGGTATATGGGTGGCATGCATGGGCCTGGATAAGCTAAAGGAGCGTCCCAACCATCCCATTCAGTTTTCTCCCCACCCTCCCATTCAGCCTCCATCCGTCCACTTGAGACAGCTGCTCTCACTCCCGCCAGCCTGCACACATTCCCAACGCTAGAAAGGACACTTTTGGTCATGGTCACTCAGCCCCTTCAAGGTCAAAATCCAGACAGGAATTACACACATCTCACCTCACTGGAGAGAAGTTAGTATCACGGACATAGACCACTGCAGGGGAGGCTGGAAACTACAATAGTACTTTTCTGGGCAGCTATATACCAGTTCTGGTACTTTGAGGGAGGAGGGAGAACTCATCACGGCCATAACAAGCAGGGTCAGCTGGGAAAGAACCGTGGAGGGGTAATTTAATGTGGTTCAGCTCAGACGGTAAACAAAACGTTAAATAATTGTTATTAAGAACCCCCTAATGATTCAGCAAAATCAGCTGACATAGAAGTAGGTGCCTAATGCCACCGAATGTCTTCTTTCTAGACAGGTTCTAGAAGGATTCCAGATAGTTGGCATTGCCTTGTTAGTTTAGTTTATTATCTAGTAAGTGTTAAATTAACAACAGGATCTTCCCAATCCCCTTTCACTTCAAATGTCTTTTTGTCCTGGCCCAAGGCTGGTTTAATTATATCCTATTGGCTAATCACCAGGATCCCATAGGGAGGCGCTAAGTCACAGCATGCTTATTAATTAGAGTAACCCAATGAAGGGAAAAATAAGGACAGGCAAAAAGAAATGACAAAGTTGACCGATACACTGTCCTACAGGTTGACTAACCTGGCTGTGGATGAAGGCTGAGATTTAAGCAAGACTCGAGTGTGCTGGCAGCAGGCTCTAAATGATGCACGAGGAGCCACCAATGCAAATCTCTTTTTCAATGGTCCCCTCAGGGTCAAGTAGCATGTTTCAATTTCAATTTCTCCAGATTGCTTCATTGTGGTGCATGCTTCAAATTAATAGCACTATAGCCCAGTTCTCCGTGGGACACAGTCAGAAAATCTAGTTCATAGATTTGTTGAAAGATGCCCTCAAGATACCCAGCTGCAAAACACATTAAAGGCTCCAAGATGATGGGGATATTTCTGATCAGTATTCCCCACAGAGGTACGTTCGGAGAAAACGAGTTTATTATTTATAGTAGCAAATATGATTTCTCAGTTCAGCCAAGGCAGCGTTTTGAACCTTTATCAAGAAGGCACCGCCATGCAGGCCAGTCTGGAGATCATATTTACATTCAGAGGCAAGTCTGGGAGTTGGTCAAGATGTGCACTTCTTCCTACAGGCCTCTCGTGACTCAGCCTGCAGGGAGACGCCAGGATGGGTTCTTTCATTGTGAATAGTCCTAGTCACTGAAAAAAGGATTTTTACACAGAAAGACTCCATTTGCTAGTCCTGCTTCCCATGACCAGTCTAGTTTCAAGGGGAGGTCTCAAAAGGACTTGGCCTGGGTCAAGTGGCTACGGCATCCAAACTGGAAACAGTGAGCCCCATTGACTAAACGTCTTACTATCATTGATGGCTGCATTACTGAATGTGGAAGAGAGTCTTTCTTTTTGCTGGTAATTTGTATTTTGCCACTGCCCCTCCCATAATTATTCTCTTAAAACAAAAGCAAACAAACAAACACAAATTAAGGACAATTAGAGATCTAACTTCCAAATTGAAATTGGGACTATACTCTCAGATTCCATGTCCTATGATTCTAAGTAGAAGACAAAGGACATGCCTATAAAATTCTCTGAGAAGAAATTGCTCAGTCACAACAAAAGAGCAAAGGTTGAGACAGACCTCTGCTTTCTTTGCTTTGTCTCCTCTTGTCCCTAACACAACAGAAATGTAGGTCCCTCACCTAGTCTTGGATTTTTTACAGGAGGAGGGAAAACTGTCTATGTAACTGGAGGTTAAGAATCCATTCTTCCTGTTCGAGTCCCTCAAATGTGGGCTTCAAACTCCATTTTCAGAGTTGGAATATAATAAAGATCATTTTGACATTAAGTTAAACCTGTATTGATTTAAATTTTTTTCACAGCAAACTTCTTCCCTAAAATCCTAAAATCATGACAAAGGGCATGACAGCAGTCACATTTAGCAGAGGCAGCTGGATCTCCATGAGTTCAAGGTCAGCCTGTGCTCTATAATACATTTCAGGTCACCCAGGGCCGTTTTATGAGACTCTGTTTTAAAAAAAACAAAACAAATGGAAAACTGGCCAAACAAAATGCATACACATACACATGTGTACATACAAAAGCACTTCAATAAAATCATGACAAAGTCACAGTGAACTGAATACTTTTTGGAAGCTGAAAGTCTGCTTTGAGGGGGAAGAACCCAGACTCCTAGACCCCAGAAACCACCTAATATCTACTCATGGGTTTCTCAGAGACAAGCCTGTAATGCCAAAGCTCAATTGTTTTAGACTTCAGTTTGCTTTCTCAGGTGGTGGGAAGGGGATGGAGGGTCTTATAAATGTTGCACTATGACAATATTTTAAAACATCCTAAATCAGCTGGAGGTGTGACTCATTGGCAAAACACTTGCCTCAAATTTTCATAGCCCTACCTCCAACCCCCAACACTTCGAATTTGTGGATGAATGAATAAACAAATAAATATGCTATAAAAACATCACAGCTGAGGGCTTCCCTGTGGCCCTAAGAATATCACAGAACTGGGAAGACTGGGAATTATGGGCCATAGCCCTGGAGACATCTGGAGAGTGTCTGTCTGCTTTGTACTTAATGATCAAAATACTCCCACAGGTACACAATCTGGTTAGATGAATAATGGGGAGGAAATGTGATGGAGGAGAGAGAGAAGAAGGGCAGAAGGAAGGAAGGCAGAAAGGAAGGAGAGGAGAGAAGGAAGGAGAAAGTGAAGAAGGAAGAAGTAAGGCTTTCTGACACGACACAGAGCTTTAAAAAGCTTCATGCAAACACTGCACAGAGTGAAGACCCCCCCCCCCCCCAGAAGTGTCCTTATTCTGGAATGGTTCCACCAGGAACATAAGAATCAAAGCTTTTATCCGTGTGTTGGTTTGTCTTGAGATATGTATTCACCTGTGGCCATGAGCTTGGGATCTTCCTTTATCAAACCCCCCCCCCCGCCCCCAAGTACTGGGGATTGATCGCTTGCATGCATTATCTTATTCAGATAAGAAAATTTACATCAACATCTCCTGACGTATAGGAAGGGCAAGAGGCTTATCTATTGCCCAGGAACTATCAACATATAGAGCCTGAGATGACCTCAGGTGGCTCCCACAAAGACCTGAAATAACTGTGTGTTCCAGGGTAAAACAACCCTGGTTCCATTCTCTTAATCCTCGAGGGTCTCATTATTATAAACACAGAACCCATGTAACATCAGCTCTACCTCTAGTATACAGGGAGAAAGCAGAGCCCCAGGCAGGCAGTGGAATACACACCACTGTGCTTCATGGCAGTGAGCAGCCCCATGTAGGAGAGATTTAAAGGGACCTTTTGAAATTCTTCTTTCACTCCATCAAAGATGATAAATTTCAAGAAAGTTAACAAGAATAGTAGTACAAGTAAGTCAAAGGATAAAGGTTGGGCTCCATGTCACTAGGCAAGCTAGCTTAGGAAGTCCCTGTGTCAAGTTAGGAGACTCCACATTCCCAACCTATGCCAGTATGAAAGTGTCAGGCACAACTTTTGGGTGGGTGCATCCCTATGAATTCCGAGACCTTTGCCAGAGACGCTGGGGTTTACTGTTCTTGTTTGAGTGGTAAAAACCAAAGCTCTGTTCCTGCCTTATGCATGCTAAGCAAACACTTTGCCACTGAGAACTGAAGCAAGTTCTAGTCTCCCTCCCTCCCTCTCTCCCTCCCTCCCTCCCTTCCCCCCCCCCCAAGACAGGGTTTCAGTAAGTAGCCTAAGCTAGCCAAGAACTCTTGATCCTCCTGCCATACCTCCAAACTCTAGGATTACATGTATGTGCTACCATGCCTGGTTCATACACTTTAGCATAATCCTTAAGGTAAGTAAACACTTAGGCCTCTAGTCTAAGAAGACTTCATGGTGAGATGAAAACTGTCCTATTTGACTGTGGGAAGCTTATTGATAGTGTGTAGGATTGCCTTCCCTCCAATGCACAAAAAAATGATGGAAAATGTGGACCACAATGAGAAGGTGTCAACAAAGGGGCATTTCCCCACCCTCCATGCTGGGAAACTTCATGAGAAGAAGGCACAAGAAACCTGGAAACTGCTGGCAAGACAAAAATGATGGATCGCTTTGCCAACTGCTAAAAATAAAAAGCCAGAAATGTTAACTAACCATGGACCCATGTGGTTATTTTTAAAACCGACAGAAATAGTATGGAAGACTTACTTTCCATCGTATGACCTTATCAGAGGCCCATATGATTTCTGCTTGAGAGAAAATTTATTTATTTTAAAAATAAAAGCCACCATAAAAATGTCACAATATAATCCATTATTTTGTACACCTAGTATAAACTAGTTAAAAACAAAAGTCAATTCTATCCAACACATATCTAAAGGGACAGGGACACCACTCAGTGGGGTTTCTGCTCAGTTATCTTACTTTTTGGATCTGTCAGGGTAACATTAATGTTAACCTTCTTTCCTGTTTATGAATACCAGACAATCATGGCAGCCATATTTATTATCCGTGTTTCATTCCCCTGGCCTAGTTCTTTGTAATGTAATATCTTTCCTTCTTCCTTGGGAAACATGTCTTGACAATTATTAACTGGAAAACTTTCGAGTAATAGGAAACTAAGCACCAACTAGATGCACTCATTCAGCTCCCCGTGAACACAAGCTCTCCAGGGTAGTGGGGCAGGAGAACTTCTATTGTAGGTCAGTGAAGACACATGCACGTGAAGAACAATGGCGAGCCAGCAGTTCAAGACAACGAAGCGGTACCTGTAGGTCTCTAAAGTATTATTGCCAGTCAGATTCCCACCAGGCCAGCTGAGGAGGTGGCCTGTGGCAAGAGGCCATGAAGTGGCGTGTGGTGAGGGCATACATTAGCAAGATGGGGCTACTGCTTTACTGATCAGTCACGTGTAGTTGTCATGTAGAGATACAGATCCTGCCTCAACTTCTGCAGCTCAAATGTACATTGATGTTTTGTTTTCCTTTGTTCAGTTATTAATATCAAACATCGGCTTTCTAATTTTTGGCAACTATTTGAAAAAAAGTGTTTAAGGCCCAGTGAGATGGCACAGTGGGTAAATGCACCTCCCTCAGATTTGTTCTCTCACCTCCACTCACAGGCAGAAGTGTGTGTGCACTACACACCCACAATGACACCCACTAAATAAATGCAACAAAAAAATGGAATCATTTAAAATACTATGTGTACAAAAAAAAGCATTTCTGCAAGCTAGATACACCTATTTATCAGATTTTCATCTTTGCCTTGTGAAATCACTAAGGCTCAGGAATTGGAGGCAATACTTTGCCCTGGACTAAGTACTAATAAATGGATTTATGCAGGATCTTAATGCATAAATGAAGAGTTGTGTAAGGTGAAGGGAGAGGTAGGGATGGCATACCAACTTGTAGGCAGAAAATGAAGCAGGAAGTCTCAGGAAATATTCAGGAAATAGGCTTGGTTCATTCGAAAACCCATATTGACCAGACAAGGTTCTGCATACCTTCGAGACAGAGACAATTAGGAGTTCAAAGCAGGTCTAAGTTGCAGGAAATCTTGCTTCAAAAACACAAAACCCCAAATAACTCTTCCTACTCTGAAATTAGAAGGCTGGGTAAGCAAAGAGACACCATGGTCTGAAATGTGAAGCGGGCACATCTGTGTTTCATCTCATAGGTTATGAACATTTAGAGTCTTAAAGATTGATGTGAAGCCAGAAGCCAGGTGAGGAGAAATGTCACTTGCTACTCTTGCTAAAGATTGGCACTAGAGTTACAAACAGATGTCATGTAGTGCTTGGACCCAAACCCCAGTCCTTAGCAAGAGTAGCAAGTGTCATTTCTCCAGCTCCTTGGTGTAGGTTTTAATTGTATTTTCATTTATTTTTCCTGTTTCTGTGAGAAAATATACCAAAGAACTTAAGGGAGAAGGTGCTCACTTGGCGCACAGTTCTAGGCTACAGTCTGTCATTGTGGAGAAATTAAGGCAGAAAAAACATGGAGTACCTAGTTACACTATGTCCATGGACAAAAGCTGAGAGCAACTGATGATCAATTAGGTCATGCATACTGTAATGGTTTGAATAAGAATAAACCCCCATAGACTCAGTCGTTTGAATGCTTAGTCCCTAGGGAGTGGTACTATTAAGAAGTGTGGCCCTGGTGAAGTAGGTGTAGCTTTGCTGGAGGAAGTGTGTCACTGTGGGGACAAGCTTCGAGGTTTTAGAAGCTTAAGTCAGTTCACTGCCTACTGTCTGCGGATCAAGATGTAGAACGCTCAGCTCCTTCCCCAGCACCATGTCTGCCTGTGTGCTGACATGCTTTCCATCATGATGGCAATAATGGACTAAACCCTCTCCCTTTATAAGGATTGCCATGATGGAGAGATGGCTCAGTGGTTAAGAACACTGTCTGCTCTTCCAGAGGTCCTGAGTTCAATTCCCAGCAACCACATGGTAGATCACAACCATCTGTAATGGGATCCAATGCCCTCTTCTGGTGTTTCTGAACCGTACTCATATATATGAAATAAATAACTTGTTTTTTAAAAAAGAATTGCCATGGTCATGATGTTTCTTTATAGCAATAAAACTCTAACTAATGCATGAGCTAAGCTGGGTTTTCCTATTCGTTCAAATTCAGGAATTTTTTGCTAGCAGATATGCCATTCACAGTGGGCAGGCAAGTCTTCCCATCTCAGCAAATGTAATCAAGACAATCCTACAGAGATGCACACAGGCCGTCTAGATAATTCCTCATCAACATTCCCTTCCCATGTGATTTAGATCATGTCAGGTTGACAGCCAGCATTAATCATCACAATACTAAAATTCAAAGAGAAAGAGCTTGAGGGTAGATATTGCCTTGCCAAGGAGAGTTAAAATGAAGCTAGCTCATTAATTGTGTAAAAATGATCAGCACCCAGAGTTGGACAGCATAAAGACTCAATACCATGTCAGAAAGATGGCGATTAAAAATGCATTTACCTGAGAATCAGGAAAAAGAATCATACTAACTTTCGTGGCAGATATTTTTTTGTCCAAACTGAGCAAGAATGTTCAACAAGAAAAGAAGAATCCTTTCAACAAAACCTGCTACAATGATTGGTGAGATACTTGAAAATTAAGAACTGGGCATGAAATGCAACAATAGCAACGCACGGAGCGCCCCAGACCTAACTACAAGAATGAAATATATAAAACTCTTAGAGAAAAAAGATTGACAATTTTTTGTGACTTTGGGTTAGGCAACAATCATCAAAAATTCATGCAGTAGAAGAGAAAATGTTAATAGGACTCCATACAAACACCAAAACTTTTGTGCTTCAGAGGATACCATGAAGAAGGCAAAAAAAAAAAAAAAAAAAAAAAAAAAAAAAAAAAAAAAAAAACCCTAACCTGGAGGAATATTTACAAATCAGGCTGGTAAGAAGATCTTAGAACTTAATTATAAAAACTGCCAAAAGACTTGAATACATTTTTTTTCAAATAAAACATAAACATTTCCAAACCTATGTATGAAAAGAGTTTCAGCATTTTTAGGAAAATATAATCCCAAATCACAATGAAGTGATATATCTTGTTTTCTTTTGTTTCAGAGGGTCTCACAATTTTCCCTGGTTGGTCTGGAACTTTGTGGATCAGGTTAGCCTCAAACTCAAAGAGATCCATCTGCTTCTGCCTCCTGGGTGCTGGAATTAAAGGTGTATGTCACGATACCAGGACGAGATGACCATTTAATGCGCTGTAATGGAAATACTAAAATGGCAAACAATATCAAGTGTTGGCGAGGATGTGGCTAGAACTAGAACCTTCACACATTGCTGGTGTGAATCCAAGGTGGTAGAAAGACTCTGGAAACCACCTGGGTAGGGTTTTAAAATGTTGGCCATAGAGCTTCCTCATGAATTTTCACTTGTATGCACCCACCAATGAAGGAAGAAAGTGTATGTCTACAGAAATACCTGATCAAAAACCACAGAAGTATTCCTCATAAAAGAGAAAGAAAAACATGAAAGCAGCCTGAATGGCTATCAACAGACAAATGGATAAAAAAAAGACAAACATTTGTATGTCATAATTTTCAGAATACAAGATACCTGGGGCCTGCCTGCTGAAAACATTCTGGATCCATCCAACTGTTTGTCTCTTTGATTTGAAGTCCCCCATTTGGCAAACCCTGGCAGGTCAAACTCATACCCCATTTTAAAAAGATGACTTTGTTTTTTGAGAAGAATTTATTTCACAACTCTAAACAGGTAGACATTGCTTCTGGATATGGTACAGCCAAGTACTGTCAACAGTTCAAACCTCCCAGCCACTGGCTGGTAAGACATAAAGCAACTTCTTTTAGAAAAAGTCAACATTCCAATGAAAACATGGCTTCATACCCTGGTCTTGTGGTCTGCTGAGATCACAGAAAAGGTAGGGGCTACTACTGGGCTTCAGCCTGTACTCTGTAAATAGCATCGGTTTCTGTATGGACATCCGCAAGCACTACCTGGCACTAGCTGGGGTTGAGATCATTATGTACGAATGAGAAGACCTGTTTTAACCACACAATTGAGGATACTTCACAGGAGACAGAAATGCAGGCCTCTGGCATCAAACATGCTGACCCATCAGCTTTTTACATTGACATTATCTGGAAACCATGGACAATCCTCTGTCTGAACATGACTGCTGATTTTGCAATGCCTACTTGAGGATGGCTGGCTCTCCCAGTTATTCATGGGCTTTGTTTGAAAATTATAGCTTCCTGAGTGTTTAACATGCTCAGCTTAACCAATTTGGACTCCATAGGACGTCATGGCACGCATGCCTAATCTTCAAGTCCTAATGCAGCAAATGTAAAGTCAAATGCAAGACTACGAGTGGAGTTTGTAGCAACTTGTAGGGCTTATATTTAGCCAAGTGTGTGTGGCTGGACCATGTAAATTGTGACTGCTCTAATTTTTGTTTATTTGGTTTTTGAGACAGGTCTTATTGGGTGGCACAGATGGTTTAGAACTCCAGATTCCCCTGCCTCACCCTCTTGAGTGCTGGGACTACACAGCTGTGTCACAGCATCTGGCTCTAATGATATTAACAATATTTGGGTCTGCTCCAAATACTTGAGAAACAAACTTTTTTTTTTCAATATATAAGTCTTTCATTGTCCTCAAAGTGCCCAAATTGTACTTGTGATCAGGATCTTGTATCTGGACCTAGGAAACTGAGGTTTCACTCATCAGCCTACTTCATAGTTCCCTTCTCAGACACACAGATGCCATCCGAGAAGATTCTGATCTCCTTGTTTTTAATTGTTGTGGCTTGTTGAATCAGAGCCGCTGAATTTGAAACAAATTCAATATCATTTCCTTTAAGGATTAATTTATCCTTCTGGGCTTGAGAGACAGAACAAGCAATACCTGCCCTCATCCAAACCCCGTGGATATATTTTTCACCCAGGAAATTTTGAATTTCAACCAAAGACCCATTCTCCTGAATAACGATGTTGATAGGGAAGTGAGCATCCACAGACCTCATCTTGTAACGGAAGCTCAGTGTAACATCCTTGACCATGTTCTGAACATGACTGCAGATGGTTCTGATAGTGGCCAGTTCCTTTCTGCTACCCCACCATTTATCAACACGGAGTCTCTTTTTCTTTCCTAGGAGACTCAGATCTGCATTGATGTCATTGAAGTCCCCCTGCAGAGTTCCCCTGTTCACTCCTTCAGAGAGATATGGAATGTCAACAGTCTGATTGCTGGGAATGGTCTTCATTCTCACAGTAGATCAAGAAACAGACTGTTAATCTCACATTTTAAAATGGGCTTATTGGAATGTTTGTCACGATGTAAATATATGGGAAGCCATTGAATTGTGTCTTAAATGGGGGATATTTGAAGTGCAACAATATTCTTGTGGTTTAAGTAAGAAATGTCCCAGAGAGGTGAATTTGTTTGAACAATTGGTCTCAAATTATGGCAGTGTTTGTGAAGGTTCTGGAACATTTATGTGGATCCCTGCTCAGGGAATGGGTCACTGAATTTATAGCCTCACCTACTTCTTGCTCTCTCTTGCTTTCCTTACAATGATGCAATCAACGTAACTAGATGCCTCCCAATTTTGTAGCCAGACCTTCACTGCCATGATGGTTCGTATCCCTCAAACTGTGAGCAAAACAAACCCTTCCCACTTAAGTTGATTCTCGTCAGTTACTTTGATCACATCCACGAGGAGAAATAACTATAAAAGTGATATTTAAGTTTTATTTCAATATAAAGTCATGCACCATGTGTTGCCTGAAGTTCACAGCGCTGGTTACAGCCATGCCCCTGCAGCAAACCCTGTAGGGCCTCTGCATTTGGTTCTCCCTTAGTCAGAAACACCTTGAGGCTTCGTGGCACAGTGTGGTTTCTGCGTGTCAGAGCAGGTTACACTTCTGCTTCACGCAATCAGGGTCTGATGACCTCTCAAACATTTGCTTTGGTGGTCTTGCCCTTGGGAAGCTTCCCTCTTGGCACCCTCACTTCTTTCTCACTGAAGTACAACTCCGGAGACAGGATCTGGGATTCCCTCACCCATCGAGCCCCCAGTCACTACCTGCATCCATTGTATCTGGGTGTGTTGTGTAAATATCTACCTCACTATTCCTCTTAATTCACTTTTGTATGATGTGTCTGCTTTCTTGATTAAATATGGATCTACTGTCTGTCTTTCTCACCACAGCAAAATTTCTTTGAGAATGGAAGCTCTGCCACAGGTAGCCCATAGCGCCAGGCCTGGAATGAGAAGTTGTTGGCTAACTTTCTTTTAGGTTGAATAAAGAAGAAAAAGAACAACAAATGTGATTGCTTTTGCCCTTGGGATAGTGGTTGGAAGGTTTGGGGCTGAAGACATGGTTTCATGATAAAGCATTTGCCTAGCATGTGTGAGACCCTGGGTTCTATCCCCAGCAACACACACAGACAAAAATAGTACTTATTATTGAAAATACTTCCATTTGTTCCCCCCACACACCAATGTCAAGAGCAAGTCAGAATTTCCTAAAAAGCCCTGACATTGGTAATGAAAAGCTCTCAAGAACCTGGTTTCAGGAAAACATTTCTCTTCATGGACAGTCCAGCCAAGCTCAGTGAAAACTGTTTCATAAAAGCTAGTCTCAGGGAGAAAAGCAAGTGACAAAGGTGAGTTGTCCTTTGTAACCAGCAAGAATCAAAGCTGAGCCCACCCCAGAGGAGCTGAGACAATGGGTGTCTAGGAGTCATGCAGGGACAGTCTATTTCTCAAGGAGACAGCTCTAGTCAGCCCATCCCCCTGGCACAAAGAGGAGCCCCTGGACAAAGAGGAGAGCAGAGCTCACTGTGTGTGGAGCTTGCCCTAAGATTTATAGCAGGCAGTGAAGGCAGCTGCAAAGCACTGGGTCCCTTCAATATTAAATTATTGAGGGAGGAGGAAAGAGGAGGAGGAGGGGAAGAGGAAGGGAGGAGGAGGGGGAGAAGAGGAGGGGAGGAGGAGAAGAAGGGGAAGAAAAAGGGAGGAGGAGGGGGAGAAGAGGAGGGGAGGAAGAAAGGAAAGGAGGAAGAGGGGAAGGGAGGAAAAAGGGAGGAAGAGAAGGGAAGGGGAAAAGATGGAAGGACCCAAATTATACATTTTCTAAAAATAAGACAATCAAGAGTATTTCTTCACCTAATACTTTTTTTCCCCCATACTAGCTTTTTTTTTTCTTCTGCATACAAAAGCTAATGAGAAGGATGCTGCTTAAGGTACAAGAAACCCTGGGTTCAGTCCCCAGCACTGAACAAAGCAGGCTAGAGATGCACGCCTATGACGCTAGCACTTTGGAGATAGAAGACCCTCTGCTACCCAGAGCGTTTGAGGCCAGTCTGGACTCTATGAGACCTCCGTCCCAATGAGGCCCCTGTCTCAATGAGACCCCCGTCCCAATGAGACCCCCGTCCCAATGAGACCCCCGTCTCAATGAGACCCCCGTCCCAGTAGAAAGAGCTAATGAAAGAATCTAAAGCTGCGGCTGGCTGGTGTGCATTGAACTCCGTTGACACCTAGTTAGAATGAAAGAAACGTGTATGTAGAGCTGCATATCCATTCACAAATATTTTCTCTGTAAGAACAAAGAGAAAGGCAGAAATAGAGACAGAGACAGGAGAGAGAGAGAGAGAGAGAGAGAGAGAGAGTGAGAGAGAGAGAGAAAAGACCCCTCAGAGGAGCACCATTATGAATATAAAGCCATTTGATTAGTGTTCAGTTTCTCTTAAATCTATGATATTGATAGCATTGATAAACAGCAGGTAATAAAAATAAAATAACCATCAAAATACTATATTCTTTACCTGTTAGGCCATGAGAGACATCAGATCCAGAGAGCTGGATGACAGGAATGTCTCCAGCCAGCTTCACAGGAGGAATGAAGATTAAGGTCAGGGGCAGCAGGCAAGGGACTGTTGTAACTGTGGCTACAGCATGCACAGCAGTGGTCAGTGTTGTGTCTCAGAGGCCACTAGATATCTAGGAGCAGGAATGTCCTCATGTTCAAACAGGAGGACATGTGGGATTACAGAAGGCCTCCTGTACCTAAGCCACCACTTCCCCCTCCTCTACTCCACCCCCACATGTCCCCAAAAGTTCTGCCAAGAACAAGTGTGGTATCAGCTGATCATGGGCTCTCTTCTTGGCCTTGCAATTACATCCTACCCTGGCAGAAGGGGAACCTGGCAATCAACGCTTCCTTTCATCTCTGTCTTCTGGATCTGGCATGTCTGAGGACTCAGAGAACAGGCTGAGACTGAATGCAGAAGCGAGAGACCACAAGGCCTGCATGGAATCCCAGTTTTGCCACTGCCCTCTTGCGAGCCTGACAGGTGAGCTGGGGCCATTAGTCCAGATCCCACTATAAAGGAATATGAGCATCTAAGTACTCTTGGCACCAGTAGCTGCTCTGAAATCTTCAGTCCTCTATATTTAAGGTTTCTGAGATGTTTCAGTAGGAAAGGAGCTTACACAGCCTCTGAGCAAATGTGGGTGACCAGATGTCTGCAGGACCAGACTCTTAGGCCTGCATCTCTGCTCCAGATCCTGTTTTACGGATGTCTAAGTACCCTGGCACTTAGGCTTCACCTAAGTTCACCTCCAGCCTCCTGGCACAAAGAAAAAATCAGGAACTTGTCACCATATATTCTGGACTTCCCTAACCAGATCATTTCTGAATATTACTGGCCAGTCCCTAGGGTGGCTTATATCCATAGAAAGAGCAACACATAAATTCTGCCTTGTATTTGTAGTGACACATAGTGACAGAGCTACTTGTCACAAACTGGCCTCAAGTGAGGACACAGAGCTATGATTAGATGTCACTCTAGGTGACATCCCTCCTGTCCTCTTCCCTTCTAACTCCCTGCTTCTGGCCTGCAGAGAGAGGGAAGCTTTGAGGTGGGGCTTCTGGGATGCAGGAGACAGAAGATGCCCCTACACACACTCACACACATACACACACATACTCACACATACATACACACACTCACACACATACATACACACACATACACATACATACTCACACACACACACATATACACACACACTCACACACACATACACACACTCACACACATACATACACATACACATACACACATATACACACATATTCATACATATACACACACTCACACTTGCACACATACATACACATATACATACACATACTCACACACACACTCACATACACCCCCACACACACTCACATGCACACACACATAGGTTGTATATGGACAGTCTAGAGCTGTCACATGTGACAAAAACCTGCCTTTAGTCGCTATGTTTTATGGGTTAAAAAGAATTTCAAACCAAGTTCAGAGAAGGATGACAACTTAGATGTGAGCATAGTTTTTAAGTGACGGATCCAAATTCTAACTCCCTCATATCTTCACTGGAGGAAGTTTATTTTAGTGTCCAGTCAGTCAGTGTCCCATGGTTGGGGGTGGGATTAACAGAAGTGCCGACCAAACAGATAGCTGTAGAGAAAGCCCCTGGGGCAGATTGGCAGCTTCTACGGTAGCCGTGATCTACACCAAAGGGGCACAGATAGTGCAGAGCACACCTGTGCCTACGTTATTGATCCATCTGGAAATTGCTCTCAAAGAAAAATTTTCCAGGCCGCTTACCAAAATATGGAAATATTAATTTCTGTTACTTCACTTTAGAATTTCACCTAGTCAAAAGGGAAGTTTCGTGCTTCACCGAATAAAATAACTACACTGTACCTCTTTCCCGAGGCTCAGAGATCACAGCAGAAGAGGGAGAAGAAAGAATTTAAGAGCCAGAGGCATCAGATGGCTATGAGGAAAGAGTGCATTCTACACACAACAGGGCTGCTACACACGTGATCTCATGTGGTTGTGACTACACCGGACCAGTGCAACTTCAGGACGGATCAAATCCCAGCACAGAGAGGGGAGGTGGGCACAAAGTTCATCCCTAGAGGCAGAGCTACTGGCAATTGTCAGCTGCTGGGAGGAGAGTCAGTTTTCTCTAAGTGTGGTGCTTTTAGTTCCTGGTAAGTGGAAGCCCACACTGCCAAGGATATTTGGGTAGCACAAACTGGTATTGATATATTCTTAAAGGACACAAGGCCACCCAAGGAAGACAGGGAATTGGGGGTTATTGTGGATGGGATAAGAGGGGGAGGGGTGAATTTGACCCAATAGCATTGTACAAAACTCTCAAAGAACTAGTAAAAAAAAATTAAGGGATCAGAGGTTAACAGTTTTATTCCGAGCTTCAATTTACCTTAGAACTTTATGTCTTCATGGATAGTGGGATAGCCATTTCACACATGGACTTAAGCATTCGTGAAATATGCCCGAGAGCTAAGCCAGATGAAGTCCCTCATGGAGAGTGGGGTAGGCATGAAGTCCCACTCTAGCAGAGGAGCGATTGGCGATTGACAGCTGCTGGGAGATGGAGAGCCAAGTCTAAGAGCGTAGCCACTGGTAAGTTGGCCATGCTCCAGGGGAAGGGCACACATCAGAGTACGATCAAGCAGCACAAATAAGCCTATATGGGTTTAGGGAGTGTGGCATAAGGATGAGTGGGTATGGAAGGGGGTGGATTTGAGATGAGCTGAGGAGAGATGAATACAACCAAAACACATTGCATGAAATCCTCAAAGAAATATATATATATCTCCAAGACACACGAAAATGACTCATATTATTTGTTTATATCCAGTCCACAAAGTAGAAGAAATATGTTCATAGCAGCTTGCTCAGAAATGACTTTAAAGCCCAACAGCTAAATGTTATTTGGCAGAAATTAAAAACAGTACATGAGGATAAGGAAGCGAGAACAAGGCTTCTGACCCTGGGTGAACCGAGCAGCTTGCTTTAAGTGTTCAAGTAGGAGAAAGGATATTTATGTGGGAAGGTGGCTTCCCAGGGCTTCATGCCTTCTGTTTCAACATAGTCAGCAGAGGAACACACGCACACAGCCATTCATCTGAAGATCTGTATTTCCTTCAAGAGTTAGGGCTTAAAATAAAAAAAGAATCTTACATTATAGACCCCTTTTGTCACTGTTCCAAGTAGTCTTTGGTAATATTTTTTTTTCCAGGACTTGGGTCTGATCTATGACTCCCCAGATTTCTTCTCTCTGCTGGATTAAAATTGTCACTAGCACACTGTAAACATGGGCTGTTCCTGGCTTGGCAGAGCCATATCATGTCCTTATGTCTCTGTTTTGATTTTGTCTTTGTGTTTTGCTTGTATTATGGTACTGGGGTGGGTACACAGGGCCTTGTGCATTTGAGGTAAGACTCTTCCACTAAGCCTCAGCCCTTGCCTACACTTTCAATTAAGGGCTGGTAGAAGACACACCATGGTAACTAAGACCATGGTAACTAAGACCAGTGTATAAAGGCCCCACCCATTGCAGCTCTGTGTTTCAGAATGAAAAGTTAGGAATACTCTAAACGCCCATCAGTATGGCACTAGATAAATGGACCCAACACATCCATGTCATAGAATGGTGTGTATATTTGAAAACAAATAATACAGATCTTTTGAAGTGATGGCATGATCTTTAATATCTATTTGTAAAATAAGAACACTATATAATCATGTTCTCCAAAACTGAAAAGCATGCATATACATACTTACACATACACCTATGCATAGGCCACCACACACATGCATTATCTCAGATCTTAAAATCCATATTCACTTCCTAAGAAAGAATTTCAGTGGCAGAGGCTGGAGGGAGATACATTTTCTACTAAATAAACAGAAAGCTCATCATATATGTATGTACCTGACTCATTTTTTTAAAAATCGAGTCAAAAAGCATGGCTAGTATGCAACTCATTTTGTCTGTGGATAATAAATAGACCTTTAACATGCTCAACAGTATTACACACACACACACACACACACACACACACACACACACACCATTTGTGCTTTTCTATTCTCAGTGACTGTGATGTGTATACTGGAGTCTCCCAGAAGATGAACCACCAGGAACCCATTGTAAGTAAATGTAACCCACATCTCTCCAGCTTTCTCATCAGTGACCATTCTTATGCTGTGGGATGCTTGCTTTGATGCTACCTTGCAAAGCTGGGGACACGCAGCATTCGTTGTATGGGGTGTGGTCACCATAGTGCACACTGATTCCAGCCAGACCCCACTGTACAGCAGTAAAATCATCTTCTTTTACTCTTAGAAACAGATGCATTTTAAGTATTTTGATCAGAAGTGTATTTACTCAGCAATTGTCTTTGTTTTGTTTTGACTTTCTGCAATACTAGAAATTGAACCCGTAGCCTCGGGCGTGGTAGGCCAACCTCTACCATAGTCCCAGCCTTAAGGGTTTGTATTTCATTAAAAGTTTCTTTTATACATTTTTTTCCATAACTGTATCTTAGCTTTCTCATCCTTAAAATGGTCCCTGATAGCATCTATGGTGAAGTTCATGAGTTAAAACTAGACATCCTAGGGTCAGGGGGACAGCTGTTGGGAAAGTACTTGTTTTGTCAGTATGGGGAGTTTGAGCCCTAGGACCCCCTCAAAAAAATAAAAAGAGAACGGATGTGGGAGTTCGTGTTCATAGTCTTTATGCTGGGCAGAACAAACAGGCAGGACTCTGGGATTCAACTGGCCCAGAGCTTGTGGGAGGCCTGTCCAACATAAAAGCTTGTGCACTCCCCCAGATCACCTGCATACCTCCCATCCAAAATCCAAGACACTGGATGCAGCCTGTCACATGCCTCTTGAAGGTCAAGCACCACATGCTAATGTTCCCAAGATAAAGCAAAGATCAGCACTGAGGGCCTGGGGATCCTGGTGGAGCAGTGGGTGGTCTTCCTAGCAAGAGAAGCAGGGGTTGGGGGGATGCCAGTCAGACCTGCTTGTCTGAGACCAGACAGGCCCATAGAGGAAGAGTAGAGGTCAAGGACAAGGAGACGCAGCATCCATCCTGGTCACCATGGCCCCGGGAATGTTTTTCAGGCTTGGAAAAGATCCGAGCCAGCTGTCAAGGAGGCGGCTCTTATCTATGGCTCATTGGTTGCTGCAGAGACCCCGCTATTTGTAAACACTGCAGGACTCCCAGAGACTGCTCCTTAGGCTTGGTGTTCATCCACCAGCTGCCTTCCCCACAGGATCCTCTCATGTAATAAAGAAAAAGTGTGAGGAGGCTGTACCCAGGAGGCTTCTACCAGAGTTTAACAGCTATGTCATACTAAAAAAAAAAAAAAACCACACACACACACACACACACAAACAAACAAACCCCAAACAAACAAACAAACAAACAAACAAAACACCACAGCATGTGGAAAACAAATTTACCCTCATCTTCATATTTCCTAAGGTGGGGAAAAGTCAGATCAACCATGACATATTTGCAGATACATTGAATGGGAGCAGAATGATACTTAGTGTGTCCTTTGTGGGTCAAAATTGTACTGTCATAAGAAGTGATTCTTGTGGGTACTAACCTACAAGGGTTAGTTGGAGAGGTTGATAGTGGAAACATGCATTAAAAAAGACAAGCAAAAAGGAGACACAGGGCATCTTGGCACAGGGCATTGATCCCAACACTCGGGAGATAGAAGCTGAATTGGTAGTGTGCTACATAACCTTGTCAATAGACTTGCCAGAGCTACAGTCAGACAGACAGACAGATAGACAGACAGACAGACTGACTGACTAACTGACTATTTAAGAGTCTCTTGGAAACTTAGAATTCTCTGAACATTTTCACTAACCCCAGACTACAAGCCTTTACTGAAAATAGGGGTCTGCACGCATACATTTATGCCTCCTGTTTATTTCAGTTAGCCCTGTTACTGCTCATCACAACCTGTGAAATCCTGAACGGGGCAGACTCCTGAGGGGTGGTGATTCGTAAGGTTTCTATTGCAAACATCTCCAGGTGTGGGAAGGGACACAACATTTTGTAGTTCATTGGCTGTCCAGCAGTGACTCTTCAGATGACAAGGGACTCTTCCGGTGATGAAGATTAGATAAAGCATGGTTTGTATTCACGAGCCTAGAACTTGGGCTTATGATCTTTGGCCTACCGTTTCAAAGCCCAGGAATGCATTGGAGGAAACTAAATTAGATGTGTGCAAACATTAACTTATAAAGAGAATTTATCTTGGAAACTGCCCAAACAGCCATCATCATTTGAGGAATAATCAGCATGTAGTCAGGGCTGGGGATGCAGCTGAGTTGGTGGAAAGTTTTCATGTCCTACATGAAGCCCTAATCTTCAAAAGCGTAAACCGGAAGTAATAGCCATGCCCGCAAATTCCAGAGACCTGGGGAAGTAGAGGCAGGAGGATTAGAAGTTCAGCGAAAATTTAGCCATTTGGGGAATTCGAGGCCAGCCTGAGCTAGAGGACTTGGCTATAAAAGTGGCCGATCTATGATATGGAATGCTCAGCAGTAAATTCTGAGTGCCCAAAATGGGTGAGCCCGTTGTCTTTTGTAATAACAAATGAAACAGGACAGATACAGAGGCTCAAAGACTGTGGGATTCACAGAGTGCAGACTGGTTGTCTGGATCTGGCAGGGGGTAGAGATGAGACCAACATGATGGTTACAGGTTTTCCTTTGTGTAACAACAAAATGTTCCAGCATCGTGATGATGGTCACATTGCTTAGAACACACCGAGGATTGTTGAACTATATGCTTTATATAGATGAATTTTATGACCTATAAATTATATCTCAATAAAGCTGCTATAAATGTTATTCATTTTCTTGTTGGCTTAAATGAGGGAAAGCCATAAACAACCAATAATAGAGTTGGGCAATGATAGAGTTGCTGTGAGCTGGTTCATTTTGGACATGAGGGCAGTGAAGTTGGAATAGGGCACTTTACCCAAGGGAAAGACAAGGGGACAGCTACTCACAGCAAATATTGGATTCTTAGCTGGTGGTCTGAGTACTGGGAAGTGGTCACCCTGTGAGAGCTAGGCATCATGGAAGTATGGAACCCTTCAACTCCTATTTTTGTATTCATACTTGTAAAAACTCTGTTGGAGGCATTTTTATAACTATTCTCTCTCTCTCTCTCTCTCCCTCTCTCTCTCTCTCTCTCTCTCTCACACACACACACACACACACACATGTATTTTCTGCAAGTTTCTTGTAAGGCACTGTTCTACAGGCTTTACTTACAAACATTTAATTCGAACAATAACCCTCTGAAGAGACTAAGAAAGAGCCTATGTTATGCAAATTATCCTAATATTTCATTAGATACAGTTCACTGGAACAGTGATGCACACACAGTTACACTACACTGGAGCAGTGATGCACACAGTTACAGTACACTGGATCAGTGATGCACACACAGTTACAGTACACTGGAACAGTGATGCACACACAGTTACAGTACACTGGAACAGTGATGCACACACAGTTATGGTTCACTGGAACAGTGATGCACACACAGTTACAGTACACTGGAACAGTGATGCACACACAGTTACAGTACACTGGAACAGTGATGCACACACAGTTACAGTACACTGGATCAGTGATGCACACACAGTTACAGTACACTGGATCAGTGATGCACACACAGTTACAGTACACTGGATCAGTGATGCACACACAGTTACAGTACACTGGATCAGTGATGCACACACAGTTACAGTACACTGGATCAGTGATGCACACACAGTTACAGTACACTGGATCAGTGATGCACACACAGTTACAGTACACTGGAACAGTGATGCACACACAGTTACGGTACACTGGAACAGTGATGCACACACAGTTACAGTACACTGGATCAGTGATGCACACACAGTTACACTACACTGGAGCAGTGAAGCACACACAGTTACAGTACACTGGAGCAGTGAAGCACACACAGTTACAGTGTTACAGTACACTGGATCAGTGAAGCACACACAGTTACACTACACTGGAACAGTGATGCACACACAGTTACACTACACTGGAACAGTGATGCACACACAGTTACACTACACTGGAGCAGTGATGCACACACAGTTACAGTACACTGGAACAGTGATGCACACACAGTTACACTACACTGGAGCAGTGAAGCACATACAGTTACAGTACACTGGATCAGTGATGCACACACAGTTACAGTGTTACAGTACACTGGAACAGTGATGCACACACAGCTACAATACACTGGATCAGTAATGCACACACAGTTATAGTATACTAGAACAGTAATGCACACACAGCTACACAGAATAGTATTAAAGCAAACAAAATATACCTTTGTGGGAACTAACTCATATGCATGAGTGTGTGTGTGTGTATGTGTGTGTATGTATGTGTGTGAGTTTGTGAATGTGTGTGTGTGAGTTTCTTAGTGAGTGTGTGTGTTTGTGAGTGAGTGAGTGTGTGTGTTTGTGTGTGCTTTTAGAAACAATGCTAGTCCTATGACTGGAGACAATGACCTCCCCCTGTGCTGGTTGGTGATTCTTCCTGCTGCTCCTGACTCACCCTCAGTCCTGTGGGAGGTGACAGGACAAAAGATGAATATCCCTTCCCCTTCCGTGCTCTCTCCCACTGCTGGGCCAACATCCCTGTGCCAGGAGAAGGGATGAGTGTCCCTTCCGTGATCTCTCCCACTGCTGGGCCATGTCCCTGGCAGAAACTCTTTCCTGTGTGATTCAGCTTGACGGAGCTGCCTAATCTGTATTTCCAGCTGTGACCTGGTACAGGCAAGCTCTGTTCCCTGCTTTGTCTCCTCTGCCCTCCGGATGCTAAAAAGCTTGCCCTCATGGCTGACCTTGGATGGCCTTCCTATTCCATGTTAGTTCCCCCAAGCCCCACCCACTCCTCTTTGATTCGATTATTTGAACTACACGTGATGAGTTAGTTCTATGCTGAGATCCACACTGACTGACATTCTGCTTTACCTCAAAACTAGAGAGTAGCATTTCTGGGGAATGAGGATGACCCATGCAGCAAGGAGAAAACACCCTAGAAATCCTGCTGGTATCTTCAGCCACGGGACCACACTGCTAATAGAAGCTGGTATTATTAGATCAAATTTTTTAATTCCTGATATGACTTCTGCCAGATATACATATGCAATCTCAACCGCATGACTGACCTTAGTCTCCTGTCTGAAGTCAACTTCGGAGCAGCCTGCAGGACAGCCATACTCTTCGGTGCTCACTACCCACACCAGAGTGGTGACCCAGCTTCAGTCCTGGCTTCTGGAGCTTGGCTGACTCTGGTGGCAGAAGGCAGGGAACCAAGTGGGCCAGGCTGTCATCTGGTAGCCTCTGGGGACCTTCTAACACTCTTGACCTCAGAGCAGACCCTTCTCTTGGACCCCAATGCTCTTGGAGTATAGACACAGTTTTTGGTGAAGTCACAGAGCCAGATCCAGGAAGTGGGCTGCAGACTAAAGTTAGCAGTGGGCTCCAAGGCCAGACAGATATTCTTGTTAGGACTCACAGAACTCCCTGTCTTCCTTAAACTTAGGGACTTGTGGGCTGGAAAATTAATCAACAATGAAGAACATTTGCTGCTTTTGCAGAGGACCCGAGTTCATTTCCCAGCACTCATATGGGGTGGATCACAAACACCTTCAACTCCAGAGCCAGGGCATCTGATGCTCTCATCTGACCTCCGAAGGCACTTGCACATGATGCACATTCATACGTACTCTTGGACACACATGCACATGCTTTTTTAAATTAATAGACTGGACACTAAGATCCGTGTTACCGCGGCACTCCCTTGTGATTGACCCCACCCCCCATTTTCTGAAGACAGAACAATAAAGTAACACTTTAATGAGGAAAACTTTTCAGAAGGACAGGAAGGCACCTGCCTCTCATGAGAAATGGACAGACTGCAGGCATCTGGGTTGGCCCTACCAAGCTTTAATATTTCAGTCAAAAACCTAGAGGATGCTGTGCTGCTGTTTTATCTGAGGGTTGCACCTATAGTCTGCCAGAAAACCCTGTTAGCTCATTGCCAGAAGACAGCCACAAAGTCCCCCTCCCCTCTAGTTCCTCCTCTAGAGCACTGACCTGGAGCCCTCTGCTGATGGCTTCCTTAAACTTAGCACTCTGTTCTCCACTGAGGAGCTAGAATGATCTTAAATATCTCAAGAAAATGTCCTGCTTAACAGTTTCCTCCTACACTTTCAATAACCCCAAATCCACTGTAATTCAAGAGTCAGAGCTGTAGGTTTTCAAACCACACTCCTCTTTTCTGGCCTTGGGGCAATTTGAACAGACTAGCTTTCTCCTGTTGGAGAAGCCACCAAGCTGTTTTCTACCTCAAGACACTTGCACCTGCTGGTCCCTTACCTGGGTACTTTACCTTCCTACAATCCTTCTGCCCCAGCTCAAGTGTCTTCTTATAAAGGAATTATTTAATTCAGTGGTCTTTCTTCATGTTTTTTCATTACTTTTAAGTTGTTATGAAGGAACATTTGACACGAACAACCTAAGAAGAAGGGCTTGTTTCCATATTTTGGGGGGGATGTCTGTCCACCAGGGTAAGGAAAGAGTGGCAAAAAGAACAGTCAGGGCAAGAGAGAACACTGAGAGAGAGCACTCCTGTGCTGTCTGTCTTTCTGTCTGTCTGTCTGTCCATTTGTCTCTTTTCTCTTTTACCCCTGCCAGACTTCCAGCTTATCAGATGGAGACACCCATGTTCAGGGTATGTCTGCTCCCCAGTTGCCCTTTCATGTGTCTAGATACTCTGGAAACATCTCCTCACACATACCTAGAAGTATGTTTCGAGAATAACCCTTGCTGTGGGAGGAAATGACTCAGTGAATTAAAGCCCTAGAAGCATAAGCCTGACAACCTGGGCCCTGGTTTGAATGAGAAGGGCCCCACAGACTAGGTCTCTAGTGGGCGGAAGTTGTTTTGGGAAGAATTAGGAGGCGTAACCTTGTTGGAGGAGGTGTGTCAGTGGGGTTGGGATTTAAGGTTTTAAAAGCCAGTGTCAGATCCAGTCTTGCTCTCTTTGCCTCCTTCTGGATTAAGGGGTAAGCTCTCAGCTGCTGCTCCAGCACCACGCCTGCCTCTCTGCTTCCATGCTTCCCACCATGATGGTCACGGACTCACCCTCTGAAAATTGAAGTAAGCTCCCAGTAAATGTTTTCTTTGATAAGTTGCCTGGGTCATGGTGTCTATTCACAGCAAAAGAAAAGTAACTAAGACACCATGTAAAAGCCCAGCATAGCAGCAGCTTCTGTCTACAATTCTAGTATGTCTCTCTGGGGAGATGAAAGGTGAGATTGGAAAAATCACCAAACACTCAAAGGCCAGCCAGCCTTTAAGTAGAAAGCTTGAGACAAAGAGACTCTGTCTCTAGCAAGGAAGGGGGTGGAAACCAATAACTCAGGTCTTCCTCTGAGCAACACATACATGAAGCAGGATGCCTGCTCTCTCTCCCTACCCTAACCCCAGGCATCTTTCAGAATGGCCAAGTTGTCATTGGTCATCCTGACCACCAATCACAGTTACATTAGCTGTCACCCACTACTTGTCTTAGCTCCCTTCCCAAACCGATCAGAAGCATCCTGAGACCAGGAAGTTCATCTAATATTATTGCCTTATAGCATACCTTCAAATACTTGTTGAAAGATATTCTGTGTGTCAATACAAGCTTTTAATAATATGTCTAATATCAACTTCACTAATATTTATTTCTAATATAAATTTCAAAGTCACAGAGGGTATATGAATATACCCCAACTAAGACATTCCAGTGATTTGAGATGTAAGAGATACTAACTATAGCTAAAGTTATACAAGTTTTTCTTGCTTAAGCTACAAGGCTCATTCCTTGAAGCACACACTATTATCTGACATGTTTCAGGCTTTTTCAACAGCTCTGAAGGGGGCATAGGGAGAATCCTATACTCTACAACATTTGATATCACAGCTAGACAGACTCTGAATGATTAAAATGTGTCTTTGGGTGGTATATATTGTACATGTCTGCTGGTAAGAACTCTGGCCATAGATTATGCACTAAAACTATTACATTCTGATCTTCATACACTATTGAACAGGGAACAGTGATGGGACATTTTCTCAAGTTCTATTTCTTTTGGTCCCTTCATTTTGTTTATTTTTGGGCACACACATTTTGTTGTTGAATTTGGATAGACCTAGGATTAGGTAAAGAGTTCTAAAGTCCAGGATTTCATACCTGATAGAATAAAATTCTATCTGAATGAAATAGATCGAGTTCTTAAAATTCTATCAAGTTGGTCCGTCTGCTCATCCAGTCCTTTATCAAAGTCAGTCAAGTCTGTCCACCAAAGGTTTCTCAGTTTGGCCCATTTCCATCTTTATTATCGTGCCCCTTATTATTCGGTAGATTTCTGTTCCTCTGTAAACATGTCAGCCTGGCCCAAAGTAATCCTCAAAACACCATGTGACTATATACGGCGTCCCCGACACTCTCAAATATTCTATATCTTTGTTAACAGTGTTAGGGTTCTTGGTGACTTTCCTTAGGTCTACTAATAATTGTATATTCATAGGTAATTATAATTAAATATGATAATTCCGTCACCTCTACTCCCTGTTAGACTACAGTCCTGTCTGCATCAGACCATTTCATCAAATTACCTTGGAAGAGAGACTTCCTTCCGAAAGCTCCAAAGAGATCTGGTTTATCACTAACACAATCCTTATTCTCTTTTTTTTCATAATAACATTTTGATCTTGCATATTAGATAGTAAAACAAACAAACAAACAAAAAAACAACACTTTGCTATG
Organism: Micromys minutus; assembly: GCF_963924665.1. Lineage (NCBI taxonomy): Eukaryota > Metazoa > Chordata > Mammalia > Rodentia > Muridae > Micromys > Micromys minutus. Next base: position 48,043,358 of record NC_137972.1, on the reverse strand, counting down.
AAATGCATTAGAAAGAAAGACTGGGACATCTGTGGTCCTTAGAACAGATATCTAAACCCAGTATATACATTTGCATTCTTATATTCTGACCTTTTACACACACACACACACACACACACACAAACACACACACATATGCACACTCACACACACATGTATTCACTCATACATGTATTCACACACACACACCTCATACACATACCTACACACAGTTCGACAATACATATGCACACACAGAGAACCCACTGTACTCGAATCACTCCCATGGCTTCATCCTTTAGGGCTGTCTGTCTGAAGGAATATCCCTCTCCTATAGCTCTTACCATTCTTCTCAAGACTCAACAATACTTCAAACAGGGAAGCCTTGGCTGGGTAGCCAGAGTTGCCAAATGATTCTTGTCACTGAATAACACTTGGTTCTTCAGTTCTGACTTAAGATCGGAAACCCCAGCCATCTTTCTGTTTTCACTCAGTTTACTATACAAGAACATATCAAGGCTGACCGGTTTCTCGTGGAACATTCTGGGCAGCACACTCCCCAGCTAATGCTTCCCAGAATGGTGCAGATGCAATATTAGAAGTAACACCTTGGGAGCTGCCCTGGCATGCCATCTGCTGGGAAGTAGTGTTCAATATCAGTTAGGTGACCTTGGACTTCACCCAGGGCAACTGATTCTGGAAGTAACAGGAGGAGTTCAGCAGGCCATCTTCCTCTGGAATGGTAAACATTTGAGTTGCATTCAAAAGCATCTCCTATATGCCCTCAGCTGTGTCTTACTCTGCACCTTTGAAAACTCCATTGGATGAGCTTAGATAAATGGCTCACCCCTAAATCCATCAACATAGGTAGATGGTTCAGTGCCCTTCGGGTCATATCAAGACCAGAAAAGGGGTCCCTGAAAATCTATACACTGAGAATATCAACTCTTTTTCTTTAAAATTGTTGGGGAACCTCAAAATCCCTGGATAGTTTTAGTAGCGACTGTTTTTTAAAGCCTTCATAGTAACCCGCACAAATAGTGAAACAGATTCGAGTTTCTGGCAGTTTTCCAACATTTACTAAAGCCACCATCTGTAATGGTTTTTTTTCTGTCCCAATTTTACAAATTTAATTTTTCTTTGTTATAAGTAATAATTAATAAGATAATGTGGCAAATGAACATTTACTGACAGAGCCAGAGGAAATACTACGAGTAAGATTTTATTGGAATACCTAGTCTGGTTAGTTAGGTCAGGCCCATAATATTTTCTAACTAGAATGCAAACTGAGCCTTTAGAGTTCATGTTCATGCCATAGATTCCCTGCATACTAATTTGGGTGTTCTTTTAATTGGAGAAATCTGTGCTTCAAGTTACTAGTAAATTTCCAGAAATGAAACAACTGTCCTCAGTTTAAGTGTATATTCCATTCCATTCTCTTTAGACAGTTGTTAATTTATTTAGTGTGTGTAGTATGTTTGTGTGTGTGTGTGTGTCAGTTCCTTTTCCACCATGTGGATCTTTCATTGGCCCAGGGGCACGCCTGCGGGAGACTAGCTTAATTAATTTAATTGATGTGGGAAGACCCAGGCTTCTGTGAGCAGTACCATTCTCGAGGCAGGGGGTCCTGAACTACAAAACAGGGGAGAAGTCAGGCTGAGCACAGCTATCAAGTGTATTTCACACATTCATTTCTCTCTGTTCTTGACTGTGGATGTCACTTAACTGTCTGCTTGCCTCTGCCTCTGTGGATTCCAGTACAATAGATTGCCCCCTGGAACTATGAGCTGGAATAAATCTTTTCTTCCTAAACTTGCTTTTTGTAAGCAGCAGAAAGGAGACCAGGACCCTGAGGTGTGAGGAACTGGCAGAAGAGAAGAAGGGGAAGGCATGCATGTTTCTGTGACGTCTACTTTGCCGCTCAGTTTTCTCATGTTTAATACATTGTCCCAGCCCTCATATGGATGTTGTCTCTGTCACAGACTGAAGTAGAAGGAGCTCTCCTCTAGATGCTACCCATGGTAAAATTAATGGAACCCCTCCCTCCTTGTAACTATGGCAATAACAGTAACGATTTACAGGCACTGAGCCCCATTTGCTTTCCACATTTCTTCTCATTTAATCCTTACAAGCATCCAATAGGTCAAGGTTACTGATAATGCTCATCTTGTAAATGAAGAACCTGTCAGGCAAAGGAGCAGAGTTAGGAAGCAAAGACACCTAGGTAATTACCAATCCTATTTTAGCATGTCTAACCTTTATATGTGGAGACAAGACTTTGTCTATAAATGCTTGTCAGCTATGCAATTGAGTTACCAACTTTTTTTTTAATCTGTTAATCTCATAATATTTTAAAAGTAAGCAGACAATTTTGGATTGCATTCACAGCATCCTAGGGTTCGGTTGCACACACCCATAGGCTGTGTTGTCTCTCAGGGAAAGCACCTCTAACAGACTATAGTGGGGCTGACCACAGAGACAGCAGAACAGGTACAGCCTAAGGAACAGCCTTGTTCCTGCCTGGGCATGCAGTAGCTCATAGATTCCTCTCACTTACTCAAGGTAGGTGAATGATCTTTCTGTCACTCTAGCGATTGCAGAGACATGTGACAATGTTAACCCACAGAGGTTTCCCACTCTGGAAATGAAGCCTTCTAGGACTATTCTCAAGACCAAACACAAGACTTGGACATTTTCTCCTTGTAGCACAGAAGGATAATCTCAGCCCCTGCTTTTCACTGGAAACTTGCTAACTCCACCTTGACCATCAGCAGTACCAGTCTGGGCCTGATCTGGGCTCCAGCATGGACATTCTTTGGCCTGCAAGTCAAGGCTAGGTCCTTGGTATCCATTCTGGAACTATAGGATCATCAAGTCAAGTTTTGCTGCCCAGATGCCTTCTTAGCAGTTTTGCTGTTGATGACTCTCTCCCACACCCCACTTCAACATGTCTGTGAGCTCAGCCTTCAGACCCAATGGCTCTAGTTTTAGTGACAGTTGCTTACCACTGGCAGACACATGGAACCTCCCTGGATACCCTATTTTTAGCCTTCATCGGATATCCCTGACCACAGCAACTTACCTAGATTACTAACCATATCTTATTAGTGTCCATAAGGCTTGTTATTTTCTGTCTTTCTAGGCTTCCTTGCTCATTTGTCTCATGTCCAAGCATCTTCCCAGCTTAGCAACTATGTCTATTTCTAGACTGTTCCCCACCCATTGCAAACCACCTCCCTGTGGCTAACCATTGTGGTGGACCATAATCACCAATTTCATCCAAGACATACTCATCTTAATTACTATTGTATGTAGAGCTGACGGCACAGAGATGAATAACACATGTTAGCAGATGACAAGACAGAGCATCGTCCTCGCTTCATACATCCAACAATTTTTATGAGGACTGGGTATGTGCTTGACCTGAGACAGCACTGGTTATTCCAACCACAACAAAGGCAAATAGAGCCCTTGCCTTCATGAAGCTGACCTACAGAGACATGGTGTGTTTGTGTGTGTGTGTGTGTGTGTGTGTGTATGAACAAAGAGGCAAATTTGAAATGCAAAGAAAGAGAATTGAGTACCTAAAAACAAAAACATCTACTTCAAGTATTCAAACTTCTAAGATCTTAAAATTATTTCCTACCTTGTACCTAGCTTTGATCCCAATAAAATGTTTAACTGGCAACAGTCTTGGACTATATGTAGCAATGAGTATGTTTTGTCTGACCAGAAAAAAATTGTAAAAGAGTAATAAATAGTGTGGAGAATGATTCTCCAGTTTGTGCCAGCACCTCTCACCTATAGGTGCTTCCACTTGGTCTTAACCATATATTTATGATATTTGCCTTGTGGTTCTTACCAGCAGTTGACATCTGCAACCATATACTCAGCCTTTCAGATACCTACAGCAATAAAAGTTCCTCTTATCTAAGTGTTAAAATGGAAATTAAGCTGAAAGCCACGTGTGGGTGAGTGAAGTTTGTGCTCTTCCCTGCCTATTAAAGAAGGCTCACAGTTGATTTGCAAGATAAAATTTAAGTTTGCAGGACTTCAGCTTTGATGATCACTTCAGCTCTTTGTTCAAGGATCCTAATGGAGCCCTCGAACCTGAAGATGCAGAAGTGCATACTCAGAAATACCCTGCCCCTTAGAAACAGACATAAAACACAAAATGGATGCCGCAGTTAGAAGCCCACGAGCACTCAAATGTAGCTTGAACCATTTGCCAGCCTATGGGTAAAGAGCTACTTAAAAGCAGCTAAGGGGCACTAGAAGGCCTGAAGTAATGCTAGACGGGGAGATGTGGGCTTTGTGATCTGACTGAAAAGAGCACCCAGCATAATTACAGTGGAACCCTCACACCCGAAACCCTGAAATTACAAATCAGGTAAATTATGGAGGAGTGGATCCATAACAAAATGGTTTCTTCCAGGGTCACAGAAGGGCAGACTCTGTGTTGATATAGAAGGAAATCAGCTTAGCATGCACCCGACACCCAACCGAGAAGTATCTGCTTATTATGCTCCATAAACGACACTATGATGGCTCAAAACAAGGCTAGTCCTTCCTTTCAGATCAGAGCCCTGCCAAAGCGTTTAGCAAAAAGCCACCCAATGAAAACGTTCCATTTTCTCTGGGCTATTCTTGCAGAAGAATTTTGCTTACTCCATTATAGGATTAAACTGCATTTCCATAAAATACTCGGGATAGTGATGAAAGCAACGCTAATAACTACCCTTGTAATTAGACCAAAATCCTTAAAGCATTAGCCAGAAGCCAGTGCCATAACCTCAGAATGATAGTGTCAAAAGCCATGGCTTAATAAAAAATTGAAAGAAAGTCAGCTCAGAAATCTACACATAGACACCAGCGAGATGGCTCAGCTGGTTGACGCGGCCAACACCAAGCCTGAGGACTTGAGTTTGAGTCCCGGGTCCAACAGGGCAGAAGGAGAGACACGCACACCACAATGTGCATTTACACACACACACACACACACACACACACACACACACACACACAAATACCTGTAAATAAGATGTAATAAAAAATTTAGAAACACCACATATAAACTGGTAAGCAATCTGTCATGTTGATAAAGTACAGATGCTTTTATCATTTTTCACTTGGTATTTTCTGTTATCATTTTTATTAGCAGAGTGGACAATAAATCCATCCCCATCTGGGTAAAAATAACTACAGATAAAGCACTAGGCACTGCTAAGACTAGACTAAAGATAAAGACAGATTTTACTTTCATCTGCTGAATTCCCATCCCCTTCTCTGAAAACATCACCAGCACTCCAAACACGCCTGTAATGATTGATAGAAACCTACATCTCTAAGCTCAGCAAAGGTGCTGGTGACCACATCAAACTCAGAGCTCTGCACTCAGGAGACCATTGAGGGCAGAGAAAGGGGAAACAGCGATAGGGCTTTGTGTGAGTCCTTGTGGGAGAGCAGGTGCACATGCATGTGGGCAGCCTTGGCTGGGGTTCTTCAAATGACGACCACTCTGTTTTCTGAGGCAGGGCTTCTCACTGGCCTGGAAATCTCAGGGATTTTCTTGTGCCTCCATCCTTAGTGGTAGGATTCGTGGTGTGCTACCACACTCAATTATTTTATGTGGGTTCTAGGACAGAATTTAGGATCCCATGCTCTTTGGAAATGCACTTTGCCCTATATGTCTTTTCCCTGACCCTGTGAGGTAGTCTTGATGGACCAGGCTAGAAACCTTAAGTAACCCTTCTAGCACATTCCATGGCTTAGAACATAGCCTCTTGCTTCCAACCCATCAAACTTCAGCAAGACGTGCTACTCAAATAACCCAGCTGTCTAGGACCTAGGAAGTAAATTCGGGTCCATGTGATCGGAACCTCTTCCTTCAGCACCAGATGTTCCTGTCCTCTGGGTTTGGGGTCAGTCTTTTCCACTCAGGCTTATGTGCCTCTAATATGTATCTTCCTGAAGCATGCTGCTGTTGAGTGGTGCAAGCTTCTGGCAGGGGGGAGGAGAGCAGGGATTCCTCTTCCCTTCTCAGCACCCCCACCTCAGCACCTTCTGTGGCAGACCCTGTGAGAAGCCAGTCAGAAGGAGATTTGGCAGCCTAACTTGCAGACTTCCAGTCTAGGTCATAGCTCAGAGAAAGAATGATAGGCCTGGGGTGAATTGTCATATAAGTGACCAGTACAGAATCAAAATTATCCACTCCACAGTGAAGGCCAAGAGGCTGTGGACCACGGTCTGTATCATGGGTGATTTTATCCCTAAGGTCTTTCTAAGGCTCTTTCCTCTGACAAAGCAAGCCTTGGGAATCTGGTTGCAAATTTAGGAAGGCAAAGTACAAGACATGTGACTGTTGGAAAAACATTCTGGCCACTCAGAGAGACCATTTAAAAGCAAGAGAATATCAAAAAATGGTTGAATGCCAAAATGTGCAGCTCCGTGAACATCTGACCCCAAGTCCAGAGGACAGATGGTGTGATCATGGTAATTTGACTGAGAAGCTACATTCTAGGCTGGTACAAGAAGGCTGTAGAGATTGACCCAGCCCCTTACAAAGGGTCGAAAGAAGTACCCGAGTATTCCTGAGCCCTGGGCTCCAGACCTAGAGAGTATTAGAAAGATCCTTGGAAAATGACATTCAAACTCATTCACCTACTTGAAGTCAACAGGATGGGAAGAAGAGAAGATGGGGGAGGAGTCGGGCAGCATTCAAGTGTGATTGTGAAGAATTTAGAAATGGCTCTGTGGATGTGGATGCCACTAGTCTGAAGACTTGGGTTTAATCCTAGTAGCTCGAATAGTGGCAAGACAGAACCAAGTCCACAAAGCTGTCTTCTGGCATGAAGTATGGTACACACACACACTGAACAAACAACAAAAATAAATGCAAAAACTATTTTCAGAAATGTGTTCTGCTGGTGAGCTGGCTCAGAGGGTGAAGGTGTCTGCTGCCTAGGCTGAGTACCTAAGTTTGATCTCAGGCACCCACACAACGGAAGGAACTCCAGCAGGTTGTCCTCTGACCTCCACATGTATGCTAAGCCATGGCACGTGCACATACACACACACACACACACACACACACACACACACACACACAACTAAACATTAACATCCTGGTCTGATCCTATGGCTCTGACTTCAAAACACACAGATATTCACAAGTCAGCATTCTGCCTGTGTTCTTGGTAGCAGGATAAACCTGGAAAGGCAAGGACTCCCATCTCAGTCAGTAAGTCAGATTCCAGAAAGAATGCTGGCCAAAAATTGGCCACAGCCAAAGTTACATAGTATGAGAGGATGGGAAATGTTTCTCTTTTTTTTTTTTTTTAAAGAAAAACACATTCTCTCTCTCTCTCTCTCTCTCTCTCTCTCTCTCTCTCTCTCTCTCTCTCTCTCTCTCTCCATATATATAAAATCAAGTTAGATCCTTAAGATTTCAGAGATTGGATTACCAATAGTCAGTGTTAGCCACGATCAGTAAGGGTATGGCTTGAGGTTAGCCAGGAAAAGTACTGACAGTAAACACTCTAGGTTCTCCCTCACAAGCTAGCCCAATAATCCTCCCCAGGACTTGGCTCTGTTGTGGATCGAGATGTAATAACCAGCCTGGGTGATTGTGTATCGGATCACTGGGCATCAACTTTCCTCCACCTAATGGTGCTTTGTTCACTAGCCAAGACAGAGAAATGCTGCTCCAGTGTGGAAGAGTAGCTGAAAGACCACAGGGATTCTGTCCACCTGCTCACCTGCCTTGGAGACCCAGCCTTCGTAGGATCTAGCAAAGCTAATCTTAAATGTCAGAGCAGCAGATTCTAATTTAATACTGCTGCTTACTGTGGTAGTTAAATCTGCTGAGTTGGTCAGCAACAACTCAGCATGAGGAATAATTAATGGTGATCGAAATACCATCAACTGTATCTTCCACTGACCATGAACCAGATGTCAAGCACTGCACTGGGCGTTTTACATCAGCAGCCAGCTTACAAGGTCTGTGTGGGACTAATTAAATGTGGCCATGTAGGATTCTTTACAGGCAGTGGGTACGTGGCAGTGCTGGGATTAGAGTCAAGTCTTCTGGGCCAGTGGAATGGCTCAGTATGTAAAGGCATTTTCTGCCCAATGATGCAAGTTTGAGAACTCGAGTTAGCAAGAACCAATTCTACAAAGCTGTCTTTGATGTCTACATGGGTACCCAGCGCATACACATTTGTGACACACAGCATCTAATTCATTTATCTTTATGTAAGATTAATAATTATGTGTAGGTCTGTGTGTCTGAGTGTGGGTTTATGCACATCAGAGCAGGTGCCTGTAGAGGCCAGACTGAAGAGGTAGGCAATTGTATGTGCTAAGAACTAATGAGTGGTCCTCTGTAAGACCAGTATATGCTCTTAACTTCTAAGCATCTCTCTAACCCTACAATGAATATTTAATGAGTCCGAAGTAACTAAGGCTCAGTCATGGGCTCAGATTTCATGCCTATGAAAGTGTAGGTTGTAGGTTCTTGGCAGCGGCAAGGGGCAAGGAAGAATGCTTCATATTTAATGATCTGCTTTAACTCCATGTGGAAGCCAGCGTAATGGCAGCCAGGGGCTGCATGGTCCATCTCAGCTCCACATAAAGGCAGGGACCAGGGCTTCCACCATCTTGGTCAGTAACTGCTAGATTACCATCCATGTCCCTCTGCCTGAAAATAGCTCAGGGCTTCTTGCTCCCCATGTTCTTGCTCAGTGGAAATTAGGAGCCTGGATGGGGCTGAAGGAGCAGGTAGAGGGTATTTCCTTTCAATGCATGTATCAACTTCCTCACATTAAATGTAGCTTCAAGGTATAGCAATGCTATACAAAAGGAAGCACAGGAAATCTGGACTCTGTGTCAGAGCCACGTGGCAAGATAAAAGGCAAAGGGTGAGGCCACTCTTCAAGGAATGTGAGTGAGTATTAGTGGTCAAGACATTTTGTAATATGTTTCATGGACTCCCATGAGGAGGAACAATCTGAAATTCTTGTTTAAGAGGATGTGAGTACATCTGTATTAAGGCCACACAGAATGGGGTAGAGTAGGGTAGCCTGAGACTTACCTGGTACAACGTTCTCTCATCTATAACTGGACAAACAGGAATAGTAAGAAAAACAGGAGCAAAAGCTCATCCAGGTGTAATGACCCATGCCTGGAATCCAAGCATTTATGAATGGAAGCCAAAGGATGAAGAGGAACCCAAGGCCATCCTATGCTACATTGTGAGTCTGAGTCTAGCCTGGGCTACATGAGATTCTATCTCACACACAAAAAAGGAGGCAAACAAAATACAAATGCACTGGTAAGAGGTCTTGGGCTTTGAGATATTGGGGAGAGCTTGAGTCTGTGCCAAAACACTCACACTAGTTTCTTGCTCTAGTCTCAAATCCTATAATGATGAATGTATCCTGGTGGATTATTAGATGGGTAGGTCCATATGAAAAACATCCCAGGTAACAACACACAAAAGGGGTTGCCAGGCATTTACCTGGGAGCAATTCTAAGTCCAGCAAGAGTTCACAAAGGCCCAAAATACTCTCTCAAAAGTCTTTTGAACATCTGCAAAAATCTCCGTAGAGTTTCTGTGGATGGTGGCCCTTGGCCTGCTATGGTTACACGGTCTCTGATTCTTAGATCCATCACAGTAAGAGTTGTTGGTGATGTTACCATACTCCATGCCTTTCTGCTTTCTAGTGTTTCCTTGCCAAGGACTTTCTCTTGCTGCCAGAGTTGTACTTACTTAGCCAAAGTAAGGATACAGGTTCAAGCCCAAAAGTGTAAGCTCCACCCCCCTGAAGTCAACCTCAGTGTCAGAGTCACAGCTCAGTAGAACAGACTACCATACGTGCTTTTGGCTCCTGCTCAGCTTTCTTGGTGGAATTTTTTTTTTTTTTTTAGGTTTCCCACACACAGTACAAGTGGAATGGGATGGATGCTACTTTCATTCCTCGTCTCTTTCTAATTTCACTAGTGGTGTTTCCTGTTTAAAAGATAAATGATGTCACTCTCAGGATCTGCTTCTGATCCTAAATAAGGTATCACAGATAAAAAAACAAAAAACTTTATGGTCCATCTTCAAGAGGGGAACAGGCTGATAGGTACGCACATGCACACACACACACACACACACACACACACACACACACACATGCATGAACAAGTGCACACAACACAATACACTGGCTATAGAGTAAGATTAATCTAGATTTCACTACCAGGTGAGGGGAAATGAAAATACCACTAGATTTCTGGTATCTACATTTTCCAACCCACAAATAGTCTATTTCCTAGCTTTCCTGTTGGCCTCACATGTTTTCCCTGGGGTCTACATTTCCTGGGTTGATGTACAGTCAGGCTAAACCTCATTCCCATGATTCCTTCACACTGTGCTCTGTACCCAACACACCTGGTTTCCAGTTCCCAGAGAGTCCCACATTTAGGTGCCATTCACACCTGTGCTATTTACAACTCCTGCCCCCCAACCCCCACAGCATGGATGGTACTTTTTCTCACTTAACTAGGACACACATTTCTAACTTGGGGGCAAAGATTTTCACACATCTCCAATGAAGACGCAATGTCACCAAAAATAGATGAACCTACAGCAGAGAGATGAAAGGTGGCCTAGGGTGGAACACATGTATATTGTGCATTTTACCCAGAAACACAGATAACGCCTCCTCTGCTTTACCTTTGAGGGGAGGCTGAGATCCTCTTAGAGAAGGGTTGTCTTAGGGTTTCACTGCTCTGAAGAGACACCAGGACCAAGGCAACTCTTATAAATAACAACATTTAGTTGGAGCTAGCTTACATATTCGGAGGTTCAGTTCATTATCAACAAGATGGGATGGTGGGGTTCTGGCAGATGTGGGGCTGGAGAAGCTGAGAAGTCTATATCTTTATCCAAAAGGAAACAGGAGAAAACTGACTTCCATGTAGCTAGGAGGAGGGTCTCAACGCTCACCCCCCTCCCATAGTGACACACTTCCTTCAATATGACCGTACCTACTCCAACAAGGCCACCTCCTGGTAGTGCCACTCGCTAGGTCAAGCATATTCAAACCACCACAGGGATTGTCTTAACTTGGATTTCTATGGTGATAAAACACTGTGACAAAAGCGCTTCTTGGAGAGAAGAGGGTTCATTTTGCCTCACAGCAACGGTTCTCAGCCTGTGGGCTGTGACCTGTACAGGACAGAGGAATATGGTGGGTTCCCTGGAGCTGGTTTAGAGAACAGTGTCCTCTTAACCCCTGGCCATTGCCTCAGTCCTGTTTCCCTGCAGTTTGCTTTCTTGTCATTTTTGTGTTCACAGGAGAAGCCCTTTTACCTCCTCGTTTGCTTCCCAGCTTGGCTACCTGTTTGGCACGGAAGAAATATCTTTTAGACCTTTTCTACTCTTGTTTGTTATTTGAAATAAGGTTGCAAGTAACCAAGCGTCCAGGCTGGCCCCAAACTAACAATCCTCCTGCCAAAATCTCAAAAGTTCAGGGTGATAAGCTTGAGGCATCACACCCAACCACCTTTTCAGTCTTTGACACATGGCTTTCTCATTAAGCTTAGCCAGTTTTAGCTTTTGATTTCAAGAGGACATCTGGGGCATCTGCTGGTGGGTTGTTAATTGGCCTGATCATTGCATCTCATCACGTAGGGATGCCTAGTGAGAGCCAAGAGTACAGGGTACCTGGGAGGTGGACACTTGTCTGTCATGTTTGTAATCTCTTATCCACATACTTTGAGACACCATGAGATAATTACAATGGTGACGTCAAAGATCACTGGTTGTAGGCCACTTAAACAGACTAACACCCCCGAGCAATGGGAACTACCCAAATGTGCCACAGTTACTCAGTGAGCAGGCCTTCCTGGAATATGTCCTGTGCTGATTCCCCAAGCCTTCAATGTCTTGAAAGTAACATCATCAACACACAATAAAGCAATGTACTGTAAAACTCAGCCCACCTGTCTGCGTCAATCTGTCAAGCAGTGCCAAACGACAAGTCAGGTGATGATTGACAGCTCGTCCAATGGTGAGGTCATAGGTTTAACAGAACAGAGTATTTCCTTTTGTCTGGAGTCATCATGCACTTAAGGGAATAGAACTCCATGGTGTCACATCTTGTGAGACGTGTGAGAGCCTGCCACGATGTCATGCTGTGATATACCACAATGATGTAATGCTGTTAGGTACTGCCATGATGTAATGCCCTCATGGTATACCCTCACCACATAGAGGGTTGTGATGTGGAGACATATTGGGATATATGACACTGTATTCTCATGTGTGTGGAGATTCTGGGAGAACCAAACACGGTGGTGCCGGATCTGTTAGTACCTGTTACTGTCTCAAGTGTCTGCTATATTGTCTGTTTGCTTTAGCTTTTATTGTCACTTGTCCTTTTTGACTCTTTTGATTGTTTGATACAGGGTCTCATGTAGCTCAGGCTGACTTCCAAGTCACTCTGTACCTGAGAATGACTTTGTACTCCTCGGGATCCTCCTGCCTTCACCCCTACGTGCCATGATCACAGGTATGCACTACCATTTGTTGTTATTTTGAGTGCACTTCCTATATGACATATCCAAGAGACCCAAGTCCCTCTGGGGCACTAGGGCAGGAAGTTCAGCACTATGAGGCCCTCTTAAGCACTATTAAAGAGTCAGTAACAGTAATGGTGGGCCTTGACTATAAGTATCCAGAACCCCACTTAATTTTAATTTTTATTTAATGACTTAAGACATTGACAGTTTTGGGAAATTTGATTCCCTGGAAGCTCTTAGGCAGACTGTCTTGAAGCAAGCAGCCTAGCTACTACTTTGAATCCTACAATGGATACCTTGAGGAAGCTACATTTTAACTACAGCTACTTGCTGCCAGGCCACAACTCTTACTCCAGAAGACACCCAGCTTAAATGTCTCAAACAGCTTGCTCTGGTCTTTTGTTTTTTTTTTAATCACCACAAGCCTCTATTGGACTCTATTGGATATTTTCCACCCCTGCCAATGAGGAAGCACTTCCCAGATGGCTCTGGAGAAGACCTGTGCTTTGTTTAAAGGCAATCCTTCATTTGCATGACAGGCAGTCCCCTGATTTGTGGGAGCATCTTTTTTACAGCTCTCTGCTGACTACATAAGCAGGCTGTTCATTTCCCTTCTGTGTGGAGTCAGCCAGGACTCAACCTCGAGCCTGCCCCCGTCACACAATTAGAACCAACAAAAGGCTTTTCTAAATGGCCTTTTCTTTTCCTACTTTTGATTTCTATTCTAAGCAGAGAAGGCTGAGGTGGCGAACACTGAGAAGGAGCAGCAGCAACAGCAAGTCCAACAATACCACAGAGGCAGCACTAGCAAGAGGGGACAGAGACACCACCGGGGCAGAGACAGCAGAGGAGGCAGAGGACAGAAGACACACAGAAAAGGCTGTGAAGAACCAAAGACAGGGTATTACAAATTCTAGTCACTTGTGACATTCTGGGTATTGGTCCAACCCTAAGGACTGAAGGTCAAGAACCATGACACTAGCTACTGTTAAGAGGCATCGGTGTGGCACCTAAGGTCTGGGAGCATCAGTCACACTTGGAGCTGTGACACTAGCTGCCACTGATGCTAAAAGCTGAGTACTTCACGAGCTTCCAAGTGGTAGGTTACTGGTAATCAATGACAGACCCACTGACTGCACCTACGCTTCTGGCCTCTAGAGTCTGGAGCCACAAACCAGCACCGACACTGGGCCTCCACACACTCTCATGCACACACTCTGGCTCTTGCATACATGTGCACACAACACACACATACAAAATATAAAATAAACAGAGAAGTAAAGTTAACTGTGGGGGTGGGGAGGTGGGCAGTTGCTAACGTGCTTGATGTCTAAGCACAGGAACCAGAGAGTCACCTCCAGAATCTATAGCAAAAGGCAAGTGTGGAGACCTCCTCCAGTGCTAGGAAAAGGCAGGGCCCTGAGCCTCGCTGCCTAGGCAATCTAGCCTACTTGGCAAGCTCCAGGTCAGTGAAAGCCCCTGTTCTCTAGAAAAAGAAAAGCCAACAAAGACACACAACACCTAGCCACCAAACGCACACAAACACATGTACACATAGACCCACACGAGTGCACGAAGGCTTACTATGCAACAGTCTCATCCGCCTCACAGTTCCTGCATCTGCTGATTGAATTAAGAAGCAGCAGTAACTGACCTGGATCTTTGAGGTGTACGGAAGTGCACTCTGAGATGTACACCTAATGACTCGTTTCTCAAATCGCTTCTCCATCACTAAGTGAAGTGTGAGCATTAATATATCGACTCCCAAAGTCCCTAAATGAGGTAAGACCTATCCTTTCTCTGTGCTTTAAGACAGGAGTCTGAAGAACAATGTGTTTAAAGCCCCTGCTTCAATGAGAGGAGTTAGAAGTAGAGAAAAGGATGAACCTAGGCTGTCCTCTCCGGAGTTTATCACTCAACAACACACCCACACAGACTTTAATACTCAGATTGGTCCTTTTCTCTGTTAAATAGGGAATGGCAAAATATACCTCCTGGGTCAACTTCTTCCCATTATTTGATTTCTATAAATAAAGGTGCACCAGAATAAAATGTCTCTATACATGTGTGTGCACGTGTGCTTACATGTGTGCTTACGTGTGTGTGTGTGTGTGTGTGTGTGTGTGTGTGTGTTTGTGCCCGCTCAAGCCAGTGCATGTAGAGGCCATCTTTTCCACTTTATATTTTAATTATTTTAAGATTTATTATATATTCTTAAAACTATGTATGTAAACGTGGATCTGCGTAGGCGAGTGTTGGTGCCCTCAGAGGCTAGAGGCATCAAACTCCCTAGAGCTGGTGTTAGAGGTGGTTATGAACCTTATAATATGTGAGTCGGGAATCAGACTCAGGTCCTCTTAATCACTGATCCATCTGCCTAACCTTCCAGCTAACTTTTTGGAGACAGGGTCTCCACTGTCTTGGATTTTACCAAGTATGGGACATCTAGCCATAGGGCCTCTCCAGCACCGTGATTACAGGTAGGCACTACCATGCCAGAGATTTTTTTTTTTTTTTTTTTTAAATGTGGTGTGCTAACTAGTTTTATGTCAAATTGACACAACTCAGAGTTACTTGGGCAGAACAAACCTCAGTTGAGAAAATGCCCCCAGCAAACTGGCCTATGAGTAAGAAGGGGTGATTGGTATAGGAGTCAACTTAATGTGTGCAGTCCTACTCTTCAGTAGCTGGCCCTGGGAATGTGTATTAAAAAAAAACAAAACAAAACAAAACAGACTCAGCAAACTCTGAGGAGCAAGCCTGTAAGTAGCATTCTTTCATGGCCTCTGCACCAGCTCTGACCGTCAGGTTTCTGCTCCGACTTTCCCCAGTGATTGAGTATGCCGTAGAAGTGAAATAAACACTCTCCTCCCCCAAGTTGATCTTAGTCAAGGGTATTTCATCACAGCAATAGAACCGTAACCAAGACTCATAGATTCTAAAGGAAGCTCAGATCCTCTTGTTTACAGGGCAGGCACTTGCTAACTGGGCCATCTGTCCTGTGTCTGAACCTCTTATTTGATTTACTGTCTCTCTAGCTCCACAAAGTCAAAGTTGAGAAGTAATTGCAGCCTTGACCACATGGCCTGAGAAGCCCAATATATTTAAGATCTGACCCTCTGCAAAAAGAAAAGGCTTGCCAACTTCTGCATTATAGATTAAGCAAGCATTCTTCTGATTGTAGGTTTCTCAAATACGCTACTTAATCATAATGTAGGAAATTCTAAAAATCCCCCCAAAGCCCCGGGCTTTGGGCCTGAACTCACATGTTAGACTTTCAGAAAGTGCAACTGTGCAGAAGATGCCTAGGAACCCAAGAATCAGCAGAATCTCTCTCACCTGTGCAAAAAGATGCCAAGAATGCAGATGTCAAAGATACAGAGCTTTGATCTCAGGCCCTCATCGGCACTGAGTACTGGCAAGGCAAAGGGAGAAGCAAAGAGAATTCAGAGAGCAGAGATGGGCAACTCAGCTCTTGCTCATACTTGGCAAGAGGTGCCCTGCAGTTAGGGACTCAGCCTCAGCTTCTAATCGCTACTCTGTCTACTCCACCTCCATCTTCTCTCTGGAGAGTGAGGAGGAGGTGTGGTACTCATTTCCCAGTGTGCTGGACTACTTGGCCAGGATACTGAGCATGAAGTTCTAAGCAAGCCGCCAGCCATTTTCTAATTAGTCTGTGGCTCTTTGTTGCTGGGAAGTAAAAATCTGTGGATTTGTTTACGTATTTAATGGTCTTATGAATTTTAGGCTGGCCTTAAACTCACTGGGCGTTGGGTGACAAAATTTTTCAGTGTGTGTGTGTGTGTGTGTGTGTGTGTGTGTGTGTGTGTGTGTGCAACAGTCACATCTACTAACCCTAGGCAGGGAGCAAAAACAGATGAAAGTACAGATACCAACAAATTCTACATCAGTAAACCAATGAGTTTTATTGGGATTATTTAGGAAGAGAGGTAAGAGGTTACTTCCAGGAGCAGAAATTACCCAGACAGCTACATCACCGAAGCCCACCCCAGCATAGATGACAGCTTACAGAACTAGGAACCTGAAACACACTGCGCAGCATGCAGGCAGCTCAACTCATTGTCGAGAGAGACCCCACTGGGTGCCTCAGTTGGTCTAACCCTCTTCTAAGTGTCTCATCTAGGCGCAGTCTTTCTTGAAGTTCTGATTGGCTGAGTCTTCTTCACAGCCAGGCTTCGCCTCCTCTGAGGAGCTGCTTACTCTAGCAGGGAGGGGTCTAGAGAATCTGGTCAGTTTCAGGAATTCCCAAGGTATCTTGAATCGTTGTACCTTCCTGGTCAAGAGATTTCCCTACAGGATGGAATATTCCAATCTTAGTGGAAGCAGTCACACAGTACTCGGAGAGGCAGCGTTACAAAGAGAGACAGTTGCCTGTAAGCGGAAAACAGCCTAGCTGTGTTTAGATCAGAGTAACTTGGAAAAGACACTGCTGAGTTGCCAGCGGGCTGTGTGCAGTGTGCACCAGATTTCCAGCTTCCTGAGCTGTCGCCATGATGGGGTGGGCCTTAGAAATGCAGCCGTCTTTGAGTCTTTTCTGCTCCTTTAAGTAATTCCCTCACCCATACTTCTGTAAGCAATCTCAATAGAATCCATTGATTTACCAAGTTGGATTTGGGTGATATCCACTGGAAGAACTCTATCCAGCTACAGCCTGGCAAACACGGCTCTGGCAAGCCTTGCTCTTCCCCCATCCTCTTCACTGCTTAAAAACTCATTACATGCCTAAAGGTAGACACCAAGGTCTAGTTCCTTATTTGGCCACTTCCTCCCCCTGAAGCTGACTACTGAGGCCGAACAAGAATCCGGCAAACAAAAGTTTAGAAAGCTAAAAGGGGAAACCCTGTGTTAGGATGAGGATAGGTTAATTAGGAAAGCCAAAGGGGGGCTTTCTAAACTTCCATTTGCCTTTTTCCTCTCTATCAATATCTATCAATACTCCTCTCTCAGATAAATACCTCTTTCCCTTCTCCCTGGTCTTCTGTCTCTTATTTCTTTGTCCCTCTGGAGCAAATAAATCTCTTTGTGCTGAGAACCTGGTCTTGGGGTATCTGTACCAATACCGGGTTCCTTCATATTTTGGTTTGCTGTGTGAGAAGGTGTGTGTGTGTGTGTGTGTTGCATTTGTCTAACCTTTCTATTTCTGTCTTCCCGGTGATGAGATTACAGGCCTGAACCACCACTCTCAGTTTTACATAATGCTGAAAATAAAAATCCAACCCAGGGCCTCACGAATGCCGAGCAAACATTCTAAAAAACTGGGCTACACCACTGGCCTCTTATTTATCTTTGAGGCAGGATCCACAGATGTAGTAGAAGCTGGCTTGGGACTCACATTGACACTCCCAGCTCTGTCTCCTGAATGGATGACAGGTAAAAACACTGCCATATGTGGCTCAATGTCAGCGGCTATTTTTGAAGAGACACTTGACCCATACCGTGCAGATGTCATCGAACAGGAGGACAGCAAGGAACCTTGGATGATGTTTGTCCTAATAAAGCCATGTGCAGAAAAAAATGGAGACACATTAGTATCCCCCAAGTTAGAAAACAGTCCAACCAAACAGCGAGAGGTAATGTCCTAGGTAAAATACATTGCCAATTTTTGGACATCAGTGATGGGAATGAAATTGCACACAGAGAAAAAAATCTGTACAGTCTGAAGGAAGTCAAACTTGTACTTCTCTCAGACAGTGTGGCAAAGGCATCCATCAGGAGTATGCATGCCTGACAAACTGTCAGTTTTAATGTCCTTTATCATGACTGTATTTACAGCTTTTCTGAGATCTACACAGAGTATTCTTCCTGTATGGGTTCCCAAGGAAGATTAAACTAGAGAATACAGTGAGACAAACTCATTATTAGAACTGTCTATGGCGGCAGAATCATTCCCAAGAAACAGTGTTTTATTCTTCATCCATTTGAGTCATACTCTGTCTCCAGTAAACTGGATGCCCAACCCTGTCAGATGCTGGGCAGATAGCAAGACTGGAGCTACAGAGGTAAAAGAAAACATGAGTCTCTCTCTCTCTCTCTCTCTCTCTCTCTCTCTCTCTCTCTCTCTCTCTCTCTCTCTCTCATTCTCCCTCCCTCTCTCCCTCCCTCCCTCCTCTCCTTCTCTCCAAAGTACAAATTGAATTAATTTAACATGGTTGGAGCAAATCACTGTACTGTGTGCTCACTTGAAGTCTTACAGCCGCACTGGGACAAAGTTCTGTGTTCCCAGTCTGGGACACATGGCTTTCATTAGTTTATCAGGACCCTGGTTTTTACTTTGCACGTTTAAATGGAGCCAATTTGCTCATGTGTGATGGCCTCAAATGCCCTTATCTCTTCTGGTTTATTCAGAAGCCACATTTTCCTACCTTGGAATTTAACTAAATACTGAAAGGCTATTTGATAAAACCAGTTCCACCAAATGCCATTTTTACTGAACAGCAAGTAACTTTACTGAAACAATCATACTATGAAGAAACTTCCTTTTAAATCTGGGAACATTAAAAATGTTAAAATGATAGAAGTTTATTGCTATAAAGCACCATGACTTGAAGACTTGCAGGCTGTAGGTGCCGTCACCCACGCATTTGACTCGGAAAGGTAGGTAAGACACCGCAGGACTCTCTGCTGCTTAGGTGGGACGTGAACTCTGCTTTATTGTTTTTCCCAGCACTGTTTTCTCACTTACTTGTGTTTCTGAGAACCCAGGGCTTTGAGCATGCTAGGCAAGTGCTCTACTATTGAACTGGATCCTGTGCTTTGATTATCTGACCATTGCCAATTCCACAACTCACCTTTGTTTTCCCCAGCTTCTACTTCCGGGAGGATTCTGCCCCAGCATTAAACTTGGGTCAATTAGCAGGATCCGTGCTAGCTGTTTAAGCTCTGTGCCAGTGGATGCCTGACATTCTAGTCACACCAGGCCCCTTCTCTCTTGCAGAGACTGAATTGATGGGATGGGCTCAGTCAGGTGCAACCAAGAAAGGCTAAGAACAATCTGTACCCCGTCCAATGTATGCTTCCCTACAGTCACTGTTGGCTGTTGGAGGCACCAGCTGGAAGATGGATGCCGGTATTTTCAGGAAGACCTTTTGAATCTGGAGAGCTGTGATGGGACCCCATGCTGCGGCAGAAGGATAATCATTTCCAATAACTGTCTAGGCTGCTTGGTGAGTTTCAAAGCCAGGGGCCTTCTTACTGCAGCCAAATATTTAGGGATGCTCTGGGATGGTTTTATATTTACTGCCCGTGTCAGAGTGCATGGCTGAAATCTCGACTCTGCTAAAGGGTTATTCGACAAAACAGAAAGGAGCATATTTTTCCTCATTCTTGTAAATGGTGCATTAACAGTAGTATTGGTGGCCATTTACATACCATACTGCCAAATCACACAGAAAAATCCTTTATAGGTAATAACAGAGGAGAAAGTATTTGCGAGGTAGTAGGTCTGTTTCAGCTTCTTCCAAAGAAGCAGCCAGGTTCTTGTACCTTGAATGTTGAGGTGATAAAGAGGGGAGTCTCCTACAGCCAAGAGGCAGTGTTTATGTACCCCTAAGCCTGTCACTCACCCGACATGTGGTGGTGAAAAATTCCTGGAGCTTTTCAGGCCTGTTGTCCACCTCTGTAAAGTGTGGGTAACTTTGGGGTTGGTGGGGGTGAGTGGAACGTGTGGGAAGCACTGGGCAAGCTCAGAGTGCTTGTAAAGGTTGCATTGATACTGCTGACGTCAGCAGGTGGGAGGCTCACTCTGTAGAGAGGAATGTGACTCTAAGTCAGCAGTCCAGACTGATGATGCTTAACCCCCCTCTCTGACCATTGTTGCCCCCTCCCCTCAGACTGGGATCCAACCCCAGGCCTCAAACATGTTAGGCAAGCCTTCTAGTACCGAGCCACACCCATCCTTAACTTGGTAGAGGGTCTATACACCAGCAAGATCAGGCAGGATTTTATTATTTGAATGTAGGCAGATATAGCAGAAGTTCTGATCACCTCCCTCTTACAGAGGAGGAAACTGAGGTGTGGTGGCCAAGCCTGCTCAAAACACACAATTAATAAGCAACATAGTTAGACATGGGAGTTGGTTATATTAGGTTAGACGGTCATGTGACACAAGAACCATTGTTTGTGACAAAGACCCTGCTTCTTTAGACAATACTTGTGCAGCATAGACTCTGATTGCTCAAAAGCACGGGGTGATTTGAGTCCAGTCATAACCTCAGAATGATCTCTCTTGGTCATGTAAAGGGTGGAGAGCAGGAATTCTATGGTTTGAATGGTTAATAAGTGTGTTTCGTAATGGTTCATGTGTTAGACACTTTGCTCTAGTCTGGCAGTTCCAACGTGTGATAAAATCACTAAGAAAAGATGTAGGGGTTAACAGAAATTTGGTCCCTGGAGTCAAGGTGCTTAGAAGGCCTCAGGAAGTGAGTTCTTATAAAAACAAATTGCTATAAAAAGATGAATTTATACCTTTATGGTATCTTGCCTAGCCTTGCAATCCTCCACCCCCTGTTTAAACAGCTATTCCCTTCACAGTTATCTGCAGACTGCACCAATGCCCTCATCAAAGCTAAACATAAGCCCACACAATCCTCTACCTCTAGAACTCTGAGCTGAACCGGCTTTTCTTCATATAGTTCCCAGCCTCAGCTATTCTGCTACAGTAACAGTAAACAGGAAAATGAGGGTAAGTGATACAAGGCAGAAACATTTCCTGCCTGTAGCTGAGTGTGGCAGAATATGAGCTGATCCCATTGAGATGAATGCTCTCCCTCCCTGAGCATTTACAATTACATCACCAGGCATCGGGAGTTTGGTCCTTTGGTCCTGGTGAACACATCTTGTTTAAAACTCCTTGTTGACCGTTAAGCACATAAAAAAGACCAAGGAATGTAAATATATAGCCTAATAATTATCTCAAAATACTACCCACAAGCACTTTCCCTCCATTGCAGTTTTTCTGTTGCTTGATCAAATACTCGGAAGAAGAAAGAATGAAAGAAAGAAAGAAAGAAAGAAAGAAAGAAAGAAAGAAAGAAAGAATGAAAGAAAGAGAGGGAAAAGCAACTGAAGAGAGAAAGGGTTTGTTTTCTGGCTCATGGTTCAGTTAATTTGGGAGGAAACCAGTTACACCATACCCACAACAAAGATACGGGACAATGACAATCTCTCCTTTTCACTCAGCTTGGGGCCTTTCGATGATCCTGGGTGGGTCTTCTCACCTCAATTAACCCAACTCAGCAAGTCCCACACAGAAAGGCCACTGGCCAACTCAGTCCCTTACCCCAGTTCCTCCCCCAGGTGATTCCAAATCCTTTCAAGTGGACAACTGAAAAACAAATTATGTTACATTCTCCTTCCAAAGTCATCCACCAGAGGGTTACACATACCATAAACACCAGGGCTGAGCAGTTCTTTGGTATAGGGTATCCAGGGTACTGTAGACTTTTCTGAGAGACCTGCCCAATACCCACTAGAATCCACTGGTATTGTTCCAACAATTCCTTGGGAGTGGAATTATTCCTGGTACAGGGCTACAACAGTATTTTGATGATGTCTTATGTGTCTTTTCTTCTTTGCTATATGACCACACATTCTTTAGCATAATTATTTAGCTTTCCCTGGTAGAGTGAACACTTTATCAAATAGCTTAAGCTATTACACAAACCCTAATCACAGCCTTCCTAAATGGAATTCGAGGCAGGTGACCATATAATTTACGTCCATACTGGAGACACAGGTACTAATCAGGACTGACCCCAGGCAAGTCAGCATGATCAGCCTACTTCTAAGGACCCTCTGCTGTGAGTAAGCAGTATCCTCGCAGTCAGGCACAATTAGGGTCCTCTTCCCACTGCTTAATTGTCTATGAAGTGACAGCAGACAATTAAAAGCAGTGCATTTCCCCAAGGGCAAAGTAACACAGACCCAAATAAATAGCTTGAGGCCAAAGAGCTACACAATGGAGGACTGATTGGCCCCTGGACCCTAAGGGGGTACACTCTCCAAATAATCTCCACCAAGACCAACAGAAATAACTTACATCACATTAGAACAAGGCATTGATTTAAGAGATTTGCCTGTACATGCAGAAAAGATCATGGTCATACCTGAAAAGAGGATTTTGGACTTGGTGTGGATATTTCGTCCACGTATCTGCACAATTCCATCTCTCATCAACAGTAAGTAGCACACCTCTGATCAGTTTCACTTGCTTTACATTTTGATCTCATAAGCCTCGATACTGACTGTTGAGAAGCCGGTTCTCCACACATGAAAAACTGTAGTGATAACCTGTTTTCAGGAGCACAGCTTAGCTCAACTTGCATTATTCAGGACCTCAAAGAAAACAAGAACTAGTCATCTTCATTCGGCCCCTGCAGTCTGCTGAAACACCCACTCCTGACCTCTGCGTCTAATTCTCTTCCCCAGCAACCGTATTCTTATGACAGGTCACATGGTCTGAGTAGTTCTTGCCTCCAAAAGTCATTTTTGCAGGAGCTTCCTCCAGAGAAGTCAACCAGACTGACATTTTCTCTGGAAACATTATGAAGAAAGCTCACAGTTTGGTAGGCTAAAAATTCAACATGACGTGACCCCCTTCTGTTGAGCCTACGGCCAGGGGGTTATAATGAAAGAGATCACACAGTAAGATGGGAAGACAGAGATATTCAGTGGTCACCTTTCTCTGGAACTGACCCAGGTCCTACAAATACTATATCAGTTCCTTCTAAGTTGGTGCCCTGTGACCAGTGCTCTTCATTTCTCCACATAGCCACCCTGGGAGTCAGACCTCCAGCCCATGAAGCTTTGGAGGACATACTTAAACCGTAGCCGTGTTAGCCAGCCATAGCTGTACTATGCACATCATGCAGTTATCTTATATGCGAAAGAGGACCCAGCACACGGGATGGAAAAGCAGGGCTTCTAAGAAGAGACCAGACCTCGAAGTTGCTCATCTCTAATCAAAACACACCTCTTACCTGTTAATAGCATAAACCCCCACATGGAAAAAGACATCGTGCTTTTGTGATGTTTATAAAGTAGCCCAAGTTCATTTCAAACTCTATTTTCCACTTATCAAAACAGTACAAATAGATAAATATTCTTTGTGTGTTTCAAACTTCTGACAGTCATTCACAATGAAATGACATGTTATGCACCAACCTAAATGCATACATCACCCCCACCCCTTAAACCTGGCTCAAGGTTCCATGAAGCCACAGAACTCTTACCAGCTTAGCATGGTGCCAGCCTCTTGTTTTGTCATAGTCTTCTAATATTGGTTATGACCATAAAATAGAGTTTATGACCTTCATTTTGAGAAACACAATCCTGTGAGATAAGAGTTTAGAAATTTATTTCATTTGGAAGAATGTGTGCTTTTTAAATGATATTATAATCACAGGAAGGTGGTTTACAAAAGAAAATAAGTTTGACCTCCGAATTACCATAATGGCTTTTATCAAGCATCTAGTGACAGAAAAATGCCATTTCAGGATATCTGTGGCCCAGGAGCCACATTAGGTAGATGGGGGTAGGGGAAGTCCTAAGAATTTAGAAATGAATTTATTATCCCCAAAAGGTAATGCAAAACAAAATAAGAATGAGAAGAGAAAGGAAGGGAGAGAGAGAGGGGGGGGTGGGCAATAGGGAACGAGGTGATTTGTAGAATAAGCTTCAAACCTTCACCTACAGTGCAAAGATAACTGTGCAATTCTCAAAAATGACTGCAGACTAGATACGACAGTCATGTATCTTTAACTGCCTTACACACACCCTGTTTGTGCTGTCGGTTAGCCAAAACTTCCTTTCCCTTTTCTCAAATGGACAAGTGGGACTCCCAAGTTTGGCTAGAAATAGAGGCTAGAGGTGGTAAACACTTCAGAGACCTGGGAAGCTTTTCCCACACTCTGGACTGACTGTGAAGTTAGCTCCTCCCACCCATTTCTAGACTCTTTATCCTCAAAGGTAATTCTGTACCTGCTATCGGAGGTCCCTTAACTTTTCTGTAGCTAACTTGTAAATTTGCAAAAAAAAAGTGACATTTAGGACAAGCACTTGCATGCCCTAAAAAATGATACTCTGCAAACATTGTGGACAATGGCAAAAATCAAACCCCATTGTCAATGTGCTTTGGGCAGATTTTTTTTTCCATTTCTGCCACTGTCTTATTAAAATACATTCTACCCGTATTTCCAGATATATGCAAATAAAGTATTTGGTTCATATGTGTGAAATGTCCTAAAGAAACCAAGAATCTTCTCTGTCCCAAGAAATCCTGAGTTTTTCTTGACTTCTAGGAAATATATGCACCACTCCAAGATGAGTATATATCCACGTGTGCCTTTGTTTACAGAAAACCTGCTGGCTATTTTGTAACACTGAATTTGGGAACAACAACAAACCGCACAACTCTTGATTGTCTATCAACTCTTACATATCAACTTTAATTGATGAGGAAAAAAGGCAAGGTGGCTACTGTTGCCGATTTATCTCTTTTCGTTCATAATCATTAACAGCACATGACAGGGTGCTTTCTCAGGACCCTGCTCTGCCACGAGTCTAACATGAGACTAGTTGTTATTAAACTTTAATGGCACAGTCCTTACCCTCCCTCTAGGGTTTGCCTTACTACCTCCCGCACTATTCATGACGCCTGCAAACTGCCTGGTCGCAGGCTGCTTGACACAGATCCCCCTCAGTTCTTTTCAGCAAGCATATGACAGATCAAAGAGCTGCTTGAGAGGGTTAAGTAAGGTGAAGAAGCTTTTCCTCCCCTCCAGACACTGGATTTGGAAGTTCCATAGATCCACTCCCTATGGGACATGAATCAGCATGTCAGGGATTGCCCTGTAATCTTGAACACATCCTGTTGAGTTGGCTGGTATGTTTCTGGGGCAAGCTCAGGCTAACCCTTAAGAATCATGTAGCTTCTTCCCTGAGAGACTGAGGCTGTCAGCACCGTGGCTGTGGCTTCCTTTCCCAAGGGGCCACCTTACAGATGCGGCCCTCTGGGTACCCAGCTAACACATCAAGTCAACTCGCAAAGTTCAGACGAGTTGGCTCTGGTATGTTTACAAGTCCTAGCAGATCTAAGGAATGTTCAGGATAATTATTACCGCACCCAGAAGCGCCCAACCCAACCCTCTCACATCTGGAAGGAAGGAAGCGGCCACACAAAGGAGAGTGAGAGAGACCTCCTCCTGCCACTGAATTCTCAGACCAGGGGAAGACTGGAGCCCAGCTCTTCCTTCTTTGTAAAGGGACCTAGCTCTAATCCGGAGCGTCTTTAAGGCTGCAGGACGCCCTTTGCAAAGGAAGACGTTGGTCTCCAGTCTAAATAAAACAGCATTTCTCAAATTAGGGTTTAATGTGCCTTCTCCGATGAAAATGAAAAGTGAAATACTCCAGAAAATCGTCAGGGAGCGGTTCACACGCACACTGCCTCTCCAATACAGGCGCGCTTAGGATGTGACACGCCTATTTACAAAGGGTAGCCAAGCCAAGCCCTGGACGTCCTCGGCTAACGCCTGAGACCCCTCTCCTCTTTCCACCGCCTTCGGAGGGCTTCTCCGGGCAGCAGGGTCTGGGATTCAACGGTTCGTCTCCCTACCTCCTACTAAAGCAAAAAGCGCGTGGTCCAATGCGGTGCGTTCACAAAACCCACCGGCGTCAAAGCCCCAGACCCGCCAAACTTCCTGTCACCACACTGCCAGAGCCACCAAAGAGCGGCGCCAAGTGCCTAAGAACTACAGTCCAGGCTGCACCAGCCCGGGAGCCTTGGGGCGGGGCTTCCTGGTGGCAGGAGATTGAGGACCTGCTCTGTGGGTCCCCAACCTGCGCACCGCGCCGGGGGGGGGGGCGCACTCTGCGCTCCTAAGGTGGAACCTTGGCCTCCTTCCTCCAGCGACAGCACGCTCTGATAACCCTGGGACAGTCGCCTACCTACCTGCTCAGCCGTCTCCTTCCTCGGGCGAGCGGGGCTGTCGCCTTGCTACTTTATTGTCTGCGCTGCGCAGCGCTCGGGACCCGGGAATTCCGCTCCGCGCCAGTCCCGCAACTCCACGACGCGCGGCGCCTTCCCCCGAGGCAGCTGTCTTCCTCTCGGTCCTCTTTCTCTCCGCCCAGGCTCAGGCTCAGTGACAAGCAGTCCAACTCCGCGGCGGCAAGCCCGGCAGCCAGAGCCCGCAGCATCCCCTGGCCCGGTATCCTCACCAGGATGCCGCCTTCCGAGTGTCCCCACCTCCCTCAGTCCAGCCTCTTGGCGGCTGTCAGCACCGGCTCTCCACCGCTCTCTCGGCACTGCCCCCGCCCGTCGCCTCTCCGGGGGCCAGGGCGGCCCTGCCAATGAGGCTCGGCGGATGCGCTGTTCCGGCCCAGTCATTGTATCGGGAGGAGGAGGGGGAGTGGAGCAGGGAGGGGGCGCTCGGCCCCGCGGTTGCAGCTCGCCTGGCCTTCTGCGCGCGCACAAGCGGCGGGTAACGAATTGGAGAGAATCTTGGGGTGCATCTAGGAGGCGGCGGGAAAGCTAGCTTCTTCGCATCACCCTAACTTTAAAACGCTTTGGGACTCTATTGTGCTTCCAGGATTTAGGCATAGAATAAGGGTGACAGATGCAAGGTTCCCTCAGGACTTGAGTGGGCCTGGAGAAATGACTGATCTTGTGGCTCTGAATGAAAGAAGAAAGAGGAAGGGGTGTCTGATACTGTCCCACAGTAGACATTTATGATGTGACATTTACTTCTCTGACTCGGAGGTGCTGTGTTCCGATTTCTTTGAAGGCTCTCAGAGATTCCCTCCAGTCAATAGCGACAGAGCAGAGGTCTCAGTCTGATCTGATGCTGACCTTAACACAGAGATCGGCAGAAGGAAAGGGGGACAATTCGTGAAAGACCCCAACTAAGATTTATTCCAATGAGTTGACAAGTAGAATGTCTGGGTCGAGGAAAGCTCGTCCTAGCTTTTAAATGCCTCCCATCCACGTACGTACACCTCATTTCTCTGCATACTTGCAGATAATTCATTTTTCAAAGTAAATCTATTAGAAAACTAATTATCTTCAACTACACAATTACATAGCTCTGTGTTTTGTTGAAGAGTTAGTTGACTTGTGAATATTTAATGTCTCTACAAAACTGCGTTTTTACTCTTCTTCCTTTCTTCCTTTTCTTGACTTCTTTCTTCTGTTCCTGCTCCTCTGTCTGGTTCCTCCTCCTTAGCAGATCACAGTCCCACACAGTTTGAAGCTGGGAAAGGACCTTGGTTTTCCAGGCCCTGATATGATGTGCTGTTGATGGGAAGGAAACCTGATAAGGAGAAGGCAAGAAATGACAGACACTTGAGGTGTCTTGATTTGTGATCGATATTGTGCATGCCTGGTGTAAGTTTTAATTCAAATTTCTTCTGCTGCAGAATGGATTGTTTGCTTTCCATTAAACAGAAAATACTGAATGAACAGCTAACATTTGTTGAGGGGTAATTACTTGCCCTCCCAGACCTGAGTTGTGTAAGCCAATCACTTGACACCGTCTCACTTCCTTCTCACCTACCCCCCCCCCCACACACACACAACCTCCCACCTCCCACCCCCACATGCCTGGGAAGATAAGGAAGCTCCCTGAAGCCAGGTCTGTATCTGACTCTCATCTCCTAACACACAGTAGGAGCACATTCAGTGTCAGCTGAGTTTCTTGACCTCTATTTAATTAAGGAAGCACTTGAGGTCCAGAGGCCAGCTGATCAGCCTGAGGACAGGATCCTAGGAAGAGGTGGTACCCATCTGTAAACTTGCGTTACAAAACTCCTGTTGGATGTGTTCTGCCCTGTAAAGATATCCACCACAAGCTAACGTTTTTGAGACTTTGTTTTCTTCTAGGTGGGGATATTTTGTAAACCAGGAAACCTTTCTGAAGATGGGACTTGGCTGTAAGTCACTAGGAATGAGCCTTTGAAGGAAGTAGTATGGGTTAGCTCCCCAAGGCTCTGCATCCTGGTCCATAGCGATAGGATGTTGCAATAATGTTGCTATGGCTCCTTCCCTTCATGCCTTTCCCACCTTGCCAGACACGACTCTGAAACTGTGAGCCAAGTTCATCTTTGCTCCTTCCTGTTTCTATAGGTGTTTGGTCAGAGTGAGGAAAGATATTGAATATGCATGCACAGAGTTAAGAAATACAAGGGATTTCATTAGGCCTTGTTTCAAAAGGAGAGTCTTTCTTTTTTGGTCAATCAATTCTCTAGGAAATGCTGACATAAAAATGAGGGAGGAAATGGAAGAGAATCAAGGTCATTAAATGATAGAATGATATTTGTATTAGAATATAAACAATACATAGATCTGTGCCTGATTTAAATATGATTATAATATATATGATATGATAATCCAAATGGGAAAACATCTAGACAATAAAAATATTTGAGTTTCAGAAACAATTATCAACACCTCTTATAGTCTTTGCAAAACCAGTAAATAGGTAACTCCATGCTGGGCAGTGTGAAAAATAAAACAACAAAAACCACTGCAATGAATTGAATAAAAGAAGTGTTGTGCAGGAAGTTGTAGTTGTAATTTAATAGCTATAAGGCAAATATTTATGGTTAAAATGACAGCCACAAACACCAGGAACCTGAAATACAGAAATTCCAGCTTAAAAAAAAATCAAGGTTCCACTAATAAATATTTCTATTACACAAAAAGGAATAGTTATGATGGAAGATTGTTAGAACTTTCTTATCTGTTTCCAGCCCTATTTTAGAGGTTTTCTGTTTGTTTGTTTATTTGTTCATTTGGGAGGGGGTTGTATTTGTTTTTGTTTTTTCAGCATAATGGGATGTTTTGGTTTTTTGGTATGTGTGTCATGAAATTGAACTACTGTGTTAACAAAGACATGTACTATAAATATCCAAATTGGAATACTTTAAAAGCATTTGTTTGAATTAAAGGTAGATACATGGTTATTGAATTTTTAAGAAGAATGTGCATGTATTGGTATTTTGTTTGCACATATGCCCACTTACCATTTGTGTGCCTGGTGCTTACAGAGGCCAGAAGAGGGCATTGGCTCCCCGGAAATGGAGTTGTGAGCTATCATGTGGGTACTGGGAATGAACACAGGACCTCTGGGAAAGAAGGCAGTACTCTTAACTGCTGAGCCATTTCTCCAGCCTCTCATTTAGAGATTTTATTTCTTTTTCACAATACAACAGAGTAAGCATAATGGGAAGGGAAAGTACCACCAGGTCACTGCTCTGATTCTTTAGCCTCTATACTGCGGACTTCAAAAATATGTATGCAAAGCACATACATAAATGACGTAATCTTTATGTGCTGTGTATTATTTACCCATCCCAATTAAGCTTCTTGTATTTCTTGTTTGCTTTATGTAAAATTTGAAAGATAAGGTTAAGAGAAGGTCATACCATCCCTGCAGCAAGATTTTAAATATAGCGAGTTTGTACTTTCCAAAGATTTCCTGCTGATCACTCAAATTTGGGATAAAAGCACACATGTTCCATAGCTAGAGGCTTGCAAGTGAGCAAGCGTTCATTTATAATTATAATTAGAATAGCCACACTTGGGTTCCCTGTGCGTAAGGGAGGTCATTTAATTACCACCTCTAGGAAGCACTCACTCCTACAGCTTCCATTCTAGACATGGAGACAGAGGAGGAGTCAGAACCAAAGAGGAGATATGATGTGCTCAACATGAGTTAGCTGTTAAGTCAACTTTGGTTGGCTTTTAGGTCTAAGTGACTCAGCATGGTAGCCCCATCTTGGTACCATACCTGAGGACCTCACTACTTGGGGCACTTCTGTTATAAGTGTAATGGCTTAGGCAACTCTCCATTGGTTTAGGGGGTGGGTTATTTAAAAATTAAATATTGAGTCAGGCTAGGTAGTATACAGCTGTAATCTCATCCCTCAAGAAATATGCATTCTAGGTCACCCTGATCTAGGGATAAAGTTCCAGGACAGCTTGACCTTTGATATGAAATTCTGTCTCAAAATTAAAAGGAAACCTAGTGATACTGGACATATTAAAAACTGTTCTTGGAGTTATTGTGCGTATTCTTTCTAGAATATTCCTTTATTAACAGTAAAGTAACTGCTGATGAGTATCATGGCCATCTATACTCCAGACCATGTTGTCCTTTCTTAAAGAATGCCATGATGTCATACCTTTCTATTTAAGCTCTACAAACATTCTCCATCCCAAAGACACCAGTTGTATATTGTAAATGTCAAGGGTAATCTGTTCCTCACTGCGTCTATGGGAGGTGTTTGCTGTCATAACGGCTTCATCTTTCCGTTAACCCCAGGGCCTTTTCACCTACAGCAAAACAAATCCAAATTCTCTCTTTTCAATAAGGCCTCCAAGGCCATTGTGTTTTATACTCAAATATGGCATTAAAATATTACTTCTAATTTTCTAGTATGAGATGTGATATGAATAAACAAAATTAGTGTTTTAAGTGTGTGAACTATGATGGCCTGAAATTAAAACAATATGAAAGCTTAAATAGTGCTGTTTAAAGCAGGGTGGATATTACGTTAAATGATAGGAAATTGCTTTTCAGGGTCAGTATTGGCAATTTTATAATGTTCCATCTAATGCGAAGCTATAGCAGCAGCTTAGCTGTGACTATGAACACATGTCATGTGGCTGCTCCTCTCTCTTCCAAATTATGCAAGTAAAATAACTAAATGTGGATGTCACAGAAATGCATATATAACTGCCATTTAAGGGCCTCTCACTATGCCCTTCACATGTAAAATGCTTTTTAATAATGTCCTTCCAGCACCTAAAGGGTTGAAGCACCTTGGAGAGCAGCCAATGCAGAAATCCAGCCCCTTGTGGGGCTAGCCTTAGAGTGGAGCAGAGATCTCATGAAATGTTACATGGAAGAACACAGGCAGCAGTGTCTTTCCCTCCAAAGGGCGAGGACACTCCATGGGACAGACATAACTATTCCTTTACTATTCTTCCACCATGTTGCCCGATCCCAAAGTTCCTAAACTGCAGAGGGGGAGCAACTCAGAGTTGGCATTACCAGGACCCACGTCAAGGCAGGCTAGCACTAGTTCTGGCCTGTGTGGTAGGATTTTCTGTGGTCGTTTGGCTTTGTTTTTCACTAATGGTTAAAACTTGGAGATTTCGACCTAAGCGTGTTGGTCGGTAGGTGTGCTGGGGTCTATTCAGAGAGAAGGTTCCAGACCCGGACTACAGTTTGACACCATCCTGTTAGTTCTGAAAGGAGATGTTTTAAGTGTTACTTTTAATTGACAGGTGATCACTGTGTATATTTATGGCTACAAAATGACGTTTCCATCCATGAATATGATGTATGAGGATGACAGGGAGATGAGCTTATTCAAACAGTAACAGTTTCTCATTCAAAATCTTCCCTTACAGCCATGTTGACATACCCAGTGACCTGAGCATCTATTAGATTGACACTTAGTGGCTTAACCATCATTAGATTCTCTAGCACTAGGACATACAGTTTTTATTACATCCGTATACTTACTTAGGTAGTGGGTCTGTGCATTGCCCCATTACATGCCTGGAGGTCAGAGGACAACTTGTGGGTTCACTATATGGGTCCTAGAAATTGAACACAGGCTTGTGATTAGGCTTGGCTGCAAGCTCCTTTACCCACTAAGCCTATCTGAGGCAACACAAACTTTTCTATTTGCAGTTTCTCCTTCAGTTTGGACATAAAACTTTGGCTCTACAAATGCATTGCAAATGCCTCACCACTAATACGTTCTAGCCCTCAATGTGTGTATGTAGATTCCACATATGAGCAAGAGCATAGGGTGATTTTTCCTCCAGATTGCAGCTTACTTCATTGACTATGTCTTTTAGGACAATCCTTGCTACTGTAGGTGGCTGAAGCCTGAAAGGGTTGTCTAACGAAGAGTGGTAGGGAAGAGTCCAATGTCGGTCTAGATTGCGTTGGTTTTCTACAAAGATCCCGATCTCTCTTTATGCTTCTGGGTGGCATTTCATCAAAACATGACCGTTTCCTTTGCAGAAGCACAGCGGAAGTTTGTGGCAAGGGCTTGTCTACCATTGCTTCATAGGCAGATTTCACATTCAAGTGCATTATTTTATAGCATGTAGGCATTCGAGTGGCAGGTGATGGATGTAAACTTCATGCACAATAACATAAGAGGGGGGCATGTTCTTTACATTTTCTATCAGCTTAACAGAGTCCTCTTGCAACATTTGACATGGCCAGGAGGGGGCCTCCAATCTGTGGGTGACTTTGCTACATCTTCCTTGGCTCCTGTTTCACTTGGGATGCCCTGTTGTCTGATGCCAACACCCTTTCTCTGATGAAACCTGAAAGATTTGGGAGAACTGTGTGCCCAAGGGTGACTAATGCAGATGTTTAGAACCAAGCAGAGCACATTAGCAGGGGCACAGGTGTTGTGATTGAGCTTTGTATATACACATATATATGTTCCCCCAGAGGTTTGTGTGTTTGAACACTTACTTGGTCCTCAGGGGACGAGGGCCTCTGTTGGAAACTGTGGCACCCTTAGGAGGTGGAGCACCAACATAGGCAGTGCGTCCCCAGGAGGCCCGCAGAGATTTTGTAGCCTTTTGTGCTCATCCTGGGCTTCCTGTCTGTGGATGCTATGTGGGCGCCATCCTCCTGTTGCTGTCACCCTGCCTTCATTGCCGCTGTGAACTGTGTCTCCTCCAACTGTAAGCTGTGGCTAACCCTTCATTGTCAGGTTGCTATCTGGTCACAGAAACAAGAGAAACAGCTAAACCAAGAGAGTCAGGACGACAAAGCAGATACCACCACAAGGTGGACAATATGCACCATGTCCACAGGGTCCCTGCCACCCCAGTCCAGTGATAACACTGGAGTCTGTATTTGGGACTTTATTTCTTAAAAGTCTCTGATTAGTAAATGCTAGTAGTTAATCTGAAGCACGTGTTAAAAGTCAAACAAAAGCTATCTGTAGTCCTGACAGGACTCAGGGGCCCCAGATTGACTGCTGGCCCATCCCAAACTCTTCTGTTTGCAAATGGGGAAAGTGAGACTCAGAATGTGAAGCTAATTTGCCTAAGAATACGAACTGACCCATGGCTGCTTGGCTTTTAGCCCAGGGCCTTTCCAGTACAAACATCTGCTTCTATTTTCTTCCCAAGATTTAAGTCATATTCCCAACTACACGATTTCAAATATTATTCACCGTTTAAAAAAACTTAAAAAGCCACAATATTCATTGGCTTTGAAGCGTACAATTTACCCGGAATGGCGTTTTAGCCACACGATCACATATTTTAAATCATTTCAATGTTTATAAGGCTACTGCGATTCCACTTCCGGTCATGTCTTCTCAAGAACTGTCCGTGACTACGTCCCACATCTCTTCTCGCTTACTGCATTAGTCAGTATTAAAGTAAAACGTGTAAGACGTACCATGTTGACTACTCCGTCATGGATGAGAACTAGGTGGGCAGCGGCAACAGAGCAACATATGAGACAGCAAGCTAAAGGCTCTGCCACACACTGAGCCACACACTGAGCCACACACTGAGCCACGCACTGAGCCACACACTGAGCCACACACTGAGCCACACACTGAACCACACACAGACCCACACAGACCCACACACTGAACCACACACAGACCCACACACAGAGCCACGCACTGAGCCACACACAGAGCCACACACAGACCCACGCACTGAGCCACGCACTGAGCCACACACAGACCCACGCACTGAGCCACACACAGACCCACACACAGACCCACACACAGACCCACACACAGACCCACGCACTGAGCCACACACAGAGCCACGCACTGAGCCACGCACTGAGCCACACACAGAGCCACACACAGACCCACGCACTGAGCCACACACAGACCCACGCACTGAGCCACACACAGAGCCACACACAGACCCACGCACTGAGCCATACACAGACCCACACACTGAGCCACACACAGAGCCACGCACTGAGCCACGCACTGAGCCATGTACTGAGCCACACACAGAGCCACGCACTGAGCCACACACAGAGCCACACACTGAGCCACACACAGACCCACGCACTGAGCCACGCACAGAGCCACACACAGAGCCACGCACAGAGCCACACACAGAGCCACACACTGAGCCACACACAGAGCCACACACTGAGCTCCACGCACTGAACCACACACAGAGCCACGCACTGAGCCATGCACAGACCCACACACAGAGACACACACTGAGCCACGCACAGAGCCACACACTGAGCCACACACAGAGCACACAGAGCCACGCACAGAGCCACACACTGAGCCACACACTGAGCCACACACTGAGCCTGCCCCTCCAGTGCTTATGCTGCCAAAGCAAACAAAGCACACTGCTAACCTGTCAGGACGCAGGACTCTCTGGAGGAAGTGGGAGTCATTTTTCCAGGAATTTTAGAAACCGGGAACCTCCACGATTCATCTGAGATTACTTCTTTTTTCTGCGGAGAAAGTTTTTGCTTTGCTTTCCCATGGCAAGCACACACACAGCGACCACTCAGGACAGACTGCTACTCCTCGTTTTTATTCAAAGTAAAACCTTACAGGGAGCTGGAGTTCCCTTGGTCTCCTATTCCTGATATTCCCAAACATAACCAGAAGCATGCATTTGTCCAAATCTACCTGATACTGTGTGTCACATGTATCTGTGAATAGCTCCTGCTACAACAATCTGTACTTTGAAAACACATGCTTCCATTATTCCGTACCTTAGCCTGTTCACTTAGTAACACTCTTATAACGATATATCCGAGGTGATCGATATGAATCTAGTTTTAGTTTTTAACCTCTTGATAATATTCTACATTTTACTTGTTCATTTCCAAGGTCTGAATTATTTTATTTTAAAGCATTTAAACAAGGAGATAATTTTACTGAAAACATTAACAATAAGTTTTAAACTGGTAATTTTTCTTATTATCCAGGACCAAGGAAGAGAACATGTTCTTTCTTCTCAGTTCCAGGTTCTTGATCTTCCTGGCATTGCATGGAGTTTATTGGAAAACTCAGGTATGGAAAATTGTTTAAAGTGATATTTTTCACAAGAGAAGGTTAAAAGCTCTCAATTTGAGATTCCTAAAAAGAATGAAGCTTGAAAAAATTAATTAAAAGTGGTGTATATGCACAATAGAGTTTTATTCAGTCAAAAGAAGAACAAATTTGTCGTTTGTAGAAAATGGATAATTTTGTGAATTAAGTCAGTCTCAAAAAGAAAGTATGAGTGTTTTCTCATTTATGGATTCTATGTTTTATAAAGATACATAACATTTTATGTATTTGAGGCATCAAAGTGGAGTCAAATCTAGGCAAATGAAGGGGACTGGGGGGGGGGGTGATGAGGGCTGCGGCATAGGATAACAGGTTCCAAGCATGTTATAAAGTTGTATGGAAAAGTCCTTATGAAACCCAACACCATCCTGTATAGGGAATTTATACCAACTAAAGGTTTTTCCTGTGATGTGCTAAGTAGTTTTAACTGTACTTTTAACAACAGTTTTTGAAGAAATTGTCAACTTGGATTGTGGTTTTAAATTAGAGTAAATCTAACTGTCACATAATGAAGAATGCAGTAACTATCTGTGGCAGTGACAAGTTGCCAAAGAGGGATAAGGAGAGAGTGAGGAAAACACAGAGCGCCCCCTTCCTGTGTCCTGAAAACCTGTGAAGCATTTAACATTTCTGAGCTTCCGTTTCTTTCTTGGTGTATACTTCTTAGGTAGTTCACATTTCCGGCTTAAAATTCTCTAGTGCTGGTGACCTCTGAATCTCCTCAATTATCAGGATGGATGTGAGGAGCCAGTGTTTGGAAATTGCTTTCGTTTGAATAAAAATAAATACAGACAGAGTGCATTGCTAAATATTGTCTATCAAGAAAAGCAACCTGTTTTATTAGGAAGCACAGCCCCTGGATATATTTCCACATTGCTTCTTTTTAAACGATCTTGTCAATTGCCTACCTCATTATAAAACAATCTGGTAGATGCTGTTAACAAAAATTGCAGGCTATTTATCTGTGGGCAAATTTGATCTTCAAGAAAAAGGGTGTAGATTTATAGCCCATGACATCTTAAAGAGTCTTTCCTTTTAGTCATAAGACAGAGCCAATGAATACTTTTCTAGAACCCTCCATGGCAGGATTCTGGATGGAATGTCCTGAAAACCACAAGGATGCTTATTCTAACAGTGCATCTCTGATTTCTGCTGCCTTGGAGGCCACCTTGGATCTAAATAAATTCCAGAAATGGGTGTCACTCGAGTAGCTGCTGAGCCGTTAAATAAATCCGAATTTTCATTCTTAATGCTAAGGTCAGGATTTTACATGAATGCAATAAAGATTTGAGACTGAGAATTATCAATTCTTTTCCTAAGGTTGCCTAAGTGCATAGTATCGGCTTTTCTTACCCAGCATTCAGTTCTTCCAGGCTCTTGGCATAAGCTACCTACCCTCTCTTCATCCCAGGACCAACAAAATGATCAGAGAATAAATTTCCATGCTTGCCCTAGGGGAATAAAACCCAACATTCTCTGCCTTATTTGTTTATCTGGTTTTAATTGTGTTTCCTTAGCAAAAGGGCAGCTTCAAAGCATGTGAGTTTTGTTTGTTTGTTTTGTTTTTGTTTTGTTGTTGTTGTTGTTTGGTTTGGTTCATTTACTTATTGCTGTAACATCAGCACCTAGTAGGGATTTATTAGGAACTTCTTCATATAATGAATGAATGTCTTTTTTTTTTCTTAGTTAACTCTTGAATTATTGGAGCTTTGGCACAGATTCCAGCCCCGAGGAAATCTTTCTTAGCATTTTTCAGTTTCCATCCAATTATCTGATCAAACACTCAAGTAATGTTATGGCCTCTGTCCTTTTGTCATCCTCCTGGGTCTCATTTTCCTTGAATCTTTGCATTTCACAAACAAACATTTGGGGTCTTACTCTTGAGGAGAAGGGGTGCAGTGGTTCCTGCTACCCCTAGTCGACCTCAGGGGTTCCCTGGTACTTGCAATGCTACAGAGAGAGTCACTCAACAAAAAGATTTACCCACCTCAGAACAACAATGATGTTGCAATGGTCCAGGAGCCCTGCTCCACAGAGACGAGATTTTCCCATCCGTCTGTGGAATACTTTGCTTACTGTTTGTTTCCCATCTCTCAACTATAGAATAAGATGATGACACGAACCTGACGTTTGAAGCTATGAACAATTACAACCACCGGGCAGCTCACTTAGCTGTTGGCCTTACCCGAAATCAAGCTAATGAATTCTATAGAGCCTTCCTTAGTAGGAACAAAGCAGGATGGACATTAACTCATTTAACCATGCATAATGGAATTCGAGAAGCCCATTGACAAGTGGAAAGGGCCAAGCAGCACAGATTATGCAGTTATTGAGATGTACAATGGTCCATCTCAGGAGCATCTGGAGTCAAGGCATAGTAATAATGTGTGCCTGTGTGTGTGTATCTCTCTGTGTTTGTGTGTGACTGTGTGTGTGAGTCTCTGTGTGTGCCTGTGTGTGCTCGTGTGTATGCGTGCCTGTGTGTGTGTGTACATATACCATCCATTTGAGAGAATATAATTTAACAAGAACACAGATGCCCATGTTCAACTGGCAGAGAGAATGGCTGTGCAAAAGTCAAAAGAAACAAAACCTTGTTAAGCTTTTGCTACTATGTGACAAATATGACAAGAGACAAATTTGCCCTCTTGTTAGTATTGGTGGCAAAGAATAATAATTTATTCATTATACATCTTAATGGGTCAAAATTATGAATGGCAAGAAAGTGTCCTTCAGATTGTCTTCTGAATTATTAATAAGAAGCCAGGATTTCTGCTGACTCATGCATGGCTATAGTTATTGAAGTAAAGCATTTTACATGAAGAGCTTTAGGTATGGGACAGCACGGACTGCTGTGTAGGAAGTGTATGTCATTTACATTTGTCACCAGAATATTGCCATAGTGCTCTGAATTCTAGTTTTAAAATGATATGACTTCAGCCTTTGAAGTTACTCACAAACTTTTCATTACTGACTTCCTCCAGGAATTCCGAAGATTCCCCCTCTCCATCTTTCTTACCCAGTGCAAATAGCTCCAAGCTATTTACCATTAGGACATAGGTAAAGCCCGTTTATTCTGTTCTTATTTTTATTTTAATCTCTTTAAATTTCCAAAGACTAAAGTCAGATCTTCCTGACCTGGCACATTGTCTTGTTTTATTCTGTCAGTAGGACATATTAGGGGGAAGTCTATTTATTTAGCTCAGCAGTTAGATTATTTTCCCAATTCCCAGTCATTTTTTAATCTTTCCAGATAACTCTTGACACACATTTTAAAATGTTCTTCTTAACTACACGAGCCTCCTGCACAAGAAGGGAGATGCTGTAAAACCACACAATGTAGTCTTGAAAAAGACTTCAACTATTCACTTAGGAACCAATTTCTAGAGGTTCTGTTAATAATTTCAGGATCCAGGTAACATGCTCGAGACTTGGTAATTATACTCACAAGACAGAGACAAGAATCTTCCATCTCTGACCCTTGTCCTTCAGACTCCTAGTCACAATTCTTCTACATGCCCTCTGGCTCATCGTCAGCTCTTATGCAGGAACAATTGTTTCCCTGTGAAGCATCTGACAGTGTCTGGAGATATTTTGGGTCACACAACTGTCTAAGTAGAAATACTGCTCTGAAATCTAGGCAGTGGGAGACAGAGAGGTTTCTAACCATTTCCCAGTGTATTCAACAGATCTATAACTAAGCCACAATGCCCAAACTCTGTTGAGGAATACTGACTCATAGTGTTTGGGGTGTGTGTGTGTGTGTGTGTGTGATGAATGATGTGTGTGTGTGTGTGTGTGTGTGTGTGTGTACGTACAATCTTGTCAAAGCACTAGGGAAACCTCAGTTGTCATTTTTCAGGAGTATTGTTCATATCTGTTTTACTTTTGAGGCAGGATCTCTCATTGGCCTAGAGCTCACATCCATGAGGCTGAGCTGGCTGGTCCAGGATGCCAAGGCATCCACTTATCTCTGCCTCCTCAGTGCTTGGATTATGCTTGAGCATCAACAAGTCCTGGGGGTTAAATTCAGATCTTCATGCTTGCAATAGCAAGCTCTTTACTAACTCAGCCACTCTCCCCAGACCCAGGTCTTCTATATTTATCACCAACCTCAACTGAATCAAATGTGTACCTGCCTGACGGTTTTTAAACAGGGTATTTTAAAACCCAGATTAGACTTTACTTTTTTATCTTTCAAGGAGGTTGAAATATTAATGGGGAAATCAATTGTTTCTTCAATTAAAGCCTCCAAGCATTCAGAGTCCATCAGCGAGCTCTCAAAATAAGTCCTTTATTTTGGTCCTAGGGAAGACCATGCAATTATAGCTCTTCAAAGTTCCAACGAAAGCCTCATTAAAGAAATCCTGTGCTGGAGCCTTCTCTGAGACGTCCCAGAGAAAACCTATTGATTTCCTATAGACTTTTATTATTTCGTAATGGTCTATATTTGTGTTGTTTTTATTCTATAAGTGACAAAATGTAAGTAAGTGGTGTCATATGGCTTCACTGGGGTACTC
Organism: Micromys minutus; assembly: GCF_963924665.1. NCBI lineage: Eukaryota > Metazoa > Chordata > Mammalia > Rodentia > Muridae > Micromys > Micromys minutus. Next base: position 48,003,174 of record NC_137972.1, on the reverse strand, counting down.
TTAGAGCTATGCTGTCCCTAAAGGCATGCCCCAATGTGTCTGTAACAAAGCAGCTTGCTGGGCAGCCAGACATGTTAATAATGTTCTGGCCTCAGCCACAATTGCTTACCAGATAATTTTCTTAAATTGTATTCTTCTAGACAGACAGACAGAGCCAAGATAAGATTCTCTCAGGGGAAGCTGCAGAGAGAGGACAGTGAGATCGGAAAGGGATGGAATTAAGTGTGGTGGGAGCCCCATTCAGGTCTAGTCTCCGCTCCAGCCTTAATTCTGCAGGCAGCTTCAGAGGAAAGATACAACTCATGTTGCCTGGGGGACAAGTCTGTCCTGAGCTTCCTGGTTAATATATGGAAACTTGCAGATACTTTTTGGATTTCTATCCAGGGAAACAGCAGTAGATATAAATATGTTCTGTCTTTTGAAGAAGGTTCCATGCAGGAAAGTTGGCAGAAGAGCATCAAACACTGGTAGTAACAAGTGTTACTTTGTAGTCCAGAAGCCTGTCAAGAGAATTGAAGGCTCTACAGCATTTATTCAAGTACCCATTCACTCAGCAAATGATAATTGACTTTACACCATGTACCATGGTTTGGTCTCTGAACTGGAAGAAAATAGGTACACGATACATGTGTTCAACAAACAAGCCGGGGCTTGCACATGATCCTGGAATGAAGTTCCCTCCTGTAAGGACACCTAACCAGCCTTCAAGAATATCCCTTAAAGTGGTAACACTGAGTTTGAGAGGGGCTAGCTAAGTAACAGCCTGGTGCAGAGTCTACATGTACAGACTGGACAGTAGAGCCATGGAGATTCCCCTACACATCAAGGCCAAGATGCATGATAACCTGGAAGAAATGAGAGCAGAAATCAGTGAACAGGCTAAAGGTTAACAAGTAACATGCATTTAAGTTCAGAGTCTGTAAGCCAGGATTCATGGGCTCCTTCCTCTTCTAATACTGCCATACTGCTTCCTAAACCCCCCCCCCTTTTTTTTTCAAATTTATTCTACTTTCTTTACCTACATATATCAGCAGCTATTGCCTGTGGTTTGGAGGACAAAATCGGCCAAATACTGTGGATTTCACAATTGCTATGGAATACTGCCAGAGATAAAATGCCTTTGGTAGAAATAAGACAAACACATAAACTATCATTCTCCACTTACCAGCATGTATGTATGGTCATCCAGCACAGAGGTACGGTCCTAAAGGGCCCTTTGCTTGGGCCAGCCACTGAACCTTAGTTTTAAGGTGTTAGGAGAAGATTTCAAGACGCTTGGGTACTCCAGGACATGAAGGAGTTGAGGACTCGGCTTTGGATCAAGTTGTATAGGAATGCTTCATTGTTTTATAAGTTGGAGTTGTCCCAAAGTGTCTGTCAGCCAAACACTACACGAGTGAAGGGAAGATGAGCATGAGATGTTCTTTCAGGTGTCAAATCATGTCGTCATTTTGATTCCTTGCTTTGGATCAAGATCTGGATATGCAGAGCATTTTTATTTTTTTCTTTATTATAGAAGGAATGACATGTTTATAACAATGAAATAACACAATCATGTTACACATAGTAATATACAGATGTAACCGAAGCATCAATGGATTTAACAGAAGAAAGAAAAACTTCAGGGACTGGGGGAAATGTAGTAGAGCAGAGATCAGCCTTTAACCTACTTGGAGTTTATCTTCTCAGCTACATTTATGGGACTATGTTGGAACAAAGGTTGAGAATTGCCAATTTTTTGACTTTTCAGAAGCCAGAAACTCCAATTTTTAGAAGATAACCTCATACTCAAAAAGTGACAGCCAAATAAGAAATCAATGTTAACCCTGTACAGACCAAACAAATTGCGTTTGTGAGGTAGGTTTGCAAAGTCCTGTTTCTGCACAGAGGTAGGTTTCCAACTCTCTCACTGTCTTTCTTTCTCTCCCAAAGCCTTGTCCTCCCATTCTTCAGGCTGATAGACTGAAGCCCTAGCACTTATTTGATCCAACATGTCTCATAATGGGGATGGAGAATTTCCCAAGAACATTAAGTGATGGAGGTGCCATTCATGTGGACAAGGCTGGTACAGTTGTCAAATCTGAGCTTGGAACTAGCATAGTTAAGTAGGCTGATTCTTTACAAAACTGAGACATTTGTCATTTAGAGTTACTGGAAATGATACAAAGCAGTCAAATTAAACGAGATGGTTCAGTGGTTAAGAGTACATGTTGTTTTTGCTAAAGATCTAGGTTCTATTTCCAGTACCTACAAAGTGCTCATAATAATTCATAACTCTAGTTCCAAGGTCTCTGATGCCCTCTTCTGATATCCATGGGGATCAGCCATACATAACATAAGCATGAAGACATCTACTCTCTGAAACTGTGAGCATCTCAACTGTATGTTCATAGGCCTATTCTAGAGTCAACATCCAAAGAAACAAAGTACTGGAGGCCCAACTCAGTTGACACAGTACTTTCCCAGCAAGCAGGAAGGCCCGAGTTTGATTCCCAGAATCATGTAAATTACATATTGTGGTATATTCCCATAATCCTAGAACCAAAATGTGAGCAGCATTCAAGATATTCATAGGCTATATTGTAAGTTTGAACTAGCCTGGAATACAATACAATAATTACTGACTGTCTTAATTAGGGTTCCTATTGCTGTGATGAAACACCATGATCAAAAACCAGGTTGCAGAAGAGAGGGTATATTTGGGTTATAGTCCCACATTACAGTCCATCATTAAAGTGAGTCAGGACAGGAACTCAAACAGGACAGAAACCTAGAGACAGGAACAGATGCAGAGACCACAGCGGGGAGCTACTTACTGATTTGCTTCTCATGGTTTGCTTAGTCTGCTTTCTTATAAAACCCAGGACCTCAGCACCACTCCCAATGGGTTGGGTCCTCCATCAATCACTAGTTAAGAAAATGACTTAGAGTCAGATCTTATGAAGTCAATTTCTCAACTGAGGTTATCTTCTTTGTGATCAACCTAGCTGGTGTCCAATTGGTACAAAATTAGCCAGAACCCTTATATCTTGGCAGTAACCAACAGCTGTCTAATTGGACTTAACACCTGATTAACACTAGAAAAAATATACCTGGTACTAGAAACCTAGCCAACTACCCAAGAAATCACAGGTCTTAGAAGAAAACCTACTAATGTCACTAGTTCTTAACTGTACCCTAAATACTTATTCTTATGCCTACAAACAGTGTAGACCCCACTCTTCATCAAAAACATCTTCTTGCAACAGATGGAAACCATTATAAAAGAATCAAATTGGTCAAAATGAAGGACAAAATTGACCATTAGGTACCTAAACTCAATTGATACATCTCTAACATATCTGCACCAAATAGCTCAGGGAACATCTTGAATGGAGCATGATAGGAAAGAGAAAAAAAAGTCAGAGGACCAGGAAATCTTCTGTTAGAAATGAGAGGGAAACTTTACCCATAATACTACAGCAATATGGCTGCCTAAAGAAGACCTGAATACGAACAACACAAATAGACATGCTAATATGGGAGATGGAATTCTTGCAGGGTTCCACCCAATCTCTCACAAGATGAAACTTATTGACAATTATTAAAATAATTGTAGTCATAAACAGCTTCCATTGATCCCTAAAAAAACCCAAACAAAGTAACCAACTGACCAAAAACTATAGACAACTAAGGAATGTTTAGAGCAGGAGAATTAGTCTTCCAAGAGAAGGTTTCCCTCTAATTGGTTATTCAATATGAAGTACTCAACCTTAAAATCATGTGCACATAAGCAACACTGAGCTCTTGACCAAGGTAACTCTTATAAAGGACAACATTTAATTGCGGCTGACTTACAGTTTCAGAGGTTTAGTCCATTATCATCAAGACAAGAATCATAGTAGCTCCCAGGCAGGCATGGCACTGGGAGAGCAAAGACTTCTACATATTGTCCTGATGACAAAGAGGAGCAGACTGGCTCCTCAGGCAGCTAGGAGGAGGGTCTTAAGGTTCTCCATTTCCTAAGTGACATACTTCTTCCAAGGCCACACCTAGTCTCTATGGGTCAAACATATTCAAACCACCACACACACATGTGTAAATATATAAATTATATCATATGCATTTATTAAAGAAAAAGAGGCCTTGAGTCTGAAAGGGAACAAGAAAGAAAAGACATGAAAAGTGTTGGAGGAAGAAGGAGGAAGGAGGAAAATGGTGTGTTATATTTTAATTTTAGAATGGAAAAAGAAAGAAACGTGATACAGTGAAATCACATCTCATGGGTGCTGACCACTCAAACTCAAATATTTGAGCTTAAGCAATAGGAACAAGCCCTCCCTAGCTGGCTTGCTGGCTCAGTGATGAAGTGCTTGCATGTGGTCCAGGATTCCATCCCCAGAACAGCAAGGGGGAAAGCCCTTTAATTTATCCATTGCTTATTGTCCCCTCCTACTTAGACTTCAGTCTCCTTGATTGAATCTGGAAACCACAGACAGAATGCACAAAGAAACAGAGTTTACCCTTGCTTCTTAGTCTTACAGAAAACTGAGGACCTACTGGTCATCCATAGATCTTCAAGAAAAATACTGGATGAGAACATGCCTTCCTCTTATTTCTTAGCTTTCAAAGATGATCCCTCACAAGATGAAACTTAATGATAATTATTGAGATAATTGTAGTCATAAATAGCTACCATTGATGGTGTGTCAAACACTGAGCTAGCCAAATCACAATTAAAATTTGCATGCATTCACTCAGTCTGCCTGGCAATACTCAGTGTCTGACAAAGTGAAGTGTTCCCATTTGACAGATGGGGAAACAAATGCCCATACAGAGCAAACCAATCTAAGCTTGTCAGCCACAGGAGCAAGATCCAAATTCATCCATCTGGCCTAAAAGCTTCTAATCTTTGAGGATAATATTAATGTTTATTACTTTAGAGGAAGTGGTAAATACTTACTGTTTTCTTAATAACAAAACAACAACAACAACAACAACAACAACAAAAATCAGTCTAACAAGCCCTTACAAGAGCAGTGTTCTAAAACATGAATGAAGTGTAAAAATTAGCCTGGCTACATTGGGTTTTAATATGGATGACATAAATACTTAGTTGAAACACCTAATAGCAGTTGTAACCAGCTTGTGGGGCTCTGTGGCCAATACAGGTTCTCAGCCCTTAGACTAGTTACAGTGTTAGAGTCAGCTCCTCAGGCAAAGAGCCTTCATTGATAAGTTAACCTTCCAGCTAGTCAGACCTACTCACCTTTAATTGGATCCCTGAGTTTGTTAATAATTGCGAAATCTGCAACTTTTAATATTTAACTGTTCTGATGTCATCTGTGGGCTGCCTCTTGGGGCAGGATTTCCTAATATCCTCAACAGTTCAACTACAGCTTTTGTTGCTGAGAAGGCTGCCATGCATGAGGCAATCATAAAGTACCACAGAGCTACAGGTCCATGGCTCTGCTTTTTCTCTGGAGTCTGGCTTATGGGTTAGCCAAATGGAGAAAGCCTGGTAGAAGGTGCCATTGAAACTGTCTCTGATGCCTTCACATGGGTCTTCACACAACAGAACTTACATTACCACAGGCTAGCAAGACAAAGGAAGAATTTACAGAGAAGTAAGAGGTTTTCGTGGTCTAAAAAATTATGCTCCTTGTATTTATTTCCTTTCTGAAATTTCTGTGTGAAAATCTTGTCCCCCAACCCAAATGATGGTATTGGGCAAGCCAAGTGATAGTATTGGAGGGGAGGCCTTGAGAGCTGATCCATCCCTTTGTAAAAGGAACTCCAGGGCTGGGGAGAGGGGGCAGTGAGTAAAAGTGCTTACTTTGCAAGCCTGAAAACCTGAATTCAGATCACCAGAAGCCATGTAAAATCTAAGTGCAGTAGAGAAAGCATGTTAGAACATTATAGAACATCCCCACATGGAGTTGGGAAGCAGAGGCAGGAGATGCTCTAGAAGCACATGGACCAGAAAACCTGGCTAACAAAACAACAAAGCCGTGTTTCGGGCAAGTGGGAAGGAGGAATAGCAATGCTACTGTTCTCTGGGCTTCACAAGCCTGCTCTGACACTTGTTCATTGTGGTACTTGAGCAACCAAATACAGGAAAATGCACACACACACACACACACACACACACACACACACACACACATACACACACAGAGGGGGGTGGGGTATATTAGATAGCATTCTTCCCTCAAGCAAGAGTATAACTAAAAGTTATCATTTGTGTTATAGGTAGTGGTGGCTTCTTGAGATTTTGGAGTCAGTTTTCTTTAAGCATGTAGAAACTTATGGATCAATTAGACTGTAGCAGATGGACCTATAGCCCTGAATATAAAGGTACCAAAACCAGAGTTGCTGAGCTATTAAAGAAAAAAAAAACACCAAAAGGAGAGACAGAGAATCAGAGAGAGAGAGAGAGAGAGAGAGAGAGAGAGAGAGAGAGAGAGAGAGAGAGAGAGAGAGAGAATATGAAATTTGGAAAGCCCAGGAAAGAAAGTGGTGGGATGTATAGATCTGGAAGGAGTTGGGGAATTATATGACCAAAGTGAATTTAATTTTATATTGTATAAAATTCCCAAAAGATAATAAAATCATTTTATCTTTAAAAAGATGTCCATAGCAGCTCTCGTTAGCCAGTAACGTGGACGCCACAACCTTCACAACCCCAAGAAAACAATTTCTGTAGCTTATAAGGCACCCACTCTATTTATTTTGTTCTAGCAGCCTGGACAGGACACTGGCCAAAGATGAGCCAAGATAAGCAACTCTTCAGTCTGACCTGTTTGTTGTGATAATCTTTCTCTTACATTCTACAAACACTCTGGGTCTGCAAGGAGGAGCAGCAGGTGCTGCTAACATATTCTGGGAAGCTGGTTTCCTGGGAAGTGTGATCTCCAGGGAGCCTGGCAGGCTTGTGCTGTGAAACTCCTTTCATAAGGATCTGAGAGCAGTACAATAAGGCATAGAAGAGAGCTGGGCTTGGGACGTCATTGTCAACCAGTCCCCATAAAATGATCCTACTGAGTAATCAGGTGTCGAATTAGCACACATTGCATTGGCTGGAGTCCTGACTATCTACTCTCTCCCAGGCAACGCACAAAGGGATTTATGTCCATAGTCCCAAAGAAAGGCAAACATTGGAATTCAGGCTTCACAGCTGGGTATGACGGGTGCTTACTCATCTCCGCGTAGCACCTTCAGCACTGTGAAAAGCACTCATAGAAAAAGCTGGCCATGATGGAGCTCACCTCGCAGTGTCGGCATGGAGACAGGCAGTACCCTGGAGCTCACTGGCCTGACAGCCTAGAATGACGGCTGAAAACTGAGTCTCAGCAAGAGACGCTGATTCAGACAATAAGGTGGAGAACAACAGCCAAGGCTCACCTCCGGTCTTCAGACACCATGTACACAGGTACCCAACACAAATGCACATGGACACTTACACACCCATAACGCAAAAAAGAGTGTGAGCTTCCCACCAGCCTCAGCCCATCTTCTGTACCGCTCTATATTAAAACCCTTTACTGAAAGGAGTTATGGACACTTTACTCTTGTCTCACCTGACATGCTTTCTGGTTCTTTGGTTCCATGGTGTTCTGTGTTTCTCTTTTCTTCTTACTCCTCTGTACGATAATTTGAAAAGGTGATTTATGTGTCTCCCTTACTATCTTATCCCTTCTTCCTTTCCAGACCTTTCTAGTAGGCCAACTTACTCTGCTATCTTCAATACAATGAAATTCGTTTTCCTTTCCTTCTTTGAATAGCTGTGTTATATTTGATCTATGAATCCTTTTAATTCATTATGTATTTTCTGAGGGTCTGAGATTCAGGTGCTGTTAACCTCTCCAAATATCAATTCTCTTCTAGCTACATGGTAAGCACTTAGTAATATTACCTCACAGTTTGGACTTTTAATTAATCCTGTGAGGGTTTATTCCCACCTGACCTTTTTGGTGGTTAAACTGAGCCCACAGTTCTGTAAGAGGCTCATTCCTCTTGAATTCTTCCCTGTAGATTGTCCTGAAGCTGTTTGTATTTTAATGTTAATTCCACTTCCCAAGAAGGGCTGCCTAGTTAAGTACTCCTGAGGTGACTTCATCTGAGCCTTCCAATGTTAATTAGTAAAATAAAGGAAAGCTAGTGACTGGGGAGTGTGAGGGAGGTGGAGAGAAGAGAGGTCTGAGAGGTCAGGGAGGAGAGTGGAGGTTGTTGCAACATGGAGATTCACAAAGACCAGCTAGACCCAAGTGGGATTGATTGGCATTAAATAGTTATGAACATTACGGATTTTATAGGTCTAATATCTCATATAGAAGGGCAGTTTGCATCTTTGTCTATTTGATGCATTCTTGTTGTGTAGAGGGTTTGTGGATTGAGAGTTGAATATATAAACCTGTATGAAAAGCTATCAGGCTGTAGAGTTTGTTTGTGTTGAGTTTTGGGGTAGAGAAACACCCAGGATGGAGGTGGAAGGCAGGCGGAGGAAAACTGCCAAGGGAAGGGAGTTGCACGACACATTGGGCCGTGGGCGTGGCTCAGACCTGGTGTCTCAGGTCAGCGACGGAGGTGCGCGAGGCTCCGTGACAAGCTCCGGCCTGAGGAGTAAGACCTCGGGGCTGGTAAAGAGAAAAACCATTATTTTTATTTTTTAATATTTACTGTAACATTTCCCTTGCTAGTATTTTGGCTTGTGGCACTTAATACATTACATGAAAAATGTGGTCTGCATTCAAGCAAACACACTCCAAGCCCTTGATCGGGAAGGAGAAAGAAACATTTGAGCAGTACTGTTGTCTGGATATTTCTGTCTCTTAGAGGCCATGTAGCTGACGGAGCAAGAAGCTAAGAAACAAACGTGGAGCAGAGATAGCACAAGAGAAGATGGGAGGAAGCACTTCCATCCTGAGAGCCAATGCCTGTGTCGTCCCTCAGAAGGCATTTTATACACATTTGTACACCATTGTGGCATCGTGCTCTCCCAACAAACTGGCTCCCCCACAATGACCCAAATGCTGGAAACACACACTCTGAGAAAACATGAGACTATTTTAATACATCCAGCTTTAGCCCTGCACATTAAGCTAGTGCTTCAAGTACTATATCTGTGCTTAAAGCTTATTCTTGTTGTTTGATACAGTCTTATTAGAATATCTCAGATTGTAATAGAACTTATTGGTATGCAGCTCAACTAGGCTGTGAACTTCCAACCCTTCCTCTTCAGCCTCCTGAGTGCTAAGGTCACAACTCCACACCACTATGCACAACTCTTAAATGCAACATAAAGATTTAATTTTAAATTTTGCATGTGGGGGTTGATATTTACATATGATGTTCTCAAGAATACGTCCAGCATAGAGAAATGGAGTCTGGAGCTCTTGGGAGACAGGGCCACTGAATCAATTTGCTTTCCCTAGAACATGAGGTAGAATGTCTGGTGTTTTCTGCTGTGCTGTACATCCTGCTGTCCTTGTATCAAGTTCTGAGTTATAAGTTTAGGGAACAATAATGTTCTTCAGTGCTACAACAAAACAACAAAATATATTCTTTCTAGCACAGATTTTTAGGAGTAGAAGAGGAAAAGGGTCAGTTCTACTTTCAAGCACTGTCATGGTTTGGATATAAAATGTTCCCCAAAGACCTATATGTTAGAGATTGAATCAAGAGGGAGATTGGATCAATGACTTAATCTACTGATAAGACTACTGCTGAATGGGGTAATTAGAAGTTGGCTATAAAAAGTGGGTCACTGGGACACCTTCATGGGGAGAGAAGGAGGCCCTAGATACATATCTTCAGTATCCCCTATCCCAGGAGAGAGAGCTTCCTTACTTGTATGGAACTGTCTAACTGGTGGGAAATTCAAAACCTGAGGGCAAGGGACCTGACAGAGGCAAGAAAATTCCTTTAGCTTTGGAGAACTAGAGCCCTAAGTATGAGCAAGCTGGAAAACAGGAGACAGAAGCCTGTGAAGATTACCACGGTAACTGAGAACAGCTAGTGAATCTTTTGACAGTTTGATAGTTCTTCCCTGGATGAGTCCATCTTTCATCCTCTTTGAATATGTACAATCTGCCAATCATTCAGCTGGTCCTCAATACATTTTTTTTTTTGCCCTGGGGCTTCATGAATAGAAGGTGCAATGAAGAGAACAGAGCTTTCCTCATAGAGCATTCCTCAGATGCCTTTGCTCTTTGGTGGAACAAAACCCAAAGATTTCAGAGTACGTCTCATAAACAGCTTGGTCAGCCCAAACTCCTGGTACTTGAGGTATCTACCCCAGGCCAGTAGCTTACCTTCAGGCATATACCAGCTACTGCTGGGAGAGGGACTAATTTGTGCCTTGTCCATCAGAGACCTGCTACTTCAGCCTTCCCAACCTGCAAGACAGGGCACATGCTGCTTTTTGTCCTCCTGCTGGTAACCTGCGGGTTCTGTTTGACAAGCCCAGGGCACTCCTAGAGCTTTTTTTCTGTTTTCTGAGGTTTTGATCTACCAAAGACAGGACTCACCAGACACCCTCAGGCCAGCTGGGGGCTTGGGGTTATACCACATAATATCTCCTGGCTGGTAGCCTGAACCTTGCCAAAAGCATGGGGCTGTAGCAATTGCAACCTCTTAGCTAGGCACGCCTAAGCCTTCTGACAATGTCTAGGTAGGAATACTCCCAATCACCCTCAATTGGCATCCTATTGTCCTTAAGGGTCTCCCAGCTATTGCTTTGCAATTCAAAGTGTCATTTCCTGTGACAAATAAAGTTACTCTTATTTTTTCATCAGTGTCTGTCCACTCCATTCTTGGATGGAAGATAGGACAGTTGGAGACAGAGATAGTAGTTACCTATTAAAGAACTTGCCTTGTCATGAATCTCTCACCCTTCCTCTATCTATCCCTTCTTCCCTCCTTCCCTTACTTCCTACACCTTTTTCTTCCTCCTCTTTCTCTTCACTCTCTTCCTTCTTCCCCTCCCTATCTTCCTGGTTGGGATGAGTGAACCATTTTTCCCCCCACAGGCCTGAGAGAGACCTCCAAAACAGTGAGCTAAGGTGAACCTTTTCACATTTACATTTATGTAATTTATGATCCCAGTTATTTCTCGCAGTAACAGAAAGCTTACTAATACAAACAATTAACCCAGCCATGCTAGCCAGTGGTAGATGAAATCTCTTTAGTGTGATTCGCTCTAAGGCCTAGTAAAATGGTAAGAGAACAGATGTTCATGAATCACGTTCTGTGACTTTTCCTAAAGGGATAGGAACAAATGAATATTTAACCAAGATAGGGCACTGATGACAGACCACAAGAAGAGTTCTAGCCCAGTCTAGTTTATCAGTGAATTTACTGGGATTAACTATAGGAATATGAATGTGTGGTCACTTAAAGGTGACTCAAAAGCAGCTATATAACCAACAGGCCTGTCCCAGTACAAGTGACAACTCAAACGCTGCATCCCTGGGCCTCCCCATGACCTGGAGGCAACTCATAGTCATAAAATGTTTTCTCCCCAGAAATCGTTCTTGCTTATACCTTAGGGAGAGGCATTGCACATCTCGAAGCTCCTCTGGAGCTGCATATGCTTCCTGAGCCAGGCATGCTTTGTTTTCTTCTGTAGTCCTTCCTTTGCCCTCCCAGAAGGAAATGGCTGCTACACATCAGGACCAGAGTGATGCCCTGTGAACACCTTAAGGAAAACAGGCAGAGAGAGGTAGCCTGTACACCTACTGCTGCAGTTTGAATGTAAATGTCCCCCACTGTGTGGGGCATTTAAACATTTTGTTCCCCAATTAGTGGAACTGCTCAGGAGGTTTAAGAGGTGTGGTCTTGTTAGATGATGTCCTAGAGGTAGGCCTTGAGAATTTAAAGACTCTAGACATTTCTCTCTCTCTCGCTCTCTCTCTCTCTCTCTCTCTCTCTCTCTCTCTCTCTCTCTCTCTCCCCCTCCCTCCCTCCCTCCCTCCTTCCCTCCCCCCCTCTTTGCTTGCTGCTTTCAGTTTAAGAAGTAAGTCCTCAGCTTGCTTCCCCAGCCAGCCTGCCTATCACCACCACTCCTGCTGCTCCCACACAATGGCGATAATGGCCTCCTGTCCCTCTGGATACAAAAACCCAAATAGCCTTCTTTCTGGAAGTTGCCTTGGTCATGGTGTTTTATCATAGCAATAGGAAAGTAACTAATGTGCCTACTGTTGATCCAGAGGCTGTGCTGTCAGACTTTAATCACCGCTCTTGAGTTTGGTGAGCAGCTCAACAAATTCCTTTTTATTTACACACAGTAAAATTCTCCTGCTCTAACCCAAACAACCCATGACCAAGATAACAGCCAAATGTTGGAACACATAACAATTCTGTAATTTTGGATTCCCTCAGCATGGGTCACATTACATTCCCAGAGTCCTCAGCCTGCTTCTTCAGTGTGGCCGAATGTAATTGCAAATGACAGAAACTTGAAATCAAAGCAACTTTAGGGAGAAGAGAAATCTCTTTGGCAATTGTCACTAAAACATCTAGGACTTGCTTATGGCATGACTTATTGATGCCATCAGAAATGTACCTGGGTTTTGTTTGTTTTTATTTTTGAGGACATGGTTTCTCCATGTGTCCCTGACTATCCTGGAACTAGCTTTGTAGACCAGTCTGGCCTTGAACTCACAGAGATCTGCCTGCTTTTGCTTCCCAAGTGCTGGAATTAAAAGTGTGCGCACCACCGCTGCCCAGTTTTTTGATTGTTTAGTTGGTTATGTTTTGTTCCTTCAGTTCTGTTTCTCTCCTCTCTCTGGACCTTCAGTCTCATGGAGCCACTGTAAGGAAAGCACAGCCACTGGGAACTCCTCTGGTGCTTCCCACTGGCTTAGGATCCTGATGGAAATGGAGACCCTCTATGCCATGAGGGCCAGGGGAAGGCCCAAACCCATCTCTTGCTAGCTTGTGCTGGGATGCTGGGATCTCCAAATATTCTAGTCTGGTTTCTGTTGCTGGTCAATAAAACACTGGTCAAAAGCCACTTGAGAAGGAAAGGGTTTGTTTGGCTTACACTGCCATATCACAGCACATCATTTAGAGAAGTCAAGGCAAGAACTCAAGGTAGGAACCAGGAACCAGGAGCGGAAGTAGAAGCCATGAGGAATACTGTTCACTGGCTTTCCTCTCCTCACCTCTCCTATCTTTCTTACATTGCTCAGCTCCACCAGATTATGGCGGGCCCCACCCACAGTGGGCGGGGCCTTCCCACAACAATCACTAATTAAGAAAATGCATAATAGGTATGTCCACAGGCCTTTCTGATAGACGTAATTCCTCAGTTGAAATCTTCTCTTCCAAGGTATGTTTAGGCTTGTGTCAAGTTGACAAAAGACTAACGATGGCACAAGCCCATCCGTGAATCTCTGTGGTTCAGGAGACAAGGGTCCTCTTGGGATGGAAACTGAACACCATTGCCTGGTTCTAAAAAAAGTAGCAATTTCCCTTCAGCTGTGAGGCTAGGGGTGGGGGATGCTGTTAAGAAAATGGTTCGGTTATTTCTGCATTTGGTTTTTGTACAAATAAAAGAAAGTCTGTTAAAAAAATACCTCACCTACTTGTTAATTTCAGAATCTTGTGTGATTAACATCATCATTTTTCAACCTAGTTCACCATTGTACTATGTGTGTGCGCAATACATGTGCCTTCATGTGTGTATGAATGCATGTACATGTGTGTGCTACCTATGGAGACCAGAGTTCAATGATGGGTGTATTTCTTCTGGCACCATGCACTTTGATTTTTGAGACAGGGTGTCTCAGAGACTTGAATCTTGCCACGCAGGCTGGGCTCACTAGCCAGCGAGCTCCAGGGATCTGCCATCTCCTCAGCCCTGGAATTATAGGCATGCACCACACGTATGGCATTCATTATTGCATTGTCAATTTTTGTTGTCTCTGCTTTCTTCCCTGCTGGTATGACTTAGGTACAGCCTTCTTATTTATGGCACCCAGTTCTTTGTTTAAAGGTAGCATTATCACAAAAACTAAGCTTTACCTAAATCACGTTGCTTTGTCTGAGGTGTTTGTTATATTTACTGGGATAAATAATTTTAGCACCACTACCATTATAATGATTCAAGCCATTGCGTGGATCACTAATCCAGATGGCTGGGATGCCCTTTGTGGATTCTTTGAACATTTTTACAAATATCAAGGAATAATCCCATGGATCTAGCAAATACTCTTGTTCGTGCACATGTGTGTGTGCATTTGTGTGTGTGTGTGTGTGTGTGTGTGTGTGTGTGTGTGTGTGTGTGTGTTTAGAGTAGCAGTGTGGTTCAAATATTCCAACAACATCTGTCTCCTGATGGACAGGCAAAGAAGCTAGTAGTTGTTCAGTCCACAAGACTGGACATCATAGCAGTCCTAATGTAGTCCTGGAGAGTTGCTGGTCTTCAGTCTACCTTGGAATCCCAAAAAGGTAGGTTTTAATACAGGCAAAGAAATGCCTCAGCAACAGGATAGATGAACTCATCATCAAGGTGAGGACAGTCCTTTTATGTGGGCTACTACCAGAAGGTGTAGCCCAGATTTAGGGTGGAACTTCTGTCCTCAAATGATCCATCTTTGAACAACCCTCAAAGTCCTACCTAGCTGCTTGGGTTTTGTTGATCCCAGGTGCAGACAAGTTGACAACCAAGGTCAGCCATCACAGCAAATGATACTACCTATTCTTTCCTTCTTGATGCTTTGAAAAATTGTTGGTTCTTCTAACTCTCTGCCCACTAATTTCCTGCTTCCTTTGTGATTTTTTCACCTCCTTTAACAATTTTAAATAGTATGACCCCCCAAGATTCTGATTGTATCCCTTTGCTGTTCCTACCCCTCTCATACACTCGTGACCTTTTCTGAGGTGGGCAAGCACAGGGCATGGCCTAGCAACTCGAGACTCTTCTGGGCTTAGGTTATACATATCCTCCTCTTCTAATAATGCACTGGGCAGCCTGATCCTTTGCCTACATGTGCCACAATAATGTATCTAGCCACCTTGGCCTCTCTATCCACCTCATTCTATAATCACAGTCTGCTATGAACACTGGGATAAGTTTTACCTCTTCAGGCAACAATCAAACTTAGTGTCTGTTGAAACATATCCCTGGGGTTTTTTCTATTCATGTATGACAAGTGGGAAAGCCAATCTATACCATTTCCTGCTTTTTATCTTGTTATTTTTCTCCCTTTACCTGGCAAAGTTTCCCCTGCTTCAAGTCCACATCTATTTGCTACTGAACTCAAGGGTTCCATGTTGTGGAAGATTCTACATACTTTCCTGCATTTCTTAATAACGTACAGGTTCTCTTCTGAGCTCCCACAATTCTTGTATCTGCTCCCCTCATCTTCAGCCTCATGTGGTAGCAAAACTACTTGGTATTGGCTTGTGACCTGTGACACATGTGAATTTCTTAATGAGCAAACCTAGATCATAATTTTTCTAGATCCTCAATAACTAGCACAGGGTTTTAAGGAGTGCTGATTGGTATGTAATTAACACGCTACTCATTTTCCTTAGTACCAGAAGAGTATCATGTCATAAATGAATGCTCCTCCTACCCATGCACAGGGTCAGTGGCCTATTCCTGGCTGAGAGAGTTTTTTTTCTATTTTAGTAGTCTGGAATATATATAACCATTCCTTCTGGCAGTGTTTAGCTCTAATAATACCAAGGCTGAGGATTCACTAGCTGTTGAACTGCTGTTGAATAGCAAGGTGTATCTCCATCCCAGTTGGCTTTTTCTCAGACGCCCTTTCATTGTCACAGAATCTGTAGATGTCATACACAGAAATGAATCACTCATGTCTGCGGGAAAGTGTGCAACAAATAAGCCTGTAATGGGGAGATAGAGAACATGTAAAGGAAAACTTAACCTATGTTGTAGTGTAGAAAAATAAATACAGGGAAACTGAGAAAACAATTTGTCTACAATGTCAACCATTAAAGGCAGCCACCAATTAAAAAATATGATAATAAATTTTCTATAATTTTCCTCATCACTATAATTCTGTTCATGCAACTTAACTTCCAATTTTTCCCTACTGCTTAATGTCTATCTACAGCATTCTTTCAGGCCCTTGAAAGTTTTTGCAAATGTTATTTTAAACTATTATTTCATGATCATTGGATGCCTTTACTTTAGGACGGTAGTTATCACTACTCCTTTGATGAAGTGTGGCATCCAAAATAAAAGAAAGTAACTTGAAAACGGTGAGTTTCTAACCCTCTGATTCTCGTTAATACATTAGTCAAATGTATTTCTCTTTGTGTTGACATAAACAAGAAACTGCATGTACAGTTGGGTATAGGGCTGGAATAAATGAGGAGGCAATTTCATTTAACCCTTTGTTTTTCCAGAAAGGAAAATGAAGACTCGAAAAAGTACTCATCTGTCCTGAAGGTCACAGCCCTGAGTTCACTGCAGTCGACACAGATCTCTTTCCGAGCAGTACCGTCCAAGGCCATGCTGACTCAGAGACAGCAGGCTGCTGGCATGAGGGGCATCTTACTTTTCCAGTCTATCTCCTGCCATTGTGTCTGAGACTGTGGAGCCAGTTCAATGGCATCACCATAGTGCCCTTCTTTCTGCTTCTGTAGGAAAACCAGCAGGTAGCCCTCACTTCTCCCTACAACCTCCCTTAAACATTGCATTCTATGAATAAACATGTGGACAAAAATGTGCACCCCTTAACCTGTGTGTGTATGGGAAGAGATACCTCTGTTAAATCCAACTCGTTTGTGCATGGATTTCATTATAGTTTACCCTTGAATGAAATGTTTATTTATTAGCTTGTTTGTTTAGGTAAGGCCTCTCGAAGCCCAGGCTAGCCTCCGACTTATTATGTATCCAGTCTGGCCTTAAACCCTCACTTCCAAAGTGCTGAGATGACAGGGATGCACCACCATCCCGTTTTGTTCGTTTGTTTGTTTCTGTTTTCTGCTGGGGCTCAGTCCCACGGCCTCATGCATGCTAGGCAAATACTTTACTGCGGCGCGCTCCTCGACCAGTGAGGAAAGACAACCACCACCAGAGGATTCTTCTCAGATCACGCTTTATTGTAGGAGCTAGGGGCCCCAAACTACCCTAGCTGTCCTCTTATATAGGAAGAAGCGCATACGGGGCTTGCCATGATTGGTTGTCACCAGTCTGCTGACACCAGAGGCCTCGGGATTGGCCAGAGATAGGTTATGTACTGCGCATGCGCAGGGTGCAGCGCCTTAGCTGACAAGAGCATTGCTATATATGGAGTTGTTTACCTCAAACTGTGAGGGAGCCAGCGCCATCTTGTAATGGCGTCCGCATTCGGCTCCCCACACTTTGCCAGTGGAACTATCTACCTACTGAATCATGTGTGATAGTCTTTAATCATCATCATCATCATCATCATCATCATCATCATCATCATCATCATCATCAAGACTGAGTAGATTGAGTGAGGAATAAAGACCAAGGCAACCAGGGAAAGTCCACTTAGGCTAGAAAATCTATGAACCAAAACAGAGAAGTTTTGTTTCTATATTCTTTCGAGAAAAAGGATGTAAGAAAAAAATGGATAACAGCCCGCATATAATACAAGCAGGCATAATATTCACGTTTATTTGCATGGCTACCAAGTTTCCTGAGTGGCGTTGTAACCACTCCAGTTCAGCATGCTTACTGGGAGCAGTAAATGGCTGTGTATCCAGTTCTAATCTTGACATTGAAATGAAAATTGATGTCAGTTTCACCCACCCCATCAAGCTGTTTCCAAATGCTAAACGTCTGTGACACTGAGAAACCTCTCCTACCTCATCTGTCAACATCCTTCCATTGTCCAAGTGCCAACATTAAAATAAACTCCTTCCTGGCACAGCTGCAGGTCCCCACAGCCTTTCTTTCTCACTTGTTGAGCACCTATGAACTCAGAGGTCCTTGAAATAATTGCTGGAGATGAAAATGGTGGGCCTGTTTCCAGGTAAAAGGTCCTGGAGAGAGAGAAAGAGACCAGCTCTCCTTCATCTCCATCTCCCGAGGAAGACAGACCAGGAGGAATTATTTATCCTGGTAACAAGAGCTCGCATTTCAAACTGAGAAACCCTACTCATGGTTTCATGTAAAGTCTCCCACTCAGGGATCCAAGAGCAGAAGAATGAATGACACTCATAAGGACGAAGCCAGGATGAAGCCATGATAATGGTCCTAACGAACTGAGTAGTTACTGTGTGTTATTTGTTGACTAAATTCTTTACACTCACTGTCTCACTTGGAGCTTCCTAAAAACCTAAGGGTTATAGTGATTAAGCATCATGTTTACTCTAGAGAACCAAAGGTCACAGGCTAAGACATGTACTAAGGCATGTGATCCATATTGCTTACTATTATCTACACTGCATATACTTATCATTATCAGCCATTCATTGAAGCAAACACAGTTACTGTCTACTCCATCCACTGCCCAGGGATGACGAGTGAAAAGATGATGCTATTTTGGTTCTCAAGGAGCTTACAAGTATTTACTACTTGGGATAAAGAAAAAAGGGAATTGGTTGTTCAAGAATAATTGAATAGATGGTAGAGGCATAACCCAGTTAGAAGACTGCCTAGCACACTTGGTGTCCTGGTTAATTTGCAGCGTGCGTGAACAAGGTACAGTGGTTGTATCAGCCTTAGCTACATAGTATATCTGAAGCCAGCCTGGAAGACATGAGGCTTAGTTCCCAGGACCTACATAGTGGCTCCCAGCCCTCCATCACTCTAATCACAGGATCCACTGCCCTCTTCTCTCCCCCTCAGGCACTTCACACATGTGGTACACATACAAGTATAGCTAAAACACTCATACACACGAAATAAAATGAAATGACTCTAAGAAGAGAAAAGAGCAGATCCGTGTGGAATAAATCTTGGATGAACATGAAGTGCTGAGAGGAACTAACAGGGAGGGATGTCTAGATATTGGGGACAGGGTTAGCGAAGGTCTCTGATGAAGTAGCATTTGAGTACAGCCTTCGAAGAAAGAGAAGTTAACTATAGGAAGATATTTTTGGAAGGTAGCTCAAAAATATTTTTAGATAGCATGAAGATATGCTAAATGATATCTGCCTACAACAATAATTAAGAAACGTTTGCTGTCCAGAATTGCCGAAGAAGCCAATATACCAATCTCCCAAGCCCCTCTACCAGAGTTGTGGGCCCAGTTTTGCCCCATAACAAGTTCTCTGGGAAACTAGTGTCCCTGCAATCTGACCATCTGTGTGAGAACAGAATAGAAGGCTGAACTTATTCCCGTTGGTAGAACCTGTTTAAAATTAAAAAGAACATAAGATTCACAACAATGCAAGGAAAGGATCAATGAATACCAAGACCTACTACCTCACTTGAAAGATGAAGTTGTAACCACCTAAATGTCCTTTTGGAGTTAACTCCTTTGTAACCACAGCTCTGGGAATCAGTCTCATGTTTGGTCTCTGCCTGGCTCTGTGAAATCTCAAGGCAATAGTCAAAGGACATGATTAGGGACGATTTCTAAAGAAATTCAAAAAGTGAAAGCATGTAATCACAGGGATACGGGTTTTACAGGTGCTGATGGCAAACAGGTGAGGTACTGTGTAATGACAAGTTTGGAGAGGGGAGGTATTCATGCTTGTAGGTAGGACGGTTCATTCACACAGCCTTCTAGAAAACAAGCTAGAACTTCTTGTTCAAATTAATATAGCTATACACTGTTCTCCTGTCTCATAGACATTGAATCTGTGTTTGCTCAGTGTGACTCCCAAGGACTTTCCTTGGGGGAGGGGAAGGGTTTGGGTTGTTTGTTTGGTTTTTTTTTTGTTTGTTTGTTTTGTTTTGTAATCTGGCTGTCCTGGAACTCACTGTGTAAAGCAGGCTATCCTCAGACTCACAGATATCCTTTTATGTCTGACTCCCAAGTGCTGGGATTAAAGGTATGCATCTCCAGGTGCAGCTTTTTCTTTTCTTGAAGACAACAGTGAAGGTTACAGACATCTTCCCTCCCAGGTCAGTGAGTAAAGGAGTACAGTCAGTGTTCGTGGCCTTTCTCTGTGATCTACCTGCCAGTGAGCAGCTGGAAGCAAAGAAACGGGACATTTTTTAAAAGTCCAGTCATGGATTGAAAATACCCAGGGATGGCGGTACCCACCTTGAATCCCAGCACTTGGAAAACAAAGGCAAACTTTGGAAGTTTGAATTATGGGAAGATCTTAGATCAGTGGTTTTCAGGTAAAGGGACCACATGATTCCCAAAACGAGAAATAACCAGAACATCTGGAAAAAAAGAGAGAGAAAGAAACGTCTGACATTATTAATACTTTTTAGTGAACGTAATTTCATGCGGTGTTTCTAATAAACTTGTATGATGAAACAAAGTTGCATTCCTTTTGCAACTCCATATCAGTGCTCAAAATAAGCTTGAATCTCGAAGCTATTTGGATGAAGTTTGCTCAGCCTGTACTCTATCTCAGCCACTGAGCTGCTAGTCTAGAAAACTGTTGCTACATCGAGAGCTGGTTAGCTTTCTGTCATCTGGACCCAAGCTTGGGTCATCTGGGAAGAAGGAACCTCAAGTGAGGAATGACTCCAGTGGTACATTCTCCTCGGTGGCTTGTGAGCAAGCCTGTGGTACATTTTCTTCATTAAGAAACGATGTGGGAGGGCACAGCGCAATGTGGGTAGTGCCATCTCTGGGTGAGTGATCCTGGATGGTATGGAAGAGCAAACTAAGCAAATGATGAGAAGCAAGTTCCTTCATGGCCTCTACTTGGCTTCTTACCTTACGTTCTTGCTCTGACTTCCCTTTGTGATGGACTACAACTGTAAGCTGAAATAAAATTTTTGATCCCCAAGTTGCTTTTCGCTACAGTATTTATGACAGCAATAGAAAGTAACCTAAGCTACAATAATTGTGGTTTCATATCTGAGGAATTACAGCCTAAGGACAACTTTCAAGGGTTCATGTATCACATGGAAGTACTCTCTTTCTCATCCCTGCACCACCTTGTGATCCAGGACTTCCTCGCATATGTATTAGCAGGAAGTCAGTTATGGGAGACTTGTCTAAGGACCAGAGGAGGTGACCTGCTCTATTACATTCATCAGGCCCTTGTTTGACAAATGTGAAAATCAGGTGCCCTCTCCATCCCCCATGAAATCCAAGGGATCCACCAAATGTCACAGATTGTGCTGTTGGCACTTGAAGCTGACTCCAAAGCATTTTCTTCATTGTGCCACATCTACTAGTTCAGAATAACAAAACATACTTCTATGTTCTTCTATGACAAAGAACTTCCGACACCATGCAGGGCCTTTGCCACGAGCTGTGTGCAGTCTCTGGGCCCTTAAAATGTGTTAGAGAGATGTAAGGGCTGCATTTTTAATTCAACGTTAAAATGTTAAAGATAGTCACATGTGACTAGTGGCTACTGCCTCCAATCACTCAGTTCTACAGCATAGCAAGTCATACATGCTATATGTGTGTGTGTGTGTGTGTGTGTGCACATGTAGGTATACGAGTGTCATGGCACACTTGTCAAAGTCAGGAGATAGTATCAGTTCTTACCTTCTTGGGACAGGGTTTCTTCATTGTTGCTGTTGTTGTTTGCCACAAAGTACAACCAGCTAGCTGACCCTCTTGCCTCTGGTGATTCACCTGCTCCCATCTTACTATAGGAGCACCAAGATTGCAGATGTGTGCTTTTAACTTGGTCTTGGGGGATTTGAACTCAGTTCCTAACGTGTGTGCAGCTAGCACCTTACCCACTGAGTTACCTCCCCAACCTGGGTTGTATAGTTCTTGTCACGTGCTTCAATTCCTTTCTGCCACCCTTAGCCTTTGAGCAACTTTCCCAGCTTTGGTTAGTTTGGATCTTCCCAAATTAAAAGCCAGAGGGCGTCTCCTCAGCCTCCATCATATCGAAATGTAAACATGTGAGATGCAAGCACCTGCTGGGCTTTACCCTAGTGATATGTATTCCATATTCCCTCAGTTTTCCAAAGCCAGAAGTTCTGAAGGGTGAGTCAAAGAGTCCAGACCAGGCCAAAATGTGGGTGAGGCAAGTTCCAAGGGCTGACCCCAGGAATAGTGGCCTATCATGGATCCACTGAAGAAGACCCACAGAATAATTGATTGTTGTTCCTAACTGAAGTTCAAACTTCACTTGAGCTATTAAGAGATATAGCATTCCACAGAATATCCTTTGATAAACTATATCTTTGCTTAAAGTAGGAGAGATACTTCTAATGTTCACAACTAAAGGAGTCTGGCAATAGCAAAATACCTACCCTGAACTTTATGTGACAAGGGAAGAATTATATATCCGTCAGATAGGCTAGGTTTAGCTGCAATAACAAACAGTCCAGAATCTCGATGTCTTATACTCTCACAGTTTGTTTTCCACCTATGTCCCACTTCCTGGTTGTTATATTCTGGCTACATTACTCAGTGCCCATCTTCAGTCCAAGATCTAGACTCTTAGTGCAGCCCTGCCTCTCACGTTGCTGGTGTTACAGAAGACAGCAAAGAGAATCGCAGTGACCTGTGTTCTAGCTCTTTGGTGTCTTCTGGGACTTACTATTAAGTTCGTCAGAGCTGAGATGGTATATAGGCTACTTTGAACAACATCACATCCTATATACTATCCTACAACTTTTACAAGCAGCTGGCGTTACTTCTGTGCTTGTTTTCTACCAGTCAATAGGCAGAGGCCTTTACCTATATTCTCTTAGCTGAAACTGAACCCCCAAGCCCTCCTCTCCTCGTTTTCTTTAGCTTCTTGTTTAACATGAGAGAATAAGAAGGCTCAGTAAGGCTGAGTTGTATTGGTACCACCGTTGGTCTGTGGTAGAGACGGAATTTAGAAATACTTCCCTTTTATTTATGCAGGCTTACGATATGAGGGGACATCTTCCTGGAAAAATTTAGAACAATAACCCAGATGTTAGTAAAATCCCAAAGAATACAAAACCAACCCAGCCAAATTCTCTTTAAGCCTACAGTTAAACATCTTAAAGACCAAATGCCTCCATCTGCAGATTTCCAAAATTATGAAACCCAAGTCACTTCTCTTTACAACTAGGGCTTTAGCTTAGCCACCACAATATGCTTATTAATAACAAAACTCTTCAGCTAATTAGCACATCAATTCATCTGTATATTTTTGCTTTGCTCTTTTTAAATAAAAGTTTTCTCTCCTCCCTGCTCAGTTCAATTGGTTCCTCAGAGCAAACACCAAACTATTTGGATGTATATCCCTCCACATACTCATGCATAGTTCAGATGAAGTTTGTCTGAACTAGAGGTTATACTAATGGGTCTCTGTCTGCTTGGTGACATATTTCTTCTTTATTTTAAATCTTACCACGATGGCTTCTGAGTGATTCTTTTTTTTTTTTTTTGATTCTGTACAGCAGAGTTTAAAGTGTAATTGTGATGTATTCCCTCCATTCCCCTCTGCTCTCCCAAGGGCTAGCATCACACGCACAAAAAGAATGCAAGGCTTGAAGCGCTTGCAAATGAACTCTGGTCTATTTCCTGTCCTGCCATCGTTCCCGCAGAAGTCATTTTTCTCTTGCATTATTATCCGGAGCCTGCACTTATCTCTACCTGGATATGAAGGGAGTGAAGGGAGCTCTTTTTGCTCTGACTCTTCTGTACCAATAAAATGGAAGCAGAGAAAAGACGTTCCCAAAGGAGTAGATCAGCAATTTCTTCCAGAATACTCCTTCCGAATGACCAGTAGAGCAATGGCATTCATAATAGGAGTGTCGCATGACAAGGACACTTTGGTATGGGTTGTGGCCTTTCAGCATCCTAGTCTGAGTGTGGAGGTGAATGCAATATGCTGTTCGATGCATTGACGTGTACAATACTCCACAATAAAGCTTTACTAATCTAGACCGTCTTGAAGGCAAACAATGGGCTTAACATAGCACACAGGCAAATATACCAAACACCAGAATTAGGGACCTTAGTAGTCAAAGAGTCCAGACCTATAGGTTCTTCAGGAGGTGTTTTGATTTCCAACTTTGTACCTGGAGCTTGCAAGGGCCTTCAAGTATTATGTGCTGTCTAAGCGTTCATTTCAAAGGTCTCCATGGAGCCTGGCCTCACTGAGCCTGATTAAAGAGAAGCGCTGGGTTCAAGGAAGGGGAGAGATGTGGGGGAGGGGTTGTAAACTCAGCTTCTGAAAGGCCCTCAGGATGTGTCCCCAGAGACCACCCAGCTGAGGCTTTCTGTCGGGTTTCCAGAGCCGATAGCTCACACAACTAATTAAGAATAGACACGAATAATTAACATCTGTGCTACCAGACAGCTCTGCCTGGGGACCATTAAGAAGCACAGCCAAAAGTGAATGGTATACAATGAGCCCTGGCTGTTGGGAGGAGAAAAGAGTCCTGTTTTTGTCTCCCTGGCAGACTGGATTGTGAGATTCTTTTCAAAAGCCCTGGGAAAGGTCTAGGTCAAAGGGTGGGCAGTCTTGTCCTGGTCACCCTGGAAGTGGAGGGCAGCTCCATTTGTGGCTTTATGATGCTTGTCCCATCTGCCCTGTGTCTCTCCTGCTGTCTCCTTCCTGCTTTTTCTCATTTGATCTCTAACCAAGGGAACAAGCTGCAGGCTACACGCGCGCGCGCGCGCGCGCGCACACACACACACACACACACACACATATACACACACACCACACTCACATTCTCCATACATACTATATACCAAACTCACACACACATCATACACACATCACACTTAACCACACACACTCACACACAGGGCATACACAAACACTATACACACTCACACAAATCATAATCATACTCTCTCATACACACTTATGTACACACACATACACATGCAGCACTCACACACACCAAACTCACTCTCATACACTCACACATAACACATTTACATTTGAACATACATTTGAACTCAAGCACACATGCATACAACATACTCATACACATGCACACACACTCATGCATGCACACACACATTGGCGTGCACACACAGTAGTGGAGGGCATGCCTTATAAGTGCTGATGAGAAAAGTTCTATTTGGTGAAGAACTGGATAGAAAGTACAAGACTGGAAAGTCCTTTTATAATCTATATACACCAAGAGAGTTGAAATCCAAGTGGACTGCAGGAAAATTGGATTCAGTCAGAAGTTTACTTATAGTAAATAGTTGTATTTGATAGACAATTAGAATGATCTTGCTTTCCCCCCTTAAGAAACAAACATCACCACCACCACTACCACCACCACCACCACCACCACCACCACCACCACCAACAACAACAACAACAACAACAACAACACTGGATCTAAGCAGTCCCAGGTGACCTGGAACCAATTAACACATAGAAATCAGCCTGCTTCTGCCTCCCCAGTGTTGAGATTAAAGGCTTATCCCACCATGCTCAGCTCAATGATCTCCAGCTTAACTCAATTTAATTTTTTATGCATTCCAATTTTATCTCCTCCTTGTTTCAAAGTTAGCTGCCTTCTTTTCTGTTTGCATGAACCATAGGTATATTAACTCACGTTTCATATTTTATAATATAATACACGGAAATAAAAAATGCCGTATGAAACGGACACAATGTATGAAACGTAGCATAGATGTGGAAAGAGGAAACAGGAAGAAGGTAGCCGATGTAATGGTGAAGCCAGAAAGAACATTGTTTCCTTTGCATTGTTTCCATTTTGCCACGCCCACCCGTTACTAAAGCAAACAAAAACCAGTTTGAAAATACTGAAATAATAGCCCAGAAATATATGACACAGGTTGGCCAGCCATTCCTCTCTTCAGGCCCCATCCATCACCATCTCAATCCGTAGTTTCTGGCCTGACTATGTGTGGGGGGTATAGAATACACACACATATAAGCACATGTACACGTGTACACCCACACACTCAATGAAGAAGTATTTGTGGATGCTTTGCTCATTATTCAGTTTGACCATATGGACTTCTTTTCGCTACAAAGAGTTAGATATTAGATTTGATCTATGATGAATTAATACTGTTGATTTTAATTTTCCCTCCCCACAGTGGTTCATGATAAGTGTGTATTGACTTATATATTTTCCTCTTTGGAGGATGTAGCTTTGAAATAGACAAGCATAGGGGGTAGTTTAGCATCCTGGGACTCCACTTGGCCAAGGTCACACACATCTCTTTCCTAACTCTATCTAGTAACTTGGGACCTTACCTTCATGGAGCTGCACAACCACTCACCCCACTCCAAACAATGAAATAAGTTTCTTTCCTCTTGACAACCATCAGGCATGAAAAGTGTCTATTCAAGCACATTCTTAGTTGTATCTATATGTGAGAGAAGCAGGGATGACCTAGCCTGAACTAGTTTTGGGTGCATATGCAACAAGATAAATGTCTATAGGTAAACTTTTAGTAAAGGGCACATATGAGAAGGCATAGTGAATATGATTAAAACCAGATGCTTCACGGGAAGAGACGCATAGAGTAAATAAAAGTTTTCACGATCCATGTTATAGTCTTTAGCAAACAAACCCTTCTTTCTTTTAGATGCCATAAAAAAGCCCTTGAGTCAAGTGGTTAGTTGCAAGCATGCTCAGTTGTATGACTCTGGGAGGGCCCCTGAGAAGGCATCTCTATCTGGTTCCTGCCAGTTAATACTTCTTGGCATCAGCAATAGTGCTTGGGTATGGTGGCTGCATATGGGGTGGATTCCCAGGTGAGAAAGCCTCTGAATGATCTTTTCTTCAGTCCCTGTACGTCTATTTGACCTTGTATTTCCTCCTGTGAGTGTTTTGTTCTCCCTTCTAAGAAGGACTGAGGCATGCCCATTTTGGGCTTCCTTCTTTTTGTGCTTCATAAGGTCTGTGAATTGTTTCGTGGGTATTCAGAATTTTCTGGGGCTAGTATCCACTTATCAATGAGTGCTTTTCATGTGTGTTCTTTTGTGACTGGGTTACCTCACTTGGGATGATAATTTCTAGTTCCATCTATTTGCCTAGGAATTTCATAAGTCATTGTTTCTAATAGCTAAGTAGTATTCCATTGTGTAAATGTACCACAATTTTTGTATTCATTCTTCTATTGAAGAACATCTGGGTTCTTTCCAGTTTCTGGCTATTATAAATAAGGCTGCTATAAACATTGTTGAGTATGTGTTCTTGTTATATGTTGGAGCATTTTTGGTGTATATGCCCAGGAGTGGAATAGCTGAGTCTTCAGGTAATACTATGTCCAATTTTCTGAGGAACTACCAGACTGATTTCCAGAGTGGTTGTACCAGCTTACAACCCACCAACAGTGGAGGAGTGTTCCTCTTTATCCACATCCTCGCCAGCATCTGCTATCATCTGAGTTTTTGATCTTAGCCATTCTGAGTGGTGTGAGGTGGAATCTCAGGGTTGTTTTGTTTTGCATTTCCCTGATGACTAGGGATGTTGAACATTTCTTTAGGTGCTTCTTGGCCATTTGGTATTCCTCAGATGAGAATTCTTTGTTTAGTTCTGTACCCCATTTTTTAAATAAGATTGTTTGATTCTCTGCAGTCAAATTTCTTGAGTTCTTTGTATATTAGATATTAGCTCTCTATCAGATGTAGTGTTAGTGAAGATCCTTTGCCAATTTGTAGGTTTTCTTTTTGTCTTCAGAAACTTTGCAATTTCATAAGGTTCTTATTGTTGGTTCTTGATCTTAGGGCATCAGCCATTGGTGTTCTGTTCAGGAAAATTTCCCCTGTGCCTATGTATTCTAAGCTCATCCCTACTTTGTCTTTGAATAGTTTCAGTGTACCTGGTTTTATATGGAGGTCTTTGATCCACTTGCACATGAGCTTTGTACAAGGAGATGAGAAAAAAATCGACTTGCATTTTTCTGCATGCTGACTGCCAGTTGAGTCAACACCATTTGTTGAAGAGGTTGTCCTTTTGTTATTCAATGTTTTTAGATTATTTGTCAAAGATCAAGTGGCCATAGGTATTTGGGTTCATGTCTGGGTCTTTAATTCTGTTCCATTCATCTACCTATCTTTCTCTGTACCAATACCATGTGGTTTTTAACACAATTGCTTTGTAATATAGCTTGAGGTCAGGAATGGTGATTCTCCCAGAAGATCTTTTATTGTTGAGAGTAGATTTTGCTATCCTAGGTTTTTTGTTATTCCAGATGAATTTGCTAATTACTCTTTCAAACTTTATGAAGAATTGAGTTTAAATTTTGATGGGGATTGCATTGAATCTGTAGATTGCTTTTGGTAAGATGGCCACTTTTACAATGTTGATCCAATTCAGGAGCATGAGAGATCTTTCTGTCTTTTGAGATCTTCTTCAGTTTCCTTCTTCAGAGATTTGAAGTTCTTGTCATCATTCACTTGCTTAGGTATGGTCACACCAAGGTATTTCATATTGTTTGTGACTATTGTGAAGAGTGCCTTTTCCCTAATTTCTTTTTCAACATGTTTATCTTTTTAGTAGAGGAAGGTTATTGATTTGTTTGAGTAAGTTTTATAACCATCCACTTTGCTGAAGTTGTTTATCAGCTGTAGGAGTTCGCTTATACAATTTTTGGGCTCACTTAAGTAGACTATCATTTCATCTTTCTGATGTGTAACTCTTTGACTTCCTTTTCTTGTCTAATTGCTCTGGCTAAAACTTCCAGTACTACATTGAATAGGTAAGGGGAAAGTGGACATCCTTGTCTAGTCCCAATTTTAGGGGGTTTGCTTCTAGCTTCTCATCATTTAGTTGATGTTGGCTATTGTTTTGCTGTACATTGCTTTTACTATGTTTAGGTATAGGCCTTAAATTTCTGATCTTTCCAAGAGTTTTAACATGAAGGGGTGTTGAACTTTGTCAAATGCTTTGTCAGAATCTAATGAGATGATCACGTGGTTTTTTTTCTTTGAGTTTGTTAATGTAATGGATTTCATTGATTGATTGCATCTCTCTGATGAAGCCTACTTGATCATGGTGAATGATCATCATAGCAGGAAATACAGAAATAGAGGCTGGGTTAAATGAAGATGTCGGTAATTATTAATCATCATAGTATCTTAGCAAGGACCTCCTTCTTTCCTCCTTTCTCTTCTTGCTCTCTTGTTCTCTCTACTCTTATCTCATACATGTGTGCATGTTTACATGCTGGATCACACTGTCCATTTTGTATTCTTTCTGAATAACTACATTTTTTTCCTTCTCACTCTCCTGGTAGACTTAAGATAGACTCTGTTATTCTGTCTGTCAGATGAAGCAAAGTGCCTGCTCACAAGTAAATTATCCAATAGCATAGCAGACAGCAAAAGACAGAAAACTCTATGCAGAACAAGCAGCTTGTTTACACTGTTGTCATGGGGGAAGCAAACGGTATTAACCAGACAAAATGTCACAGGGATGCACAGCAAGAAGAAACTTAACAGGACCTTCGTAAGGATTTTCTAGTCTTTCGTTGTGGTGGTAGAATCCATCTGTATTCTTTATATATTTATTCCTCAGAATAAGGATCAACTTAAAGTTTGACTTTTTGCTATAGAAATAGCTAGGGCAACACCGTTGTGAAGACAGAGTAGCTTTTGCTACATTTGACTATACACACAGGAGCAGGAAAGCCTAGAGCCCCCTCTTCTTCTATTTAGTTCATTTGTACTGTTAGAAGACTAAATTGAAGTGAGTCAGAGAGGTTTTTTTTTTTTTTTTTTAAAAAAAATATGGCACGATTGCATTGAAATTGATAAATGCTGCAGTTATTAGGCAGACACTGTGTTTGTGGTGTGTTTGCTATGGCCAGCCACTGTTGACACATGGTCAGCACTCTTTCTCTCTCTCCTCTCGTTGTCATCCCCACAATGGACTTCTCTATTATGGATGGAAAGTTATCAGGTAGAAACATGTTGCTAACAATGTGTTAGCATGGCTTTTTTTTTTTTTTTCATTGCAAAACTCAGCCTGGATAGTAACAGGTCCTCTTATCAAGGCTCAGAGTTTTGAAAGCTGTTCTACTAAAGGAGGCTACATTTCCCAATCCTAATAACAATGATTCAGAGTCAAGTGCAAAATCAAGGGGACTGAAGAAACACTCGGTGTATGTATGCTCCTTTGGTTAGAGGGAAGTGGGAGAACGACACCCAGCCATTAGCATGTTTATTGGCTGAAGATTGAAGTGAGCACAAACTTGTTGCAAGCTAACAAGTGCTGTGAATATTATGCAAGCCACACTGCACAGCCCTGCAAGCCACACTGCACAGCCCTGCAAGCCATACTCCACAGCCCTGCAAGCCACACTGCACAGTCCTGCAAGCCACACTGCACAGCCCTGCAAGCCACACTGCACAGTCATGCCACACTGCACAGCCCTGCAAGCCACACTGCACAGTCCTGCCACACTGCACAGTCCTGCAAGCCACACTGCACAGTCCTGCAAGCCACACTGCACAGTCCTGCAAGCCACACTGCACAGTCCTGCAAGCCACACTGCACAGCCCTGCAAGCCACACTGCACAGCCATGCTTTGGGCCTTTTATATGAAGTCTTGGATTTAGGACTTACAATGTATACAATGTTAAGCAACTTATTTCATTTCTCTGAGCCTCAGTTTCTCCTTCTGTTGGTGAATGTCTAATTTATGTCAGATTTTCTAAGCTTGTTTTAAAGAGTAATTGAGGAACTTCAAAGTGTTTAGCACAGTTTCTAGCTCTTAATAAAAGTACTTCAGGATGTTCTATCCCTTTCTGCTGAGCTATTTCCTATGGGTACATTCATGGAATTACAGAATTGTTGCCTTTCCTTTGGGAAGTATGGGTGATTCCCTTTGGCTTCAACTGGTAGTCCCAATCTGGTGATCAAGCAGATGGCCCTGATTAAATAAAATGGGTCATTACTAAAAACAAAGTCAAGATTCTGGAAAAGAGGCTGAGAGGAAGAAGGTAGATAATGATAAGAAGGAGATTGGGTTGAGGAGGTTTAACACACACACACACACAGAGTTAGTTTTATGACAACTTGACACAAGTTCAAGTCACAAGAGGGGAGAAACCCTCAATTGAGAAGGTATCTCCATAAAATACAGCTGTAGGCAAGCCTCAGGGCATTTTCTTAACTGATGATTGATGAGGGAGGGCTCAGCCCATTGTGCACGGTACCATCCCTGGGCTTGTGGTTTTGGGTTCTATAGGAACAAGTCATGGGAGCAAGTCAGTAGGCAGCACTCCTCCATGGCTTGTGCATTGGCTCCTGCCTTCAGATTTCTGCCCTGCTTGAGTCCTGACTCCCTATGATGATGATGAACTGTGATGTAGAAGCATGGTCCAAATGAACCCTTTCCTCTCTATGTCTCATTAATCATGGTGTTTCATGGCAGCAATAGTAACCCTGACACACACACACACACACACACACACACACACACACACACCATGAAATTGTGCAAAAACCAACTTAATAAAAACTAACAAAGTTATGATGTATAACAAATTTCCTAACAAAGCAAGATTCCAGGTATTCACACAATGACATACAGTTTATATAAATATATATAGACCTGTATATAAAAGAGAAACAAATATCATAGTCCCTGCCTTTGAATAATTTATTGCACTTCCTGTGGCACATAGCTTGATGGAGGTAAGTGCCAGGAGGAAGTATGTGTCTAAGTGACAAATTGATAATATAGTCTATATTTCTTGAAATTTATATCTTATTCAAAGAGCAGAGTTCCCTCAGCCTCTAAGAATTAACTTGACTTATTTTATTATAATGCTGATTAAATAGGAACGAACAAAGAAAGCACACCTAAGCTCTTTATTACTTCTAAGCATCTCCGAAAGAAAAGCAAATAAAGAAATGAAGCATAAGCTACAAAAAAGAAAAAAAAATCAGCAAACTCAAATGCATAGAGTTCACTATATTCAAGAACTGTGCTTGCTGGAACCAAATGGTTCTTTAGAAGATTTGGTATGGGCAAGTAGGGAGGGATCCTTGTTAGACAAGGCTTTCTGAAACACTGAGTTCTGTGTATTTAAGTTCACTGAGTTTGGAGGAGGCTATGTGACAAGTAACTTGGGATCTAACATATAACAGGAGTAACTTGCCTATCAGGGACGCAAAGTAGATGGCTCATTAGAGCCTCTCCATAAAAGGGGACGTTGGTGAAAGAGGATTACAAAGCAAAGAGAAGTGTCTTTCAAACTAGGCTACATCTGTGCTTATTGGAAGATAGATAAGTGGGGCTCAGTTAAAAGAGGGAAGAGACTGTCGCAGGAAGGAGGGAAAAGGCTGACTCACTTTCACTCACTGGTCCCTCCCCTCTTCCTGCAGGATGGGTCCCTTACCCCTTCTTACTCTACAGTGAGGCAGGTGCTGCACTTCTTTTGGCCAATCACATAATTTCTCCTGATATTTTGTTGTTGTTGTTGTTTGCTTGCTTGTTTGTTTTGGAACTTAAACAGCCACCATTACAAGAATTTAGCTTTGTCACTTTATGATATCATCCTCAAGGGGGAAAAATCACAGTATGTTATTCTCAAGGCGAGAACAAAACTTGATTTGAATTTTATTCTTGGTGAAAATCAACTTCCCCTGAACCATCCATACATAAGTGAAGGTTCCACCTGCTCTTGGAAAGGAATTGGGACAGATGAGTCCTGGAGAAGACTCTGAAGATGGACCATCACATAGCTGAGCCCGATTTGGAGGAAATTCAAAGGTGCAGCTGACTGACCCATGTGAGAACTTGGTGAATTTAGAAGTTAGTAGCAGTTGAGTGGAGTGTGGGAAACAGAGGCTTTCATCCTGGCTGTGAACTAGACATAATAAGAGAAATAAACTTCAAGGACAAGTGAGGTGACTGTAGTTAAGAAAGATGTGTTTGCTATTTGAAATTTGCTAAGAGTAGATCTTATGTGGCCCTATTACAAAAACTAACTACATAAAGTATCAAATATGGTAATTATCCCGACTGTGCCAATCATTTCCAACTATATACAGATATCAAAACATCCTGTGGGGATTGGGAAGATGGGTGTTATCTTAATTAGGAATTTATGGCTGTGAAGAGACTCCATGATCAAGGCAATTCTTATAAGAACGTTTAATTGGAGCAGGTTCAAAGGTTCAGTCCATTATCATCAAGGCAGGGGCATTGCAGCATCTAGGTAGGCATGGTGCAGGAGGAGCTGAGTTCTACATTTTCATTTGAAGGTCATTAGAAATAGACTGGTTTCCAAGCAGCTAGGAGAGGGGTCTGAAAACCCACACCCATGCCCACAATGACACACTACCTCTACCAAGGCTGCACCTTCTAATAGTGCCACTCCCTGAGCCAAGCATATTCAAACCACCACAGGTGTCTCAAAAAATAAGATGGAGAAAAATTGTGGAAGGCATTCAACATAGACCTCTGGCCTCCACTTCTCCCATTCTACATGCATGTTTGCACCTACGCTCATAAACACCAAAACGCCCATATCAAGTTTTACAGCTTGAGAATACACAACTTTTAATTGTCAATTTTACTACAGGAAAGGTGAAATTCTGAATATATATACATACACACATGTATGTGTGTGTATGTATATATATACGTATATATATATGTATATATATGTGTGTGTGTGTATATATATATATATATATATATATATATATATATATATATATATATATGTTTTGCCAAGTGGTACATGACTTTAAAATGGCTACTAGTAGTACTCCCTGTTAATATGTATATACTATACATTATATATTAGTATATATATTAATGTGTATATAAATGTTAGACTACTCTTTCTTGATTAGAAACAGGGGACCTTTATTCACACAAGAAAAGCAGGGAAGCACAAACTGAAAGTTGGATAAATGGCTGTCCCAGGCAGCCTATGCAGACACACTGAGCAAGAAACAATACAATGTTTCAAAGAGAGAATAAAAAATGAGTTGTTGGTGTCCTAGAGATCATGTGGAAAGTAGCAGGGCTTGGAAAACCTAGATGCACAATATAGGGAGAAGGGGGGAGAGAAAGAAGAAGAAGAGGCATCAAAGTCATGGAGGTGGCAGGGATTCCGTGTGGGAAGGATGTAAAAGGTCAATACATTCTCTTTAAACAATGGGCCTCAACCTGGACAAAGTTGGCAAAAGCAACTTTGGGAGGAGTACAAGTCAACTAGAGAGAAACAAGAAAGCAAGAAGACTGTGTTAATGCTACGGTGTTAGCCTGAGGGAGGAGGAGCAGGTATCTTCTACCCTCCTGCCGTGACTTCTCCACCTGAGTTGGTAAGGGTGGGCTGAGGAAATGAGCAGCTTTGAGCATACACGAGAATGCTGACTTGATTCAAAGTGAAGAATGGAAATCTGTGCCAGTGGCAAATGTTTAAACCCACAAATAACCCATGCATGTGATAGCATGGTTTCTGATGGATTAGATGCAGATGGAAAGACTAGTGAAGGTTTAATAGGGAAATGAGTCCAGCTCTGAAATGTTTCCTAAATACTCTGCAGATCAATCCAGGGCTACGGCTAGGTGGCCAACAGTTTGTGTGTACCTATGATGGAGAATCGAGAGAGCTCAGTACAGGGCAAATATACTGCGGTGTTTTTCAAATTGTGCAAACATTGACTTCTTTTCTTATACCCAAATCCACAAGCTCCATTGACCATGAGTGTTTCAGTGCAGACAGGGATCAGCCACTGGTGACTTCAAAGTGTAAACCAACAGGTGCTAAATTAAAGAAAATCTGAGCAGATCATTAGAGGCAGAACACTTGTGTCTGACCATCTGTTTATGCAGCTTGCGTACTGGTAAATTTCCAAAGCAGCAAAGAAACAGAAATAAAAACCCATGTGGAAAAACAGAACTCAGAGTTGATTGAACCTTAAATGGCCCATTTTAACAAGAACAACCCCAATATTCCATGAGCTAAAAGATCAGGAGTGTCATTATTTTCACAAAAACAAGTAGTCGACAAAACCCATCTCTATCTGGATGTGGAAATTAACAGTGATGATTTCCATAATAAATAGCTTCACCATGTCTAAAACAAGCACTTAAAAAGTAAGAAGGATTATTAAGGAATTGAAGTCTATTAAAAAGAAGCAAATAGAAATGCCAAGGTTGATAAAGACATTTGAATAAGGATGAGCTTAAGATCTGAGCAGAGATGACACAGAGATGGAGAGCATAAAGGTAGAACAACAGGACAAGCCCAGTAAAATAACCTGATTGAAGGAGAAACTCGAGTGAGGACTGCCATGTGACTCAGCAGTTTCACTTCTGTGTGAACACACACAAAAGACCACCATGTCTTGGACATCTGTACCCCATGTTCACGGCAGCATTAACACAGGATCCAAGACATGGAAGGAATCCTTCAACCAATGAATGGATGAAGGAAATGTTGTATGGGTGACCAAGAAAATGTTATTTAAACTTAAAAAAGAAGGACGCCTTTTCATCTGTGACAACACAGGAAGACATAGAGGATACTCTGCTAAGTAAAATAAGCTGGATGACCGAAGACAAATGTTTCAGGTACTCACTTCTCTGTAGTATCTAAATATGCCAACCTAATAAAAGCATAGTGTGGGATAGCAGTTAGCAAGACGATGAGGCCAGAGTGAGAGGGAGGGGCCTTCAATATGGGTTGGTAGGAACAAAATTTCAGTTAAGAAGAGTTGTACCAAGTTCAGGAATGTCTCATACACTACAACAGCTGTAGTTCATAGCAAAGTGTTATACACTTAAAAATTATGAAACTAAATAAGAGAATGGGATTCAATAATATATCAAAGTAATCACACAACACAGTCAAGTGGGATTTACCACAGGAATGCAAGGCTGGTTTAACCTCAGAGTGCAATGCCTCAATGGTTTTGAAGCTCAGATTAGCTTTAAGTTCTGTATTTATTATTACTCTTGGTAGCAAATAAGAAGAACTAGATATAGTTTTCTTGGCTAAATGAAATGCACTAGAGATACAGGCAGATAACTAAATTAATTAGATAGAATTGGGTATAGGAAATTAACTGAGAAAGCTGGGGGACTGAATGGCACAATCAAAATCAGGCCATTGAACCAATTCGATTAGCCTGCTGCTGTGCCATCAGTTAAAATTTTCAATTCACTGACTCTTTCTCTACTTTCTTCTAACAATGAGATGAAGCTATTCCTCTGCTACAAGCTCCTGTTACATAATCATCTGCCCAACTGCACAAGTCCATGGTTGTGAGACCCCTGAAAAATGAGCCAAAATAAAATATTTCATCACAATGATGAGGTAATTATGATTATTTTTATGATTATCTTGAACAGTGGTGATCCCTTTCCCAACCCACCCTGCCAGGCTTCCCCACTCCCTCAAGCAAGTCTCTCTAGGGTTAGGAGTGTATTTTCTAGTTTTCTCTCACTGAGGTCAGACCAAGCAGTCATCTGCTATTATATCTGCTGGGGGACTGGTATCAGCTAATGTATGTTGCCTGGGTGGCTCAGCGTCTGAGAGATTTTAGAGGTCCAGGTTAGTTGAGGCCATGACAATTCTTATAAAGGGAAACATTTATCTAGGACTAGCTTACCATTTCAGAAATTTAGTCTGTCATTATTATGGTGGGAAACATGGTTGTATGCAGGAGAACATGGTACTAGAGAAGCTGAGAGTTCTACAACTTGATCCACAGGCAGCAAATACTGTGTTCCACACTGGGCATATCTTGAGCATAGAAAAGCTCAAAGCCCATACCAATAGTGACACACTTCCTCTAACAAGGTCATACCTAGTCCAACAAGGCCACACCTCCTAATCATGCCTCTTTCTTTGACCAGACATTTAAACGCATGACTCTTATAGGGACCAGTTCGATTCATATCTCCACATAGCATTTTATAGGATATTTACTCCATTGTCTTTTCCAGGTTACTTCTGGTCAAAATGCTCTGACGTTTCTTCAGCAGTTTGTATGGATGACTAAGTATAACGTCCACTTGAAGCCACTGAATTATCCTACTGCTCTCAGTACTGCAAATGGAAGAGTATCCCAGCTTCACTGCTCAGGCTTATGTTATGGGGATAATAGGAGGAAATAAGAGGGGAGGAAAGAAGGAGAGAAAAGAAGAAAGAAAAAAGAAAGAGAGAGAGAGAGAGAGAGGAAGGAAGGAAGGAAGGAAGGAAGGAAGGAAGGAAGGAAGGAAGGAAGGAAAGACAAGGGAGAGGAAAGGAAGGAAGGAGGAAATAAGAAGGAAGGAGGAAGGAGGAATGTAGAAGAGACCAGTAACACAGGCATGGTTGGGATCAAGAGACCACTGCTGAGTTGCTGCTGCACTGTCAGCTGTCTTGGTAGTGGGTTTCTGTAGGGGATCTGTCTGAGGCTGCCATTATCCAGAATGGGAACTGTGCTCCATACTTTCTGCATATGCTGTTAACAACCTTTCTCTGACCAGCAAAGACTTTGCCATTTTCATGGGCCTATTGCTGTACTCACGTTAGCAGTGCACATTTACCCAATACCGCATGTACTCCCTGCATATTCATCACTAGGGATTTGGTTTTCAACACTGGCTAGTCATCTTTTTTGTTAATCATATGTAAAAATATCCTGTCCATTAATCTCATTTTTCATTGACTCCAATCTTAATTTCTTTTTCCTTTGGTTTGCTAATGGCAGCCTTTAGTTTCACAGGACTCACATCTTCCTAAAGTAAATTAACATGCCAAATAGTTTTCTGTATTTTATTTGTCTCTGTGTGATGAATTCTTTTTAGAGTCTGGTTCTTCTGAACTTCCAGTGTAATTATTTCCTCCAGTTTCTGCAGTCATTCTTTATGTATTGTTTTTAATCCATATAGAAGAATGGCAGCCTATATGGCCTCTTGTTTGACAACCATCAGGATGTCGTGATTGGTAATGATTCCATGGTTTGGCCACTTTGTTTCCTATGCTACTAATGCATATGTTGATGTCTCATTTGTGGCACAAGCTGTGAGTATCTTTTGATACACAAAGCAACCTTTACAAAGTACAGAGATACACACTTGAAAGTAACTTCATGTGACCATCTCTGACCTCTGTCCTCTGTGTCTTGCAAGGATTTATTCATCTGGTGCAGTCCTTTTGATATCACGTGATCCCATTACCACTATCTCAAATTTTACGAAACACATGAATAACTACAGTTCTGGCTAGCACCATGAACATGCCCTATGTCTTTTCTTATCATGCATATCACTTTGTTGTTAATTGGGATTTCCAGGAGTGTTGGCCCCTGTTAGAGCTTTCTGAGATAGAACAGGAATGAGGACAAACATGATTAGAATGCTTTGTGTGAAAGGTCCAACCAGAAACACTTACAGCAAAGAGACACGTGTAATTTACTAGAAAGTTTATTGAGATTGCAGAGAAAATGACAGCTAGAGATTATTCTACCTCATGCTAAACAGCTATTACTTAAGAACAAATTTATGTAGCATATTGGCTGTCTATTGGCCACCAGCACAAGGTTAGCTTTTTGCTTAAATTTCTCATATATTTTCATAGAAACTTGGGAGAATAACTGGGGGCAGTAATTAAATGTTATTCTACATCAGAGCCACAGGGGAAGACTCTCTGAGCTCTTCCCCAAAGGATGATGTCAAGGTTGTGAAATCTGAAAGATGGAGAGCCCATTGTTCAAAGGAAGAAAAATGGTCTCTAATTAATAGGGCCTCGACTTCATCACACATATTGCCTTCCCTTTGTTAAAGAAGAAACTAACATGTAGTCTATAGTGAGTTCATCAGTGCTGCAAAAGTGAAAGCAGCATTATTGGCTTTTAAGTTTTATATCCTTCACCTCTCCTCTAGATTTGAAAGAATAATGACATTATAGAAAGTTATTGACACCACAAAGATGGAGAAATTATTTTGCAATCGAGGGACTCATTTTTCTATTCCAAATGCTTATCTGCCACATCTTGAATTCCATAAAAGAGCCTTTATCTCTAATTTTAACAAATTTATTGGTATACATTTTAAGATAACTGCCCAATATTTCTTTCATACAATAAACTCGGGCATATTTTTAATTACAGAGTGCCTACTATCCTTGAATGTTTGAACCTTTCATGATCTTAACAGATATAATATTTATATAGAACATATTTCAAAACTAGAAGAATAAATGGGGTCTGTGACCAAAATGAAAACAGCAAATAAAAAGCAGACGTTTTCTTGGATTGTATGAGAATGACTGGGTTCTACATGCTTTCAACATGTGAGTTCCATGAAAGTCCCCCTTTTTATTTCATAGGCCGTCTCAAAGTGTGTGTTACAGTTGTTAAAATAACAGCATTTACCCTTGTCAGAAAAAATAAAGAGGCACCAGGCTGCCATTTTTCAAATTATGCAGCATTGATTTAGTGTAGACTGCCAAGAAACTGTCTTCATAAGCCTGCTATGTAAATATGTTAAGTCATTAATTCAATAATTTTCCTCTAAGCTCCTCCCACTCCTGCTTTGTCTTCGCTGCT
Source organism: Micromys minutus (assembly GCF_963924665.1). Lineage (NCBI taxonomy): Eukaryota > Metazoa > Chordata > Mammalia > Rodentia > Muridae > Micromys > Micromys minutus. The sequence goes on along the minus strand of NC_137972.1, from coordinate 47,963,705 downwards.
CCAACTCTTTACAGATTAGGGAACTCATTATTCATGGGTGGAATGGAACTCAATGGGTCATGAAAAGGTAATTTATGAAGGCAAGTAACGCTGCGTAAATAACAATAATTTATTGTCATGATACAATGACCTGTTTTCTATTTATAGCTCTGGTCTTAAGAAAAATTAAGTGCAACATAATTTCCATGTAAAAAGATCAATTTATGAGCCACCTGTCTGTCAGAAGCAGATCTCATTTGGAAGCAAAGAGGATGCCAATAAATTTCATCTCTTTTTCTTTTGGGAAACAATACAAACTCAAAGTTGTGACATCCACTTTTGCTCTTTGAATGGAGAAGAAAGGATGGTTTCAGGAGCGATTATTAATTTTTTTGTTTCAACACAGGGGTCTACATAGATATTATATCTTAATGTGACTGTAGAATATCTCTAAAACCTTATTTAATTTTTTCCAAGTCCTCAGTCTAAAGTATATGCTACTCTGTATGGAAACTCTCATTCCAGCAAGGCAATCAATGGCATGGCTTCTAGTCACACTTGCATAAAGCAGTTTGCTTCTGGTGTGCTTAGGTACAGTAGCATTAATTTTGTCTAGCCATGGTTTGCCAACTTAGTAAAATGAGTCTAAATGATGTCACACGTGCACACATGCACACACTGGCAAGGATTCAAAGCAGACAAAGTGATGAGTCCGTGCACATGCACTCAACCATAGGACCACAATATAGGCATTCTAAGACATCCAAAAGTTTCTTTTTATGATTCTACCCATAGGATGTAACCTCACCTCCAAGTTGTAACATACATTCGTATAGCTTCCGGGAACTGTTGGTCTTGCCTTGTGAACTCATACAGTGAATGTGACCAGCTGCTTTATGTTCCTACTATTGTGGACTGAGTGGGTCTCTTGCCAGGGTGTCACCACTGGTAGAACTTCCAAGCCACTGTCCTCAGAGCACAACCTATGGCTACTGTCCTCAGAGCACAACCTATGGCTTAAGAAAGAATTTGTCTTCTCTGTTTTATTAAAGAAAGCTTCTCTCTCTAGTTTCTGGACCACATACATTTTTCCCTTTTCTGTTTCTGAATCACCCCCACCCTATGGGGAAAACAGATTTATTCAAAGGCAGTTGGAGCCCATCTTGCAGAACACAGGGTAAAGTTGATCTAATCCCCTTCATATGACAACAAATATGGGATACTGGTCCTCCCAAAGGGGGAAAACAATGTTTTTAATGGTCAAAGGAAGAAAGAGATGCTGGGAGAAACCAAACAGTCACAGTTGTATGTCTGGTTGGCTAAGTAATCACCGTGTAGCAGCACATGTACCCTGTTTTCTCCAATCTGAGAGATCTTTTATAGTTCTCACCTGTGGGATCCCTTCTCGGGTGAGCGGCAGGAACAGATCTCTCATTTACTGGTAGGGGCAGGAGTTGTGAAGGCGACACTTGACTAAATCACAACAGTAAGCAAGCCCTACTCCCAGAGATGTCAATCTCAATAACCATCCTTCTCTGCTCCAAGCATCCTGCAGCCTCATGGTGCTGAGAGGACCACAGAGAACTCTAAGGGGAAAAGTCCAGGCAGCACACAAGGAGGACCAACAGCCTTGGGATGTGGGGGAGGTGGGGGGAGGTGCCTTCAGATCCTCTGTATGCCAAGCTAAGATTCTGACACTCAAACTCTGAAGAGTGCTGGGGCTCAACTCCCACAAATGATCTGGGGCTCCAGGAAAGATACCAGGGTGCTGCCATCAAAAGAAATGGATTTTCCATTCAGTTATTACGTCCCCATAAACATTCCTCACTGAGTTGTTCTTCGATAAAGTAGCGTTCATTGTAGTGCCAAGCTTTGAATCCCAGTAAGTGGCACCATTTTAACCCATCACGGATGCCTGAGCATCAGCAAGAGTGACAGAACATCAGAGACCGGCCTTGCTGTGACATACCTGTTTTTCTGCATCCACAAGTAGAAAGAGGCGTCCGTGGCCTCTGCCTATTGCTGCGTTTTGCTTCTCAAGTGTATTTCAGGAATTTTATGGTAGCAGCCCCAACCTTTCTCTGCTTGCCAGCAGTTTTATTTATAGTCTAGCACATTCTGTTTCACTCAAAGGATGAGAGTCTGAAGAAAAAATTATTAGAGCCAACTGAAAAGTTGGCTGGGTTGGAATGCTCCCTTCTCTCGGCGGATGGCTCGTAGCCTTACCGGCTGCGGCAGACAGCCATAAGCAGTTAGTGTCCCGGGACATCTAGGAGATGCTGGAGAACTATCAAGAAACTTAGAGGAACTTTTCTTAATGAGTTTTTTTATTTTTTGAAGTATTCCATCTTCATTGTAGAAAGTTAGGAAGTGATCTGTAGTTTCAAGAATAATACCCCACAGGCTTGCATGTGGAAATGACCACCATTCTTATTAAACATGGTGCTGTCCTGATGCTCTAACTGCATTGTAAATGTTTGCTTGAGTCAATTAAAAATGCATAAGAAAACCAGTGAAAGTAAAAAAAGTTAAGTAAGAAGGTCAGTAGAAGTATAAAATATAAGTCCCCAAATGACTAGGGATCCAATAGTTTTCTGAGGATTGCCAGTTTAGGGGGAAAGGAGACTAAAGATCTGTCCCATTTCCTATAACATAGCACCACCTACCCATAGAATATGTCTATAACATGTAGACTGGCTAAAATGGAAAAGACCACCATTACAAAGGGTCGGTGAAGTCATGTCACATCTACAGCTCTCCCTGTTCTGACGTTGGAATGACCAAATACTGGGAAACAACATGGGAGCTGATTGTAGATCACAATGGATGCTAGCACACAGATTAGCAATTTCAATAGGCTTACTCAATACAAACAACACAAACACAATACGGAGCAAACATCTGTCTAAAATGTTCTTTTAAAAAGGATTTAGATAGTTTTTGGGTTAATCCTTTTTAAAGCACATACAGGGTGAGTGCCTGTATGTGTGTATTTGTGCATTGTGTGTGTGTGTGTGTGTGTGTGTGTGTGTGTGTGTGCATGTCTGTGGTTAGATCCCCCGGAGCCGAAGTAACAGAAGGTTGTGAGCCAACATGTGCGTGCTGGGACTTGAACCCAGTCCTCTGGAAGGTTAAGCTCTTACCCTCTGAGCTATCACTCTAGCCCCCTTAAACTGTTCTTAACAGCTTTATCTATAATGGCTGAGAACAGAAAACATCTGAAACACAAAAAAAATCCATGTAAACAATACAGCATAAGATACATGACTGTCCAAAGCATTGTACCAGAAGACAGAAGACAGCAAATAAAGGCAACATGATACACAATTACATCAAAAAATTCTAGAACTTCTAGAATATTTGCAGCAATGTATTTAGTCTTCAGCAATGTGTAAAAAGCCTTGGTCTTGGGGAACTTATCTTCTCACTGAAGAACATTACTTTCTGAAAGTCATTAATCTGCTGAGCTGAATGGATTTACTGTTGTGGTTTTGAATTCTTTGTTTCCTAGCAATAGTGAGACTTTCTTTTTAATTTTTCAGAGGTGTTTTATTTTATTTTATTTTCAGTAACATTTGTCCTGGTAATTACCATTGAGCTCTCTGACATATATTTTTGGGCTTAAATGTGATGATGTATTTGTGGCAAGTAGGTTTTTTGTTTGTTTGCTTGTTTTGTTCTTTTTCCAATTTGTTTCCATTTTGCCTTAGGATTAAGGAGCCAGATCTCTTTGGTATAATGGTCAAATTTGTTACTGTTTTTATTGGATACTTATCCACGCTTTTCTTTCCACAGGCTAAGCTTCAGAAATCTTTGCTTAACTTTTCTTTTTTAATTTAATTTTTAGGTGTAAAAAGCACACACTAACCCTGATTTACTTCTGTATTCTGCTTGAATGTTGACAACCTTGCAAGATCTTTGCATTAAACATTCTTCCTTGTTTGTTCTGTGGTTCCTCATAAGTCATTATCTCATGTATTATGTAGTTGGGTCTGTCATGAACTTAGTTATTTACTGCAGTAACAATGTATCCATTACACAAGCAGCCCATGGGCCAAGCTATTGTTGCTATGAAACTTGATATTTAATATGGCTTGTTTTAGTCACTCATTTAGTTTTGAGATAATGTTCTGCTTTTTACAAATATGTATTTACTTACTTATTTATTTATGCATGTGCATACACTGTAAGTGTCTCTAGACACACCAGAAGAGGGCATCAGATCCCTTTTCGGATGGTTGTGAGCCACTGTGTGGTTGCTGGGAATTGAAGTCAGGACCTCTGAAAGAGCAGTCAGTGCTCTTAACCACTGAGCCATCTCTCCAGCCCCAACTTTTAGCTTTTTTGGTTGACTTGATTCTCCAAACCCTGGAGCTAATTATAAGGTAGTGTGAGATAAAAAGAAAGATAAAACAAAATCTAAAACAGTGAATAACATTTTTAATGCAGAAATACTCAGGGGCTAGTATAGAAGCTAATTATGAATACGGCAAACATTTAAGGGGTTATATGGGCAGGAGCTATTTCATTTTTTGCACAAACTATTATATTTAATCCCCGTAAAACTTACATTAAGTCGGTACTACTCCGCTTACTTATTTGTGAATAAGAAATTTAAACCTTTGGGAGGCAGGGCCTAGCTGGCAGAATTGGTTCTCTGGGGCAGGCTCTGGAAGGTTAAACCCACCGAGGCTGTTTCTGCTCTGCTTCAGTACGAACAACCGTTATGCTAGCATGAACCATGTTGTGCTGTCCTGTCTTCTCGGCCAAGATGGACTGGAACCATCAGCAAGCATAAATCTTCCCTCTCTTAAGTTGTTCCGGTCTGAGATGTGGCCATAGCCACATAAAAGTAGCCAATGCACCACTCCAATGTGCCCAAATCTGCATTTGGACATATGCATGCACAGGTAGGAGCCTAGGGGTGTTGCTCTCACTACCTAGTGAGGGAACAACCCAAATGCCCATCAGTGGAGGATTGTATGACAAAAGCACCCATTGCTTTTGCTGAAATCCCAGGTTTTTTTTTCCTAGCACCCACGTGATGGTTCATAACTTTTATTGAGTCCAGTTCCTTCTGAGGGACGCAACATGTTCTTCCGGCCTGTGTGGGCTCCAGGTGTGCATGCAGCACACGTATATATGTAGATAAAACACCCACACACATACGATTAAATAAATAAATCTTTCAAATTAAAGGGAGAGGGCTGGAGTGGTGGATCAGAGGTTAAGACCACTGGTTGATCTTCTAGAGGACCCGAGTTCAAGACCCGAAAGAGACAGCTTGTAACTGTCTGAAATTCCAGCCCAGGAGACTGGATACTCTCTTCTGGCCTCTGTGGATGTTGCACAAATGTGATGCACAGACATGAAGGCAGCCAAAGATTCATACACACAAATATTAATAACATAAAATCTAAATAAATAATAAAAAAGGATATCAATGAAGGTTAAAAACCATGTCTCCTGAAAGAAGCCACATGGCAGGTCAGACACTGACTGCTTGAACTCCGTTTGTGTGCAAAAATCTAGAAGAGGTAAACTCTGAGAGACCAGAAACCACAGTGTTTGCCAAGGCTGAGAAGAGGATTTTCTTGCAAACTGTTTTAAGGTGGACCTAAATAAAAATGTTGATTGCTGAATATACTCAATCCATTAAATTGTACAGCTTAAAATGGTTAGTTCTATGCCATATACATTTTCTGTCAGACAATGATGGGGAATATTTTGCTAACAGAATCTCTGCTCCAACACCCCCCCCCCCACTATACTGCCTCTAAGATGACTAAGTAGCCAGTGATTATCCCATCCTTTGGTTGATAAATGGCTTTTTCAGAGCAGCTAACTATTAGAGTAGGTTACCAGACAGGAGTGTCTACACACTCATCCTCGGGAGGGGGAGGAAAAGGGGGAGGGAAGAAGGGGGATAACATTTGCAATGTAAATAGAGAATATCCAATAAAAATGAAAAAAGATTTTATTTGATTTTAATCCTGTGTATGAGTTTTTGTCCCAGTATGTTGGTATGTCCTTTGCCTTACAGAAGCGTTGCAATTTTATGAGGTCCCATTGGTTGATTCTTGATCTTAGAGCGTAAGCCATTGGTGTTCTATTCAAGAAATTATCCCCTGTGCTTATGTGTTCTAAGTTCTTTTCCACTTTCTCTTCTAATAGTTCCAGTGTACCTGGTTTTATGTGAATGTCTTTGATCCACTTGGACTTGAGCTTTATACAAAGAGTTAAGAATGGATCAATTTGCATTCTTCTGCATGCTGACTGCCAGTTGAATCAGCACCATTTGTTGAAGAGTCTGTCCTTTTCCATTGGATGTTTTTAGCTTCTTTGTCAAAGATCAAGTGATCACAGGTGCGTGGTTTTATTTCTGGGCCTTCAATTCTATTTCACTGATTTACTGTCCATCTTTGTACCAATACCATGCAGTTTTTACTACGATTGCTCTGTAGTACAGCTTGAGGTCAGAAATGGTGATTCCCCCAGAAGTTCTTATTTTGTTGAGAATAACTTTTGCTACCCTGGGTTTTTTCTATTCCAAATAAATTTGTAAATTGTTCTCTCTAACTCTATGAAGAATTGACTTGGAATTTTGATGGGTATAGCATTGAATCTGTAGATTGCCTTCGGCAAGACAGCCATTTTTACTATATTAATCCTTCCACTCCATGAGCATGAGAGATCTTTCCATCTTCTGAGATTTTCTTCAATTTCTTCTTCAGAGACTTGAAGTTCTTGTCATACAGATTTTTCACTTGCTTAGTTAGGGTTATACCAAAGTATTTTATATTATTTGGGACTATTGTGAAGGGTGTTGATTCACTAACTTTCTTTCTCAGCCCGTTTATCCCTTGAGTAGAAGAAGGCTACTGATTTGTTTGAGCTAATTTTATATCCAACCACTTTGGTGAAGTTGTTTATCAGCTGTAGCAGTTCTCTGGTAGAATTTTTGGGGTCACTGAAGTGCACTATCATGTCATCGGCAGAGAGTGATATTTTGACTTCTTCCTTTTCAATTTGTATTCCTTTGACTTCCTTTTGTTGTCTAATTGCTCTGGCTAGGACTTCCAGTAATATATTGAATAGGTAAAAGGAAAGTGGGCATCCTTTTCTAGTTTCTGATTTTAGTGGGATTGCTTCAAGTTTCTAACCATTTAGTTTGATATTGGCTACTGGTTTGCTGTATACTATATTTAGGTATGGGCCTTGAATTTTTGATCTTTCCAGGACTTTTAATATGAAGGGGTCTTGAATTTTGTCAAATGCTTTCTCAGCATCTAATGGGATGGTCATGTAATCTTTTTGAGTTTGCTTATATGGTGGATTACATTGATTGATTTTCGTATATTGAACCATACCTGCATCCCTGGGAAGAAGCCTACTTGAGCATGGTGAATGATCATTTTGATGTGTTCTTGGATTCGGTTTGCAAAAATTTTACTGAGTGTATTTGCATCAATGTTCATAAAGGAGATTGGTCTGAAGTTCTGTTTTCTTGTAGGGTCTCTGTGTGGTTTAGGAATGAGAGTAATTGTGTCTTTGAAGAATAAATTGGGTAGTATTCTTTCTGTTTCTATTTTGTGGAATCGTTTGGAAAGTATTGGTATTGGGTCTTCTGTGAAGGTCTGATAGAATTCTGCACTAAACCCATCTGGTCCTGGGCTATTTGGAAATTAATTTAGAATAACACAAATAGGCTAAGCACTTTATAAATCACACACAAGGAATTACATCAAAGAAAGCTTGATTATTTAATGGTAAACAGCATCAATTTGAACCATCAAACTTAAACTAAACAATAATTTATTTACTTGGATCCTATGGCAACAGGCACTATGCCAGGTCTTAGAAAAACTAAAATTCATGAAATTTTCCCCAGGTCTTCTAATTCCTCATAGTCTAAGATTGAAAAGTTTAAACTTTTCTGTTTTTGTAATGGGCTAACCTGGGTCTTAGAGAAGTTTTAAAAGTCACGTTTTGGGTTGTTAGTGTGAAATAATGAAGCTGACCTGATACACAGTATCAGGATAAATGAATATAGTTTTCATAACATGGAATCCTAACCTCAAAGCAACATTTTAATGCCCATAGTAATTGCTGTCAGACTATCCATCTTTGGCATGGGTTCAGAGTGGAAGTGTTTATATACATACGATTATCTTCACAGGTCCAAATTCTCCTCGGCTCTTCTCTCTAATGAGAAGACAGCGTATGTTTGCTTGTCTGAACTGAGAGCCATTATGCTTTCTAGCTGCAATAGAGCTGGGTGGCTTAGCATCCACTCTGAGGCTGTGACAGCTCTTATGCTTCTGTTTTGACATGTCTCACGCCTGCACATTGCAAACAGAAGGCGTACCCGTGGTAGTCTTTACACCATGTGTGCAGGGTATGCCGGGTGGCGTCTACACTGTAAGTAAGATTCTGGTCCCTCGCTCATTGGTTTGGCTAGCATTTGACAATTGAGTTCTGACTGACTGGCTTCACAGAGCAACAGAATTTCTTATTCTTCACTTGGTCCTGATGACAAGGTTCATCTCTTGATGGACATCCAGGTTGTTTCTAATTTCTGACTATTGTGAACAGACCAGCAATGAATATAGTTGAGTGTCTCTGGAGTAGGGGGAATCATTCTTTGCTCACATGTTCAGGAGTAGTATAAATGGATTTTTTTAAATAAAAAAACATATTTGTTCATTTTATGTATATGAGTACACTATCTGCATATAGAGCTTTAGGCTAGAAGAGGGCATCAGATCACATTATAGATGGCATGAGCCACCATCTGTTTTCTGGAAATTCAACTCAGTACCACTGAAAGGGCAGCCAGTGCTCCGAACCATTGAGCCATCTCTCCAGCCTCTTGTAAATAGACCTTGAGGTAAATCAATTCCCATAGTTCTTAGCCCCCTAGCTCTGGGTGTTGTGTGCAGAGTACTGCCTCTATACTCAATCCTCTTCAAAATACCAAACAAAAACTAACACAGTGTTTCCAGAATATTCTCTTATACTTTTGGTTGTGAGCCTATTCTTTAACACCCTGAGCCATTTCTCCAGCCCATCCAGAATATTCTCAATGGAGCTGGCTGTGTTTGTGTCTGTGCCATTGTTGTTTAGGTGTCACAGCACAGGTACAAATAAGCTGTAAGGAAGAGAATCTGCTGAACTCTTCAGTTGTATTTTCTGCTTAACATTTCCCAGAGTTTTTTGTATGTCTAGGGTTTTTTAGGCAAACAAATGTGGAGTCAAATTTTAGTTTCCCATTCACTAGTTGAGTTTTCATGGAGGATTCTTTTTTAAAAAATGTTTCTAAGATAAGGTTTCACATAGCCTAGAGCAACCTTGATTTTTCTATGTAGTCAGGGATGACCTAGACTTTCTGGTTCTCTTGTTTGTAGAGTACAGACTTACAGGTGTGTCATATAAAGTGCTTTGGCTCAAACTCAGGACTTTTCACAGGCCAGGAAGGGGTTCTCCTGAGTCATATCCCCAGTTCCATGGATCTCTATATACCTTCAGCTTCCTAATTCCTCACATAATAAATGGAGATGTTCATACCTCACAGTCTTGATCGTAAGGTTCAATTATATATAAGATCACATACATTTGTCATCACACTGGTACTCAATAGATGTTTTTCTCCCTCCTTTTGAAGCTATATCAGGTTATAGAATGTGCACATTAGGAGACTTATCTGTTAGCTTACAACATTTTATAGTTTCTTTGACCCATTAAATAACTTAAGACTGGCTGTGTCCAGTAGAAGTACAGGGAAAGACACTGAAGTGGAACACTTGAGTGTTGAACTGTTTTATGTTTTCTAAACATGCTACCTGTGATGGGGACCCTTCCCGATTTTACCATTCTTTGTTCTTTTATGCAGACAAACACTGAAGCAGAACATTTCTCTCTCACATTTATTGCTGGTAAGGTGACTGGTTTCCAAACAACTGAGGCTGAGAAAATCATGACCCTTCTCCTGCCACACGGTTTAATCTTCCCAACCCTGACGCCAGCTGCTGCTTCTGAGTGGCTTTGGAGAAGAACAGCTATGGTTTTAGAACCCATACAGAAACCATACAGAAAATGAATCTCATCAATGCTCCTTCGATGCATTGTTGTCCCAATAATCATAGGACCCAGGAGATATGAGTGAATGTCTGAGTATGACCGTAAACTTCGCAGATGAATAAGAAGACTTTAGATGATGTTTTCAAAAAGTATTTAGAAGACAGTAGGAGACCAGGGTCCCTGAAAAGGAGCCAATTACAACCTACCTAAACTGGATGGTCAGACGCTGTTGTTGAAGGTACTATACAGTTTGGTTGAACAATACAGAGAAATAATGCTGGAGCTGAGTTAGGAGATTCCTCCCTGTTGATTAGACTTTATAGTGTGTGTGTGTGTGTGTGTGTGTGTGTGTGTGTGTGTGTGTTTTTGAGTGTGTGCATGTATCTCTCTGTGTGCATCTGTGAATGTCTGTGTGTCTGTGTGTACATGTGTCTGTGTATGTTTGTGTGTATTTGTGTGTTTGTGTGTTTGTTTGCATATATATGTGTGTATTCTTTTTGTCACAGCAATGAGTTATTTTCAAGATTTACCCTGATTCATGTGAGGTGTTCATCTCAGCAAGAAGTCCAGGCTCTTCATCATAGCCCTGCTACAAGACAAAATGACTTGTCATTTCTTCTTCACTGACCTCCCTCTGTGACCTGCCTGGAAGATAGGACCTGCTGTTCCAGTCTTCCATCACAAGAAGATCATGCTGGATTCTCCACTAGTCAACCACTAGTCAGGGAAGCCCAACAGATCCAAGGTAAATAACTGTTGAGCTTGCAGGTGATTTGAGCAGTGCTCTTATGGCCATTGATAACCAATAAAAAAACTATCATTTATGAAATGCTTACCACAGATATTTAAACAGATCTGTTTTAAGCATGCACAATTTTTTTAGTATTGTTCTGTCAACAGCACAGTAAGGCTTATTTATTTTTATTTTTATTTTTTATAGGGAATCTACATTGTATTAGACTTTGTACTTATGCACATTAAGGATAAAAAATAAGTCCCCCCCCCCTTGGAATAATTTAAACCAAGGGTGAGCCCAAATTTGAATTCCCCACTTTCCCCATTGTGTCTTTCATCTACTTATGTTTTGTGGTCTGTGGCTCCTGTTTTTGGTCTATCTGTTGTGTGTGTCTGATCTTTATTGCATTTCCCTCTCAAAGGGTTTTGAGTTATATTTATTAAACAGCACAGAAAACATGATATGGGAGAAAGAATGAAGAATACCTTTTCAGAAACTCTTAACAAAGTCCTACAAAAATTTAGTAAGTTACTTCAGTGACCCTAGTGACACACATTAGCACTCAAAACCACACACAATTGTCATCAACCCATATTCACATCTTGTTTCCAACATTTATAGTAGATCTTTGTTATTTAAGCTTGCTTTCAACCTTTTGGCTACTTTCAACAAATAATTACCAAAAACATAAAGGCAAAAAAATATTACCAACATACACACGCACATACATTATTCTTAATCAGGGTCATGAATATGAACATAATCTAGGATTAAAGCTCTATCATTTAGCTATATATAACTCACAATTCCATGGGAAGTACAAGGCATCAAAAAGTTGGTTAAATTACTTTCTTACAGGCAAATTAACTTTAAATATCCTGAGCAAACAGTAGGACAGCAGGTCACATACACAGTCTTACATGAACTCAAGGCATATCATTACCTTGGTTATAAGACCTGACAAAAATTCAGTCTGTTTCAAGGCAAGAGATGTTTTCAGAAAAAGATATAAGGCATTGAGAGTAAGCTAGAGACAATTTGAAGTCTACAGAAGATGTATGTAAATTCAATGTAAACCTACATGGTTTTGTAAGAGGCATAGGCATTTGTGGAGTTTGGACTCTGTGAATAATGAAGTATAGTTGGATTTCACCAACCCCTTAGGAGGTCCCTGAGATATCATTAATTCTATTTTATAGATAAGAAACCTGAAGTGCAGCAAGAGAAGGGGGTTTTATATTTGCATGAGTTGGGACTCCAACAAAGGCAAGCTGACTGCAGGGTGGTTTCACGCAGGCATGTCTCTATCTGACTACTGGTCACTATAGTACACACTGGTGGCTGATGAGTTTTGCTGATGAGTTGGTGATTTAAAACAGAAAGTGTGATAACATTGCTTCATGACACTTAGATTTGTTTTGTATGTATTCATATTTATGTTTGTGTACCTCCAGCACCAATACAAAATATATCTTTCACTGAGAATCTCAGCAAAACTAAGAAGACATCTTAACAGGTAATAGCTATTCCTATTATTACTTCTGAATAAAAGTACTTAGCAAAATTATTGCTTCCACCAAGACTGTTGCTATTATTGGGGTTTTGATATATGTCTTATTATGTAGTCCTTGACTGGCCTGGAACTCACTATGTAAACCAGACTGACCTCAGACTCAGAAGACAACCTTCTCTTGTTTGGTACTCTACCCCAAGGGAATGGTACCTCACTGGGATAGAAATGGCTGAGTCATTTTCTTCTGTCAGAGCTGACATGGTTCTGAGGTTCTCATCTATGCTGATTACTTTTTTTTTAATTAACAACTTTATTTTAAAAAGCAGAGATAAATGCAAAGATTTTTAAAGGATTTTTGCATAAAACTATATGAATATTTTTTGTCAGTACTTGATTTTTTAAAGGTTTGATAGTATAGATTGAAAACTTACTAGTTACAATGAACATGAAGTACTTATAAAACAAAATTTAACATGTAAATAGTAAAACGTTTTTTTTTTTTTTTTTGGTGTATAAAGATTAAACGATGATTTTTTAAATACCAAGGATTACCACAAGACTACATTCTCAGCTCTTAAATTATTAATGATTTAAGGCCTAGGTGAACGACACTCTGAGAGGGTGTTATACCCTTATTTTTTGTTTTTTCTAATAAGGACTGAGGCTTCCACATTTTTGCCTTTCTTCTTTTTAGGTTCATATGGTCTGAGAGTTGTTTCTTGGGTATTAAGAGCTATGCGGGCTAGTATCCAATTATCAGTGAGTGCATTCTATGTGTATTCTTTTTCACTGGGTTATCTCACTCAGGATGATAGTCTCTAGTTCCATCCATTTGTCTAGGAATTTCATAAAGTCATTGTTTCTAATAGCTGAGTACTACTCCATTGTGAAAAAGTACCACACTTTCTGTATCCATTCATCTGTTAATGGACATCTGGGTTCTTTCTAGTTTCTGGTTATTATAAAAAAGGCTGCTATGAACATGGTGGAGCATGTGTTCTTATGTTGGAGCATATTTGGGGTATATGTCCAGAAGTGGAACAGCTGGATTTTCAGGTAGTACTATGTTCAATTTTCTGAGGAACCTCCAGACTGATTTCCAGAGTGGTTGTACCAGCTTGCAATCTCACCAACAATAGAAGAGTGTTCTTCTTTCTCCACATCTTCGCCAGCATCTGCTTTCATCTGAGTTTTTGATCTTAGCCATTCTGACTGGTGTAAGGTGGGATCTCAGGGTTGTTTTGATTTGCATTTTCTTGATGACTAGAGATGGCGAGCCTTTCTTTAGGTGCTTCTCAGCCATTCGATATTCCTCAGTTGAGAATTCTTTGTTTAACTCTGTACCCAAATTTTTAATAGGATCATTTGATTCTCTGGAGTTTAACTTCTTGAGTTCTTTGTATATATTGGATATTAGGCCTCTATCATATGTGGGATTGGTAAAGATTCTTTCCCAGTCTGTTGGCTGCTGTTTTGTTTTCTTGACAGTGTCCTTAGCCTTACAGAAACTTTGCAATATCATTGAGTCCCATTTGTCAATATTTAAACGTAGAGCACGAGCCATTGGTGTTCTGTTCAGGAAATTTTCTCCTGTGCCTATGTGTTCTAAGGTTTTCCCCACTTCCTCTTCTAAAAGTTTCAGTGTACCTGGTTTTATGTGGAGATCTTTGACCCACTTGCACTTGAGCTTTGTACAAGGAGATAAGAAAAGATCTATTTTCATTCTTCTGCATGCTGACTGCCAGTTGAACCAACACCATGTGTCAAAGAGACTGTCTTTTTTTATTGAATGTTTTCAGCTCCTTTGTTAAAGATCAAGTGACCATATTTGTGAGAGTTCATTTCTGGATCTTCTGTTCTGTTCCATTGATCTACCTGCCTATCTCTGTACCATTACCATGTGGTTTTTAACAAAATTGCCTTGTAATATAGGTTGAGGTCAGGAATGGTGATTCTTGCAGAAGTTTTCTTGTTTTTGAAAATAGATTTCAATATTCTAGGTTTTTTGTTATTCCAGGTGAATTTTCAAATTGCTCTTTCCAACTCTGTAAAGAATTGAGTTGGAGTTTTGATGGGGATTTCATTGAAACTGTAGATTGCTTTTGATAACATGGTCATTTTTACAATTGATCTTTCCAATCCATGAGCATGGGTGATATTTTCATCTTCTGAGATCTTCTTCAACTTCCTTCTTCAGAGACTGGCAGTTCTTGGCATAGAGATCTTTCACTTGCTTAGTTAGGGTCACAACAAGGTATTTCATATTGTTTGTGACTATTGTGAAGGGTACGTTTTCCCTAATTTCTTTCTCAGCATGTTTGTCCTTTGAGTAGAGGAAGGCTACTGATTTGTTTGTTAATTTTATATCCTACTGCTTTGCTGAAGTTGTTTATCAGCTGTAAAAGTTCTCTGGTGGAATTTTTGGGCTCACTTAAGTACACTATCATGTCATCTGCAAATAGTGATATTTTTATTTCTTCCTTTCTAATTTGTATCTCTTTGACTTCCTTTTGCTATCTAATGCTCCGGCCAGGACTTCCAATACTATTTTAAATAGGTAGGGGGAGAGTGGGCAACCTTGTCTAGTCCCTGATTTTATTGTGATTGCTTCAAGTTTCTCACTGTTTAGTTTGATGTTGGCTACTGGTTTGCTGTATGTTGCTTTTCCTATGTTTAAGTATGGACCTTGGATTCCTGCTCTTTCCAAGACTTTTTTTTTACATCTTTTAATTTCCTTTTTCATTTATTAAACATATTTTTATAAGGACAGACTTATCCTATTTTTCTTTCCTCTCAGATAATCATAAACACACAATCTATATATTTTATAAAAATATAGAATATGCTACTTTTAAATAAAAACTTTACTAACTATTCAAAACATGCATATAAATAAATATTTCACATATCAAAATCACATATAAAGTCTATACAACTTAATTAACTTCTGTACAATTAGAATTCACATTTAAACCAGAATCTGTGAAGCTTCATATTACATTTCACACTTTTAGTATTAAATATATTTATGAACTTATATACCACATACCCATGCAAACAGTGGAACAAATGAGCAAGCAAAGCAATGCATGGAAGAATTTGCACAGGAAGAAATTGGTTTTATATCTGCTTTCACATCTTCCGCCCATAATCTATATCAATTTCTTTTTCATTTTTGGGTTTCAATTGTATTTCTTTTTTTTAATTGAACAACTTTATTTTAAAAAACAAAGATAAATGTACAGATTTTAAGCATTTTTGCTTAAAAGTGTACGAATACAGTTTTGTCTGTACTTGAGTTTTTTTTTTTAAAGGTTTGATAGTGTGCATTAAGATCTTACTAGTTACAATGAGCATAAAGTACATGTAAAACAAGATGTAACCTGGAATTAGTCAAAGCTTTCTTGGTGTGTAAAGATTAAGCATAATGGTTTTTCGTTTTTTTTTTTTTTTTTTTCTTGAACATCATATAGTCTGTGAGTTGTTTCTGGGGTGTTCAGAGCTTTCTGGGGTTAGCATCCAAGTATCAGTGACTGCATATTATGTCTGTTCTTTTGTGACTGGGTTTTCCAAGACATTTAACATGAAGAGGTGTTGAATTTTGTCAAATGCTTTCTCAGCATCTAGTGAGATGATCATGTGATTTTTTTTCTTTGAGTTTATATGATGTATTATCTTGATAGATTTTCATATATTGAACCATCTCTGCATCCCAGGGATGAAGTCCACTTGATCATGGTGAACAAATGTTTTGCTGTGTTCTTGGATTCAGTTTGCAAGAATTTTATTGAGCAGTTTTGCATCAATGTTCATGAGGGAGATTGGTCTGAAGTTCTGTTTTCTTGTAGGGTCTTTGTGTGGTTTAGGAATGAGAGTTATTGTGGCTAAGAAGAAATAGTTGGGTAGTGTTCCCTCTGTCTCCTGTTTGTGGAATAGTTTGGAAAGTTTTGGTGTTTGGTCTTCTATGAAGATCTGATAGAATTCTAAACTGAACATATCTGATCCTGGGCTTTTTTTTTGTCAGACTTTTAGTGACTGCTTCTATTTTTTTAGGTGTTATGGGACTGTTTAGATGGTTTATCTGATCCAGATTTAACTTTGGTATCTGGTATCTGTCTAGAAATTTATCCATTTCCTCCAGATTTTCCAGTTTTGTTGAGTATAGGCTTTTGTAATAGGATCTGATTATTTCTTGAATTTCCTCAGTTTCTGTTGTTATGTCTCCCCTTTCATTTTTGATTTTGATAGTTTGGATACTCTTTGTGCCCTCTAGTTTGTCTGGCTAAGGGTTTATCGATCTTGTTGATTTTCTGAAAGAACCGGGTCCTGGTTTTGTTGATTCTTTGTATGGTTTTTTTTTGTTTCTACTTGGTTGATTTCTGCTCTGAGTTTGATTATTTCTACTCCTCTTGGGTGTATCTGCTTCTTTTTGTTCTAGAGCCTTTAGCTGTGCTGTCAAGCTGCTAGTGTATGCTCTTTTTAGTTTCTTTTTGGAGGCACTCAGAGCTATGAGTTTTTCTCTTAGTACTGCTTTGATTACATCCCATAGATTTGGGTATGTTGTGCTTTTATTTTCATTAAATTCTAAAAAAAATCTTTAATTTCTATTTTTATTTCTTCCTTGAGTAGATCATTGTTCAGCTTCCATGTGTGTGTGGACTTTTTGTTGTCTTTGTTGTTATGGGCTGACATTTGTGTTCTCTTAGATGGTGTATGATGTCTGTTCAGGATCTTCTAGCTTTCATAGTCTCTGTTGAGAAGTCTGGTATAATTCTGATTGGTCTGCCTTTACATTTTCCCTTACTGCTTTTAGTATTCTTTCTTTGTTTTGAACATTTGATGTTTTGACTATTATGTGTCGGGAAGAATTTTTTTTTCTGGTACAATCTATTTTGAGTTCTGTAGGCTTCTTAAGGTAGGGAAGTTTTTTTCTATGATTTTGTTGAAGATATTTACTGTGCCTCTTAGTTGATATTTTTCACCCTCTTCTATACTTATTATCCTTAGGTTTGGTCTTTTCATTGTGTCCTGGATCTCCTGGACATTTTGGGTTAGGAACTTTTTGATTTTTGCATCTTCTCTGACTGTTATGTCTATGTTGTCTTTGACCCCTGAGATCCTCTCTTTCATCTCTTGTAGTCTGTTGGTAATGCTTGTATTTATGACTTCTGATTTCTTTCTTATGTTTTCTATCTCCAGGGTTGTCTCTTTTTGTGATTTCTTTATTGTATCTATTTCCATTTTCATTTCCTTCACTTGTTTGGTTGTATTTTCCTGTAGTTCTTTGAGTGATTTCTCTTCGTTCTCCTGTAAATTGTTTAAGGAAATTATTTATGAGTTTCTTAAAGATCTCTATCATCATCATGAAGCATGATTTTAAGTCTAAATCTTGTTTTTCTGGAGTTGGGAAATCTACTACTGTGATGAGAGAACTGGGTTCTGGTGTTGCCAGGTTGTCTTGGTTTCCATTGCTTGGGTTCTTGTGCATTCCTCTTGCTGTATTGTCAGTGATTGTAGGTGATCTTTCTGTTTCTGACTGGTGCTTGTCTTTCCTGTTGGTCTGAAGGCCCCTGTGCTCAGGAGAGAGATTGCTCCTGGGTGTTTGGCTCTTTGTGGGTAGGCAGTGAGTTCTGCTGTCAGTGACTCGGTTCTGTCTTTGTGGGCTCAATTGTGAGAGTTCTTTCAAGGCTATTCTGGGAGCTCACCCTTCTGCCCACAGGTCCTAAGTCCTAATGGCAGAGACACTGCTCTTTTTCTAGGCCAAAAAGGACCCTTTTCCAGAGAGCACCACACTCCCTGCTCTTAGAATTCCCTGCTTTCCCACACTGGACACTAGGTGGGCCTATGAGTCAGGCTCATCTTTGGTCCAGGTGGATAAGCACCTGTGCAGCTGATCCGTGAGCTCAGTCTTCCAGGTGCAGATCCTGAGTCCTGATGACAGAGACCTGGCCCTCAGTGTGGGCCAGAAAAGACCCTTGTCTAGAAAGCACTGTGCTCTCTGTACTCTGAGAACTCCCGGTGTGACCTCCCCAGGCCTGTGGGTAGGCTCACCACTGGTCCAGGTATAAAAGTGCCTGTACAGCTGGTCTGAGAGCTCAGCTTTCCACTGGTTACTTTTTATTTTCAGTTTGATTCTACCAAAAGTCACCTGGGAAGAGGGAGTCTCAATTGAAAATTTGCTCATATCCAATTGTCTGGTGGTCACATCTATGAGAGATTTCTTTTACTTATGATTGATGTGGGCAGGGCTCAGCCCACTGTGGGCAGCACCATTCCCAGACAGACAGATCTGGGCTATATACAAAAGCCAGCTGAGAATGCACTAAAGATTCAAATAGTTAGCAGCATTAATTACTTCACAGTGTCTGCTTCAAGATGCTGCCCCGAGTTCCTGTCCTGTCCCTTAATGTTAAACTGTGACCTGGAAGCCTAACAGGAAACAACTCTTTTTAAGTTGGTTAAGGTCTTAATGTTTATCAGAGCATCAGAGAAAAAACAAGATTACTCATTCAAGCATCTTCCTTCTCTTCTCTGAGACAGGAAATCCTGTGAATAGATAACATAGGAGATACTCCATCAAGCTCAGTAAAATCTACAACCACAAGACAGGTAGACAGTTCTGTCTCCCAAAGGCTTAGATTTTCAAAGTGAATCAAAGCTTTCATCCTGCTCCTTTCTCTCCAGAAGCCTTTGGTAGCATGACCAAGTCAATCAGTCAGGGAACATCACTGAAATTTATATGTATTGCTCACACTCCAAGAAGTCATGAAATCAATGCTGTAATTTACAGGTCATTTTAGGCTCATGATTCTGCTCCTTTACTCTCTGCTAAATAGTGCTAACCAAGCCAAAATGACAGGAAAAGATGTGGAAGGTAAAGAATGAAGTCAGAAACAAATCTTTGCCAGGTTCTGGCATCTGCAGTTCCCCGGCTCCAAGAGGCGGCAGCATGTTCCCCTCTATCCACCAGGAATCCTTTCCTACCCCAGCCCATTGGATGACTATATTTTTGAAGCCCGATTTAAACAAGTACAGTGTGGATATGATAGAAAATGTGGAATACTGTCAGGGTGATGTCTCCATATGGCATCTTCCTGCAGGAAAGCAATGATGAAGCTAAGTGAAAAAAAACTGAATCCTGCTTATAAGAGAAGGTGTTCTGACATTTCTGTTGACAGTATCATAATGAAACACTGGTGTTTTGGTGATGATCCGGGCTGTACCAGGCACCATGGTCGCTGCAGCTTTTATTACCTAAGAGGATTATGCTCCATGCTCCCCTCTGAGTAGTAATGAGATCGTCTTCCATCCTGACACACTTACAGGGGGTTGACGCCTTTCACAGACTGAGCAGACTCTAACCCCATTCGGGTTTCTCCATAGGCAGCCAGTCAGAAATACAATCACGGCTTGGCTTCTGGGCCAGTGGGTGAGGGTGACATTTGATGTCCCCATTGTTCTGCTTTCTGATGTGTGGAAAGGCATCTTACACAAGGGTTAACACAACTTGTATGGAGTCCAACACCCCTTGCAATTGCCTGAAGTTAGCCATCCGGCACAATGCTTTTTCACCCACAATTAAAGCCAAGTCAGGGTTTCTTCCATCCCTGAAGCAGATGGCTGGTTCCGTGGTTGGTACGAGCTGAAGCAGTTGGCTTATATCGATAGGCCATATTGTTTGAAAACTACATCTTTCCACACATCATAATCACACCCCGGGACAGGATTCTGCTTCTCTGCGGGAGATAAGAGAACTGAAACCTACCAAAGGACATAGATTGCTATCTGCCACCCCAGGGCTTGTTTGTAGAGCACACATCCATTTTTTAGAAAACTGCTCTGTTTTCAGATCCCTGCCCCTTCCCTCAGTCAGAGGATCTGCAGGCAGAGACATCTTGGCAGCCTACACAGAGGGATTAAGAAGGCTCTAAAAGGACTAGGCAAGTCAGGTGTGACCAAAACACTGTCACCTCGATCCAGAACCAGAGCATCCCGTGTCCAGAGGGCATCCACTGTCGGTGCTGCTGGCAGTTTCATTTCCCAGCCATTGTGCTGTCTGCGCAGCCCTGCCCTCAGCCCTAGGTACGCAGAATTGTGCTTCATTATCTATGCAAGGAAGAGCCTTCTCCATTTTTATTCAGCTCTGGTAACTCCAGGAGCACCCCTATAAATCAGCCCTGTGAGTGCAAAATGAAATTCCAACTTGCAGTGTTTGATTTCCATAGTATAAATTGCCCAGCACCTGACTTTGCCCATAGGAATTCCCTTTTGGTGAACTTGATTAACAGCATTCACCCCTCCTTCAGTTGGCTCCAGCAGCTGACTGCCTCGCTGTCAGTAGGGCACAGGGCCTTGTGATCCACCATGCTTGTAATTCGATGGCTCTGAGGTATGCAAGCTAAATTCTAGAAACTGGGCCCACGCTCACAGCAGGCCTGCACAGGGAGTGAGATGTGAAAATGTGCCCCAACATGTTTGGAACTGAACAAGTCATCACAGAAGTGACTATATTATTTCGGAATGGAGCAGGAAGCTGTCCTAGGTCTCGGTGCCGCTTCTCTCCACTGCCCCTGTGGATTTTCCTTTGTCCTATGTTCAGTCAGTCATCGTATACTTGAGTCACAGGTATCATTGATCACATGATCACATCATATCATACAAATGGGTCCCAATAGCTTTATAGATTGGGGAGTTTACTTTGTTTTGTTTAAAAAAACCCAAATGTATAGCTGGATAAAATATTACCTCTTCTCTCTATTTTGACTATGAAAATAGCAGTTACCATTAAAAGCAAAGCACTATGTAAGAAATTTGATATAAATTAAGTAGATTATAATAAAAAGTATGATAATAACTATTTTTATTAGAGCTTCCATTTCTGTGGTAAAGTGCCATAACCAAAACCCCATTTGGGGAAGAAGGGGGCTATTTCTTTCTTTCTTTTTTTATTGAACAACTTTATTTTTAAAAACAAAGATAGATGTACAGATTTTAAAAGCACTTTTGCATAAAAGAATATGGATACATTTTTGTCACTACTTGATTTTTTTATAGGTTTAACAGTGTGTATTAAAATCTTACTAGTTACAATGAACATAAAGTACATGTAAAACAAGATGTAACCTGGAAACAGTCAAAGATTTCTTGGTGTGTAAGGATTAAACAATGATTTTTCTTTTTTCTTTCTTTTTTTTTTTGGCCTTTGTTTTCTTGAACTTCATATAGTCTGAGAATTGTTTCTGGGGTGTTCAGAGGTTTCTGGGGTTAGTATCCAATTATCAGTGACTGCGTATTATGTCTGTTCTTTTGTAAGTGGGTTACCTCACACAGGATGATATTCTCTAGATGCATCCATTTTCTTAAAAATTTCATAAAGTCATTGTTTCTGATAGCTGAGTAGTACTCCATTGTATAAATGTACCACAGTTTTGTATCTATTCATCTATTGAAGGACATCTGGGTTCTTTCCAGCTGCTGGCTATTTTAAATAGAGCTGCTATGAACATTGTGGTGCATGTGTTTTTGTTGTATGTTGGAGAGTCTCTGGGGTATATGCCCAGAAGTGGAATAACTGGGTCTTCAGGTAGTACAATCTCCATTTCTCTGAAAAACCGCCAGACTGATTTCCAGAGTGGTGGTACCAGTTTACAACCCCACCAACAGTGGAGAATGTTCCTCTTTCTCTGCATCCTCGCCAGCATCTGCTGTCATCTGAGTTTTTGATCTTAGCCATTCTGGTTGGTGTGAGGTGGAATCTCAGGGTTGTTTTGAATTGCATTTCACTGATGACTGAGATTGTCGAGCACTTCCTTAGATGCTTCTCAGCCATTCAATATTCCTCAATTGAGAACTTTTTGTTTAAGTCTGTACCCCATTTTTAATAGCAATGGTTGATTCTCTGGTGTCTAACTTCTTGAGATCTTTGTATACCTTGAATATTAGGCCTCTATCAGATGTGGGGTTGGTAAAGATCTTTTCCCAGCCTGTTGACTGCCATTTTGTTTTCTTGACAGTGTCCTTAGCCTTACAGAAACTTTGCAATATCATTGAGTCCCATTTGTCAATATTTAAACGTAGAACACGAGCCATTGGTGTTCTGTTCAGGAAATTTTCTCCTGTGCCTATGTGTTCTAAGGTTTTCCCTACTTTCTCTTCTAATAGTTTCAGTGTACCTGGTTTATGTGGAGATCTTTGATCCACTTGCATTTGAGCTTTGTACAAGGAGATAAGAAAGGGTCTATTTTCATTCTTCTGCATGCTGAGTGCCAGTTGAACCAACACGTTTTGTTGAAGAGGCTGTCCTTTTTCCATTGAATGTTTACAGCTACTTTGTAAAAATCGAGTGACCATATATGTGAAAGCTTGTTTCTGGATCTTCTATTCTATTCCATTGATCCACCTGCCTATCTCTGTACCAGTACCATGCAGTTTTTAACGCAATTGCCTTGTAATTTAGCTTGAAGTTGGGGATGGTGATTCCCGCAGATATTTTCTTGTTGTTGAGGGTCGATTTCGCTATTCTAGGTATTTTGTTATTCCAAATGAAATTGCACATTGCTCTTTCTAACTCTATGAAGAATTGGGTTGGAATTTTGATGGGGATTGCATTGAATCTTTAGATTGCTTTTGGTAAGATAGTTATTTTTATAATGTTGATCCTTCCAATCCATGAGCATGGAAGATCTTTCCATTTTCTGAGATCTTCCTTGACTTCCTTCTTCAGAGATTTGAAGTTCTTGTCATACAGGTCCTTCACTTGCTTAGTTAGAGTTACAGCAAGGTATTTCATAGTTTTTGTGACTATTGTGAAGGATATGTTTATTCTAATTTCTTTCTCAGCATGTTTGTCCTTTGAGTGGAGGGAGGCTACTAATTTATTTGAGTTAATTTTATATCCAGCCACTTTGCTGAAGTTGTTTATCAGCTGTAGAAGTTCTCTGGTGGAATTTTTGGGGTCACTTACATATACTATCATGTCATCTGTAAACAGTGATTTTTTACTTCTTTCTTTCCAATTTGTATCCCTTTGATTTCTTTTTGCTATCTAATTGCTCTACTAAGTTGAATAGGTAGGGGGAGAGTGGGCAGCCTTGTCTAGTCTCTGATTTTATTGTGATTGCTTCAAGTTTCTCACTGTTAAGTTTGATGTTGGCTATTGGTTTGCTGTATATTGCTTTCATTATGGTTAGGTATGGGCCTTGAAATCCTGTTCTTTCCAGGACTTTTAACATGAAGGGGTGTTGAATTTTGTCAAAAGCATTCTCAGCATCTAGTGAGATGACCATGTGGCTTTATTTCTTTAGTTTGTTTATATGGTGGATTATGTTGATGGATTTCCATATATTAAACCATCCCTGCATCCCAGGAATAAAGACTACTTGATCATGGTGAATGATCATTTTGATATGTTCTTAGATTTGGTTTGCAAGGATTTTGTTGAGTATTTTTGCATCAATGTTCATAAGTGAGATTGGTCTGAAGTTCTCTTTCCTTATAGGGTCTTTGTGTGGTTTAGGAACAAGGGTTATTGTGACCTCGAAAAATGAGTTAGGTAGTGTTCCATCTGACTCTATTTCATGGAATAGTTTGGAGAGTATTGGTATTAGGTCGTCAATAAATGTCTCATAGAATTCTGCACTGAACCTATCTCTACCTGGGTTTTTCTTGGTTGGGAAGCTTTTGATGACTGCTTTTATTTTGTTAGGTGTTATGGGAGTATTTAGATGGTTTACATGGTCCTGGTTTAACTTTAGTATCTGGTATATGTCTAGGAATTCATCCATTTCCTCCAGATTTTCCAGCTTTGTTGAGGATAGGCTTTTGTAGTAGGATCTGATGATTTCTTGAATTTCCTCAGTTTCAATTGCTATGTCTTCACTTTCCTTTCTGATTTTGTTAATTTGGATACTCTCTCTTTGCCCTCTAGTTAGTCTGGCTAAGGGTTTATCAATCTTGTTAATTTTCTCAAAAAAAAAAAAAAAAAAAAAAAAAAAAAAAAAAAAAAAAAAAACAGCTCTTGGTTTTGTTGATTCTTTGGATGGTTCTTTTTGTTTCTATTTGGTCAATTTCTGCTCTGAGTTTGATTATTTCTTGCCATCTACTCATCTTGGGTGTATCTGCTTTCTTTTGTTCTAGAGCTTTCAACTGTGCTGTCAAGTTGCTAGTGTATGCTTTCTCCAGTTTCTTGTTGGAAGCACTCATAGCTATGAGTTTTCCTCTCAGTGCTGTTTTCATTGCATCCTATAGGTTTGGGAATGTTGTATTTTCATTTTCATTAAATTCTGGAAAATCCTTAATTTCTTTCTTTATTTCTTCTTTGACCATGCTATTGTTTAATAGAGCATTGTTTAGTTTCCATGTGTATATGGGCTTTCTATTGTCTTAGTTGTTATTGAAGACCAGCTTTAGACCATGGTGATCTGATAGGATGCATGGGAGTATTTCAATCTTCTTATATCTATTGATGCTTGTTTTGTGACTGATTATATGGTCAATTTTAGAGAAGGTGCCATGAAGTGCTGAGAAGGTATATTCTTTTGTTTTAGGATGAGCTTTTGTGTAGATGTCTATTAATTCCAATTGGTTCATAACCTCTGCTACTTTCACTGAGTCCTTGTTCAGTTTCTGTTTCTATGATCTGTCCATTGATAAAAGTGGGGTGTTGAGGTCTCCCATTACTATTGTGTGGGGTGCAGTGTATTTTTTGAGCTTTAGTAGGGTTTCTTTTATGGATATGGGTGCTCTTGTATTTGGAGCATATATGTTAAAGATTGAGAGTTCCTCCTGACAAATTTTTTCTGTGATGAGTAAAAAGTGTCCTTCCTTATCTTTTTTGATAAATTTTGGTTGAAAAATCTACTTAATTTGATTTTAGAATGGCTACTCAGCTTGTTTCTTGGGGCTGTTTGCTTGGAAGGTTTTTTTTTCCCAACCTTTTACTCTGAGATAGTGTCTGTCTTTGTCTCTGAGATGAATTTCCTGTATGTGGCAAAGTGCTGAATTCTGTTTATGTATCCAGTCTGATAGCCTATGTCTTTTTATTGGGGAATTGAGTCCATTTATGTTAACAGATATTAAGGAATAGTGGTTTCTTTTTCCTGCTATTTTTGATTTTAGAGGTAGAATTGTGCCTGTGTGTCTTTCTTCTTTTGGTTTTCTTGCTTAGGTATTTTCTCGTTTTTACTAGGATGTAGTTTCCCTCCTTGCATTGTGTTTTCCATTCATAATTCTTTGTAGTGCTGGGTTTGTGATCAGATATTGTGTAAATTTAGTTTTGTCTTGGAATATCCTGGTCTTTCCATCTATGGTGATTGAGAGTTTTGCTGGATATAGCATCTTGGGCTGACACTTGTGTTCTCTTAGGGTCTGCATGATGTCTGTCCAGGATCTTCTAGCTTTCATAGTCTTTGTTGAGAAGTTGGGTCTGATTCTTATTGGTCTGCCTTTATATGTTACATGACCTTTGTCCCTTACTGCTTTTAGTATTCTTTCTTTGCTTTGGGCACTTGGTGTTTTGACTATTATGTGTCAGGAGGAATTACTTTTCTGGTTCACTCTATTTGGAGTTCTGTAGGCTTCTTTTATGCTCATGGTCATCTCATTCTTAAGGGTAGGGAAGTTTTCTTTTATGATTTTGTTGAAGATATTTACTGTGCCTCTTACTTGATATTCTTCGCCCTCTTCTATACCTATTATCCTTAGGTTTGGTCTTTTCATTGTGTCCTGGATCTCCTGGACATTTTGGGTTAGGGGCTTTTTGACTTTTGCATCTTCTCTGACTGTTTTGTCTATGTTTTCAATGTTGTATTCAGTCCCTGAGATTCTCTCTTCCATCTCTTGTAGTCTGTTGGAGATGCTTGCATCTGTGACTCCTGATTTCTTTTTTAGGTTTTCTACCTCCATGGCTGTCTATTTTAGTGTTTTCTTTATTGTTTCCATTTCCATTTTAAATTCCTTCTTTAATTCCTTCATCTACTTGGTTCTGTTTTCCTCTAGTTCTTTGATTTCTTTGAGTGTTTTTTATGTTTCCTCTTTAAAAGCTTCTATTTCTTTATGCTTTTCCTCCCGTTCTTATTTAAGACCTCCATCATCATCTTGAGGTATGATTTCAGTTCTGAGTCTTCTTTTTCTGGAGTTTTTGGCATTCTGCTGTTTGTTGTGATGGAAGAGCTTGGTTCTGATGTTGCCAGGTTGTCTCAGTTTCCATTGGGTAAGTTCTTTCACTTTCCTCTTGCCATCTAGTTGTCTATGATTATACGTGGTCTTGTTGTCAGTGATTGGTTCCAGTCTCTTCCGTGCACCTGGCCTGTGTCCCTCGATCTCTTCTATTTTAGGTGGCAAATGACTTTAGTGTTTGGTCCGCATGCAAGGGCCTTCTGGGTGGACCCAAGTCTTTAGGGCAGAGTCCCTGCTCCCCTGGACCAACTGGACTGCCACACCTACCACGTGCTAAGCCTAGCTTCTCTGTGCCCCAGCTACTCACAGCATAGTCTCACCAGGCCTGTGTCCCTGGATCTCTGCTGTTCCTGGTGGTCGGGGTTATTTCATCTTACAGTGTGTAGTCTGTTATGAAAAGGAGTCAAGGCAGGATCAAGTTAGGTCTGAAGGCAGTAACTAAAATAGAAGCCATGCTTGGGGACTTTTATGAAAGAATAGGAGGAAAGATTACAGGTCCCAGAAGGAATAGGAACTCTATTGGAAGACCAACTGTGTCAACTAACCTGGACCCTTTGGTCTCTCAGAGACTGAACCAGCAACCAAAGAACATACCTGGACTGAACCTAGGTCTCTCTGCATGTATGTAGCAGATGTGCAGCTTGGTTTTCATGTAGGTCCTAAACAACTGGAACAGAGGATATCCCAAAAGCTGTTGCCTGTATGTGGGATACATTCTTCTAGCTGGGCTGTCTCAGTGGAAAAGAATGTGCCTGGCCTCACAGAGACTTGATGCACCAGGCTGTGTGTAGGAGGGGATGGGGGGAAATCCTGGGGAGGGGCTACCTGCTCAGACTAAGGGGAAGGAATGGGGGAAGGATTGTGGTAGGGAGTGACTGGGAGGGGGCAGTAAATGTGATGTAAAGTGAAAAAAATAGAAGAAGGCACACTTCTTTTTTTTTATTCATTTTATTCATTCATTTTCCTTGGCTTGCTCAGTTTGCTTTTCTATACACACTAGGACCTCCTGCACAGCAGGCACTGCCCATGGTAGAGTGGGCTTTCCTACATCAATCCTCAGTTAACAACAGGCACCACAGGCTTACCCATGGGTCATTCTTGTGGGGGATATTTTCTCCATAGAGGTTGATGACATTAACTTGTTTCAAGTTGACATCAGACCAACCACCCCTATAACTCATCGTCCTGACATACGGGCACTGACCATGTGCTAGTTTAGAGGCTGCACACAGTTCCTTGCCATGGAGTTCCTTTCATGGGCTCCTCACTGAAGTCTCCCCTTCCTGTCTGCTAAAGCAGTTTCTTATATGATAAAGAGTAATCATGTGAGTGGTACCCATTCCATCCTCTCTGTTCTAATTTATTGCTTAGAAGCAAACTACCAACTCTACCGAACACTAGAGAAGGGGATTACACAAATACAAGATTAATACATAGTTGTCTATGAAGGTCACTACATACAGGTATGCATAAAGTGATAAAGTATACCTCTGCCCATTGATTTCTAGGCCTCTGTGCCAAAAAGTGAGACACTGTGTCTACAGAGAGACTCAAGAACCAGCATTTCTCATAAGCTTTCACAGTGGATCATAGTCTGGGTGAAAGAAGGGTCTCCTTTTGTCCTAATGGCACCTGCAGTGATTTATCTGTTTCTTTGTCTTCACTATAGGGACATCTCAGAGCTACTGACTGTCATTGCTAAACTACAAACAAAGCCAAGTTGGCTTGGGACTGTGAACCTTCTGGATTGGAGAGGTGTTTTTGTTTGTTTGTTTGTTTGTTTTTTGCAGCATTAAAACCATGCTAATCTGTAGTCACCATGGCAGGCTAAAAACCTGAGTCTTTCAAAGTATCTCCCCAGCTTCCTTATTTGGAAGAGAAATTTAGAAGATGTAATTCATTTAAAGATCTAAAGATGAGATTATCCTAGACAATCCAGCTTGGCTCTCATTACCAGCGAGGCAGAGAAATGTTAAGTTCACAGAAGAGAAGTCCGAGATAAAGCTGCTACGGCTGGAGAACAAAGCATGCCAGGGAGCAAGGCAAGAAGGATACAGAACAGATTCTCCCCCAGAGATAGGAGTTTCCTGTCTTTCTCCTCCTCTTCCTGCTCTTCTCCATTTTCTTCCTCCTCTTTCTCCTTTTTCTCTTTCTCCTTTTCTTTTTCTCTTCTCCTATTTCTTCTTCCCATTCTCAGTCTTTTCTGCTTTCCTCTTTGTAATTTATTTTATTTAGCCCCCTTTTAATGCACTGTAAAACATACTTTCAAAATTCTATTCATACTGGTCACAGTATCTCAGTTGTCTATGAAGGTTCTGTCACTGTAACCAGCACAGAGAAGAACCAAGACTCTGTCAATAATCATAGGTCATTCTCTGCCCACTTCCTGTCACGACCCTTTCTTTCAGCCCAGGGAGAATGATATGCACACACACTGCTTTATTTCATTTTCCTAACCTGCAATAGTTGGAAAGTTATAGAAAAGTTTCCACTTTTACTGATTCCTCTTAATTTTACAGTTACCTAGATTGTCTATCTTTTTCAAAACTGAACCACCATTCTTCCTTGCTGCTATTATCATTTTAATAATAGGGGAAATGTCTTAAAGTTCACGGTTCAGAAAATATGTTAGCATTTCTGTACATTTCTGCATGTGCACACTTGTGAGGTAGACATGTACATGCAGATGCCAGAGGAGTCCAGAAGAGGACATCAGGTCCTCTGGAACTGGAGTCACAAGTGAGCAGCCCAACATGGGTGCTGGGTACTTCATTCCCTGTAAGAGCAGCAAACTGTCTTATCCACTTACACATCTCTCCACCCCATCCAGTTTCTTTTTTTTATGTAGCCACTCCTTCCTCTTAATTTAATGTTCTCCTTCCCAAGATTCACTCTTTAGCTGATCCCCCCAGTAAAGCACCATGGGTACCAAACAGATTTCTGGTTGTAGACATCTAAGTAGTCTTAATCTCACCAGGAGGATGTTTAACAAAGAACAGAACTCTGAGGGCAGTTACATCCTCTGCTCTTTGAAGTTCATTACCTCCAGCATTGACTTCTGACATCTGCTGTTGACAAGAAATCGACTCATCTTCATTAAAATTCTTTCCTGGAAAATCTGCTTCTCTTCAGGGCTACTTTTCAGAGGATTTTCCCCCTTCTTCCTTCCTTGTTGTTCTTCAGCGTTTCTGGTGTGCTGGCAGTGGCTGCTGCTTAGACTTATTCTTCTTTCTCTGCATTTGTCCTCATCCTCCATTTCTACCCGGAGCACCAGACATGGCTGAGATATTGCTGCGGCTTCATCTCTTCATTCTCTTCTGAGAATTTATCACCTGAGCATTGGACTTTGTCAATCAACTCTCTAGGTATCGATTCTCGGACAGCGGTATTTGTTTCTTGCTTCCTCAGTCCTATCCATTCTCTGTGAAGTCGTTAATGTATCTTTGGTGTATGCATGATCTCATTGATCAGAGGCCCTGAGGCTGTTTCTCGTAGTGACATGCATCATGGTTTCTTCCAGCTGTTGACTGTGTTGGCTGTTGCCAAGTCACTTTCCTCTTTTCTTCTGGAATTGGTTGGTGAAAAAAAGTCTTTTGTCTCCATGTATGTGTTTCTCTTTGTCTCTCTGTCTCTGTCTCACTCAAACACATACTCCACACACACACACACACACACACACACACACACACACACACACACACACACACACACCACAGTGGTTTTCAACTCTCCTAATGCTATGACCTTTTAATACAGTTACTTACGTTATGGGGGCCCCCAACCATAAAATCAATTTGTTGCTACTTCATAACTATAATTTTTCTACTTCTATGAATCATAATGTTAATTAATATCTGGTATGCAGGATATCTGCTATGCAAGTCCTGTGAAAGCATCCTTTGATCCCAAAGGGGTTGTGACCTATAGGTTGAGAACCGCTGCCAAAGAACTTCCCTAGTTCTGTCCTAGATCATGTTTCTCTTATCATCTCATGCACCATGTTCCCGAAGACTGAAGATGTGTCTCCTACACTAATGGTTCCAGCTTGCCCCAGGTCTTGGCTGTGAACCCGCACTTCTCCCTCCTCTCTCCTGAATACTTGTCTTTGTCTAAACTCAAGATTCGTACAGCCACCCCCTTGCCTGTGAAGTCTTCTAGAACTGCCAGGCTCATCTAGACTTCCATACACACCATTCTATTATGTACCATATTATCTTGAGAATAATTGTCCACATGACTGTCTTTCCTACATGGTCGTTAATTTTCTCGTGTTCTAGACAGACGTAATCATAATACATCTTACATAATACTTTGGTAGCTTGTGTTGCTAAAACAAAGAATGCTTGCACAAATTACAAAGTAGTAGAAAAGGTACTATGGAACATAGTGCAGTAGGTAGAGTGCTCGTATGGTGTGCATGGAGTACTGGATTTAATTTTCCGGCACTGTATAAAGCAGGTATAGTGACATGCCTGCAATCCTCGTACTTGATATGTTATCTCCATAGTACAGAGAATGTGCTACTATGTAGACAGATTTGTTAAATCAAATAGAAGCTGGAAGATTTGGAAACATCACTGGCAAAAAGACAAGAAGAGGTAAGAAGACAGAACTTCAAGCTTGTCCTCAATTATACAAAGGGTTCAAGCCCTACCTGGACTAGAGACCGTGGTGGAAATACAAATGCATCTCATTGTTCGGTGAATGTGCATTACAAGCAACACATTCAGAAATTACTATATGATTGATTTTTATAAAACTTTCCTACTTTAAGTTTTAAGATTTATTTCATGTGTATGACTATTTGCATATATATGTGCATGCATACAGTATGTATACTATATGTGTGCCTGGTATCCACAGAGGCCAAAAGAAGGAGTTGGATCCTCATGGAACTGGAATTACAAATGTTTATAAGCAGCTATGTGCTGTGGGGAACTAAACTCTAACCCTTTGGAAGAGCAGCTGATGCTCTTTAACCATGAGCCTCTTTATCACCCTCTCCTACCGGCTAGTTACTGTGTGGTGCTTCCCAAAGTCACATTTCAACACACATGGCTCTACTTTTGCATCACTTTACAAAATAAACTTGTGTTAGGTCTTCTGTGTTGTTTTCTAAGAGTTCTGCATGTGATAAGGCCAGGCTACAGGCTTTTAACTACACAATGCTAGTAGAATAAAGTCCTTTAGTGTAATAAATGTCCTTGGTTTTGTGACACAATAATGTGGCAGCATTTTAGTGGACAGAAGCTCATATGCTTCAGTCTTTCAAGTAGGCTGAACTCCAAGATTTCCCCAGATTTTATCTCTACAGAGAATGTGCTACTATGTAGAAGAATTTGTTAAATCTAATAGAAGCTGGAAGATTTGTAAGCGTCACTGGCAAAATTTCTCAAAACTAGATTTTCCCCAAGATTCATGCCTGTGAATAAATTTGTAGCCAAATATGAAAATATCATGTGCGAAATTTTATGAGTATGAATTTCAAGTATGCAATATCTCCAGACATCTTTTTCCTATACACTGAGACCATGATAATTTTTATGATGAAGAAAAATATTAAATATTAGCAATAGAGTTAAAGATGAGAGATTCTGTTGTGTAACAGTTTCCTCTGAGATTGAATTATTCTATCCTGCAGAAAACTCCTTAAGCAGGAAGGTTAACAACTCAAAATAGCTTCAGGAAGTTCCTGAAACTGACCAGATTTACTAGGCCCCTCCTGCCCAAGTAAGCATTAAAAAGCTGAGAGTATTTCTCAGACCCAATGATGCTAAGTTACAAAGAAAACTATGAAATCTGACCAGCTTTCTAGAAGAAACAGAAACTAATCAAGCTGCCCAGAAGATTTTTAGATTATCTGAGTCACTTGGAAGGGACATTGTTTAACCTGTTGAGCTTCCTGCACACAGTGCATTGTGCTCCAGTTTCCAAGATTTTGTGACCTGTCACCCATGCTGGGGTAAGCTTTGAAAACGCAGGTGTCTTTGAGTTATTTTTGCTCATGAAGGAACCCTTCCACTATAAAGCTGTAAGCAACCCCAATATACTTGTAATTAATCCCAATAAAGCTCATGTATTTTTAACAAGTTAAAATTTGGTCGTATCCACACCTCAGTCTGTTGTGTGCTGCCCCTCTGGGGAAAGCAAATGGGTATTGTGTCTCCCCAGGTCACCAAACAGCTTCTTTATTGGTTTATAGTCTGTGCTTTTCAGTTAGGGATTTGACATTTAACAAAAAAGTTTGCTCTGTTGGAAAATTTGAGAACAAAAGCATAAAGAAAATACAATTAACCTTACAAACATAGAATGCAGAGCCCATTAAAGAAAAAGGCTTAGCTGGATTCCTAAAAGGGGCAGTGTTGAAGCTGGTAAGATGACTGAGCCGGAAAGGCACTTGCTTTCAATCCTGATAACCTAAGTTCTATTTCCATGACCCATGTGACAAAAAGAGAGAGAGCTGTCTCTCATTGTTCTCAGCTCCACATGCAGGCCATGGTGTATGTACACACACACACACACACACACAAATAATAATAATAATAATAATAATAATAATAATAATAATATGAACATTTTTTAAAAAGTCGGTGTAACAAAAACCGATAGAAATTTACAATAACAACAACAACAACAATAATAATAACAACAAAAGACATAATGACAAATACAAAGTATATATCTAGATGTATAGTTGAAACTCATAATCACTAATAGCATGTGGAAAGATTCAGATAATTATATTAATATAAGATATAATAGGCATGGCATGATCCTAGGAATCTCTGGGAAGCTGGATAACAGTATTGTAGCTGAGTGGGAGGAAGTCCCTATTCTTAGAAGACAGAAGATAAAATTTTGTAGCTAAAGTATGTGCTGTCTGCAGCCAGAGAAGAAAAGAGGGGGGTAAGGAAAAAAGGAAATGACAGATAGTATTAGAAGGCGAAATATACATGATGAGTACATGGGTGTATACTGTGTTACTTTATGTCAACTTTTGTGAACACTTGAAAGTTAATGAGGAATTTGAAGAAAATCACATAGGATTTGGGGATCCAGCCTACTTCCTAGCTCTGCCCCATATCAGCTTATGAAGTTATTGCAGTTCTCTGAACCTTGATCTCCTCATCTGAAAGGATAGAATCACAGTAATTTTTATTCCAAAGAATTGTTATTAGAAGTACACCAGGCAATACCTAAAGCATTCGTGTGTCTTATATAGACTGGTATATGTTGCTGTCAGGGTGACCATTGCTGGTTTTAAAGGCATGAAGAAGTCATGAACAGCTGAGGCTTGGCATTGCAGGGCAGCAACAGTCTTCCTGCAGAGAGGTTGGGAGAGGCCACTGGTGAAGGTCCAGGCCTCAGTTCTAGTGAAAATGCCAAGATCAAAGTGGTCATGGTATGAAGCCGAGACACATGGCAGCCCTAAGCATGTGACCCTGGACGTGTAAGAAAGGGAGGTGAAGAAGTCATGGGGAGCAGTCTTCCTCCAGGATCTGTGTATCAGTTCCTGCAAACCTGTTGCTGCTTGAACTTGTGTCTTCCTTTGATGATAGACTGTAGCCTGCAAGTGAAATAAATTCATTCCTCTCCCAAGTATCTTTTGGTTTGTGGTGCTTATCACAAATGGGAAGGGAACTAATCTGTAGATACACTTATAAACCAGATTCTAATGGAGGAAGTCTGCTGATCTTCAGCAGGTTTCTGACACATAGAACTTCACTGCCATTCAAAGGCTGTGTGCAGAAGCATTAGGAATATTTGAGAGCCAGTCGTTGGCTTTGGCCTTGTTAAGGTCACGGGGGATGGTGACTGTGATAACAGCGATAACCTGGTTGGTGTTGTAGGCATTTTAGCTTGTTTGCTTTCTTGTCAAGCTAGAGTTATCTGAGAAGAGAAGCCTCAGTTGAGAAAATGACTGCATCAGATTGTCTGGAGGCAACCTACGGGGAATTTTTTTCATTAACTATTGGTGTGAGAGGGCCTAGCCCACTGGGAATAGTGCACCCTTGGTCCTTGAATGGATAGGAAGGCAGATTGAGCTAGCCACAGAGAACAAGCCAGTAAGGAGCATTCCTCCATGGCCTCTGCTTCAGTTCTGCTCTTTGGGTTCCTGCCTTGACTTCCCTAAGAGCTACAAACTGAAAGAAGCCCCCTCTTCCCCAAATTGCCATTGATCGCCGCATTTTATCTTTGCAATAGAAACCTAGGGCAGGCGGCTTCTACCACCTGAAACCTGATGTGTGCTAAGCCTTATCTAAGTAGGTTACTTAGGATGAGTATATCTGAGCCTAATATTTCATCTCTGAGAAAGTTGAGCTGTTCCGAACTGCCAACGTGCTCCTCCCTTATGTGAGGTCTAAATGAGACCAGCAAATGTGCTTTAAGCTGTGAAAAGCTCCACAGATGCAGAGGGCAGAATGTCTCCGGGAAGGAGCAGGCTTCAGGGTGTTTGCATCCTTCTCTGTAAACCCTTCTTGTGGCAACCTGTGAGCACAGACGTGCTGGAAACCCAGAGTGGAACGAAAAACATGATTTCCTGGTGAATTTGCAAAAGAAGGGCTGCCCATTGCTCCCCAAAATCCTATAATTTGAGTTTCTCTGCCCATGTTCTTTTCATTCGGAGAGCAACCTTTGCAGCTTCCTAGAAGCCTGTTGTATTATGGATCTTGATAGATAATCTTGGGAGAATCATGTAATCCACTAAGGACTTGGCCATAATGAAGGTATATAAACAGCCAGCATATTATGTTTGTATTGGTAATAAACTATTAGTGCTATTTTTCAACCTCAGAATTTGCGAGTGTCTTATGTGTCACATTGCTAAATCAATCACTTAGGAAAACCCACAGTTTGAAGATTATTTTGTTTTCCTGATTCTCAGCATCTGTATCATTTTAAATACCACGGATACTCCACAGTCATGTCAAAGCAACAAAGGCAGCTGTGACTAAAATGCAATCCCAAATTAAAGTGAAGCAAGTCAGGGCATGTTACATAAAAAGTATTCTTTGGCCCATAATTAGTAGTTACACTCAGGTATTGTGTGCACCCCAAGGTGGGGAGTCTAAAAAGTAAGTCAAAAACTTAAGGTATTACTAAAATTTACGTTATTACTAAGATTTGAGGTATTACTAAGATTTGAGGTATTACTAAGATTTGAGGTGTTACTAAGATGCTCATGGGTCATGGTGCTGCTTCTCTGTTTATTACTTGCCAAAAGTGTTTATCTACATTTCATGAAGACCCATATTTTAAAAATACACTTTAATGAGCCTCACTACAAAGTTGCAGGAACAGCATGAAAAGAGGCAACATCAAAAGTGTGCTGTTCTGTGGGGAAGCTCTCTGAGAAAAGTGCAGTCAATGAATGGAACCTGCTGTCCCCTAAAAGTGTTACTGTCATGAGTGTGGTGGCTCAAGCCTGGGGTTTTAGTACTTGAAAGGCTGAGGAAGGAAGGTTGCCTCTAATTCAAGACAAGCCTGGATGATATAGGAGTTTGTTGTTGTTTTGGGTTTTTTGTTCGTTTTTTTAGAGATTCTGAAGGTAGGTAGGTAGACAGATAAATTGATAGATGATAGATAGATAGATAGATAGATAGATAGATAGATAGATAGATAGATAGATAGATAGATATAGATAGATACATAGATAGATACATAGATACATACATACATGGGGGGAATTGGTTTAAAATCAAAATGCTGGCGTTGTCTAGAACAGTTTCATACACCAGCATAGCTGGCTCTGCCACTTCAGGTTTTCTCCCATCTCCACCTCCCATCTTGCTATAGCAGAGCTGATATCACAAACATGCTCTACCAGGTCCAGCCATACATGGGTTACAGGGATTCACACTCAGGTGGGTCCTTGTGCTTGTGAAGTGGGTTCTCTATCCCACGTCATCTTCCCAGTCTGAATGCGTTCATTTTACGTATCACAAAATGGAGCCCCTAAAACTTGTCACTAAAATATCTTGGCTTATATTAATGCACCATTTTTCCACATGCACATTAAC
Organism: Micromys minutus; assembly: GCF_963924665.1. Lineage (NCBI taxonomy): Eukaryota > Metazoa > Chordata > Mammalia > Rodentia > Muridae > Micromys > Micromys minutus. The sequence goes on along the minus strand of NC_137972.1, from coordinate 47,927,200 downwards.
AACCCACAGGCAGCTGAGGATGGAGGAACGAAGATTTCTAACAGGTGATCTCAAACCACAGATTCCATGGCAGAGAGAGGTCTACCAATAACAGGAGGAAAGGGGACATTTTAAAAATGAAATCGTTTTAATAATAATTGATTGTTCTGCATGCTCTGAGTGCATGCATCAAGTTAGCTCATCTTTTGGCATTATTGTTTCATGTCTGACACAAACAGCTCACATTGTTGTATCTTCAAAAAGGCCAAACAGACACTCCTGTCCTGCAAAACACCAGTCGCTACACTCTGAAAGTGAAGATTTGTTTTGAAGTCTTGAGTAATTTACTGACGAAGGTATGGGAAGGGCAGTTTGGGAATCAGAAGTCAAGGGGATCCCTAATGGCCGGTGATTCACCAAATGCCACAGTCCCCAGCCTAGAAGGATAAGCGTCCTCCATCCCTCTCACACAGGCCTCTTGCTTTTATGGCCAGTTGTTTCCTGGGCGCGCTGCATCTGCTGTTTTGCAAGTGCTCAGATTTGCCTGAATCACAGTACAAAGACCCACCTCACCTACCTGTGTTCTCCTGGAGTTCATGAATCCAGAGGCCCCCTTTCCTTAGAGAATCCCCATTGTGTGGCTGCAACCACTATCTGAAGACCCTGGTTTGTTGGCAGCCCTGTGCAGCGTGACTTTACAGTCTGAGAACAGCTACCTGGTTTGTTCCATAGATAAACCACACAGAGAAAATACATAAATCCACTGCAGAGCAACAACCTCAGAAATGCATACGGCATTTTAGAGTGACAACCAGAAAGGACTCCTTTTGTTTTAAATGTCACCAACTGCCAGGAGACCTTCCTTCCCCCATTGCAACAGGATCCCTGAATTGTGTTACCCGAGATCCCTGGTTGAGTGTCTGCAGGTGCTGAACCAGTATTTCAGAGTCTGGATATCAAATGGGAGAATGAAGGTCAAAAGGGTGTGGGGATCAATGGATGCTGGGGGAGGGGGCTGTGTTCCCTGCCCTTGTTTACTTGGGAAAACTGTATTCACACAATATACACTTCCAACTCTCCCTTATCCACCAGAAACCAGGAAGGAACGGAAGGCCCCTACTCTCACGCTGGAGCAATCAATTATGTAGACATTAAAAACCTGACTGTGAATCAAGCTGGAACACATGTATATTTTTTTTATTTAGCAATTCCACATCCACGGGTTTCCTCTATTATGTATTCAGATGAATCATCAAAAAGACTCACCAGATTCTGTACTACTGCAAAGGAAGACAGCGTGATGCCCCTCCACAGAGGATAGATTAGGTAATTGTGGTTAATTGAGCAGTGCAGATATGGAAGATCATGGTACTTTCATTTGAATTTTAGTTAGCTAATTATCTATTAAGATGGATATTAATGAACTAATAATTGTTAATTGAAAAATCCAATATAGAACAAGAGGCTGCCAGGCAACTCCAGTGTGCCAGACTAACGACAGGAAAGCGAATCAGCGAGGTGTCTGTCACTGCCCTTTGGTGAGTGGTAGTCACAATGGTGTGATTTCCCTTTTCCTTCTTTTCTTCTGTTGCACCATCAGAGGGGTGGTTGAAAAGATCACATGGCATTTTGGTAATTAAATATTTGTTTTAATTCAGGAAAAAAAGTTCTTTCTGTAAAATTCACATGCCCTTTAATCACTTGCTAAGATAAAAAAGGCTTTTGGTGGGGCTGCTGGAAAGAGATTTCCTCATTGTGAAGAAGAGAAATAGATACAACTCTGCTGATGACATCAGAGGATTACAAGGTGAGTCTGTGGCATAGGCTGGCCTTTGCATACGTGGCCCTGAAGGTCATAGGTATCGCCTTATGTGTGACATGAGATGTTAATTCTATTCTAAATTTTATCCGATTTGTAAGTGGTAGTGTTTCTTCCACCGTGTCCCTGATTCTCCCCAGAAAACCATAGCATCTCTGTTTTAGAAAGAGGAAACAGACTCCATTTTCTCATATGCTAAAGACAAATGAGCATCTTACTTATATCAAGAGTTTTTCTGAGAGGAGAATAACCTAGTGTACATAAAATGCTTGAAGCACAGGCCAGTATATACCACATTCCCTTTCACAGAACAAGCTGTTACTGTTGTGGTCAACAGGACTAAATGGCTTAGTTTCTCAAAGCTCCAAACATGTCTGGTTTTCCTAGTCATACAGTTGAAACTCTCTTTGAAATGACAGAGCTGTGGCTACTCCCCCTGGAAGCAGGAAGCTCTGTGAAATGTCATTTCTGCAAGGAAATAACTCAGTACGCTTGGTTGACAGTTCAGAGATTGTTGGGCATGTTCCCAGATGTTCACTGCACTCAAAACGGAATAACGTGATAGTGCTGGGATTTGCACCAAGTAAGAGGGTATGGGTCTGTGGATGGATTAGTGTTGTTTTGTGGGAATGGCTCCCCTATCACAGGAATGGAGTTGTTATCAAGTGTGTGGGCCTCACTTGCTTTTCTTTTCAGCTTAAAGGCTACATCAGATGCCAATATCAGAGACGTCCCCACTCCAGAACATAAGCTGAATAAATGTCTACTATTTATAAGATATGTATCTGTGACATTCATTGCAGCAACAGCATAAAGACATGTATTAAAACTTAAGGGAACTGAAACTACATTTTTAGGAGAACTATCCTGGTCACCTCTTCTGCTCCTCCCAACCCCTTAGCAAGAAATAACTGCTTCTTTATTAATTAAAATAAAAACAAAACAGATCCTAACTTTAGGTCCAAATGGCTCAACATATAGCAACTTGAGTGATATTTCTTCATTATCACTAAGAAAATTGAATAAGATGAAGTTGATGCTTAACCATATCATTAACTATACTATCTACACAATGTAATTTTGTTTCATCATTCAGTTTTACATTTGAAATATATTGTGGATATGAGCAAATGATCACAACATATAATAGAAATTAAAAACAGACAGACAAGGCAACATATAACTGTGAGACAAAATAGGGATAATAAACTATATTAATTATTTACCTCATGCCAGAGAAGTTCATTGAATGATATATATGTTTATATTATATATGTATAAATAACTACTATGTATATACAACATATATGTGTGTTGTACACATGTGTGTATGAATTATGCAAATATTACTTGTTCATCTCTCAGAACAACCTTAGGGAATAGAGGTGATTGTTTTCCCCACATTATAGCTGAGTAAGGTGAGCTATGAATAATTTGTCCAGGATCCAGGTGGGATCAGAATCTAGATGTGACTGTATCCAAGTATCAAGTCTTTGGCCACATAAGGAGGATGAATACCTGTGGGGAAAGAAGTCTGGAGGAGGAAGAGGAGAAACAGGAGGTGAGAAGGAAATGAATGGGAATGAGGAAGAGTGGGGAAGAGACAGAGGAGAAGAGGAAGTAAAGAGATGAAGGAAGAAGATGAGAAGAAGGAGGGGAAGTAAAGGAGACCGAGGAGGAGGAGTTGAGGACAAGTTATTGAGGCATTTTGTGGAATGTATCATTCTCCCTCAATTGTCCTGACATTGTGACCGACCCTATAATACAGTTCCTCCTGTTGTGGTGACCCCAAACCATAAATGTATTTTCATTACTGCTTCATAACTGCATTTTTACTAGTTATAATTATTATGTAAATATGTTTTCCAACTGTTTTCAGTGACCCCTGTAAAAGGTTTGTTTAGTGTCCCCAAAGAGGTCATGACCCATTGTACCAGAGTGACAGACCTTTTCCTGACATATCCCACCCACCTGTTTGTAAAGCAGAGGCTAAGCATCAAGAGATAACAACACCTCTCACTGTCTTTCCAACTCAGCTCCCCATCACTGTTAAGCCTGGGGCACAAGAGAACAAGTTCTTGAAGTCAGCCTCCTCGGAATGGTGTAGTGTTTTGTGCGGTCTGGACAATTACCTACAATAAGTGTGCTTTCATTTTTGAAAGAGCAAGTTTATTAAAGAGTATATTAAAGTACTAGTATGTAGAGAGATAGAAGCCACAAGTAGATAACAAAGTGTGAAAATAGGCAAGCACACTATCCAGAAAAGATGTCTGGGGTTACCTGATGGGCAGAGCAAACAAAGGTACAATCATCAAAATAGGGCTTCTATGTACCCAACAGAATCTACTTGGGAAGCTGATGTCCCTATTGATCTCCACTGATGAGCTTAGCATAGCTAAACTTTCCCACTGCAGACAATTTTATATGAGATAAATTCTGTTGACTATGGCTTGCCTTTTGTCTGTTCTCAATGACACAATGTCTTCACTCTTGAACTATTTTGACCTTCACATCCTTCCCTGCCAGAGGTCTGCAGGCCAGCCCATTAGTGAATAATAGACTTTAGAGTTATTTGAGACAAATAATCTCAGGTCTAAAATGAGGGCTATAGTGCTTCCAAAGTCAGCTTCTCAGTGAGAGCAGCACACGGCAGTCTGATAATGTCCATCATACCTGGTGGTAAAGACTCCACTGGCCAGCAAAGATCTTCCAGCCCTCTCCAGCAGTGGGTGGAGTTCAGCCACCTGTCACTCCAGCAGCTGGAGACCTCTCTGTGACCCACAGGGATAGTTATTGGAAACATCCATGTGGGCCTGGTTAACACCAGGTTAACACCAGACGCTGGCCTTCACTGAGTCTGGTTTCCCAGACACTCTCCATGACCCTCAGCCAAGTCCTCAGACACCAATCTTCTTCATCTGCCTTCTCTAGAAATGTAACAAATTCTGTTCAAATGTAACACTGCTCTAGCCGATTTATCTGGAGTTTTTATTGGGAAGTAAAGACCTACTATCCCTGTAATAACAAGTTACAGTCCAGGATGTCACACCAAGCACTCACTACTGTCCGTGTGGTAAGACAGCTTATGGATTACTAGTAATCTGAGGCTCTAGGACTTGCCTTGCTTCTGATAAAGTTAGTTAGTTTCCAGCTTAAGACAGTGTATTAAGATCCAATAAATTAACCAGGTAATGATGGTGCATACCTTTAGTCCCAGCACTTGGGAGGTAGAGACAGGAGGATCTCTGAGCACTTGAGGCTAGCCTGGTCTACAGGGTGAGTTTCACGACTACCTGGGCTACACAGAGAAACCCTGTCTTGGAAATCTTTCTTAAAATAATCAACAAATTAGGTCACAGGGCTCTTTGAATTCAGCTTTTAAGATACACTGATTTGTAAGTTACTATGTGTAGAAACTAGTGTTTGCAATGATGGTCACATATATTCATTTAATCTATGTAAACTGAAAAACACAATTTATATAGTAAAATTGGCACAAATTTACATTTTGGCACCCTTTAGAAACTGTGTAGTGTACAAATTGTATTTTTAGAAGATGAGGTGGGAATAGTGGTAGGTATATACCTTAATCCCAGCAGAAACACCACTGCTTTGGGAGGTCAAAACAGGCAGATCTTTGGGAGTTTAATTTTAAGGCCAGACAGTTCTATATAGCACGCTCCAGGCCAATCAGAGTCACACAAAGAGATTCTGTCTCAAAAAAAAATTATAAACAGACTGACACAGACCGAATATATAGTGTTCTTTGGAAATAAATTTGAAGTTTTCCGGAAGTAATTTTGATTTTACACATTTTCTTTTTTTGAGACAGGGTCTCACCCTATCTCAAGGTAGCCTAGATCTTCACTGTGTAGCCCAGCCTGACCTTGAACTCAAGGCAACTCAAAGTGATCCTCCTGTCTCAGCCTTCCAAACATGGGTTAACAGATGCTAGCCCCCATGCCAAGCCTGCCTCAGTCATTTTAAGCAGTTTCTCCCTTCTCCTGCCTATAGTGCATCATCATCATCACCACAACCTTAAGTATAACTCTATTGTTATTATAATAAATTAACTTCCATATTTTCCTGATAGATGAACAAACACTATCAGCTTGTATTAAATACTATTGACCATGAATTCAAGGAAGCAGCTGCTTTCCATGGTTAGATTTGTGAGGCTTATGTCATCTTCTGTTAATATTGCGTGTCTATCCCCATAGGGGACCAGGCAGTGATTTACTCTAAAATTACCCTTCCTTTTCCACTGGGCTTTTAAGCTGTCTGAAAACTCATTTAACTGAGTGCATGTGTATGTACCTGTGTGTGTGTGCATGCGTGCGTGCGTATGCATCCATAGTACTGGAACATGGAGTATAGCAGCAGTGTTGTTGATATTAGAGAGACTTGGTTTGTTTTTCCTACAGCGGTGTAACATAGCCTTTGAACAAGAGAAATTGGTACCTGTTACCCATAGGAAAAGTCCAGATTTCATGATTTAGAGTCTCTGAGAGTCTGATTTTCTCCCCAGATTCTTCACCTTGTTGCAGAGGTAAACCTTGCTTCTGTCAAGCCTTCTGTATCTTGGTGTTTTGCACTGCATATTCCACTGGCCCTGAATTCTACACACCATTTTTAAAGATTATTTTAGTGATCGCTGTGGTTTGATATGCAGGGCTTGTTAGATTTCATCTAGCTTTGAACTCGCTGCACAGATAAGGATGGCTTTGATTTCCAATCCTCCTGCCCCCACCTCTCTAGAGCCAGAATTTCAGTTGTCTGTCACTATGCCCAGTTTTGTGCAGCCTTAATCATTTAGTTCAGGGCTTGAGCATGCTAGACAAGCATCCTACCAATTTAGTCACATCTCCACACCTCATAAATGTTATTGTGGAAAAACTTACATGAGGACCCATTATGTACAGATATCTTTCTTGTCATAATTCTCCAAAAATACACTAAAGCAAATATTTCTATACATTTCCATTGCACAGGTAGGGTAAGTAACGTAAGAATAAGCTAAAGTATGTAGGAGGAGATGTATAGGTTATATGCAGCCATGAAGATATATCATCACACAAAGGACTTGAGCATCCATAGGTTTGAATATCACAGAAGGATCTAAACTTAGCTTTTGTCCCTGTTGTCCCCTTTGCCAGGAATTCTCTCACAAGCCCTATTCCCTAACGGATTTACACAAAATTTTACTTACTTATTTTGTATTGGCATATATTTCTTGTACATACATTCCTTGTACATATTGTGCTGGATTTGAAAAACATGGTTTCTTTCAAGCTTCTTGAAACGCCCACCCCTCTTTTCCTCTTCTGCTGATCTCCTTCTTCCCAACCGCCCTTCTTCTTTAATGACATCTCTATGTGATTTATATGTCTATACAGGATCTAGGATCCACAAGAAAGAAAAAAGTGATCTTTCTCTGAGTCTAGGTTATTCTAATTAATGTGAGGATCTCAAGCTGAATCTCTTTTCTTGTAAGTAATGCAGTTTCATCCTTTGGACAAAATTTCATTGTCATATACACTGCATATCTGTTATCTATTCATCTGTTGACAGATGATTCCATGACTAGGCTACCAATAAACATAGTCAAAAGTGCCTCCAATAAAAATAGATACTATGTACACACAGTGAAATAAATGCTCAAATGTCACTTCCTCTGTTAGAGCGTCCCTGACACCCTGAGCCAGATTTAGTCATGCTTCCTCTTCCATATCTTTAGTAAACTTTAATGTGTCTATAGGCGGTTATCAGCAACAACAAAAAAAAAGAAGTAAGATCTTTACACATCTAAATACAAAATCAGTCTGAGTTGAGGCAATTGCTTCATGTATTTTTAGAGTCCCAAGATCTCACATAGTGCTTGAACACAGTGGTTCTATAAATGCATGGCAGACAGAGACATGTTCTTAGAAATCAGTTAAGTTTCTCTTAAATAAGCAGGACTCTAATGAATTTTGCATCAAAAGGACATAGAACCCATGCATGTGTATTTGAACAGAAACTGTTGTGAGTAGCATCCATCAGTTTTTTTTCTTGGGAATTTATAATATCAGTCCCAAGCCTCCAGTATAATTCAGTCTCCTCAAAAAGCTAAAATTTATACGTTTTCTGTAACACAGTTAAGACAAAAATAAAGCAAAACCAAACAGGAGAGCTGCAGAGGACTTTGAGGTTAGTTAGCTTTCAGAGCCCTGCAGGTCTAGAGCTTACCATGGAATTATCAAATGACAAAGGAGTGGGGGGAAGGGGAAACAAGCTGGGGAGAGTCTTCTTGAGTCATACCTCCAACCAGAGGAAGTGACCTTCATTTGTGAGTAGTAATTGTGATGTTTGAAGTTGGAAGCTACACAGCCCTGCTCCTTGTGGCTTTTCCTTCCTAGCTTCATAAACTTGTCTTGCACTTACAGTTAGAGTGAGTTATTCACCATTTCCTAATCTGGTGGCTGTGTAGCATCACAGGCATAAGTTAATAAGTGCTCTGGCTGCCCCGGAGACCCCAGGGCAGCAGTAATGATAGAATTGATTTATCACTGTGGTCTCTAAAAAGCACCCCCAGGCTAGATTCTTGAACAAAAGGCAGGGGGAATGGAAAAGATCCATTGGTACTACCATTATCTGAATGGATGCAAATGAATCCAAATTGAAAATGTCTGGCTTTAGCAAAGGGATAAGAGTCAACAGACTGGCCATTTGCATGTTTTATTGCAATGGTGAATCCAGACACAATGACTAAGCAGAGATACGGGCACCTCAGGAAGGCAACTGAGCCTCACGTTGACTTTCACTGTCTCCATAAGAGTAGAAAATGGCTTTCTGAGCATTCATGAGCTTCCAAGCTGGGAGAGCATGTTGGCAGTTTAGGAGACCTTGGCATTGGTGCCAGTGAGTTGGCGAATCCCACTAGGCATCTTTTCCTGTTAGTTCTGGTCAAATGATGGCTTTCGGTGCAGAGTAACTAACTTTTATTGGACACTAATTCAGGTACAGCACTAAGTTTTTTTATACACATTTCATCGCTCAAGTCTCCTGGTTCTTGGGGAGAGTCCATCCTCATTCCAATGGTAAGGGGAGAAGGCCCAGTTCACATAGCAAATGGGTGAGTCCAGATATAAAAACACATTTGGCTAATCCCAGAGCCAGAGTTGTGGGCACGTAAAGTCATTTCTTTTTTTATTATCAAATCATCTATTTATTCAATAAAATTTATGGAACAAACCTACTATAGTCAGGTGTTAAGTACCTGGATAGTAGGTAATACAAATATTATCCCTGCTTCCAAGTCCTTGTCTGTAATAAATGTGCTAGAAATAATAAAAACTAATTTTGGTTGTTTTATGTAAACAGCAGAGAACATATTTTCTTTTTTATTTAAATTTTTAAAAATTGAATATTTTCAGTATTTACATTTCAGGTGTTATCCCCTCCCCCCGCCAATCCCTTTCGCCCTCCCACTCCCATTGCCTCCATGAGGGTGCTCCCTCTCCTAACCATCCTCTCCCACCTCAGTGCCTTGACATTCCCCTATACTGAGAAAACAAGCCTTCACTGGACCAAAGGCCTCTCCTCCCATTGATGCCATATAATGCTATCCTCTGCTACATATGAACCTGGAGCCATGGGTCTATCCATGTGAACTCATTGTTTGGTATTTTAGTCCCTGGGAGCTGTGATGGGTTTTTGTTGGTTGATAATTTTGTTCTTCCCATGGGGTTGCAGACCCTCTCAGCTCCTTCAGTCCTTTCTCCTCCTCAGCTCCTTCATTGGGGTCCTTGTATTCAGTCCCGTGGTTAGCTACAAGCATTCTCTTCTGTATCAGTATGGCTCTGGCAGAGCCTCTGAGGAGGCATCCATATCAGGTTCCTACTCGGCATCAGCAATAGTGCTTGGATTTAGTGGCTGCATATGGGGTTAGGCAGTCTCTGGATGATCTTTTCTTCAATTCTTGCTCCTCTATTTGTCCCTTTATTTTCTCCCATGAGTGTTTTGTTCTCCCTTCTAAGAAGGACTGAGGCATCCACCTTCTGGTCATCCTTCTCTTTGAGCTTCATAAGTTCTGTAAATTGTTTCTTAGGTATTCCAAGCTTTTTGGGCTAGTTACCAGAAAAATGCAAATCAAAACAACCCTAAGATTCCACCTCACACCAGTCAGAATGGCTAAGATTAAAACCTCAAGTGACAGTAGATGCTGGTGAGGATGTGGAGAAAGAGGAACCGTCTCACTCTTGGTGAGATTGTAAACTGGCACAACTCTGGAAATCAGTCTGGTGGTTGCTCAGAAAATTGGACATAGTACTAACTGAAGACCCAGCTATACCACTCCTGGGCATATACCCAAAATAAGCTTTAACATTTAACAAGCACACATGCTTCACCATGTTGATAGCATCCTTATTTACAATAGCCAGAAGCTAGAAAGAACCCAGATAGAGGAATGGATACAGAAATTGTAGTACATATACACATTGGAGTACTACTCAGTTATTAAAAACAATGACTTCTTGAAATTCCTAGGCAAATGGATGAAACTTGAAGCTATATCATCCTCAGTGAGGTAACCCAGTCACAAAAGAACATTCATGGTATATACTCACTGATAAGCGGATACTAGCTCAAAAAGCTTGGAATACCCCTAAAAAAAGAAGTTTCTGATGAAGTCACCTGAAAAAGCAACCCTTCTTGGGAAAAATGAAATTAGCATCAAAGTACAGACAGCTCCAGGACAATCTACAACGCTTATCAATAACGGAGAGTGTTTTCTAATTATCTCTACCATGACTGGAAGGTAATCTTCCCTCCACAATTCATGTTGATGTTGAATTCCTGATGTGGTAGTCTCAAGAGGTAGGGCCTATGTTTAAATGGACTAATTCCTTATCAAAGACACTTCAAAGAAAGTTTATCTCTTTGACCCTTCTGTCTTTTAGCACATGAGGACAAGCTTTGTGGCACCAATTGTGAAGCAGAGAGCAGTTCTCACCAGCCAAGGTCAGTGCACTGAACTTGGACTCCCTAGCTTTCAGAGGTACAAGCAATTTTAGGTGTTTATTTTTTACCTGAGTATGGTATTCTGTGCTCCAAGGATAGACTAAGACAACCTCATTTGACCCCTTCACCTATCCTGCTAATTTTTATATCTTTCTAAGCACAAACATGCCCTCAAGGTGTATAGGTATGTCAGACAGAGCTGGGATTTAAGTTCAAGATTCGATTCTAAAAGCAATTTACTTTTCTCTTCAGTGGCCAAAGTGAGCCTTATTGTGTTCTAGTCAAACAAACTTGTCAAGTAATATTCTTTAAAATAGATCTAAGTATGATGATTTGTTATCTAGTTTTTAATCTGTACTTACATTTTTTCCTTCTTTTCGAGGCCTATAACCTAGCAATTACAGTAGTATATGCTTAATATTGGACACAAGTTTACTAGTTCTTCTAACTCTTTTTCTTCTTTGGTTCACAACTTTCCTTTGTTATCAAAGCATGGGTCCTGTTTACTGTGCAGTGGAGCTGCTCATTGAGAAGCATGTTACTGTGGAGGCCAGTCATCCTCAGAAAGATCTATTGAAAGATCCAAAGAATAGAGAATGTAAGGCTATTTATCCAGCAACCCTACTTCTAGAATCTAATTATAAGGAAAGTATAAAAGAATAGATATTAGAAATGTATATTATGTTCATGTATTATATGAGCTTAAGGTCACCTTTTTAAGGTTTTCACTGTTATAAAGCACAATGCAGTCATTATTATATAGCCTATGTATTATCATAATGTATACTAAATACATATTTATACATAAAGTATATAATGGCTTTCATATATTATACATAATGATATTGATATGATTTATTATTTGCATGACTGAATATTTTAAAGGATACTGGTTGGAATTAAATTGTTAAATTGAAGTGTACTGATGCCATAAATTGAATGATACAGAGTAATGAGAAGTATTCTGGGGACATATGTATATATAGGGGAAGTGTCACCTTAGTTACCTGTAGTCCATTTATGCCCTGGCATGTGTATTACAAATACAAATATGAGTTAGAAGGCTAGTATGGTAGTGCACATATCTAATCCCAACACTAGAAATGCTGAGGCAGGAGGATCAAGAGTTTGAGCCAGCCTGTGCTACATAATAAGATAGGCACCAATGTGTCTAAATGCTCTCATGAATTCTCTCTGGGTAGCAGGCTTACTAAAATGTTTTTACTGAACTTTTTGAGTTTTATGACTATTTTAATATGTCTATATTATTTTTATGACAATTATTCTCAAATGTTAGAGCCATAGGTACCTTCATAGGTCAAATTCAAATTCTTCATGTTATAGGAAAAGTAGCTAATTGAAGATTATAGACAATTCATCCCAAATGGAGACTGGCTTCACCCTTGAGAAGCGTGTCATTTGGTTAGGTTTCTGACAAGAGGCTTTTCATTCACCTGTGTGAGTAGGCTTCCATTTAGTCTGCCTCACTTTCCAAATTCGGATTCGACATCTCTGAATCACACACTGCCCTGTGTGAGCCCCAGTACCATATCAGTTTAACTGAAATGCGGAGAGGTTATTTATGCCAGTTTGGTTTGAGCGCAGTGCTATGGGACATGAATGCAATGACAGCACTACAGATCAGAGTGGGAGAGGGCTGTGATGGGAAGCAAGGTGGGAGATGTATGGGGGGTAGGACAAGTTATGCTCAAGAATATAAAAGGCCTGAGAGGCAGGATGCTCACCCATGTCAATTAGGTCAGTGTTTACAGCTAGGTAGGCTGGGCTCTTTGCCCCTTCTGGAGTTAGAGATCACTTAATTTGATACCATTTACCAGATGAGTGATAGATAGTTCCTCCCAGAAAACACAGCGCTCAGTTTGTACAACTGTGCCCGAAGCTCTGTGTTCCCCCAGAAACAGGAAAACATGAGGAGAGTAGGCTACAGGCAGTCATGAGCAGCCTGATGAGGGTGCTTGAAACCAAACCCGAGTCCTCTGCAACCCCAAAGAAATGCTTAAGTGAAAACATGCGTTAGCCTTTCATGTCCACCTGGGCCTAAAGTTTGTTTCTATAGAAATCGATCAGATATCCACAAAACGACTCCTTAGAAGTACAAAACTTATTGTTCTGTCCTGATGAAAATGTCCTTGCTATCTCTGTTGGCATCAGTCTGCCTTCTATTTCATTTTGCTGCTTCAAGAGCTACTTGCTTCATGACATTGGACTTTGAGTTGCTGAGACAAAACACCTAACACAAGACCTTCATGGGCAGCCTGACCCTGCAGCCCATATATTCTGCTCCAGGACATGCCTCCCTTGTGCTGTGTGGTTTGACATGTACAGTTTGAACTTGAACTGTCCCCCCGACAGGCTCAAGTGTTTGTAATTGTATTGACTTTATGATGTTGGAAGGAATTAGCTACCAACTATGTCTCTAGAATCTGGTAGGAGGTTGTAGGTTGGTGACAGAGGCAGAGAGCTGCAGGCTGACTTGTGGGGGTCAGGGCCCTTTTACGCTTCTATCTAGCTCTCAGCTTCCTAAACAGCCAGTGTAAGAGGCACCAGCTGCTGGGTGGAACTCCCTCGGCTGCCTCTACTTTCCTCCATGATGGACCTTAACTCCAAACCCTGGAGATAAAACAGGGCTCTATCTCTTTACATTCTTTCCACCAGGTATTTGGTCACAGCGGTAAGAAAACAAACACCTGACGCAGGATTAGCTACCACTTCTGTTATGCTTCTCATGGGGACATACCTGTGTTAGGCTCTTTTATCAACCTTTTCTAAGCTCTCGGCTTGGTGAAATCAACACCATTGCTTTCTCTTTTTTATGTCTGAGACACTGCAGCCCGAGTGACCTTCCACTCAGCTGGAAGACATGGGAGCTCCCGTTTGCAAATTGAAGCAAAGAGAAACTTCTGGGTAAGTGGGCACATCATAAGAGACATAGGGAGCAGAATTGCAAACCTTAAGCTCTAGGCTTCAGGACTGTGCTGATTCTGACTGGCCTTAGATTAGTTGCTATGGGTACCAGGTAGAACTGTCCAATGGGTACAGGAAACTCACTGCCCATTCCCTAATATCTATTTAGGATCCTGTCTGATACAATTTCTTAGATATTAGATTACAAAATGATATAACCCGGCCTAGGTGTGTTTGTTTTAACATTCCAAAATGACTAAATGTGATTTTTACTTTTACTGAGGAAGGTCTCTTGAAGGCAGAAGTACTTAGGAGCCATGAAAAGAATTCATAACTCAGCCATATCTTCTTATATATCTATCTACTTATCTATGTGTTTGTGTGTGTGTGTGTGCGCACACACAACACGTGCTACTATTGTTACTTTTATTGTTTTATCTGCATGTCCTCGGTGTGTTTGACAAATCTTCAAATGGTTTGATGAAATGTTTGGTCAAATCCAACTAATGAAAGCAATCACCGTGTCCTTTTGAGTCACATCTTCCTGTGACAGTCTGCTCCTATTTGAACAAAATTTAGGGACAGCATTATCTGATTTTGGTCTACAATAAGATGTGCTCTGAAGGACATCAGACATATTTGGCTGAAATAGGACTCGGGAGACGTGAGCAAGAGAAGAGGGAATCTACCAAGCAGCCCTATCAGGTGATTTGGCTTCAGAAGCTCACACTGTGGGACTATTCTTCCACATTCACCTTCTCAGGCAGGCTATGCCCTCCAGTGTCTGTGGAAGCCCAGAATGGTGGTGCCTCCCCTTCACTCAACTTGAAGTCCAAGACCTGAAGGTTCTCCTGTATGTATGTTAATGTCATTGACCCAGGGGTCACTCTGGTTATTAAACTGTATTTAGATAGTTCAGTCTGGGATGCATGAGGCTTCTTTCAGCAACTTTCTTTTAAAGCATGTGGGACACAGCTTGCAGACAGCGAAGAGTTCCTACTGCTTCACAGCTTTCTCCTGGATCTTCTCTTGGTTCTCCTACTTTGTCTTAGTCAGGGCTTCTATTCCTACACAACACACCATGACCAAGAAGCAAGTTGAGGAGGAAAGGGTTTATTCAGGGTACAATTCCACATTGCTGTTCATCACCCAAGGAAGTCAGGACTGGAACTCAAGCAGGTCAAGAAGCAGGAGCTGATGCAGAGGCCATGGAGGGATGGTACTTACTGGCTTGCCTCCCCTGGCTTGCTCAGCCTGCTTTCTTATACAACCCAGGTCTACCAGCCCAGGGATGGCACCACCTACAATGGCCAGGCTCCCCCACCCTTAATCACTAATTGAGAAAATGCCTTACTGATGGATCTCATGGAGGCATTTCCTCAAGGGAAGGCTCCTTCTCTGTGATGACACAAAACCAGCCAGTACATACCTTTTCTTATTCTGATACAAAGAAGCCTAGTCAGTGTGGTGCTTGACCAGCATCAATGGTCACCTTCTCAGCTTCCTAGATTTTGCAGAGGGGAGATTTCAAGGTGTCCAGACCCACACGGGCATTGTGGCTTTGGTTCTGAGCTCCATGTAGGTGGTCATGGTTGAGAGGTGACCATGGTTGCTGTAGAAACAGCTCTAAGTGAGCAGACAAATGCCTGTGTCACAGTCAAAACTTCTTAAAAATGATTTCAACAACAGGGCAGGAGAGATGCCACAGTCATTAACACTTGTCACACAATCATGAGGACCTGGGCTTGATCTCCAGTATATATTTTTTTAAAAAAACAAGCATGGTGACATGTTTTTTGGATTCCCGGCACTGGGAAGGCAGAGGCACATAGAATCCTAGAGTTCTCTGGACAGTCAGCCTAAACTAATTGATGGTCCCCAAGCTCCAGTGAGACACGCTGTTCCGAGAAGCAATGCATCATTGCCCAAAGAATAACAACACTCAAAATTAGCTGACCTCTGGCCTCTGCATGCACATATATACATGCATACACACTTACTCTTACACACAGTAACAATGAAAACGCATCGTGATTGGGAAACATGCAGGTTACACTTAATAGACAGCTCTGACCTGTGGATGAGTCACACAAGACAGATTGCATTATGTAAGACCTATTGCGTGGCAGATTGTAATTGTATTGACTTCATGAAGTGGGAAAGGATTAGCCACACAGTGAGAAAAAAAAAAACAACTCAGTCCCTAGGGAGGGGATATTAAAAGTCATATCTCAAAGTGGCAACAAGATAAAGGGAATAGTGGGACTTCTGTGGTGGCAGATGGCCTCTTAATTGGGTTTTTGGGATCATACATTACTCTCCTACATGTCTTTCAAGTTTTTGTGTACGATGATATAATATACTGTCAAATTCTCTCTCTTCCTCTCCTTTCCCTCCCCCTCCCCCCTCTGTGTGTGTGCATATTAGATTCCATCCACCTCTTTATTTTATTTGTGTATATGAGTGTGTGTGATTTTTTTTACATGTGCTTAGTAATGGACATGTGTGCAAGTTCATGTGTAAATATGTGCACATGCATGTGGAGAGTCAAAGTTGATGTTGAGTACCTTCCTCAATCACTCTCTTCTTTATTATGGAGTCAGGGTCTGTTACTGAACCCGAGGACTGGAGATTCAGCGAGTCTCTCACGAGTTAGCTTGGCCTAGGGATTCTGGGTCTCTACCTCTGGAATTCTAGAATTAGAGGTGGCCCTCCTGTCTACCTTGCTTTTATGTGGGTCTGGGATCCAAATTTTAGTCCATATGCTTTTATGCAAGCATTTCAACAATGAGTCATCTCTCTAGCCCCACCCATACTTTAAATATAGGGTCTCTCACTGGCCTGGAACTTGGCAAGCAGTCTAGGCCAGCTGGCCAGTGAGCCCCGCCCCCAATCCTCTCTCCTCTTACCCAGCACTGGGTTTACCACTTGCCTTTCGCACACGGGTTCTGGGGATTAAACTCAGGTTCTCATTCTTGTGATCTCAACAATGGCACGATGGGAGGTGGAGACAGGAGGATGTCTGGGCTGGCCAGACCCACATTGTGACTCATAACCATGTGTAAGTATAGTTCCAGGAGATCCAGTGCCTCCCCTGGGGCTCTTGTACTAATGTGGTGAGCAGACATACATTCAGGTACATGCAACTACACATAAGATAAAATCAAATACGTATTTTAAAAGTATAAGGAAAAAACAGTACTAGATTTTGAAATGTCTGCAATAATTACTACCATGGAACAAGTCTACATCTTTTAAAAAGAGCCTTTCTGTGCCTAGAAGTGGGTCAGACATCCGGAGAGTTAGTTGGGAGGGGGTGGTTTCCATTTGTAAGGATTTGTTGGGTTTCTATTTGTAAGGATTTGTTGATGTTGTTGAGGAAACCTATGAGGTTTTCTTTGTTACAGAAAACCTTCTCAACGTTGTCTGTTTGGGGCACTGTCTCCCCATTGTATAGTGACTCCATTTAAATTCCTTTTATATTCATATATATTTTAGGAATTTTCTACAGTAGTAGGTTTGCATATGACTGGGGCATTGTCTCCCCATTGTATAGTGACTCCATTTAAATTCCTTTTATATTCATATATATTTTAGGAATTTTCTACAGTAGTAGGTTTGCATATTGGTTATTTTATTTACTTACATTTCAAATGTGATTCACCTTCCTGATTTCCCTTCTGCTAACCCACTATCTCATGCCTCCTTCCCCTGCTTCTATGAGGGTGCTCCCCTGCCCACCCACCCACTCCTGCCTCACTATCCTGGTATTTCCCTACCTTGGGGTACCAGGTCTCCATAGGACCAAGGGTCTCCCCTCCCACTGATGCCAGATAAGGCAGTCTTTTGCTACATATGCAGCTGGAATCATGGAATCTCCATGTGTATTCTTTGATTGGTGGGGGTCTGGTTAGTTGATATTGCTGTTCTTCTTATGGGGTTGCAAGCCCTTTTAGCTCCTTTAGTCATTCTCCTAATCCCTCCATTGGGGTCCCCATACTCAGTCTGATGGTTGGCTGCAAGCATTCACATCTGTATTGGTCAGGCTCTGGCAGAGCCTTTCAGGGGACAGCTATACCAGGATCCTGTCAGTAAGCGCTTATTGGCATCAGCAATAGTGTCAGCAAATGGAATGAATTCCTAGGTGGGGGTGTCAGCAAAAGTTTGGTGTCAGCAAATGTAATGAATTCCTAGGTGGGGGAGTCTCTGGATATCCTTTTCTTTAGTCTCTGTCTTACTCTTTGTCTCTGCATTTCCTTTAGACAGGACCAATACTGGATTAATATTTTTGAGGTAGGTGGCACCATCCTTCAACTGGGAACAGTGCCTAATCTCTGGATATGATCTCTGAAAGTTCCCCTTTGTAGGGTATTTAAGCTAATGTCACCTCTATTGGATCTTGGGAACCTCTTGGGTCCCTGGCATCTAAGACTTTCTAGTGGCTAACCCCATTTCCCCATCCCCCACTGCTACACACCTCCGTTCAGTTTCCAGACCCTCTATCCTTCTTCCTCATCTCCTACCACACCTGATCATGACCTCCTTTTCCCCTTCCCCTTCTCTCTCCCTCCCGGTGCCTCCCTTCCTCTACCTCACAAGATTATTTTGTTTCCCCTTCTAAGTAGGACTGGAGCATCCACACTTTGTTTTTTCTTCTTCTTGGGCTTCATATGATCTATGAGTTGTATCATGGGCATTCTGAGCTTTTTGGCTAATATTCACTTATTGGAGAGTACATACCATATATGCTCCTTTGTGATGGGGTTACCTCACTCAGGATGATATTTTCTAGTCCCATTCATTTGCCTTCGAATTTCATAAAGTCATTGATTTAATCGCTGTGTAGTATTCCATTGTGTATATGTACCACATTTTCTGTATCCATTCCTCTGTTAAGGGACATCTGGGTTCTTTCAAGTTTCTGGCTATTATAAATAAGGCTGCTATGAACATAGTGGAGCATGTGTCCTTGTTATACATTAGAGCACCTTTTGGGTATAGCTGGGTCCTCAGGTAGTACTATGTCCAATTTTCTAAAGAACCACCAGACTGATTTTCAGAGTGGTTGTACCAGCTTGCAATCCTACCAACAATGGAGGATTGTGCCTTTGTCTCCACATTCACAGAGCAATAGTGATTAAAAACCACATGGTATTGGCACAGAGACAGACAGGTAGATCATTGGAATAGAATTGAAGGCCTAGAAATAAACCCACACACCTATGGTCGCCTGATCTTTGACAAAGAACCTAACACCGTCCAATGAGGGGAAAAAAAACAGCATTTTCAACAAATGGTGCTGGTTCGGGTGGTACTTCGTAAGTAGAAGAATGCAAGTTGATCCATTCTCATCTCCTTGCACAAAGTTCATGTCCAAGTGGTTTGGGGCCCCGAGGTTCTACCTCATACCAGTCAGAATGAATGACTTTTCAAAGGGCCTTTAATGTTAGTAATTTCTCCCCATATTTTCTAGTTTGCCTGCACTCCTCCATATTTAATCTTCCTATTATAGTTTCCCCTCCACCCCTTTGTAATACCATATTCTATTTCCCCCTTCTTGGAAGAATCCCCATTCCCACTCTGCTGGCCCCATCTTTTACTAGCTCCCTAATTCCTGTGGTTATTATAAAGGAAATACACCTATCTAAAGCACAGGAGTGAACATCCATGTGTAAAGGAGAGCGTGCAATGTTTGTCTCTGGGTCTGAGACCTCACTCAGGATGATTGTTTCCTGCTCCATCCATTAACCTGAAACTTTCATAATTTTATTTTTTTTACAGTGGAATACTAGTCTATTGTATAAATGTACCACACTTTCATTATCCATTCTTTAGCTGATGAAACCAGCTGTTTGCTGCTTCTGACTATCATGAATAGAGCAGCAATGGATATGGATGAGCCATTATCTCTTGAGCAAGATGTATGGACCTTACAGCATTAGGTCACAGAAGATGCAACTCAGTGTCAGCATGCACCAGATTCCCAGGCACTCGTGTCTGGACAAGTTATGCTATTTCCCTGCATCTGTAATGTGGCGTGAGACTGTTGGGTGAGGATATTAGATACACAGTGCATGTTATTGATCATGGCCATAACTCCATAAAGAAAACGTGGTGTGCTTTGATCGTAAAGTGCTCCCGACAATTTCATGAGTTTCAATACGTTGTCCCTGGTGGGTGCTGTATTTGGGGAGGTTGGGGAGTTGGCACCTAACAAGAGGAGATGAGTCACTGAACCTGATGGTGGCTGGAGGGTTTGTCCTGTGCCAGCTTTTGCTGGATCCCCCTTTGCTTCTTGATCCATAAACCCAGTCACTAATGCCGATGCCAAGAAGTGCTTGTTGACAGGAACCTGATATGGATGTCTCCTGAGAAGCTCTGCCACAGCCGTACTCATATAGATGAAGATGCTTGCAGCTAACCAGCAAACTGAGCACAGGGATCCCAATAGAGGAGCTAGAGAAAGGACTGAAGGAGCTGAAGCAGTTTGCAACCCCATAGGAAGAACAACAATATTAACTAACCACTCCCCTCCCACCCCCAGAGTTTCCAGGGACTAAAGCACCAACCAGTAAGTAGACATGGAGGGACCCATGGCTCCAGCCACATATGTAGAAGTAGTAGATGGCATTGTCCGGCATCAAGAGAAGAAGCCCTTGGTCATGCGAAGGCTCGTTTCCCCAGTGTAAAAGAATGCCAAGGTGATAAGGTAGGAATGGATGGGTAGAAGTGGGAGCATCTTCATAGAAGCAGGGGGAGGGGGATGGGAGAGGGGCATGGGAGAGGGGCATGGGAGAGGGGGATAGGAGAGGGGGATAAAGAAATACCATTTGAAATGAAAATACATAAAATATCCAATAAAAAAAATAGACATGGGGGAAAAGATTTAACAAACAGTCCCAAGTTCCCTCTGCCATGTCTTCCCTGCTGTGCTAGACTGTAACCCCTCAAACAGTGAGCCAAAGTGAATCCTTCCTTAAGTCATTTTATCCCTTCCATAAAGGCTTTTTAGTGTTTTTTTTTTTTTTTTTTTTTTTTTTTTTTTTTTTTTTTTTTTTTTTGATTAAGCACAATGTTTTCTGTGGTCTAAAATTTGGAAAATTAATCATAATGTGCTTTGTTCCCCACCCCACCCCCAATTTACTACTGACAGAACTCCTGTTCTCAATCCCAGCGCGGAAGTCACTGGTATGCGTGTGAAGACCGTCACACGTGTGAGGTGTTTATTGTATTGCGTCTAAGGGAGACAGACGGCCAGCAGGCTGGCAGCTGCGGGAACTTAATGGAGATAGAGCTCTCTGGGGAGCAGTCAGTGCCTGCTGGAGCGAGCATCACATAGAGCATGGGGGCCTTGGTAGCTGGCCCCTGGGAAACAAGGACAGCAGCAGGAAGGCGCTTCAGCTGTCACCTGCCCTGTCTGTGGGCACTGACTGCAGTTCACAGGGTGTGGAGAGGAAGCAGCGAATCGCTGGAAGCCTAGATCTTGACAGTGCCCTGGGGCGGCGAGACAAGTGTGGGCCTTGCCTGTCAGTGTGCAGGGAGAGAAACAAGAGGCAATGAGACCCCTGGGCTACCCACCGAGGAAACTGGTATTCTCCGCCTGCTTCTCCTTCTGGGTCTGGCAGAGCTCCTGAACCGGGGTTGGCACTTTTTATTGTGGTGGGGTCTCAGGTTGGAAGCACCGGGCACAGAAGCCTTCGTAATTCTGTTAGGTATTTGGAAGGTTTCAGTTCAGAGCTTTGTGGATCAGCCACACAGACACATAGCAATCCAGGGCCACATTAACAGAGGCAGATCTGATGTCAGAAAATGATCTCTCTCTCTCTCTCTCTCTCTCTCTCTCTCCTCTCTCTCTCTCTCTCTCTCTCTCTCTCTCTCTCTCTCTCTCTCTCTCTCTCCTCCCTCCCCCCCTCTCTCCCCTCCCTCCCTCCCCCCTCTCTCCCCTTCCCTCCCTCCCTCCCTTCCCTCCCTCCCCTCCCTCCCCCCTCTCTCCCCTTCCCTCCCTCCCTCCCTCCCTCCCTCCCCTCCCTTCCCTCCCTCCCTCCCTCCCCTCCCTCCCCTCCCTCCCTCCCTCCCTCCCTCCCTCCCTCCCTCTCTCTCTCTCTCTCTCTCTCTCTCTCTCTCTCCCCTCCATTTCTTTCCTGCAGAAGAGAAACTGAACAGAACAATTTGAGCCAATGTGCCATGGATGGGAATAAATGAGATGACCAGTAAATAATATGGTGCACACCTGTATTGTTAAGTGAAAATGGACCCCGGCCTAAGGATGTGGCTTCGTGACAAATGCTTGCCGACCATGTAGATGGCTCTGAGTTCTATCTCCAGCACCATAAAACTAAACAGGTGGGGATAAATAAACAAATAAACGCAGAAAGCCGGGAGGTCTACTAGCCAGGCTTGGTGGCTCACATCTACCCTCTCGGTACTCATGAGACTGAAGGACAAGTTCAAGGCCAACCTGGATTAGTGAGACTCTGTTTAGGAAAAAGAAGCATTAGATAAATACGAACATGTGCAGGGTGTCTTCTCCCCAGGCTCCTGGTTCTTTGGGTGCTTTTCATTTCTGTATATTATTCGCTCAAAATCTCAATAGACTGCCATCCTGGAGTCAGCCTCATGGAAGAGGCTCAGGGCTGAACTTTAGACCTGTCCTTCCGTTGCTTTTGTGTTTTAAATGTTTAAACATGTAAAATGAGACCAGCAACGTGTGTATCTTAGAGACTTTTAAAAGTACACCAAATAATGTCTGGTCCATGGTAAGTTTTGTGTGTGGAAGCCACTAGGTGTTATTTGGAATGAACTGGTTGTTGTTAACTTGACCAACTAACTAGACCTTTCTAAGGAGCAGAGTACAGTTCCAAAGTGAGTTACACCTCATGTGGTTTCCAGACACTGGGTTCTAACTCATGATTAGAGAGCTAACGGTTCCCACGGTGGCTCCCTAAAAAGTCTCTTCTACAACTCAGCCTTGCATTGCCTCGGATCTAGTCCTAGAAGCAAGGATCAGCAGGCAGCCTGTGCAAAAGAGAAGGTTCGATTTGAAAAATCCTTTTGACCTTGTTTGTTTTTGAAATAGAATCTAACTAAGTAGACCAGGTTGGCCTCCAAAGTCCCTGTGTAGTTCAGGCTAGTTTCGACCTTATAGTGGATTCTTCTGTGTCTGTCTCCCAAGTACTGTGATTACAGATGTGCATTGTCACAGCTGGCTAAGAAATTTTGACTTTAATGAAGAGGCCCAGGGAGGTCACACGGGGAGTTCTCTGAGTGCAGGAAACGTGGTGCTCTCTGGAAAAGGGTCCTTTCCAGCTCACAGAGAGAGCTGGATCAATATCATTGGGATTCTGGACTCAGAGATCTGCCCACAAAGGCTGAGCTCCAAGATCAGCTGTACAGTCGCTTCTCCACCTGGACCAAGGGTTAGCCTGAGGCACAGGAGGACCAGCTGTTCTGTGAGAGAATGCTGGTAGTTCTTGGAGCACAGAGAGCTGGTGCTCTCTGGAAAAGGGTACTTTTTGACCTAGAAAAAGAGCCGAGTCTCCACTATTAGGACTCAGGACCTGTGGGCAGAAGGCTGAGCTCCAGAACAGCCTCTCAGGAGCTCTCACAGCTGAGCCCACAAAGACAGAACTGAGTCACTGCCATCAGAACTCACTACCTGCCCACAAAGAGCCAAATACCCAGGAGCAATCTCCCTCATGTTAAAAGTCTTGGAAAGAACAGGAATCCAAGGCCCTTACCTAAACATAGTAAAAGCAATATACAGCAAACCAGAAACCAACATCAAACTAAACAGTGAGAAACTTGAAGGAATCTCACTAAAATCAGGGACTAGACAAGGCTGCCCACTCTCCCCTTACCTATTCAATAGTATACTGGAAGTCCTGGCCAGAGCAATAAGACAACAAAAGGAAGTCAAAGGGATACAAATTGGAAAGAAAGAAGTTAAAATATCACTATTTGCTGATGACATGATAGTATACTTAAGTGACCCCAAAAATTCCACCAGGAACTTTGACAGTTGATAAACAACTTCAGCGAAGTGGCTAGATATAAAATTAACTCAAACAAATCAGTAACCTTCCTCTACTCAAAAGACAAAAATACTGAGAAAGAAATTAGGGAAAAGATACCCTTCACATAGTCACAAACAATATGAAATAACTTGGTGTGACCCTAACTAAGCAAGTGAAGGATCTGTACAACAAGAACATATCTCTGAAGAAGGAAATTGAAGAAGATCTCAGAAGATGGAAAGATTTCCCATAGTCATGAATTGGAAGGATCAACATTGTAAAAATGGCCATCTTACCAAAAGGAATCTACAGATTCAATGCAATCCCCATCAAAATTCCAACTCAAAGGAGCAATTTGGAATAACAAAAAACCTAAAATAGCAAAATCTATTCTCAACAACAAGAAAACTTCTGTGGGAATCACTATCCCTGACCTCAAACTATATTACAAGGCAATTGTGTTAAAAACTGCATGGTACTGGTACAGAGATAGGCAGGTAGATCAATGAAACAGAATTGAAGATCCATAAATGAAACCTAACACCTATGGTCACTTGATCTTTGACAAAGGAGCTAAAAACATTCAATTAAGGAAGGACAGCCTCTTCAACAAATGGTGTTGGTTCAACTGGCAGTCAGCATGCAGAAGAATGAAGACAGATCCTTTCTTATCTCCTTGTACAAGCTCAAGTGCAAGTAGATCAAAGATCACTACATAAAACCAGGTACACTGAAACTATTAGAAAAGAAAGTGGGGAAAACCTTAGAACACATAGGCACAGGGGAAATTTTCCTGAAAAGAACACCAGTGGTCTATGCTCTAAGATCAAGAATTGACAAATGAGACCTCATGAGATTGCAAAGTTTCTGTAAGGCTAAGGACACTGTCAAGAAAACAAAATGGCAGCCAACAGAATGGGAAAAGATCTTTACCAATTGCACATCTGATAAAGGATTGATAGCTAATATATACAAAGAACTCAAGAAGTTAGACTCCAGAGAATCAAACAATCCTATTAAAAATTGGGTTACAGAGCTAAACAAAAAATTCTCAACTGAGGAATACCGAAATGCTGAGAAGCACCTAAAGAAATGTTCAACATTCCTAGTCACCAGGGAAATGAAAGTCAAAACAACCCTAAGATCCTACCTCACACCAGTCAGAATGGCTAAGATCAAAAACTCAGATTACAGCAGATGCTGATAAGGATACAGAGAAACTCCTTCATTGTTGGTGGGGTTCTAATCTGGTTCAACCACTCTGGAAATCGGTCTGGTGGTTCCTCAGAAAATTGGACATAGTACTATCTGGAGACCCAGCTGTTTCACTTCTAGGCATATACCCTAAAGATGCTCCAACATATAATCAGAACACATGCTCCACCGTGTTTATATCAGCTTTATTTATAATAGCCAGAATCTGGAAAGAACCTAAATGTCTTTTAACAGAGGAATGGATACAGAAAGTGTGGTGCATTTACACAATGGAGTACTACTCAGCTATTAGAAACAATGACTTTAAAAAATTCCTAGGCAAATGGATGAAACTACAGAATATCATCCTGAGTGAGGTAATCCAGTCACAAAAGAACACACAGGTATACAGTCACTGATAATTGGATACTAGCCCCACAAAGCTCTGAATACCTAAAAAACAACTCACATACCTCATGAAGCTCAGAAAAAAGAAGGCCAAAACATGGAAGCGTAAGTCCTTCTTAGAAAAAAAAAACAGAAAAAGGGAAAAAAAGTGTATTCATCATATATTGTTATGTAACAAATTTTGTGAGATAAAATATTTTATAAAATAAATAAGTTAAAATAAAAAAACTGAAAAAAGTAATGATGCTTATTTTGCGTGAGACTCTAATATACTGACTTGTACCCCAATTTCTAGTAAAGTATATTCAGAACTCGAGGATTTAGTGTTGTGTCCACTGTACCTTGGGGAGTCCTGTTTGTACTGCACACAGCAGTTTCAATGACACAGCCCTTTGGAAACAATGACGTCTGAAGTCCTGGTGATATCAGACCTATGCAAAAATTTTTTAGATTCACTTGTTTCCATAATTGTTTTTGAAAAATATTTCCTAGTCTGGTCTTCCCTAGAATGCAAGTAATTCTCTGTTTGTTAACTGGTGGCTGGTCCTACCTACCTGAGGATGATGGCATCATGGATTCATACCAAAGACAAAACACAGGTGAAGATGTTAGAGCCCTGCACAATTTTAACCACAGATGCATATTTCATTTTTAGGGCTGTATTCTCTGCTCTTGTGCAGTCCTGGGCACAGTTCTAATCAGAGGCTCACCTGGGACAGACGCTGGCCCCAAAGCTATGCAGGCAGGAAGGTCATCATTACCCTCAAAAAGTTTTATGTTTTGTGATTTTGGTTACCTATGATCAACTGGTCTAAAAATATTTAAATATGAAACTCTAGAAATAAACAATTTATACAATGTGACCAGAAAAGGGAGGTGAATCTGTACTTGCTGTTAACTGATCCAGAAGGGAGATGCTGAAGGACCAGAACCAGGCATCCATCTGGCCTGCCACTAGCAAGACATCTGTCATCCTCAGAAGAGCCCTGATGGAGGGTCCAGGAATGGGTATCACCTCCCAGGAGGGCGTTCTGTGTCCCAGGGCCTTAGACAAGAGGCCTGACCCTCCCGATTCTGTGAATTTCAAAGGCAGAATCACCCTCAGAGAATCAAGATCACAGCCCCAAAATCAGCCTTTCTCTGGATCAAAGTAGAGGTTCTGCTCTCTCTGATGATCACCTAGACAATCCAGATGAGACTGAAATCAACGTGGACGAACTCGATGACCCCGTTGAAGCAGATTCTTTTGGCTACATTGGCCATAAAGATCCTAAGGCCAACAAAATCTGTTGTTCTGTCAAGAATCAGAGTCTATTCCAGAACAAATAGTCCAGGAGAAATGAGAAGACAGCTGGCTATGGGACCAATAGATTGACATGGAGGTCACTGATCCCTACCGAAGAGTCATTTCTTGTGGAGATGTGTAATAACTACTTTAGAGTGGGTGGTACACATGATCATGTGCTTGAATCAAGGCCAGGCTGAATGAAGAAAAGCTACCAGGTGATTGACAGATGGTTGTGCAAGAATTCAAAGTCATTCATCATTGTCCATCCATCTTGGTTCATCAGAATGATCCTTGCAGCGAGTCGGCCATTAATAAGCCATTTAAAAATGAACCCAGAGATGCTGTATATCCCTGTGTGGCACTGGTGGGAAAAGACACCAAGAGAACTGCCTGCCACCACATGGCACAGGCAGGCTGTAAGCTCACAGAAGTACACCTACTCTCATGTCATTTGGCCCAGGAGGAGGAAGGCATCCAGAGACCCACCCGCCACCAGGTCACACAGAGGTTGGGTAGACTATAGACACCTAGAGGCTGACTTGCTGCCGGGAGGTCACCCAGAGGCCTGTCATCTGTGTGGGCTGCCTGCACTACCATATGCAAACTGTGGTGGACAGATGGGAGATGGTGTAAAAGGAACAGTTTGACCATTATGAAGAGGGATGGAACAATGGACATGAGCGTGGAGAGTAATAACCTGCTGTGAGTAGCCAGCCTAAGGCCACAGTGAAGTTCCAACCTGTGCTGCCACTGAAGGCCACGTCTGGGTTGGTGGCTGTGTAGCAGCATGGGTCAGTTTCAGTGTCCGGTGCCTATATTATCACTAGGCACCATGGGGACATCCCTGGTCTGGGCAGCCGCCTGGGACCATGTAGCTGTCCAAGGCTGTGCAGAACTAACTGTCCCTGCTCTCCACTGGCTGCAGCACTTGGGAGAGCTGGCCCCGCCTCTCACCATTGGCAGCACTCAGTGGATGAGAACAGAGCTGGCCCTGCCCCTCATCAGCTGCAGCACTGGGGAGAACAGGCCCTGCACCTCTCCTGGGAAGTGCAATAGAGCTGGCCCTGGTCCCTGGGGGAGGGTGAAAGCAAGGGACAGCTGGCCCTGCCACTCCTCTGTGTGAGTGATGTCTCCTGTACCATGATGAGATGTTTCCTATGCTTTGTTTACTTATCCGTTCGTTCTCTCTCTCCCTCTCTCCCTCCCTCCCTCCCTCCCTCCCTCCCTCCCTCCCTCCCTCCCTCCCTCCCTCCCTCCCTCCCTCCCTCCCTCCCTCTCTCTCTCTCTCTCTCTCTCTCTCTCTCTCTCTCTCTCTCTCTCTCTCTCGGAGAGTGGATAGGAGGGGATGAGGGGACAGGGAGACGAGTGGGATTGGGGTGCATGATGTAAAACTCACAAAGAGTAAAAGTTTTAAAAACTGTTCAACGACTTATGCATTTTAATTCTGTATCATTGCTGTCAAATCTTGACCACCTCGCTTCACCCCCCTAAAACACTTAAATCATCTCTTTGTCCAGCGTGCTGAGACTGTGCATGTTACCCTCCTGTGCCTTTTGTCCTGCTGCTTAACCTACTCACATGATCACAGTGCTTTTGCTAAATAAACCTAATGTTACTTCATAATGACCCCAGCATTCCAAGCACCAACTGGTGATCTCATTTCAGGATATTATTACAGTTGCTATCGATTATCGTTATCTTGGTCATTATTGTCGTTGTTTACTTCTTGTGTCTCACAGCTTATCTTGGACATGCATGGGGGTGGGGGAAATGCATAATATAGATTCCCGTACTCTGTCTTCTTGCAGACCTGCTGGAGCAAGTTTGTACCCGCGGAGGCAGAGCATTGGGTGCGTTTCCTTGTAGCTGTGTGTGAATGTGATAGCAGCTCCTGTCTTCCGGCCATCAGCATCTCTCTCTTGGTAAGCTGCTGCCTTCGTAATGTAGTCATATGTAATCCTAATGTAGTCACAAGAGTGATGGCCCATGACTTTTGACCTGTTCTGTGGGTTAGAATTGAGTCATATGTCCCAGATGTGCTCACCAAGAGGGAATTACATCAGGTGTGGCTCTCGGCACCTTGAAAGGGGCAGCTGTCATAGAACCTTTCTACAATCCTGATGGAGAGACATTAGTTTTCTTTGGCAGAGCTCAAGTTAGATCAATCCAGATGTTTCCTTCTCCTCTGTGTGCCACTGGCTTTTGTGGGATGAGGTACATGTACCCGTTCATGTACATGTGTGCATGCATGTAGAGGCAACAGGTCAACGTTGGATGTCTTTTATTGCTCTCTCCCTTACCTTTTGAGATGAGTCTCTCACCGAACCCCCACTCCCTGGGGCCTCAAGTCTCTCAAGGGTTAGGTGCATCTTCTCTCACTGAGGCCAGACCAGGCGTCCTCTGCTGTGTATGTGCCAGTGACCTCGTATCAGCTGGTGTATGCTGCCTGGTTGGTGGCTCATTGTCTGAGAGAGCTCTGGGGTCAAGGTCAGTTGAGACTGCTGGTCTTCCTATGAGGTAGCCCTCCTCCTCATTTCTTCCAGCCTTCCCCTAATTCAACTATGGGATCCCTGGCTTCTGTCCATTGATTTAGTGTAAGTATCTGCATCTGACTGTTTCAGCTGCTGGCTGGGCCCCTGTCTGTAAGCACACCCTAGCATCAGTGATAGTGTCAGCCTTGGAGCCTCCTCTTGAGCTGGCTCCTGATTTAGGCCTGTCACTGGACCTCCTATCTCTCAGGCTCTTCTCCATTTTTGTCCCAGCTGTTCTTTTAGGCAGGAACAATTCTAGGTCAGAGCTTTTGACTGTGGGATGTCAACCCCGTCCCCTCACTTGATGCCCTGTCTTTCTACTGGAGGTGAACTCTACAAGTTCCCTCTCCCCACGGTAGGGCATTTCATCTAAAGTCCTTCCCTTTGAGTCCTGAGCATCTCTCACCTCCCAGGTCTGTGGTACATTCTAGAGGGTCTTCCAGTGACCTTCCTCTCAAGGTTCCCTGTTGCCTTTTTTTTTCCTTTTTAATAAGGAAGATTAAATGTTACCTTCAGGCTGGATCTCAGATCTCAGTGTGTAGCCCTGGCTGGTCCGGGACTCTCTATGGCTGACCTTGAATTTACAGTCAGCCTCCTGCCTCTGCTTCCTTAGTAATGGGATTGCAGGTAGGTTCAGCTCTCCTCAGTTTTTAACTGTATTTTTTTTTTTCTCTGTTAGTTCTTACAGAAAAGATTAAGGAGATTTGTGGCAGAAATGCTCCAATTTCTGTTTGACACACAAGTCAATTGAATTGAAATAATATTAAAATCGATTGGGGATGTTATTGGAGATTTGTGCCACTAAGAGAACTTAGGGAATGACTATTAAATCAACGTTTTTTTTTGTTTGTTTGTTTGTTTGTTTGTTTTTGTTTTTTTTTTAAGAGAAGCTATTCTTAGGGTTGGGCAGCTGGCTATGCTGTAAAGTTATTGCCATAGAACAAGGAGGACCTGAGAGCCACCCCAGCACTCAATATAAAAGCAGCAGTGTGTGTGCCTTGTCAGTCACTTCTGCTCTGGGGAAGACAAAACAGCAGGATGCCCAGGGCTTGCTGCTCAGCTAGCCTAACCAAACCACGACAGGTCCATGAAAGACTCTTACTCAAAAAATAAGAGGGAGAGGGATCATACACACGTGCGCGCTTGTGCGCGTGCGCGAACACACACACACACACACACACACACACACACACACACACACACACACACACAACTATTCTCATCCATGCAAATTCATCTTGAAATCAATTTGGGGTATTTAGAGAATCAGTTGAAAATAATCATTTTAGCTTTCTTTTCCAAAGGATCGAAGCCAGCTGCTTCTGCAGTAATAAGAAATAAGCGATGCCTAATTATTTTTTGACTTTAATTTGCTGCGGGGAGGGGGTGGGGGGAGGGAAAGGCAATTACAAAACCCTTTGTCAGACACTGCCATCTTCTGGTCAACTTTCAAAGTGCAACTACAGCCTCAGCGCAATTAATTCGTTGTCCGAAATTCGTTATTAAAACTCCTGTAAAACCTGAAATTAACATTACATTTGAATACTAATTAGTTGTAAATAAAATTAAACCTATCAAAATTGTTGGAGGTGTCTTTGTAGTGCAAAAATATCAGTTTCTTTTTTTTAATTTTCCATTAAAAATGTATTATCCCCTATCATTTACTCATCTGCATAGGGTTAAATCAGCAACATCTGACAGCCTGGAGGCTTGCTCTATCCATGGTTTACTAGGTGAGAGCTAAATTACTTTAATTTTCTTGGTCAAGTGCGGCTCTCCGCACTGGCTCTTCATGCCATGTGGACGTAATAAAAGCTCACAAGTGAGACCTGAGTAGCGGCTGTTCAGCACAGGAAGTGCTGCTGAACTCAGAGCCGGGTGCTTCGGACCTTGTCCACTGCAGCTCGGGGCTTTGCGGGTCTTCAGTAACCAGGAAACTGTGCAGATCATTCCCAGGGGAGTGCAGACAGGAAAGCAGAAGATGGGACTGTGACAAGGGACCTTGCAGGTCGCTCTTTTTCAGGAAGAGCCAGGGGTCCTGTGAGTTCTCGGAACTCCTGCTCCCTGTCCTTCCTGAGTCGGAAAACAAATCCTCCCCCCCCCCCCCCCGAGATTAAGCAGGCCTCGCTAGCATTGTGTGCGCTACCATGCCTGGAGTTAGCTGTCCCCGTTCACGGGCAGCCTTCTTGTTCGGTGTAGTGTTCTCGGAGTTACACTGGGCTCTGGAGGAAAGAAAGACTTAGCCACCGTCGCTGTGGCTCAGTAGCGTGTTTTGAGTTCCGTCGTGCCTAGTTCCTCAGTGAGTACGGAGAGTTCTGACTCCCTGCTCACGGTATCTCAACAGAGACGAACATCTCTGTGACCCTGATAATAGATGGTTGTATGTCTCATGTGACTATATACATGTTTGTCCCCAAAGCGCCCCTAAGCTTTCATGGGAATTTCTGATAACTGGGAAGATGGCTGTCGATGAAACACGAAGACCTAAGTTCTATTCCCAGAGCCCACATTAAAGAGCAAGCTTGTGACCCCAACACAGAGGAGGCAGGGACAGGTGGGTGTCTGGGGCTCACCAGCCTAATTGCCGTGCTCCAGAATCCATCCTAATAGAGGCACTGATCTAAAAGAGTCGGGAGGGGGCATTTCTGACGACGGTACCCAGGGCTGCCCTCTGACCTGGACATGTACGCACACATGCACACGCATGCACGCTATTGAAGGTCTGAGTGGGGCACAGTGTAGTTGTGGGGATGAAGGAAGGTGGGCCAAGTGCTGAGTGCCTGATGCTCACAGGGTCAAGAGTAGTGTGGTCAGAACTGTTAGTGAGACAAGGTGGTGACTGTGATCTGGACCTGTGAATGGGCTGCTTGTGGTCTCCACCAGCTCCCGTAATTACCCTGCTAATGCTCTTAGCTGTTATGGAAACAACGGTGCTTCATTTGCCTGAAGGGAACTGGGCGGAGATCTTACTGTTCCACAAGGTTTTACCAGCAGCCCTTCCTCCCAGCTTAATAAAATGCTTCTACGTCAACCAAGAGCTGTGGCCCAGATTTTAGAGGGTACATCTTCAGCTGAGGAACTCCCGTCATGCTGACGGAAGTACTCCCTTCCCGTTCATTTATTTAGCTCTGAAAAAAAACTTAATTAAAAAGACATTCGGAATACGCTGAATATAATCAAACATATATATTTAAAGTGCACAGCAAAATTCATCACCATGCATAATTAGTCTATACTAATAAAACATTTTTTAGAATAAAAAGTACACTTTTACTGTTTGTTTGCTTCTTGAGATGGGGTCTTGTATACTCCAGGGTAGCCTTGAACTCACAGAGCTGAGGATGAGTTTGAATTTCTGGTCCGCTACTTCTACCTCCTGAATGCTGGGATTGCAAGCAAACGGCATTACCGCAGTTTGTGTGCTTCTGGAAATTGAGTCCAGTTTGCAGGCTGGGTAAACATTTACCCACTGACCCACAATCCTAATCCTGAGCTAATTAAACATTAGTTGCTGGGTAATTTTAAAATCCTTATATTCTGTAAAGTGCATGACAAAGAGCAAAAAGGCCACAGGTTTGGGATCTAAAAGTCTTCACTGTAAATTTGTCTTGGTGATCTTAAGATATGATCTCAGAGAATTAAGTATCTGCTGAAAATTCTAATTTTTTTATTCTGTGATATTCCAGTATGAATCCTGGCATTGCTGAGAGAGGCGTTGAAATCACCAAGAGGACGCTGTGAAGCAAAGGGTCCTTCTCTCGTGGTGAAAAAGGAGATAGGAGGCAGCCCTGAGGCAGTCAGAGATGGAACAATCTGAGCCTGGGGTGGGATGCTGCCAGCTCCAGGTAGGTCTGTTCTTTGGACCCATGGGGACCTACAGGAGATCAATAGTCTCATCTAAAATCGGCCTGAATGATGCTTGCTTCTATTCTTTACTGTGCTCGCATGGGGATGGTGGCCCTCCAAAGGCAGATCCGCATCGTAACTTCTAGAACCCGTAATTATGATCTCTCTTTAAAAGTACACATGCATGGAGGGGGTAGGGTGGGGGCAGGGCAGGGGGAAGGAGGGTCCCCTCAGATATAGTGGCTGCAGACTCTTGGAATGAGGTCCTCCTGGTCGATCAGGTGAGCCCTTGATCAATCACAATGGTCTTTTGCTGTAAGAAGCACGGAAGGAGACGCTAATGTAAAGAAACAGAGGCTGCAGTTGCATGGTCTTAAACAAGTGATTGCTCAGGGTGGCTAAAAGAGGCAAGGGCGGATTCTCTTCTAGAGACTTAAGGGGTGCCGTTATGACAGACACCCTCATTTCAGACTCCTGTCCTCCTGAAGAATCTCTGACAGGAGACTCTTTTATTGTTGGAAGATACCCAGCTTGTGATAACTCATTACAGCAGCAACAGGATCCACCCTGCTCAACTCTGCCTCACGTTTGTTCTAGGTCCTCCCATTAGACTGGATGCTCTCTCTAGGCAGGAACTCCGGGGTGATCACTGCTCTGTGTCCAGATACTATAGCCAACTTCCCCCCAGATTCTGACTTCTG
The DNA here is from genome assembly GCF_963924665.1 of Micromys minutus. NCBI lineage: Eukaryota > Metazoa > Chordata > Mammalia > Rodentia > Muridae > Micromys > Micromys minutus. The sequence continues at coordinate 47,893,493 of NC_137972.1, read as the reverse complement.
AGGTGGCCAACCTAAGGAGGAGGGCCAGACCCAACCGGTCTTGTTGCTTAGATTGGGTGAAAGAACCATCGGCTTCTACGTCGTGGGCGGAGCTTGGCTCACAGTCAAACTATACAGGGTGGAGTTTAAGTACAGGGACAGAAAACCTCCAAGGCATTTTAAGAGATTTAGTGGAGATTTAGTGCACAGGTGCAGGAGGGCTTAAGCAGCTAAATTCATCCACAGACACCCTCTAGAGGGAGCTGGAGATCATTAACATTTGAAGTGTACACGGATGGGATGAACGGGCTAGGGTTTTCTGAGTGGGTTCACAGTTAGTCCTGGGAACGCCAGAGCTCAAGGAGGGGGCCGGCTCCTGCTACTTGGCTGAAATGTTACTCCTTAGGTTCGGAAGTAGATGGTCAGAAGACTTGGCTCTGAAGCGTCCCACTTTTCACTCCTACCTGCCTTCCAAGTCTATCCTCCGGTTCCTGCTAACAGCACCCATCAGGAAAACCCGACAACATCAGTCGATTGGGAGATTTATCTTGTGCATTACCACAGGACAGAACAGAATGAACTGAGTTTAGACTCGAGAGATAACAGCTTAATTACTCAGATAAATGATGATCGACTGTGCTTTGGGACCTGCCATCAGTAAAATACAAGGATGAATTGTGCATATGTATAATAGCTGGATCATATATGCAATTCTTTGTTCCATGTCTGTCTCTCTCACTCGACTTCAAACACCGCATATTATGTATTTTCTCCCTGTGGTAGCCCCAGGGTCCAGCAGAGACTGTCAGAGATGGCTGCTTCTAAACAGTTGTTAACTGGCTCCTGCTTTTCTGGGATTTTGTTTCCATTGACTGATGCTTCTGCTTTGTAGTAAGGCATCTTCTCTCCTCCCGTAATTATGATACAACCTTTGCTTTTCATGCTGTTGTTCCAGAGGTGGAGTGCTGAGTGAAGAGGCAACTTAGGAGGTGGCTGCTTGCAGCCTAGATTACCTCATTCAGCTGTCTGCTCCAGATCCAGTATTGTCAAACTGCCAGTGTACGCCCCCCCCCCCCCCGTGTTGATGTGCTCACAGAAATCCTTGAGTTGATTTGGTTTGGGAAATTCCTCTAGGTTTTCCTTTATGAAATCTCAGAGGAGGGATTTTCCTTCTTAATACATAACTGTGATCTAGTGCCACCAGTAGCAGGAGACCCTGCCCAACACAGCTTCCAGAAACCTGAGGAGCTCTCCCAGTCCCTGCCTAGGGACCCCCACTCAGGGAAGGCTGAACCCTTGGGCCTGGGGTAGCCCAGTCAGTAGTATGCCTGACTAAAAAGCATGATGACTTTACATTTAATTCTCAGAATCCACCTTTAAAAGATGGGAGGGTGCACCCTAGGTTCCACATGGTAAAAGGAGAGAAGCAACTCACACCAGTTGTCCTCTGACCTCCACATATGAATCTTGGAACACACACACACAAACACACACACACCCCAGATCATTAGGGCTGGGTTGATGCTCAGTAAGTTAGAGTATTTGCTGTGTAAGCATGAGAACCTAGATTCAAACAAATTCTTAGCACCTATGCAAAAACAGCAGGCATGACTTTCAGTAGCTATGCTCCAGAATTGGGGGATAAAGACAGGAGCTCCTGGGAGCTCCTAGGTGGAGCAGATTAGCTGAAACTGTGATTTTCCCATTCAGTGAAGGAACCTGACTCAGTGCAACAAGGCAGAGAGTGATGGAGGAAGACACAACATTATCTTCTGTCCTCTAAAATGTAGGACCCCCCATACACACAGATACACATGCATGCAAATATACACATGTCACACATGTGCACATGCACACACACACACACACACATAGACAGTATAAATACATAAAAGGATAAATCCTTGAATATGCCACAAGAAAGACTTTCAGGATAAGAGTTAAGTAGGTAGAGATAAGGCACTGTAAAGGTTTTAATATGAGATAGATGATGAACAGATAGATGATAGATAGATGATAGATAGATAGACAGACAGACAGGTAGATAGATAGACAGACAGATAGATAGATAAATAGATAGATAGATCCTGAAAAGAACAGCATACACCCAAGACATGGGTGCAGGTTTCTGAAGTGGAAACTTTAGGGTTCTTTGGAAAATCAGTTGTGTCGGATCATGTTTGGTTGGGAAAAACATGTAAATAAGTGTTTTCCTGAAGTGAACACAAGTGAAAGACTAAGGCAGAATCGTGAATGAACATTTCACAGAGGCAGACACAGGAGAAAGGATGCTCTGTTAAAGCAAGCACATGCAAGGACACATGATGAAGAATTCTTTGCTAAGGACACACATGTATCACTCTGCCTTACATTGCTTAGTTGAGCTGCATGTGTCAGGACTCCATAGATGCAATAGCACCAAAACACTTCTGGTGGTGTGCTGCAGTTTCCTGCCGCTTCCGTGAACTCATGCTGATTGGCAGAGTGATATCAGCTAAGACAGATGCATGTACTGAGGCAAGATCTGTGGTGAGGCAAGAGCCCCGGAGGACACGTGATGTTCGAAGGGAGTATAGAAAGGACTCGTTGGACAGTGACGGAGGCTGAGCTTGGCTTGCTTATAGAGCCAGCTGTGTAACACTTGTTGGTCTCGAGTCTCTGAGAGAGGCACAGCTGAGAACTTTTCCTGGTGTTCCTGTTGGCCCGCTCCCCCCTGCTGCAGAGGCTGAGGCCTGGTTGTCTCTGTTAGGTAGTGCCACTGCTGCTGATTTGTTGGTTATCCCGACTCTACCAATTGGACTGCTAAGATATCCATCAAGTGGTTGCTAGTGGATCAAGCTGCGGCTGCTGACCTGTGAACTCAACTGCCAATTTCCAGACAAAACAAATGGGAGTCACTCCAACAAAGCAATTCTAAACAGATCTACGTCCCCATTATCTTTTATTTTCTACTACTGGTGGGTGGTAGGTTAAAAGGGAGGTTATAGCATTTAACAACCATCATTAAAAATAAGAATTGAAAAACTTAAGTTTCAGGCTTCTCAGAAGAGTCAGTCATGCCTAAGTGTAATTTTTGAAATTATGTTGCTAAAACAATATGAATTTACAAACAGAAAGTTAACTTTCAAAATTAAGTAAAAACTATGTGAACTTAAAAATAAGTTTACTTATTTTTGTTGAATTTCCTGTTATAAATAAAATTGCAAAGCGGTTTATGAGGTTAATTGTTACGATTTGGAGGATCTAGTTGGTCTGCCTGTGATGAAGAAATGAATTACACATTTCCCTGAGCCCCATTGTCTAGCTCTGTGATCACTCTTCAGCCTAAAGGAACCTTTCGGGGCCTTAAGAGCATCCTGCCTCCCAGTGGAAACTCTTGGGGGTACCATAGCTAACCAGCTTGGAACCCTGATGGACCAATCCCATCCAAGATGGATCCACCCAACATCCCAGTTGAGACCAACTGGGACACACCCTGAAAAGTGGGATCTGCCTGAGGCACAGCCAGCAGAGTTGGATAACCTAACTGTACTGGCCGGTTTTGTGTCAACTTGACACAAGCTGGAGTTATCACAGAGAACGGAGCCTCAGTTGAGGAAATTCCTCCATGAGACACAGCTGTAAGGCATTTTCTCAAATAGTGATCAAGGTGGGAGGGCCCAGCCCTTGTGAGTGCTGCCATCCCTGGGCTGGTAGACCTGGGTTTTATAAAAAAGCAAGTTGAGCAAGCCAGGGAAAACAAGCCAGTAACATCCCTCCATGGCCTCTGTATCATCTCCTGCTTTCAGACTACTTGAGTTCCACTCCTGATTTATTTTGGTGATGAACAGCAATGTGGAAGTGTAAGCTGAATAAACTCCTTTCTCCCCAACTTGCTTCTTGGTCCTGATGTTTGTGCAGGAATAGAAACCCTGACTAGGACACTGACATCCATCCATTAGCCCGCAGCAACCTTCACCTTCCCAAGAACTGCTATCAGGATCATACAGTCAACACCAGGGAAAAATCAGATGCTTAAAGGACAACATAAGAACACAGTCTACAAGACCCAGGGGAATATGGCACCACCATAGCCCAGCTATCCTGCTACAACTAACCCTGGATTCCTAATGAAACTGAAGCACAAGAAGTGGGTCTTAAGTACAGTCTTATAAAGATGATCAAGGCTCTTAAAGAGGACACGAATGAATCCCTAAGGAAATACAGGAAAATACATTCATACAGATAGAGGCAATAGAAGAGGAAGCCAATAAATATAAAGAAATACAAGGTATGAGTAAAACTGTCCAAGACCTGAAAAGGAAAATGGAAGCAATGAAAAAAAAAATAAACTAAGTCAATCTTGGAGATGAGAAACACAGGAAAGAGAACAGAAACTACAGGGGTGAGCATCAACAGAATACAGGAGATGGAAGAATCTCAGTAGAAAAAAATCAATATATCAGTTGAAAATACAAAAAAAAAAAAAAAATCCAAAAAGTTCATAACACAAAACATACAAGAAATCTGGGATGCTACAAAAAGACTATGAAAATCTAAAAATAATAGGAACATCTTATTGTATTTCTTATTATGCTGCCTCTACTTACTATTATGAGGAGTGGGCACATTCTACTCTTGATTTTAACTTAACGTCTTTCTAGCAAACAACTAAAACCATCTTTTAAAGCTTATCTCCCCCTAAGATTATTTGAATCAAATCAGGAACTCCATAAAAACCATTAATTCACATAAATAGTATTAATTCATGAAAGCTCCTCTTTATGTTGAACTGCAGGGAATCTGCCCAACAGAGGTGGGCTGATACCCAGGAGTTGTTAGGCTATGTTGTAGGAAAAGGCATATAAGCTGCAAGAAGCCATCCTGAGGTGAGGTCTCTTTGGGAACTTATCTCTCAGAGCTCACCCGTCTTAGTCTATGCAAAAAGGTGGGTCACCTCCAGAAAGGCCACCTGTTAGCCTTAGCCTTTCCAAGATGGCTTCTGACATTGGTATGAATACAAACTTGTACAACCACTCTGGAAATCAATTTGACAATTTTTCAAAAGACTGGGAATAATAGTTCTACCTGAAGACCCAGATATACCACTTCTGGGTCTATACCCCAAAGATGCTCCACCATCATACAGGAACACTTGTCACCTATGTCCATCACAGCTCTGTTCATATTCATAATCGCCAGAAACTGGAAACAACCTAGATGTCCCTCAACTGAAGAATAAATACATCATCCTGAGTGGCAACCCAGACCCAAAAGGACATGCATGGTATGTACTCACTTATAAGTGGTTATTAAGCATAAATATATAAAGGATAACCATGCTATAATCAATGGATCCAAACAAGCCAAATAATGAGGGCTCAAGGGAGGAAAATTGAATCTTTCTCAGAAGGAGAAGCAAAATAGATAGACAGGTGGATGGAAGGAGAAAACTGGATGGAAGAAGGGGTGGGGAGGGGAGCAAGGTTATATATGTAGAGAGAGTGGGCAGGTGAGAGAGAAGAGAAATTGTCTGGGGAAACATATGTAGCAAGTGCCAGAGACCTGGGATGAGGGAAGCCACAGAGAGTGTGTGGGGGCTGCTCTAGCTGAGACTCCTAATAGTGGAGGATACGGATCCTGAAGTGTCCACTTCCTGTAGCCAGGCAGGTCTCCCAGAGGAGGGATAAGGACAGCAACTCACGTACAAAACCTTTGACCCAAAATGTGACCTGCCTTTAAGATGTGCAGGGACAAAGTTAGAGCAGGTTGGGGGGGGGTGGCCAATGACTGCCCCAAACTGAGTCCCATCCCACAGGTAAAAATTCCTAGCACAATTAATGATGCTCTGTTATGATTGCAGACAGGAGCCTAGCATAATTGTCTTCTGAGAGGCTCCAGCCAATGGAAAGATATGCAGAGACTCACACCCCAGCATTAGATGAAGCTCGGGACTCTTATGGGAAGAGTTGAGAGAAAGATTGAGGGATCTGAAGAGGACAGGACTACAGAAAGACCAAGAGTCAACTAACATGGACTTTTGGGGGCTCCCAGAGACCGAATCACCAACCAAAGAGCAAGCATGGGCCAGACCAAGACCCCTGTATATATGAAGCAGATGAGCAGCTTGGTCTTCATGCAGGTCCCCAAACAACTGAAGCAAGGACTGTGCCTGAGTCTGTTGTCTACCTGCCTGCCTGCCTGTCTGCCTGCCTGCCTGTCTGCCTGACTGCCTGCCTGCCTGCCTGCCTGCCTGCCTGTCTGCCTGCCTGCCTGTCTGCCTGCCTGCCTGTCTACCTGTCTGCCTGCCTGCCTGTCTGCCTGCCTGCCTGCCTGCCTGCCTGTCTGCCTGCCTGCCTGTCTGCCTGCCTGCCTGTCTGCCTGCCCGCCTGTCTGCCTGCCTGCCTGTCTGCCTGTCTGTCTGCCTGTCTGCCTGCCTGTCTGCCTGTCTGCCTGTCTGCCTGCCCGTCTGCCTGTGGATCCAGAGCTCCTAAATGGACTTCCAATTCTGGAACAGTGGGAGAGGATGGGCCTCATCCTGCAGTGACTTGATATATGTGTATGTGGGGGGAGGGGGGTCGGTGTAATGGTCACATCCAGAGAGGGGCTTCTCCTTTTCTTTTTCTTTTCTTTTCTTTTTTTAAATTTTTATTTCTATAGTCAGAGTGAGCTGTTTCATTTATTTATTTATTTATTTTGAATACATTTTTAAGGTTATAATTAAGTATTTGTGGGTACATATACATACACATATGTATATATGTAGCAATAATATAGGAAAAGAGGCTATTAATTTGAGGGGATAGGAGAGAGACTAGGAGGGGCGGTAGGGAGGAAAGGGGGATGTGATACAGTTCTATTTTAATTAAAATATATTCTTTTTGTTGTTGTTGTTGTTGTTGACCTTCACACAGTCTGTGAGTTGTTTCTGGGGTGTTCAGAGCTTTCTGGGGTTAGTATGCCATTATCAGTGACTGCATATTATGTCTGTTCTTTTGTGACTGGGTTATCTCACTCAGGAAGATATTCTCAAGATGCAACCATTTTCTTAAGAATTTCATTAAGTCATTGTTTCTGATAGCTAAGTAGTACTCCATTGTGTAAATGTACCACAATTTTTGTATCCATTCATCTACTGAAGGACATCTGGGTTCTTTCCAGCTTCTGCCTATTATAAATAGAGCTGCAATGAACATTGTGATGCATGTATCTTTGTTGTATGTTGGAGTGTCTCTGGGGTAAATGCCCAGAAATGGAATAACTGGGTCTTCAGGTAGTACTATGTCCATTTTTTTTGAGGAACTGCCAGACTGATTTCCAGAGTGGTTGTATCAGTTTACAACCCCACCAGCAGTGGAGAAGTGTTCCTCTTTCTCTGCATCCTCGGCAGCATCTGTTGTCATCTGAGTTTTGGATCTTGGCTGATCTGACTGGTGTGAGGTGGAATCTCAGGGTTGTTTTGATTTGCATTTCCCTGATGGCTAAGGATGTCGAGCACTTCCTTAGATGTTTCTCAGCCATTCGATATTCTTCAATTGAGAACTTTAAGTTTTAAAGTTTAAGTCTGTACCCCATTTTTTAATAGTGTTGTTTAATTCTCTGGTGTCTAGCTTTTTGAGTTCTTTGTATACCTTGGATATTAGGCCTCTATCTGATGTGGAGTTGGTAAATATCTTTTCCCACTCTGTTGGCTGCCGTTTTGTTTTCTTGACAGTGTCCTTAGCCTTACAGAAACTTTGCAATCTCATTAAGTCCCATTTGTCAATCTTTGACCTTATAGCTCGAGCCATTGGTGTTCTGTTCAGGAAATTTTCTCCTGTGCCTATGTGTTCTAAGGTTTTCCCTACTTTCTCTTCTAATAGTTTCAGTGTACCTGGTTTATGTGCAGATCTTTGAACTTGCACTTGAGCTTTGTACAAGGAGATAAGAAAGGCTCTATTTTCATTCTTCTGCATGCTGAGTGCCAGTTGGACCAACACCATTTGTTGAATAGGCTGTCCTTTTTCTATTGAATGTTTACAGCTCTTTTGTCAAAAATCAGGTGACCATATACGTGAGGGCTCATTTCTGAATCTTCTATTCTATTCCATTGATCCACGTGCCTATTTTGGTACCATTACCGTGCAGTTTTTAGCACAATTGCCTTGTAATATAGCTTGAGGTCAGGGATAGTGATTCCCGCAGATGTTTTCTTGTTGTTGAGGATGGATTTCGCTATTCTAGGACTTTTGTTATTCCAGATGAAATTGCACATTGCTCTTTCCAACTCAATGAAGAACTGGGTTGGAATTTTGATGGGGATTGCATTGAATCTGTAGATTGCTTTTGGTAGGATGGCCATTTTTAAAATGTTGATCCTTCCAAATCCATGAGCATGGGAGATCTTTCCATTTTCTGAGATCTTCCTCGATTTCCTTCTTTAGAGGTTTGAAGTTCTTGTCATACAGGTCCTTCACTTGCTTAGTTAGAGTCACACCAAGGTATTTCATAGTTTTTGTGACTATTGTGAAGGGTATCATTTCCCTAATTTCTTTCCCCACATGTTTGTCCTTTGAATATAGGAAGGCTACTGATTTATTTTAGTTAATTTTATATCCAGCCACTTTGCTGAACTTGTTTATCAGCTGTAGGAGTTCTCTGCTGGAAGTTGTGGGGTCCCTTAAGTATACTATTATTTCATCTGCAAATAGTGATGTTTTTACTTCTTCCTTTCCAATTTGTATCCCTTTGATTTCCTTTTGCTGTCTAATTGCTCCAGCCAGGACTTCCAGTACTATGTTGAATAGATAGTGGGAGAGTGGGCAGCCTTGTTGAGTCCCTGATTTCAGTGGGATTGCTTCAAGTTTCCCACCATTAAGTTTGATGTTGGCTGTTGGATTGCTATATATTGCTTTTATTATGTTTAGGTATGGGCCTTGGATTCCTGTTCTTTCCAAGACTTTTAACATGGAGTGGTGTTGGATTTTGTCAAATGCTTTCTCAGCCTCTAGTGAGATAACCGTGTGGTTTTTTTCTTTGAGTTTGTTTATATGGTGGATTACACTGATGGATTTCCTTATATTAAACCATCCTTGCATCCCAGGAATGAAGCCTACTTGGTCATGGTAAATGATCATTTTGAAATGTTCTTGGGTTTGGTTTGCAAGGATTTTGTAGAGTATTTTTACATCAATGTTCATAAGTAAGATTGGTCTGATGTTCTCTATCCTTGTAGGGTCTTTTTGTGGTTTAGGAACAAGGGTTATTGTAGCCTCAAAAAATGAGTTACGTAGTGTTCCCTCAGATTCTATTTTGTGGAATAGTTTGGAGAGTATTGGTATTATGTCATCAATAAATGTCTGATAAAACTCTGCACTGAACTCATCTGGACCTGGACTTTTTTTGGTTGGGAGGCTTTTGATGACTGCTTCTATTTCTTTAGGTGTTATGGGATTATTTAGATGGTTTACCTGGTCCTGGTTTAACTTTGGTATCTTGTATCTGTCTAGGAATTCATTCATTTCCTCCAGATTTTCCAGCTTTGTTGAAGATAGGCTTTTGTAGTAGGATCTGAGGATTTCTTGAATTTCCTCAGATTCAGTTGTTATGTCTTCACTTTCCTGTCTGATTTTGTTAATTTGTATACTCTCTCTTTGCCCTCTAGTTAGTCTGGCTAAGGGTTTATCAATCTTGTTAATTTTCTCAAAGAACCAGCTCTTGGTTTTGTTGATTCTTTGAATGGTTCTTTTTGTTTCTATTTGGTCTATTTCTGCCTTAAGTTTGATTATTTCTTGCCGTCTACTCCTCTTGGGTGTATCTGCTTCCTTTTGTTCTAGAGCTTTCAACTGTGCTATCGGGATGCTAGTGTATGCTCTCTCCAGTTTCTTTTTGGAAGCACTCAAAGCTATGAGTTTCCTCTTAGTACTGCTTTCATTGCATCCCATAGGTTTGGGTATGTCGTGTTTTCATTTTCATTGAATTCTAGAAAATCCCTAATTTCTTTCTTTATTTCTTCTTTGACCCTGCTATTGTTTAATAGAGTATTGTTTAGTTTCCATGTGTACATGGGCTTTTTGTTGTCTTTGTTGTTATTAAAGACCATTCTTAGACCATGGTGATCTGATAGGATACATGGGAGTATTTTGATCTTCTTGTATCACTTGAGGCTCGTTCTGTGTCTAATTATGTGGTCAATTTTCGAGAAGGTGCCATGAGATGCTGAGAAGAAGGTGTATTCTTTAGTTTTAGGATGATATGTTCTGTAGATATCTATTAATTCCAGTTGGTTCATAGTCTCTGTTAGTTTTACAGTGTCCTTGTTCAGTTTCTGTTTCCATGATCTGTCCATTGGTGAGAGTGGGGTATTAAAGTCTCCCACTATTATTGTGTGGGGTAAAATGTATTTTCTGAGCTTTAGAAGGGTTTCTTTTATGAATTTGGGTTCTTTTGTATTTGGAGCATACATGTTAAGGATTGAGAGTTCCTCCTGACAGATTTCCCCTGTAATGAGTAATAAGTGTCCTTCCTTATCTTTTTTTGTAACTTTTGGTTGAAAATCTACTTTATTAGAATTGCCACTCCAGCTTGCTTCTTGGGGCCATTTGCTTGGAAGGTTTTTTTCCCAACCTTTTATTCTGAGATAGTGTCTGTCTTTGTCTCTGAGATGAGTTTCCTGTATGCAGCAACATGCTGGGATTTGTTTATGTATTTAGTCTGATAGCCTATATCTTTTTATTGGGGAGTGAGTCCATTTATGTTAATAAATATCAAGGAATAGTGGTTGCTGTTTCCTGCTATTGTTGCTTTGGTATGTTGAATTGTGCCTGTGTGTCTTTCTTCTTTTGGTTTTCTTGCTTAGAAGTTTTCTTGTTTTTACTATGAGGTGGTTCCCCTCCTTGTATTGGGTTTTCCACCTATAATTCGTTGTAGTGCTGGGTTTGTGGTCAATATTGTGTAAATTTAGATTTGTCTTGAAATATCTTCATCTCTCCATCTATGGTGATTGATAGTTTTGGTGGGTATAGCAGCTTAGGCTGGCAGTTGTGCTCTCTCAGGGTCTGCATGATATCTGTCCAGGATCTTCAAGCTTTCATAGTCTCTGTTGAGAAATCAGGTGTGATTCTGATTGGTCTGCCTTTATATGTTACAATGCCTTTTTCCCTTACTGTTCTTAGTATTCTTTCTTTGCTTTGGGCACTTAGCGTTTTTACTATTATGTGTCGGGAGGAATTTCTTTTCTGGTCCAACCTATTTGGAGTTCTGTAGGCTTCTTTTATGCTCATGGTCATCTCATTTTTAAGGATAGGGAAGTTTTCTTCTAGGATTTTGTTGAAGATATTTACTGTACCTCTTAGTTGATATTCTTTGCCCTCTTCTATTCCTATTATCCTTAGGTTTGGTCTTCTCATTGTGTCCTGGATCTCCTGGACATTTTGGGTTAGGAGTTTTTTGGTTTTTTCATCTTCTCTGACTGTTTTGTCTATGTTTTCAATGTTTTCTTCAGCCCCCGAGATTCTCTCTTCCATCTCTTGTAGTCTGTTGGAAATGCTTGCTTCTGTGACTCCTGATTTCTTTTTTAGGATTTTTACCTCTAGGGTTATCTCTTTTAGTGTTTATATATTTCTTTATTGTGTCTATTTGTGTCTTTCTTTATTGTGTCTATTTATCCTTTTCAAAACAAAAGGGGGTGGTGGAATAGGGAAGGACTCCAGAGAATTGCTACTGAGAGGAAAGAATGGGCTGATATTGGGTTGTAAAGTGAATGGATAGATGATAGATAGATAGATAGATAGATAGATAGATAGATAGATAGATAGACAGACAGGCAAATAAATTCAGGGGGTGGCAAGGGCTGGAGAGATGGCTCAGGAGTTACACACACTGGCTGTTCTTACAGAGGATCCAAGTTGTGTTCCCTGCACCCACTTGACAGCTCACAGTGGTCTATAATACCAATATTACAAACCTGATGTCCTCCTCCAGCCTCCTCGGGCACCGAATGCATATGGTACATACACATGCATGCAAGGTAAACATCCATACACACAAAATAAATACATTTAAAAAAGATTTATTGATGAGAGAGGAGAGGGATAATATAGTTAAACTCAATGTCACAAACCTTAAAATCTGTGCCACAAGCCTGCCAGATCTGATCTAGCTTCATTTGTTATTTTGTATGTCCTTGTTTGAGATGTCATAGGAAAACCAGCATTGTCTATATAAGTGATCCTGGTTTTCTTGGGTGTGTTGGGGTCTCCTGACCAAGCCAGCAAGAAAAGCAAACTAGATTCTTCATTGAGGGGCTGCATTCTCTTTCTGTTTTGCCTTAGGTTTCTCTGCATTTCCATCCTATTATAGCACAGCTCATGGGATGTGGTTTTCCTCCCCAGGGACTGAAGAGGAGGGGCACTGGGAATGTGGCTCTGTTGGTAGGATGCTTGTCTAGCATGCACAAAGCCCTGGGTTCCTTCTCCAGCACCGAATAAGCCAGGTGTGGTGCCACATGTCTGTGATCAGGATGTGAGGGTGTATGAGGTCATCTTTGGCTACCTAGCAAGTTTGAGGCTAGCTGGGGATACATGAGAGCCTGTCTCAAAAACCAAGCCAAACCTAAACTATCAAAAATGGTGTGGGAAGTGATTCACATCTAGTCAAAGAAAACTAAAGACACAGTAGTGCACAGCAGTCCCCCCCCCCAAAACACACACACACACACACACACACACACACACACACACAAAATCCGAGTGCTTCCAAACAGTCGAGCTATTATTTAAAATACATTTTAGTTTATGGACACACAACAGTAGTATTTAGTAAACGACCATCAGATTAGAAGTACTTCAGCCTTGAGCTGTTCTTCATGTGACAGGTGTGTATCAGACTCCAGGTCTTCATCTTTGAAGGGGACAATTAAATCATGGCTTCTTACACTATGATGAGGATTGACTAGAAGCCAGTGTTGGGTGCTTGGTGCACAGAAAAGTAGCACATAGTCAACATGGAGAAATGTTATGTATTTATTTTAGCATAGACTACCTCAAAATGACTTCTTTTTAATTTTTTTCCCTCCCTCTTGGGGAGAGGGGTTACAAGTAAATAAAGTACATATTTCCCAGAGTAAAAATTCCCAAGTGTTTAATAAGTCCTTGGCCACTGTGATTCATTCTGCAAAGTCTCTGTGACTCATTCTGAGGCCTCGAGTGGGAGTCTCAATAGTCTTCAAAAAAGTTCTTATGAAAATCAGAGTTGATGATATAAAAATATGAATATTGAGGCCGGAGAGTTGGCTCGGTGGTTAAGAGTACTGACTCCTCTTAGTGGACCTGGGTTCCATTCTCATCACCCAAGCAGCTCCCTGGGGTCTGTACCTCCAGTTCCGGCAAGTCAGAACTTCCAGCCCCCTTGAGCGTTTCATGTGTTGATTCATGTGGTGCTCACAGATGCAGGCAAAGAACCCACACACATAAACTATAAGATGAAAGAAATATCACAAAAGCTTTAAAAAGATGAAAGAAACCTTTTAAAATATGGGTACAATAAAAATATTCGAAAAAAAAAATCCAAAGGACTGATTTGATTGGTCAAGCATGGGCCTATGAATTCCCCTAGGATCAAGAATCCAAGGTTGGCACACTCACCAGAAACACCTCTTAACAGGAATGAAGAGGGTCGGAGGGGGAGTGAGAGTTTGTACAACTTACAGTCTGCGCATCTGCCCGCCACCGCTCAAGAGGCTTGCGAATCTCGACCCATCTGCTCACCCACGTGGGTGGGGTTAGCACCCACTTTTTCAGACTGACAAGCGAAGTTCTCAGGCTTCACTGCCATCACAACAACTGTGATTTCAGAAACCTGGGCAGCCACAGCACAGGGAGACTGAGAGCTGGCTGGCCTGCGGGGTCTGGGTGTGGATTCGGGGTGTCCGTCCTTAAAGACAGAATTCTCATCCTTCACCCGGTTGCTCTCTCTAGAGCGGCCCATGGAAAGGGAAGCGGGGAAGTCGGACAGTCTTCCCAGGTGCTGCTTAGCACTGTTTACTCAGCAGTCCAAGAACGTGGAAGATTTTGCCTGCACTCGAGTCAGCTGGGAAAGGGCATGAAAACAGCTCAAAGGATAATGTTGTCTGCAATCACTCTGGGAAAGTAAATGCTTGTCAGCCTGAAGAGACAGTCATGCTGTTCGATGCCTAGATGCCTCCGTTTTGTTCAATCCTATAAGCGTCTTGGAAACAGGACTCTTTGAGGGCTCCCAAGATGAACGAATCTCAGTCATTTCTTGTCTTCCAGCAGGAACCTTTCCAACAGGCTTCTGCGGCCCTTAGCCTTAGCGAACGTGTTGCTTGCTTTCACAAGGAGAAGACATACATGACCCAAGGCGCGAGTGACTTCACGATCTTGCATAGCTGGCTTGCTGGGACTTGCTCAGAGCACCTCTCACTCAGTGACAACATGTTTCCAGGCAAAGGACATGTCACAGCTTGCAGTTAAAGTGAAGCTTGCTTCTTTTTGTCTTTTCTTTTTTTCTCTCATCAGACAGCCCATTCTATGGACTAAAGGAGGCAGACACTGTGTAAACCAATAGTTAAAAAGAAGACTGAGGCGGAGGGTAAGACACTTCTGCATATGACAGAAGAGAGATCCCGGGTTTTCTTTCCGACTGCTGAGCTTGTATGGAATCAAACATATTTACTTAATATCGTGGAAAAGAGCATAGCAGATCAAATAGTGACAGGGTACAGGAGGGAGGGAGACATAGTAAAGGTATGAGAATGGTACTAAGGTATGGGATGACATTTTATAAGTGTGTGAGTATACACACACCCATGTGTATGGTCTTACACATGCTAAGCCCACCCTGATTTCATGCTATGCCTGAGCTCTTATACTACTAACTTGTGTGTGTGTGTGTGTGTGTGTGTGTGTGTGTGTGTGTGTGTGTGTATGTATGTGTGCATATATATGGGATATTAGAATAAGTCCTAATCTTATATAAAAGTTTACAAAGAACAGAAACATGGGAATACCTGTCACCTGAGAAAACCTACTATGTGCTGGATAATACAGTAAGCACATTAGTTTACTCAGTTCTTTGGTTTGCATGGCAGTAGCTATGGTGACTAACCTGCTTTAGCTCATAGGCGGCTACATCCCCAAATCTATACAGCTGTGTCTTGAAATCAGTGAGGGCACAGCTAGGGTCATTCTGCCTGACCTGTCTGCCACTCCCTTGCCTCAGGCCCATCACTGTCCTGAGACAGAGGAACAATCCTATCTTTGTTTGCCCAGCACTTGGCCGTGTTCAAGCCCAAAGTCCTATTGTCCCAGAAATTCCTCTGTCCTAGGTAGACTGGGATGGTTGTCAACTCCATCAAGAGAAATTTCCATTCGAGAGAAATTTCCATAGGAAACCGCAGACTGCTTACTTTTCCCATGAATATGTAGATGCTTTTAATAATTTTGTATACACACATGGTATTGGATTGGGGGTTCAAAGGGGACACCGAGGCAGTGTCTCTTACAGACAGCAGTGTCTCTGAGGAGAGTTCAAGCTCTTGAGGCAGAGTGACAAGCCCTTCTGCAAGGCCTTGGAAGAGGTGCTATATAGTCAAGCTGTCTCTTGGCTCCCTAGGAAGCAGGGTGGGGGACTCTAGGGGTACATGAGCTAGGGTTACATCCATTATAGGGCTAGGGAAGTGTGTCTGTACCATGTCCCTCTGATGTCCTAGAGTCTGGTAGCATAGTCTTTGGAAGTGAACTTCACAGGACATCAAAGTAGCCATATTAATGACTGTGCTTAGTGGTATTTGACAAATTCAGCTTTGTACAGCCACCATCTATCTCTTCTTAATTCCAAGAGATCAAATGTTTATCTGCATTTTCAAGGGTCATAGGGAAATGTGCAAGCGCTTTATAGCAGCTTGTCTGAGGTTGGATAGTTAACGCTGGAACTGTGACTAAACTCACGTGAGCCATCTGAAGCAGTTGGAAGGTCAGTGGTGGAAGGGAGTTCAAGGAATTGTTCTCTATTCTCATGGAAAATACTAAGTCAGTGCTTAGGACTTTGCCATTTTACTTCCATAAGATTAGTCTAGATAAATAAACAGGCATGATGCTGTATCTTTCCCATTCTTTGTCTCCAACCTTTTCATTTCCCTCCTAAGGAACAATCCACATGGATGCCCGATCACAAGCTGGAGATTAACTAGAAGGGAAGTCAACAACTGTGCTGCATACAGCCTCAGAAAAAGAACAGAGCAGAGGTTATAGGTCAACCAGAGAGGATCATTTAACTGGAAAGCTCCAAGGAGCCTCCTGTCTCCACCTTCTGAATACTAGGGTTTTAGGTATATTCCACTGTACGTAGCATTTTAAATGGGTTCTGAGGACCTGAACTCAGGTCTTCATGCTTGTGAGGCAAGGATTTCATTATGGACTGAACCTAGCTCTGGGCAGATACACTTTCAACTATGGTGCCCATATCTTATCATCTAAGAGAAATTTTCAGCACAGTTCTTGGACTGGATGTCAGAATAACAAGGCAACCAGAGGCTGTCCCAGACAAATGGGGACACGTGGTCACTTTCCCTGTGGAGTGACTTGCTAGAAGGCTGAAAGCCATCACTCCTTAGTAACATCCAAGAGCAAGGGGAAAGAGGCAAAACATATTGAGAAATAAAACCCTTAAGTGGTGAAAATCAACTCGAGCCCTGCCAAGCTGAGGGAAACAGCCAGGAAGATTACAATCAGTTGATTGCAAAATGTAATAGTGGAGTGAGGGGTGAGAAGCCAGGAAAGAAATAAGAAAGCATAAACCCAGCCAAGT